>NC_134843.1:60394458-61010403 GCF_965363235.1 Mytilus galloprovincialis | reverse complement strand
GGCGAAAAAAAAGTTTGTCCAGAAAAAAAATCCATAGCCCCCCCCCAGAAAATCAAATGGTTGCTGCCTTAGTAAGAGGTTACGCATACACATTTGTTATCGATAGGGATCCTGTTTATGTGCTGAAAAGTTGTTTCCATTTTATATGTTGCTCAAAGTATTTACATTGGATTTTACTAAAACTATAATGAGTCAAATAATTGTCTTTTCTGTTAAATTGCTTTTCACATATGAAAAGATTGGTTGACTGAAACAGGATATATGCTTCTGTGTAAGGTACAACCTAACAGAGGAAAGTTTTCATAGAAAATCAACATTCTTTTCAACTGCACCAATTGAATTTGAAAATTCTGTACTAATTAAATACAGAATATCTGTATGTTAGGCATGAATGACTAACCCTCGAACAAGTTTTTAAATATTGATAAAAAAAAACAACAATATAGAGATGGATCTAATTAAGTTCACCTTGAGGTTTTGCTCATTTAAAGTTCATTGACTGAATTGTAAAGCTATTTTAACACTTTCGGTAAACAATAAGAGACAGCACAACATAGACAAACAAGTGAATAGTGTTAATACAAAATGTTCTTTAACAAATCCTTTTATTGAAGTCGACAGATTTTTCACAAAAAAATGTTTTACAGAAGTTGCCACACCAGAGGCGTACCTTCCCTTGAGGCAACTATTTTTTTTTTAGCTCACCTGGCCGAAAGGCCAAGTGAGCTTTTCTCATCACTTGGCGTCCGGCGTCTGTCGTCGTCCGTCGTCGTCGTCCTGCGTTAACTTTTACAAAAATCTTCTCCTCTGAAACTACTGGGCCAAATTTAACCAAACTTGGCCACAATCATCATTGGGGTATCTAGTTTAAAAAATGTGTCCGGTGACCCGGCCAACCAACCAAGATGGCCGCCATGGCTAAAAATAGAACATAGGGGTAAAATGCAGTTTTTGGCTTATAACTCAAAAACCAAAGCATTTAGAGCAAATCTGACATGGGTAATATTGTTCATCAGGTCAAGATCTATCTGCCCTGAAATTTTCAGATGAATCGGACATTTCGTTGTTGGGCTGCTGCCCCTGAAATGGTAATTTTAAGGAAATTTTGCTGTTTTTATACGACCGCAAAATTTGAAAAATTTTTCGTCGTATATTGCTATCACGTTGGCGTCGTCGTCTGCGTCGTCGTCGTCGTCGTCGTCCGAATACTTTTAGTTTTCGCACTCTAACTTTAGTAAAAGTGAATAGAAATCTATGAAATTTTAACACAAGGTTTATGACCACAAAAGGAAGGTTGGGATTGATTTTGGGAGTTTTAGTCCCAACATTTTAGGAATTAGGTGCCAAAAAGGGCCCAAATAAGCATTTTCTTGGTTTTCGCACTATAACTTTAGTTTAAGTAAATAGAAATCTATGAAATTTTGACATAAGGTTTATGACCACAAAAGAAAGGTTGGGATTGATTTTGGGAGTTTTGGTTCCAACAGTTTAGGAATTAGGGGCCAAAAAAGGGCCCAAATAAGCATTATTCTTGGTTTTCGCACAATAACTTTAGTTTAAGTAAATAGAAATCAATGAAATTTAAACACAATGTTTATGACCACAAAAGGAAGGTTGGTATTGATTTTGGGAGTTTAGGTCCCAACAGTTTAGGAATTAGGGGCCAAAAAGGGACCCAAATAAGCATTTTTTTTGGTTTTCGCACCATAACTTTAGTATAAGTAAATAGAAATCTATGAAATTTAAACACAAGGTTGATGACCATAAAAGGAAGGTTGGTATTGATTTTGGGAGTTGTGGTCCCAACAGTTTAGAAATAAAGGGCCCAAAGGGTCCAGATTTAAACTTTGTTTGATTTTATCAAAAATTGAATAATTGGGGTTCTTTGATATGCCGAATCTAACTGTGTATGTAGATTCTTAATTTTTGGTCCCGTTTTCAAATTGGTCTACATTAAGGTCCAAAGGGTCCAAAATTAAACTTAGTTTGATTTTAACAAAAATTGAATCCTTGGGGTTCTTTGATATGCTGAATCTAAAAATGTACTTAGATTTTTTATTATTGGCCCAGTTTTCAAGTTGGTCCAAATCGGGGTCCAAAATTAAACTTTGTTTGATTTCATCAAAAATTGAATAATTGGGGTTCTTTGATATGCCAAATCTAACTGTGTATGTAGATTCTTAATTTTTGGTCCCGTTTTAAAATTGGTTTACATTAACGTCCAAAGGGTCCAAAATTAAACTAAGTTTGATTTTAACAAAAATTGAATTATTGGGCCTCTGTGATATGCTGAATCTAAACATGTACTTAGATTTTTGATTATGGGCCCAGTTTTCAAGTTGGTCCAAATCAGGATCCAAAATTATTATATTAAGTATTGTGCAATAGCAAGAAATTTTCAATTGCACAGTATTCAGCAATAGCAAGAAATCTTCAATTGCACAGTATTGTGCAATAGCAAGAAATCTTCAATTGCACAGTATTGTGCAATAGCAAATATTTTCAATTGCACAGTATTCCACAATAGCAAGAAATATCTAATTGCACAATATTGTGCAATAGCAAGAAATTCCAATTGGATTTCAATTGGAGTTATCTTTCTTTGTCCAGAATAGTAGTTGAATCAACTTAAATCATTGTTTTATACAATATACAATGTATATTCACTTTTACTACCAACTGATAGATTAAAACAATCTTTACCATTCAGTGATAACAAGCACTTTTTTTACATTTTAATATTTTATGATGTATTTAAATGAGTAGTTACTGTTGCAAACTTCATTAGAAATTTGAATTGAGATCAGTTTTGAAATAAGGGAAAGGGGGATGTGAAAAAAAAAATTGGAGGGTCAATTTTTTTCATTTCAGATTTCATAAATAAAAAGAAAATTTCTTCAAACATTTTTTTGAGAGGATTAATATTCAACAGCATAGTGAATTGCTCAAAGGCAAACATTTTTTTTAAGTTCATTAGACCACATTCATTCTGTGTCAGAAACCTATGCTGTGTCAATTATTTAATCACAATCCAAATTTAGAGCTGAATCCAGCTTGAATGTTGTGTCCATACTTGCCCCAACCGTTCAGGGTTCAACCTCTGCGGTCGTATAAAGCTGCGCCCTGCGGAGCATCTGGTTGGTTATTATCTTGAATATTATTATAGATAGAGATAAACTGTAAACAGCAATAATGTTCAGCAAAGTAAGATCTACAAATAAGTCAACATGATCAAAATGGTCAGTAGACCACTTTAGGAGTTATTGCCCTTTATAGTCAATTTTTAATTATTTTTCGTAAATCTTAGTAATCTTTTAGAAAAATCTTCTCCTCTGAAACTACTGGGCCAAATTTAACCAAACTTAGCCATAATCATCATTGGGGTATCTAGTTAAAAAAATGTGTCCGGTAACTCGGCCAACAAACCAAGATGGCCGCCATGGCTAAAAATAGAACATGGGTGTAAAATGCAGTTTTTGGCTTATAACTCAAAAACCAAAGCATTAAGAGCAAATCTGACAGGAAGTAAAATTGTTGAACAGGTCACGATCTATCTGCCCTGGAATTTTCAGATGAATCGGATAATCGGTTGTAAGGTTGCTGCCCCTGAATTGGTAATTTTGAGGAAATTTTGCTGTTTTTTTGTTATTATCTTGAATATTATTATAGATAGAGATAAACTGTAAACAGCAATAATGTACAGCAAAGTAAGAACTAAAAATAAGTCAGTATGACCAAAATAGTCAATTGACCCCCTAAGGAGTTATTGCCCTTCATAGTCAATTTTCAACAATTTTCTTAAAATTTGAAGATTTTCAATAACATTTTCCACAGAAAGTACTATTATAGATAGAGATAATTGTAAGCAGCAAGAATGTTTAGTAAAGTAAGATCTACAAACACATCACCATCACCAAAACACAATTTTGTCATGAATCCATCTGTGTCCATTGTTTAATATTCACATAGACCAAGGTGAGCGACACAGGCTCTTTAGAGCCTCTAGTTTTATTACCGTATTTTCCGGAATTAAAAACGCACCCCTAAATAAGCCGCACGGCCGTTTTTTGGGGAGGAATGTTTTTTTCCTTACATAAAACGCACCTGCATATAAAGCGCACCTTGAAGAAAACGTACATTTATTCTGCTGACCTTACAATAACACTACTTCACTCCTTTCGTAATATGTTTCATTTCTATTTTCAGATCAGTGGTGAGAAAGTTGAGAGTATTTTTGTATATATTTATTTGTGTCATATTAAAATAAAAAATCTTAATAAAATAATTATACTTTTCTCATTGTTAACTCACCTGACCTGAAAGGTCAAGTGAGCTTTTCTCATCACTTGGCGTCCGTCGTCCGTAAACTTTTACAAAAATCTTCTCCTCTGAAACTACTGGGCCAAATTTAACCAAACTTGGCCACAATCATCCTTGGGGTATCAAGTTTAAAAAACGTGTCTGATGACCTGGCCATCAAACCAAGATGGCCGCCATGGCTAAAAATAGAACACAGGTGTAAAATGCAGTTTTAGGCTTATAACTCAAAAACCAAAGCATTTAGAGCAAATCTGACATGGGGGTTAAATTGTTTATCAGGTCAAGATCTATCTGTCCTGAAATTTTTAGATGAATCGGACAACCGGTTGTTGGGCTGCTGCCCCTGGATTGGTCATTTTAAGGAAATTTTGCTGTTTTTGGTTATTATCTTGAATATTATTATAGAAAGAGATAAACTGTAAACAGCAATAATGTTCAGCAAAGTAAGATTTACAAATAAGTCAACATGATCGAAATGGTCAGTTGACCCCTTTACTTTATAGTAAATTTTTAACCATTTTTCGTAAATCTTAGTAATCTTTTACAAAAATCCTCTCTGAAACTACTTGGCCAAATTTAACCAAACATGGCAACAATCATGTTTGGGGTATCTATTTTTAAAAATGTGTCCGGTGACCTGGCCATTCAACCAAGATGGCCGCCATGGCTAAAAATAGAACATAGGGGTAAAATGCAGTTTTTTGCTTATAACTCAAAAACCGAACCATTTAGAGCAAATCTGACGGGGTTTCATTGTTTATCAGGTCAAGATCTATCTGCTCTGAAATTTTCAGATGGATCGGACAACTGGTTGTTGGGTTACTGCCCCTGAATTGGTAATTTTAAGGAAATTTTGCAGTTTTTGGTTATTATCTTGAATACTATTATAGAAAGAGATAAACTATAAACAGCAATATTTTCAGCAAAATAAGACATACAAATAAGTCAACATGACCAAAATTGTCAGTCAACCCCTTAAGGAGTTATTGCCCTTTATAGTCAATTTAAACAACTTTTTCGTCATTTTTTGTAACTTGTACAAAAATCTTCTTCTCTGAAACTACTGTGCCAAATTTAAACTAACTTGGCCACAACCATAATTGTGGTATATAGTTTAAAAAATGTGTCCGATGACCCCACCTACCAAACAAAATGGACGACATGGCTAAAATTAGAACATAGTGGTAAAATGCAGCTTTTGCTTTATATCTTTGAAACTAAGACATTTAGGGCAAATCTTTAAAGATTAAAATGTCCATCAGAATAAGATCTATCCCCTCACAAATTTAAAATTGGTAATTTTAAGGAAATTTTGCAGTTTTTGGTTATTATCTTGAATACTATTATAGATAGAGATAAACTGTGAACAGCAATAATGTTCAGCAAAGTAAGATCTACAAATAAGTCAACATGACCAAAATTGTCAGAGAACCCCTTAAGGAGTTATTGTCCTTTATAGTCAATATTGAACAACTTTTCATCATTTTTGTAACTTGTACAAAAATCTTCTTTTCTAAAACTATGGGCCAAATTTAACCAAACTTGGCCACAATCATAACTAGGGTATCTATTTTAAAAAAAAGTGTCTAATGACCCCGCCTACCAACCAAGATGGCTGACATCAGTAAATACAGTAACAGGTGAGCGACACAGGCTCTTGAGATCCTCTACACAGCTACTTTTGCATAGGTACTATTTCTGTACTAAAACTCTGTAGTACTGGAAAATTACTTTTAATATTCAGTACTATTTTGTTACTGTAAAATAATTGTAATATTTAGGTACCTGTATTTTA
This sequence comes from Mytilus galloprovincialis, assembly GCF_965363235.1. Taxonomy (NCBI): domain Eukaryota; kingdom Metazoa; phylum Mollusca; class Bivalvia; order Mytilida; family Mytilidae; genus Mytilus; species Mytilus galloprovincialis. The sequence continues at coordinate 61,004,288 of NC_134843.1, read as the reverse complement.
CAGTACTTAATTTGTACTTGAAATTTAGGTACTACAGATTTTTGGTTACTACCGTCACATTTTCAGCATTTTGAAAGTTTTTCTATTTCAAATCTCTTAAAATTATAATCTTCAAACATGGAATATTGTATTATTTCTGTACCAAAATATTTAGTACAAGTCAAGTACTGTAAAATACAAGTACCTAAATATTACAATAATTTTAAAGTAAAGAAATAGTACTAAATATTAAAAGTAAATTTCCAGTACTACATATTTTTATTACAGAAATAGTACCTAAGCAAAAGTAGCTGTGTAGTTTTAATTACGCCGGATTCGTTTGTTGTATTTTTGTCAACAATGGCCATGTGTTGACAGCTTGGGTGTCCTTTGAACCTTGTGGTTTTGATTAAAATTGGTATGGTGTTGATTGCTTGTTTATTGTATTTGAATTGGAATCAAGGATTTTAATTAATCTTGGATGAATAACACAAAAAAAAAACATTCAGTTTATGCAAGTCATTGTGTATTTTTAAATGAAAGTGAAATGGGCCCTGGAAAGGGGAATTCAAATAAGACGTCAATAAATAAATATCTTAGCATATTAAATTATAATATAGGGTTATTGCATGAATATTGGGGAATATTGTCCCGCGTAGAATTTTATATTGCACGAGCTTGCGAGTGCAATATATGTTCTACGAGGGACAATATTCCCAAGTATTCATGCAATAACCCTTTTATTGTATAGCAATATAATATTTGAAAGTAAAAATTGGTTTAAACTAAGATTTTGTCGTTAATGACGTCATGAATTTTGAAGATTTATTGCACTAGTGCAATATTAGAATTTATTGCACGCTAACTTTTGGTTACGTTCTGTGGAAAATATAATATTGCTATACAAGATATTTATTTCCTTTTTTATATTCAAACATCCGATAATATGTGGCTACAATATTTCGTAAAGATTTTTCATTTTGAAACATAATAAAACAACAAACAGTTACTCCTCAATAGTATATCCTGTATGGTACCTCTTTTCAAACACGCTTATCTTTCTTTGTTTATGAAACACTTTAAAGTGTCTATTTAAGCACATGCATCACCATCGTCATTAAAAACGCATATTCCAAAGTAGTCCAAATAATTATGACGTCTGGCAAGGCTATTTTAATTTTTTTCTGGGACGCCTTCCTACGACAGCCAGACGTCATAATTATTTGGATTAATTCCAAAGTATAGTTGAGAGTGAAGATGGTTCAAATATATGACTTCTTTTCCCTTTTAAGCGAGCATTTCTTAGTTTACTGAAAAACTGGTAATCGATTATGTTTCCAAAAAGTGCAAAGATAGATACATATATTACTTGTTTTAGAAACTGACAATGTGATACCACCTAAAAAAGTGATTTAAACAAGAGGTCATAACCAGTGGGGGTTCCAGGGGTTGGAACCCCCCTTTTTTTGGCAGATCAATGCATTTGAATAGGAGCATATAGTTGGATCCCCCCCTTTACTCTGGGTTGGGACCCCCCCTTTTAAAATGGTTGGATCCGCCACTGTTAACTGTGATACTGACATGAATATTTGATTTTTCTGTTCTTTAATAGATGTGGCTTTCAACAGGCACTTGGTGTTCTCATATGAACCAACTGTTCAACCCTTCCACCGACAAGTACCTTGGTTCATCTGAGTCAGGTTTCATAGTTCAGCACTTTATATTGTACCAGGCTATTCACCTATGCATTTCAAACTTATAAAGTTAAAAGTTAAAGTTGATCTTAAATTCAGATATCACCGAATTCGTACAAAAGCAATTGATTGATGGACGGTATTTTATGTCCCCGCGGTAGCGGATGTGGCATTAAGTTTTACCCTTGTGTGTCTGTACGTACGCACATCCCAAATTTGGTTTCCTTTCTCTTACTTAAGTTTGCCTCAACAAAATATTATGAAACTGATACACAATGCGTTTTACCACTAAATACAGATCAGGTTTGAATTTTGTGTCACTTTTACTGTCTCGAGTAATGCCCCTTTACAAATGGAAAAAAATGCTATTTTAAGTTTCCGTTCTCTTAAAGTTTGCCTCAACCAAATTTTATGAAGCTTATACACAATGCTTATTACTACAATACACAGATCAAGTTTGAATTTTGGTGCCGTCACTTTTAATGTTCTAGAGATATTCCCTTTTCAAATTGAAAAATTGCTGAATAATTTCAAAAATAATTAAAAGCCAATTGTTCAGAGAACAATTGAAGGTCTTTCCACCAGTAAAGATGTATTTTGATATAAAAATATTAAAAATCAGTCTAAAATGTCACTTCCTATGGCTTTATAATGTATAAATATGAATTTAAAGCAAAGGTCAAAATCTAGAACGTCCTATTAACCAATGACCTTGAGCTCATTTTCAAGGTCACAAACCAAGGACCTCAAATCAAAAGATGCAAGGTCTTATAATATGTATGGATAATGAGTTATATCACTTTATGCATAATTCTAAATATAAGATGGGCGAAAAACTCCCATTTATTGTTTACGCACCCTTTCAACCAAAATTTATAAGTTACGACATGTCGTAACTAACAATTTAGTAAAAATAACATGTTGATATGTTATACGGTTTTTGAAGAAAAGTGAAAATAAGCCAAAATCAAAATTTATAATATGACCTTGACCTTTGACCTTGACCTAGTTTTCATTTTTTTGGACCAAGGACCTTAAATCAAAAGACCCTAGGTCTCTATTACCTATGGTTTACCAGTTAGAAATGCATATTACTAATATCAAATGCAAAAGGGGGAATAACTCTCATATGGAGTGTTCATAACGCTTCGGTTAAAATAGGACAAATCATGCGAAGGAGTAATTTTATAAAATAAATTTGTCGCATTTTTCTACGGTTACGGAGGAGATGCACTCTGATGATAAACAGTGAAAGGGGAGATAACTCTTACAAAAAAAGTGGTTCGCCTTAGCAGGGTGAAATTTGAAAGCGCATAAACTATACGATACCATATGAGAAATATCTAAGCAACATATTGCGAAACAAACATTTATCGCAAGAACAAAATTTGGCGGGAAAAAAAAAAATAATAATAATAATAATCAAGAAAAACAATAAGTCTTTCCACAGAAAAGTGGAAAGACTTAATAATCAGAACAAAACCTGTAGGTCTTTCAACCGAAAGGTTGAAAGACCTAATAATAATAATAATCAGAACAAACCCTATAGGTCTTTCACCTGAAAGGTTGAAAGACCTAATAATCAGAACAAAAGCAATAGGTCTTTCACCTGAAAGGTTGAAAGACCTAATAATAATCAGAACAAAACCTGTAGGTCTTTCCACGGTAAAGATCTATTTTGATATAAAAATATTAAAAATCAGTCTAAAATGTCACTTCCTATGGCTTTATGATGTATAAATATGAATTTAAAGCAAAGGTCAAAATCTAGAACGTCCTATTTACCAATGACCTTGAGCTCATTTTCAAGGTCACAAACCAAGGACCTCAAATCAAAAGATGCAAGGTCTTATAATATGTATGGATAATGAGTTATATCACTTTATGCATAATTCGAAATATAAGATGGGCGAAAACTCCCATTTATTGTTTACGCACCCTTTCAACCAAAATTTATAAGTTACGACATGTCGTAACTAACAATTTAGTAAAAATAACATGTTGATATGTTATACGGTTTATGAAGAAAAGTGAAAATAAGCCAAAATCAAAATTTATAATATGACCTTGACCTTTGACCTTGACCTAATTTTCATTTTTTTGGACCAAGGACCTTAAATCAAAAGACCCTAGGTCTCTATTACCTATGGTTTACCAGTTAGAAATGCATATTACTAATATCAAATGCAAAAGGGGGAATAACTCTCATATGGAGTGTTCATATCACTTTGGTTAAAATAGGACAAATCATGCGAAGGATATAACGAGCAATTTTATAAAATAAATTTGTCGCATTTTTCTACGGTTACGGAGGAGATGCACTCTGATGATAAACAGTGAAAGGGGAGAAAACTCTTACAAAGAAAATGGTTCGCCTTAGCAGGGTGAAATTTAAAAGCGCATAAACTATACGATACCATATGAGAAATATCTAAGCGACATATTGCGAAACAAACATTTATCGCAAGAACAAAATTTGGCGGAAGAAAAAAAAAAAATAATTAAAAACCAATTGTTCAGAGAACAATTGAAAGTCTTTCCACAACAAAGAAATTTGGATCAGAAGGTAGTTTCTTCATACTGATGATATAAATAATGGTTTAATTATCTTTTTGAGTGATGTAAGGGAGATAATATGCTACTTCCGGTCTCATATGATAGCTTCTTTCACACTGATTCCAAAAATATATAGTTTCTATGTACTTTTGTATGTAGAATGGGAGATAATTGGTCACTTCCGGTTTGTTGGAAGTAATTTTTAGTCTTTAGTAATCAATCTATGTATATATATGACAAAATATATGGATTCTGAGTACTTGTATGTGAAAAAACTGCAAAAAAAGCTACTTCCGGTTTTCTCAAGGTCACTTCCGGTTGCCATTTTTCAAGGTCATTTGTCACTTAACCTTTTGTATAAGGTCAAATGTCTTTATAATGAACTTACTTGAAGTTATAATCAAATAACCTCATATCAAGACATTTCAGGGGCACCAACTCCTATAAGATGCCATTTAATTGTATAAGACTAAATGTAGCATATCTTCATTACAATTAAGCAGACATTTTGCACTTGAACTTTGATATGTATCTCTCAAAGTGAGGGAGAAAATGCAAAAACAAGCAAAAGTCACAATTGAGAACTTGACCTTGACCTTTGACCTTGACGTCATTTTCTAAGTTAGGACCTAGGGGACAAAAATAAAAACATTCCAGGGTTATACGGTTAACTGTTTATGAGTTAAATAAACATACCGACAAATTTAATTTTTAAAGGTAGATAACTCCTATAAAATTTCATCGAATCGCTTCGATCCAAATACGCCCAAACTTCCTGAGGATTTAACGAACAATGTGTTAAAGAAATTTTGTCGATATCTTTTTTTGTTACGGAGGAGATGCACTCTGATGATAAACAGTGAAAGGGGAGATAACTCTTACAAAGAAAAAGGTTCCGCCTAGCAGGGTGAAATTTAAAAGCGCATAAACTATACGATACAATATGAGAAATATCTAAGCGACATATTGCGAAACAAACATTTATCGCAAGAACAAAATTTGGCGGAAAAAAAAAAAAAATAATAATAATAATAATAATTAAAAACCAATTGTTCAGAGAACAATTGAAGGTCTTTCCATCAAAACAATGTATTTTGATATGAAAAGTTGTGAAACTAAGTTTAAAATGTCATTTCAATCGTCAAATGATAGCTCCTAGTAAGCTGATTCCAAAAATATATTGTTTCCATACATTTTTTTTAAATAAGGGAGATAATTTGTTACTTCCGGTTTGAAAAATGTTATTTCGATTATATTTGAATATTTACTTGACACTGATTCCAAAAATATCTGGTTCTATATACTTTTATATTAAAAAGTACAAAAAAATAGCTATTTCCGGTTTACAAAAGGTCACTTCCGGTTGTTTTTTACAAGGTTAAATGGTTTGATATCTTTTTCTAAAAGTTGTATATCTTTATCATGTATACATATAGAATAAAAGCAAAGGTCAAAATCTAGAACGTCAAATTAAGCTATGACCTTGAGATCAGTTTCAAGGTCATAAACCAAGGACCTCAAATCAAAAGACCATAGGTCTTTATTATATTTAGTTAATGAGTTATATCACCAAACGCGTATTTTTAAATACAAGAGGGGAGAAAACTCCCTTTTACATTCAACGTACGCTTGCAATCAAAATTTACATCTTACGACATGTCGCAACTAACAATTTAGTAAAAATAATTTGTTGATATCTTATACAGTCTTTGGATATAAGTGAAAATAAGCCAAATTCAAATATTAGAATATGACCTTGACCTTTGACCTTGACCTAATTTTCATTTTTTGGGACCAAGGACCTCAAATCAAAAGATCCTAGGTCTCTATCACTTATGATTTATAAGATAGAAATTCATATCACTTATATCAGATGCATAAGGGGAAATAACTCTCATATGGAGCGGTCATATCGCTTCGGTCAAAATAGGACAAATCATGCGAAGGATATAACGAGCAATTTTGTAAAATAAATTTGTCATAATCTTTTACGGTTGCGAAGGAGATGCGCTAACAAGGAAAACAGTGTTTGGGGAGATAACTCCTACAAAGAAAAGTATTCGTTTACGCAGGGTAAATTTCAAAAGTGCATAAACTGTTCGATATCATATACCAAATATCTAAGCGACATATTGCGAAACAAATGTTTATCGCAAGAACAAAATTAGGCGGAAGAAAAAAAAAAAAAATAATCAGAAGAAAAACAATAGGTCTTTCCACAGAAAAGTGGAAAGACCTAATAATCAAGTAATTTTTTTTTTTTAAATTGGAGTTATCTTCCTTTGTCCATGATTATAGTTGAATCCACTGCAATCAATGCTTTTTATACGACCGCAAAATTTTTTTGCGGTCGTATATTGGTATGACGTTGGCGGCGTCATCGTCGTCGTCCGAAGACGCATTGGTTTTCGCACTATCACTTTACTTTTAAGTAAATAGAAATCTGTGAAATTTAAACACAAGGTTTATGACCGTAAAAGGAAGGTTGGGATTGATTTTGGGAGTTGTGGTCCCAACAGTTTAGGAATTAGGGGCCAAAACAAGGGCCCAAATACTAGTAAGCGTTTTTTCTTGGTTTTCGCACCATAACTTTAGTACGAGTACATAGAAATCTATGAATTTTAAACACAAGGTTTATGAACACAAAAGGACGGTTGGGATTGATTTTGGGAGTTTTGGTCCCAACAGTTTAGGAATTAGGGACCCAAATAAGCATTTTTCTTGGTTTTCGCACCATAACTTTAGTATAAGTAAATAGAAATCTATGAAATTTAAACACAAGGTTTATGACCATAAAAGGAAGGTTGGGCTTGATTTTGGGAGTTTTTGGTCCCAACAGTTTAGGAATTAGGGGCCCAAAGGGTCCAACATTAAACCTTGTTTGATTTCATCAAAAAATGAATAATTGGGGTTTTTTGATATGCCGAATCTAAGAATCTAACTGTGTATGTAGATTCTTAATTTTTGGTCCCGTTTTCAAATTGGTCTACATTAAGGTCCAAAGGGTCCAAAATTAAACTTTGTTTGATTTCAACATAAATTGAATCGTTGGGGTCTTTGATATGCTGAATCAAAACATGTATTCAAATTTTTGCTTATGGGGCCAGTTTTCAAGTTGGTCCATATCGGGGTCCAAAATTAAACTTTGTTTGATTTCAACAAAAAATGAATCCTTGGGGTTCTTTGATATGCTGAATCAAAACATGTATTAAGATTTTTGCTTATGGGGCCAGTTTTCAAGTTGGTCCAAATCGGGGTCTAAAATTAAACTTTGTTTGATATCAACAAAAATTGAATCATTGGGATTCTTTGATATGCTGAATCTAAAAATGTATTTAGATTTTTGATATTTGGGTCCGATTATCATTGAGGTCTAAAGGGTCCAAAATTGAATTTTATTTGATTTCATCAAAAAATGAATTCTTGGGGTTCTTTTATATGCTGAACCATCTAACCATGTATTTAGATTTTGGAGATTGGACCATAAAAGGTAAATGTCCAATTTAAAAAAAAAATAAGTTTTTAAGTTTAAATTCTAAGACCACATTCATTCTGTGTCAAAAACCTATGTTGTGTCAACTAATTAATCACAATCCAAATTCAGAGCTGTATCAAGCTTGAATGCTGTGTCCATACTTGCCCCAACTGTTCAGGGTTCGAACTCTGAGGTCGTATAAAGCTGCGCCCTGCGGAGCATCTGGTTAAAATCTTCTTTGAAAATTGGAGTAGTCTTTCTTTGTCCAGAATGGTATTGAATCAACTAAAACCAATGCTTTATACAATGCCATATCAATTTGACTACCAACTGATAAATTAAAGCTATCTTTACCATTCAGTGCTTATAAACACTTTGATTACCATTCTAGGTTTATGCCCCTTTACAAATGGAAAAAATGCTGTTAAGTTTGTCTGAACTAAATTTGATGAAATATATAAATAATGCTTAAATTAGTTTTTGACAGCTTCACCTTTACAGTTCTTGAGTGATGTCCCTTTATAAAGTTATATGCTAGCGGGGGCATCATCTGTGTCCATATGGACACATTCCCCATGTATTGTTTTGATGATTCACTGTTTTCCTTTGAATATTGAGAACAAAGGTTTTATCATAATTTAATTCAAATGTTTCAATGATCTAATGCACATATAAAAATTATATCAATTCGTGATGAAAGTCTGCAAATCTGATAAAATTTGAACAAGTGTGCGGCCAATCAATACAAAGGCATGACAAATCCTTTTTATCAAATAAGATCATATTTTATTGTTGTTTCAATGCTAAACATACAGAAATTTAGTAGAAAATCGACATGTTTTTTCAACTGCACCTTAAAGGTTAATAAAAAAAGCATATACAACAAAATAATCTCTTTAAATATACTAGAAACATAAAACGTAAACTTAAAACTACTTTTATAACATGACGGTGACCGAAACAACCAACGCAGAACTAGGTCCATGGCCGAAACGAAACGTTCTGTTTCTCAGAATAGGAATTTGATGCATGCAATGCTAGCTATGACTCACCCTAAACAAGTTTTGAACGATAGCTATTGATAAAAAAAAGATAATACACATTATATGGACCTATTTTAGTTCACTTTGAGGTTCTGGTTAACTTTAGCATGAATTCGAAGTTCATGGACTGAATTGTAAGTTATTTTAATACGTTCAGTAAACAATATTATAAGGTAAAGCACAACATAGACAAACAAGTGGATAATCCTAATACAAAATGTTATATGAAACCCATGTATTAGAGAATGCCGAGTTGCAAAAACATTTGTCTTTCTGATGTTGCCACAGACACAAATCAAATTTTGCATTAAATCTAATGAAATAAACAATAAAATATAGTTATTTCGATACACGATTTAAGTTGTTATTAACTTTAAGCTAACTGCGAGTACTCTCAGATTTGTACTTATTAACTTTAAGCTAGCTATCAGTAACTGCGAGTACTCTCAGATTTGTACTTAGTGTCATTTTTGTTGCAGTAATGTATAAATAAACTGCCACGTCCGGTCTGTATTACTGTTACTTGTGTTTGTCTGCTTTGTATCGATCTGATGAGCTAACGGAGCACTTAGCTGTCAAAATCTTGTTCACCGATTTTACTCAATCTTTCTTATTTGATTTATAACATACTAAAGCACATACCCAAATTATAATAATTTTTAAATAAACAGTTAACAATGTATATAATAGATAATATTTATCAGAATTTTGTGTATTTTGGTCTAGACGCCATCTAATTAACTATCGATATGACCTCCGAAAACTACCGACGGTCCCATAAAACGATATAACATACATATAAATAGATTGCGACTTCGTGCAATTAGACTGTTCAATGTCTGGATGATTTCATTTCAACGGGTTAAATTTGAAGGTCACATAAATACGGATTCAATGAGGTCAAATTATTCACTTTACAAGTGAAAAAATCACCATTGATCTTTATGGCTTATTTGGACAAAATTGAAAGCGAATTAGAATTTTATTTCACTATTTCACTTTATGAAATCAAATTGATGATTGAACCAGGGGTGTGGAAATGCTATGCCCGACTCGCCCGACTCGTACATTTTAACACCCGGACAAGTAATTATTTTTGTCTTGATTGCCCGTGGACAAGTAAAATAATATACAAGACAAAGTTCAAATTCAGCATAAATATAGGATTAATTTCAAAACGTATAAAGATGTTTAATTTATGTAAAAGAAAGAAATAATCAGCGAGTAAAAACACATCAATGTTCATGACGATAAATGTTACATAACTCCGGAAATAGATCAATTACCAAAATGAGTAAAAATAAGTATGCAAACCCGAGTCGTGTAATATTGCATTGGCTTTGTCCATTGACCCGGGATCGTCGATTATGTTTTATCCACTATTCACCGGAAGTGTCATTTCTTAAGATTTTGAATCGAGATTCAGATTGATGAATACTTAACCCGAATAATTCAGTCGTTATATTAAGCTGATCTACGAAGGCTACATTACTCGTGTGGGAGAATATCGGACACGGAGAGGGCTTGAATTATTCGAGTTAATGAATACTTTTAAAATAAAACATCGGGCAAGCAAGACAAAAAGAATGACGAGTCTAGTCGAAGCATGAAACGCAAAGGGAGATGGTCAAGGTGTATGATATAAAAAAAAATACGGAAGCGAGAATATCAGACATCGTCAATATCAGATTACCCCTTGGAAAGAAATTCAGATAATAAGTTTTGTTTTTGTTTTAATTATAGATCAAAGGCAACCTTATGTGTTGTCTAAGTGGTAAATAGAAGTGTTCAACTACCAAGAAAAAACCAAGTGTGTCAGTTGATAGAAATAATTAGTTAATCTATTATTTAGTTTCGATTTCTTCACTCACTATCCTCTAAATTTAGCATATGTAGTGTACATACTGGCTACAACTTTTATTAAAAAACAATGCTGCAAACTTGTCCTTTACGTGTCATTTCATTTAGTTGATTTGCCTTTGAGTTTCTGTCCCATTGATGTAATAAACCCATTTCCAACATTCCTAAATTTTTACACATATAAACCAATTGATTTCACTGATTTGTTTGGGATGCAAAACCGTGCTAAGAATCATATATTAGCTAACAATAAAATACTACAATATTTATTTGAACCATCAGGGCAAGTAACTTTTTTTCCGGACAAGTAAAATTTCCAGTTTTACTTGCCCAGGGACAAGTGCTCACAACAAATATTTCCACACCCCTGTGAACCAAAAAGAAATCATATTTTCTAATGTTTGATATCTCGCAGCCTGGCGTACGTGAGTGTTCCTTTTTCAAGTCAGGATCCTGTAATTCTGTGGTTGTTTGTTGCTGTAAATCATAATTGTTTTTATACGACCGCAAAAATTTTAATTTTCGTCGTATATTGCTATCACGTTGGCGTCGTCGTCGTCCGAATACTTTTAGTTTTCGCACTCTAACTTTAGTAAAAATGAATAGAAATTGATGAAATTTTGACACAAGGTTTATGACCACAACAGGAAGGTTGGGATTGATTTTGGGAGTTTTGGTCCCAACATTTTAGGAATTAGGGGCCAAAAAGGGCCCAAATAAGCATTTTCTTGGTTTTCGCACTATTACTTTAGTTTAAGTGAATAGAAATCTATGAAATTTTGACATAAGGTTTATGACCACAAAAGGAAGGTTGGGATTGATTTTGGGAGTTTTGGTTCCAACAGTTTAGGAATTAGGGGCCAAAAAAGGGCCCAAATAAGCATTTTTCTTGGTTTTCGCACAATAACTTTAGTATAAGTGAATAGATATCAGTGAAATTTAAACACAAGGTTTATGACCACAAAAGGAAGGTTGGGATTGATTTTGGGAGTTGAGGTCCCAACAGTTTAGGAATTAGGGGCCAAAAAGGGGCCCAAATAAGCATTATTCTTGGTTTTCGCACCATAACTTAAGTATAAGTAAATAGAAATCTATGAAATTTAAACACAAGGTTTATGACCATAAAAGGAAGGTTGGGTTTGATTTTGGGAGTTTTGGTCCCAACAGTTTAGGAATAAGGGGCCCAAAGGGTCCAAATTGAACTTTGTTTGATTTCATCAAAAATTGAATAATTGGGGTTCTTTGATATGCTAAATCTAACTGTGTATGTAGATTCTTAATTTTTGGTCCCGTTTTCAAATTGGTCTACATTAAGGTCCAAAGGGTCCAAAATTAAACTTAGTTTGATTTTAACAAAAATTGAATCCTTGGGGTTCTTTAATATGTTGAATCTAAAAATGAACTTAGATTTTGATTATTGGCCAGTTTTCAAGTTGGTCCAAATCGGGGTCCAAAATTAAACTTTGTTTGATTTCATCAAAAATTGAATAATTGGGGTTCTTTGATATGCCAAATCTAACTGTGTATGTAGATTCTTAATTTTTGGTCCCGTTTTCAAATTGGTCTACATTAAAGTCCAAAGGGTCCAACATTAAACTAAATTTGATTTTAACAAAAATTAAATTCTTGGGCTTTTTTGATATGCTGAATCTAAACATGTACTTAGATTTTTGTTTATGGTCCCAGTTTTCAAGTTGGTTCAAATCAGGATCCAAAATTATTATATTAAGTATTGTGCAATAGCAAGAAATTTTCAATTGCACAGTATTCAGCAATAGCAAGAAATCTTCAATTGCACAGTATTGTGCAATAGCAAGAAATTTTCAATTGCTCAGTATTGCGCAATAGCAAGAAATCTTCAATTGCACAGTATTGTGCAATAGCAAATATTTTCAATTGCACAGTATTGCACAATAGCCAGAAATATCTAATTGCACAATATTGTGCAATAGCAAGAAATTTTCAATTGATTGGAGTTATCTTTCTTTGTCCAGAATAGTAGTTGAGTCAACTTAAATCATTGTTTTATACAATATACAATGTATATTCACTTTTACTACCAACTGATAAATTAAAACAATCTTTACCATTCAGTGATAACAAGCACCTTTTGTTACATTTTAATATTTTATGATGTATATAAATGAGTAGTTATTGTTGCAAACTCCATTAGAAATTTGAATTGAGATCAGTTTTGGTAAAAGGGAAAGGGGGATGTGAAAAAAAATGGGGGGGGGGGGTTAAATTTTTCTCATTTCAGATTTCATAAATAAAAAGAAAATTTCTTCAAACATTTTTTTGAGAGGATTAATATTCAACAGCAAAGTGAATTGCTCAAAGGCAAAAAAAAATTTTTAAGTTCATTAGACCACATTCATTCTGTGTCAGAAACCTATGCTGTGTCAACTATTTAATCACAATCCAAATTTAGAGCTGTATCCAGCTTGAATGTTGTGTCCATACTTGCCCCAATCGTTCAGGGTTCAACCTCTGCGGTCGTATAAAGCTGCGCCCTGCGGAGCATCTGGTTACTTCATTAACTTGTACGTAAATCAGGCCATTAGTTTTCATAGACAGATATAAGAAGATGTGGTATGAATTGTTTAAACATTTGTCATTCCCGGGCCATATATAGCTGACTATTTGGTATGGGTTTTGTTCATTGTTGAAGGTCGTACGGTGACTAATAGTTTTAACTTTTATATCATTTGGTTTATGATGGATAGTTGTCTTATTGACAATTATACCAAATCTTCTGATCTTTATAGATAAATATCATTTCTTTGAATCACATCGGATATTCCAATCCAAATCTCGAGGAGCAATTGCAAGAGGCCGCAAACGGTGGGAAAGTTTATTACGAATGAGATTCCCATAGAAGGTGTCAGACCACCAATTACTCCCTCCAATTTAGAAAGTTTAAAGTTAGTCCTACTCTGACACAAAATAGTGCTTTTGATGTCATTGTTAAGTAAAACTAACCAACAAATTTGAAGATATGAAACTTTTGTTGAAAGATAAATATATTGAGACCATTTTGAGCCCAAATTCACTTGTCTATGAGTAAGTTTGCATTAAAAATTCAGGATTAGTGCGCTCCATAGTATAAAAATTTCCAGAAAATCAGGTGTTATTTTTGGAGTACCTCTGTTCGACGATCAGTCTTTTACTTAAAATATTTTAAAGGTATGTTCAAAATTGGCATGATGAAAGCTGATACATGTACAATTTATGATATATACCTGGTTTCTATGAAGTTAAAATATTTAGAAAGCTATGAAAATTGCAAAATTTGGTTGAACAAATAGGGATTTTAAATTAGTGGTCTTATACCTAGACCATAATCCTCCATGTGAATCGTATCCAGACTTTACTTGTTTCCGGTCTCGTTTAGGTGTCAGACCACCAATTAATCCCTCCAATTTAGAACGAAAGAGAAATATATCTAGATCATTTAAAGCCAAAATTTACTTGTCTATGAGTTTGCATTAAAAATTGACGATTAATGCGCTCCATAGTATACTAATTTTAGATTTCCAGAAAACCAGGTGTTTTTTTTTTTTTTTTTTTGAAGTACCTCTGTTTGAAGGTCAGTTATTTTGTTAGAAGGCTTTAAAGGTATGGTCAAAATTGGCATGAAGAAAGCTGATACATGTACAATTAAGGATATACCTGGTTTCTATGAAGTTAAACTTAAATTAAAATATTTAGAAAGCTGTGAAAATTGCAAAATTTGGTTGAACAGATAGGGATTTTTAATTGGTGGTCTGACACCTTTAATTGCTCGGCGGGATAACCGGTGTATGAATGATGCTTGTACGAAATGACACTTCTGATTTGTCTAAAATTGTTTAGATGTTTTGATATTATTGCTCTTTGAGATTTCATAATAAACAAACCTTCGAGAAGGGTCACAAACCTTAAGAATCCTAACGTATTGTCTATAATAAACATTTGATATTAATTTTTTCATTGATTTATTTGTACTATGACCCCTTATTGCCTTAAGTATAGTTTGCAGTCATATCATTTGGAAATGCGAATGAATAAATATGTATAATTATACATCACACATACATGATTTCATGATATTTAATTAAATCTGTATCTTTAAACACCATAATAAACAGTCTACATATTTGAACTTGATCTGTATTATGTATATAATTTTTTTAATACGAGCCTGAGAAAGTGGGTATTTGACCTCACTGGTACCTATGTGTCAATAACGTGATCACAATATAGAAGTGTTTGTATTATAACAGATCGACAATACAAAACAAAACAAGAGAAGAGAAATTCAAGGGTAAATCAAAATATTCAGTTGTTACAAAATATCAAAAGGGATAGTCAAAATCGTAAGTCGAAAACAAACTGACAAAATGCCATGACAAACAGAAGAAAAAAGACTAAAGACAAAAGAAAAACAACAGTACACTGAACACAACATGGAAAATAAAGACTGAGTAGAGCGAACCCCAGTATAATTTTTGATATCATACGGATATGGAAACTGCACATTGTAGTAAATCCTAGGATTTTTCAGTTTACGGGTATGGATAGTAAACTGCAAATTGCAAGAAAACAAAGAAATACTTATTTCTACGTTAAAAGCGTTAATAATATAATCCTCATAGACAGGGAATACGAAAAATATTTGAAAAAAAACATTGATAAACAAAATTTTAATCTGCTTACCGAGTCCCTGTGGTCCCAATTACACAGAATAGTAAATACTTTATTTGGAAATTATCACCTGGATTACAGTTTCCCCTACCGACGAGGTCAAAGTGGACTTTAAGGTCTGTGTGTCCATCCGTCATCCGGCAAATCAGTAATCCACACTTTTTTGTTCGTGCTTGAAGATATTGATTTGATATTTGGTGGTTTGTTTAGTTATAGTAAAATACAGACCAAGGTCGAATTTTGTTCCGGTCTGGCGATTTTGTGCAGAGTTATGGTCCTTAGAGACAATTAACTATTCTTAAAAGAGTTGTGACCCTTGGATATATTAATTATACGGAAAATTGCAATGTAAGCGCTATCACGTATAAATTTTTGCAATTTTTGCAATAATTATCAAATTCATTTTAAAGGTTTATATCAGTAATATCTTGGGACAGTTTTGAAAATCAATGCCGATCAAATATTTTTAAAAGATTTATGCCTCTTGGAAATATTAATTATCTCGGAAATTGCATCAAGCCTTAATTCATCTCAAGATATTTATAAAATGTTTTAAGAACAAACAAGACCAGTTTTTTTTTTTTTAATTATTGTCATTGTTCAGATTAACATGTGCAACGCGGAGGGCATTGGAACTCTTTGGGTTCTTTACCAGGTTGTAGCATGCTGGATTTTCATAAAGGAAACATTATAGAAACGAAATTCCCTTCCCTTATTGCTGAAGTTCCCCATGAAAAGTTTCCTGTGACTCTATTCACAATTCATCCAATAATTGCTTTATAAGTTCATATTTTTTTACCATTAACTCCAACGTCCACTATCACTGAACTAGTACATATTTTTGTTTAGGGCCAGCTGAAGCATGTCTCCGATGCGAGATTTTCCCGCTGTATTGAAGACCCATTTGTGGCCTCCTGCTCTTTGAACGTTTTTTTGTCTCTTTGACACATTTCCCATTATTATTCTAAATTTTATCTAAAATTGCCAATTGCCAAACTATCTAACAGAGTTTGATTACCAACGAAACAATTATCTGCGAGATTGCGGAAGCGCTATAGATGTTTTTGTGTTCGTTTAAAAATGTACGTACTCTGTCCTACATATTGTGTTATTGAAGCAAAATTTATTTGATTTTTTGCTATGATAATCTGTGTGTCTATCCTAAAATATCTGAAGAATTATAGTTGTTTGATAACAGATGTCTCGGTGTTAGGAATGTAGCATGATTATTATTGTTCCTGGATTTATGGTTCTATTCCTGTCTTGAAATTATGAATAACATGTAGAGATTTATATGTTCTAAGGAAATATGTATAGACATTAAAAACCAATTCTTCAGAGAACAATTAAAGGCCACCTCGATAATAAAAATAAAATTTAAAAAACAATGTTACAAAATGTCACTCCGTGTTCATGTAATGTGGTAAATCAAACTGATATATAAAAAAAATAAGTTATAAAGGGTCCCAAAATGACAAGTTTTTTTACTATAAAGATCCTTGAATATACTAATCTTTCATATATAATAAGATTGATAGGTTTATGCAGAAGACTTAATTGTTTTATAATGAACCAGATAGAATTTTTAGCAAAGGTCAAAATCTAGAACGTCAAATTGACCTTTGACCTTGACCTCAATTTTGAGGTCATAGGTCAGTGATCTCAAATCAAAAGACCCCAAGTCAATCACTTATATGGTTGTGGAGAAATACTGATTTCAAATACAGAAGGGGAGAAAACTCCTATAAGGGTAAACCAAAACTCTTCGACTTTAATAGGTTGAAGTTGCGCCTTTTTGTAAACAGTTATTTGGCAAACACATCATATCATTTACTGTCACAGTTTCTTTTGAATATCAAAAGACTGTAGGCCTCTACGACTTATAATGTATGAATTAATCCAACAAATCGCCTATCTTTAAATTTTCAAAGGGAAATAACTCCCATAAGATGTCTTCCGATCACTCAAGTCAAAATGAACCAAATCATTCTTAAGAGTAGACGAACAATTTGGTGAAAACAGTTTGCTAAATCTTTTACGGTTTTAGAGATATAGCGATAACAAGAAAAAGGGGACGCAGGGAGATAACTCCTATAAGAATAAGTGTTCGGTCACACAAGGTGAGTTTTGAAACCCCCATTACTGTACAATATCATTGGCCAAAAATCTATTCGATATGTTGTAAGACAAAAAAGCATCTCAGACTCTCAGACGGCAGAAGAAGAAAATACAAAATAAAAAAATAATCAGAAGAAAAACAAAAGGTCTTTCCAAAAGTGGAAAGACCTCATAAGAAGTACCAATGAGACAGCTCTCCAACCAAGTCATGTAATGTGTAAAATTTAAAGGCCAAAGTACGGCCTTCAACACACAGCCTTTGCTCATACCGAGCACCAAATTATAAAGGGTCCCAAAATGACAAGTTTTTTACTATAAAGATCCCTGAATATACTAATCTTTCAGTAAAGTGATGAAATGCAATGTTCTAAAAGATTCAAACACGAAACCTACGGTCTAATTTAAATAAAAAAAGCTACAAACACGTATGAACCACACCAACACAGGACAACCCTTGAACAGGCTTCTCACTTAGGACAGGTACATACAAATGCAAACATTTTAACAGGCGCCAACATTCAACCTAACCTGAAACAAGGGTAACATTACAACATAAAAAGACATGCTTTAAAATAAAGTATCAATTGAAATGACTTAACTCGGTCAAAAAGACATAGAAAAAAAAAACAAGTAAATATACACTGAACGAATAAATTTGGTTTAAGATCCAATATAAATCAAAAAGGACTACTCTGACCTTGGACAAAATGGCGTAAAAAAAATGGTCTTATAGTAAAGCCTATCCTTTGTGAGAACTTGACAGTCCTTATGAACTTGAAAAAACAGGAAGGGCGAAAAAGCAATTTAAACATAAAACAAGAGTGCACACGCTGAAATGTCTCGCCTTCTATACTAATCATTGATATTATGTTGATAGTCCTAAGTATAAAGCTAAGCTTTATTACAACTGTCACATAAACTTAACATTAACCAAGATAACTAAACAAAGACCAATGAACCTTGAAAATAAGGTCAATGTCAGATGAACCATGCCAGGCAGACATGTACACCTTACAATCATTCCATACAACAAATATAGTAGACCTATTGCATATAGTACGAGAAAAACAGACCAAAACACACAAATTTAACTATAACCACTGAACCATGAAAATGAGGTCAAGGTCAGATGACACCTGCCAGTTGGACATGTACACCTTACAGTCTTTCCATACACCGAATATACTAGCCCTATTGCTTATAGTACCTGAGATATGGACTTGACCACCAAAACTTAACCTTGTTCACTGATCCATGAAGTGAGGTCGAGGTCAAGTGAAAACTGTCTGACAGACATGAGGTCCTTGCAAGGTACGCACATATCAAATATAGTTATCCTATTACCTATAATAAGAGAGAATTCAACATTACAAAAAATTTGAACTTTTTTCAAGTGGTCACTGAACCATGAAAATGAGGTCAAGGACATTGGACATGTGACTGACGGAAACTTCGTAACATGAAGCATCTATATACAAAGTATGAAGCATCCAAGTCTTCCACCTTCTAAAATATAAAGCTTTTAAGAAGTGAGCTAACGCCGCCGCCGCCGCCGCCGCCAGATCACTATCCCTATGTCGAGCTTTCTGCAACAAAATTTGCAGGCTCGACAAAAAATTGTGAGCAGATTATTAAAGCAAGAGATTTTAAGCAGTTGACCTTTAAAAACGTGTTTCTATGGCAACTAACCATTTGTTGTCCAAATGAAACTAATATATATAAAAATATTGCCACATGAAAAAAAGTTTATTGTTTGAAGAATTTCATTAAATGGTAAGTGAGTTAAAATCGAACTATTTGAGAAATCAAGCGGATAGAAAAGAGAAACCATTAAAGAGCTCTTGTATACTGAATCAATCATTAAATCAGATAGTAACACACGCGACAAACACATCTGTCGGACCAAAAAAAAATTAAAAAATGGTGTATAGAAGTTAGCCTTTAAGCGTTCATAATAATTGTCACAACAAAAAAAGAATGTTCAAAATCCTCAAAATTCTCAAGAACCGAATATTCTATTGAATAATATATATATATGAGTGTATTAGTTCTTTCAAATACA
This sequence comes from Mytilus galloprovincialis, assembly GCF_965363235.1. Lineage (NCBI taxonomy): Eukaryota > Metazoa > Mollusca > Bivalvia > Mytilida > Mytilidae > Mytilus > Mytilus galloprovincialis. Next base: position 60,984,815 of record NC_134843.1, on the reverse strand, counting down.
TCTTAATTTTTGCTCAAAATATTGAAAAAAATAACCAAAGAATTTGAGAACTACTCCCCAAAGTTGAGACACAAAACTAAATTACAATTGAAATTTTTATAAACCCATAAAACAGCAAAATTTAAAATGTCTTAATTACCCTTAAAAAAATAACTAGGATACATAGTCTACACGCGCGCCACGGCACAGACAGAAGTCTTGCGTCATTAGCGTTAATAAAACAAAAATTTATAAAACAAAATATTCTATGAATGTTCAATTTTCAAAACGATGTCAAACACCTTACACATGTGTTGGGTGTGTTACCATGTCGACAATAGCTTCCTTCAGCTCAGCAGCAAGGTGTGAATTAATTTAAGGTCACAGATATTATTTAAAACTATAATAGACGCATACATAAATGATTTCACATATGACGGCTTATTCATAACTGGGAAATACTCTCACTGGTAAGTTTATAATCATTTATTAATTAGGAAAATTATGTCTATATTTAAAAAGTAGCGTTCAATTTAATTATTTTCTTACTTTTTTAAAAAAAATATTTCGGTCATTGTATTTTTTTTTACCATGGGTGAAACCTGGATTACAACTAAATGATGTATACAGTTATTTATGTATATTACCGGAAAATAATTTTAAAATGCTTTGAAAAAAACAAAAGAATGATTGCAATGTTATGTTTTTGTAACTTTTAAAAGTTGAGTTTTAACTATGTCTATATAAATGAGTTATTCTTTTAATGAAATGTGTTTATTATAACGATTTTGATTGTACGACTTCATTAATTTCAAGGGAGTAAAATTCCATGGGTTACCAATAGATGACGTTTCAATCTAATAGTTATTTATTTTTAATACTTGCCGATGTCGATCTAAGATTTTAAGATCTGTGATTACTGTCGCAAATATCCATTTTGCGATTTTTAGAAGCGTCGCCGAAAACCTCAAAATCCGCAACTGGCATTGGCAAATATAAAAACGCATAACTTGTCATTCCTTCAATTGACACACGAGCACATATCCCAAAAATATACAAAAACAATATAAAACTCACTTTATTTAAAACTTCTTCAACACTTGCGGTACCAGTTGTGTGTGATTTCTTTAATGTATAAAGGGTAGTTCAAAGGCCAACTAACATTTCAGAAACAGTTTGGTCATCTGACAGCCTATATTTCATTCTAGATCGCGTGACTTGGTTCATTGTATTTTTTTTCTGATTGCGCGAGACACTCCTGGGTAGTCAATTCAGTTAAACACCACCCTTAGAAATATATTATAAGGATTAATCTTATACATTTTACATATATTCAGTTTAAGAGGGGGCAAGGGGGGTCCCAATAACAGCAAAACAGCAAATTGATTTGGCTCATAACAGATAACAAGGAATTAAAATGGATAAAAAAAGATAACAGTAAATGAAATATTAAAATAATTCGGTCTTTGACAAATCAGTATTTCTTATTACGGATATAATCCTTTGTACTGTAATGCATTCCATTTTCTATGACTATGTTTTTAGTATTAATTTATGTATCTAGAATGTGTTTAAATTACTACTCAATATATTATAATATTTTTTATACGCTCGTTTACGGAACGTATTATGATATACTGTTGTCCGTCTGTTGTCCACATGTCGGACATTAACTCAAAAACTCTTTTAACTAATTTGCATCAAACTTTAGTGAATTGTTTATATCTTTCAACATGAGGTCACTTTCAATTTTTATAAATTTTAGAGTTTACGTTTGCGAGTTAACGGGTTTTATTAATTAAAAAAGGGGGATTTTCCAGTTTTCAGACATTAACACAAAAATGTTTTAGCTGTTCTCATGAAACTTTGCTGAAAACATTTATATCTATTGTTGTAAACTCCCTTTCGATTTTTATTAATTCTAGATTTTATGTTATTGAGTTAAGGGATTTTATTCATTAGAAAAAGGTGGTATTTTCTAGTTTTCAAAAATAGCTCAAAAATGCTTTCAGCAGTTCCCATGGAACGTTGGTGTATTGTTTATATATATTGACTGAAGCTCCTTTTGTTGCTAATAAAAAAATGACCTAAAAGAGTTTGAATATTCTGACTTTTTCTAAATGACCATTTAATGAGGTGTGTGAATTTTTCTTAATAAGACTATGAGGCCGTGAAAGTGGTATATAGGGTAGAAAAATCAAAAGCACCAATTATAAGCATGCAATTTATCAAGTACATTGAACGAATTTTGACACTCCAAAAGCAATTTATTCCACTATTTTCAAAGGCCTTATTGGAACAAGTAAGTAGAATACATAGTTTAGTAGGGAAACAATGGCTTGAAACGAAATAAATCTTTGTTTGTAATGAGTTATGTGCAGCTTCCGACCCAAGTACATGGTTGGAACTTTCATTGTACAATGCATTTGGTTCTGCTTTGAAAGGAATCGCAGAGCTGAGTCTATGTACCATATTATATAAAAGGTTAACTGGTTGTTAGGACCTAGTCCTTAATTGAGATTCTTGTCAGATATTCCTGGCCATATGCTTTCCTTTTTGTCATATTAAGAATTGTTTTAATTAAATACGTTCGTACGGGAAACAAGGAACATTATTCTCTTACAAAAAATTAAAATAATTCTAAATACACATTCATAAAAAAAATGGAATTTATTACAAAGGATAATCATAAAATATACTTGAGTTGTCCTGGACCTCACTTCTGTGAGGGGTATATGTTAATGGAATCCTTCTCTGAATACGGGACAAACATATTAGTAGTGGTAGACCCCAATGTCCAATGATCTTCAATTTATACCGAATATTGACTGGTAAAAAAAATGCTAACATTCCAATTTTCAATAACAGTTAACAGCAAATACATTATCACAATAACAGATAACAAAAAAACTAAAAGCCCAATAACAGCTAACAAAGAATAAGAAAATAACAGCTAACAGCAAATATATTTTCAAAATAACAGATAACAAAGAATTAAATTGCCCCATGCCCCCTCGTTTAAGTGTATTTTTTTAATATTTACAACGGCCATAATTTTACGACAGCCAACTTTTACACGACAATGTATTCTGAAATTTATATTTGAATAGAATGCACATGCAGCTATATAAATAATAATAATAATCTTTATTTGTTATATAAGTAACATTATACTTGTGACATAAACAAAAGTAACAACAACAATAAATAACTGAGTTGAACACACACATATCTATATATATATATATATACACGTAAAACTAACTAAGAGTCCCCTGTCCTCAACTCTAAAGACTGTTTTATAAAGGAACCTGTTTTTTTTTCACTTGGTTTATGTTATAGGAATAATGTCAATAAGTAGTAATTTAAACCTTACCAACAAATTGGAACAGTTGTTTGATGTCTAACAATAATATATAGTACCTAAATGCATGTTTTAAATTGGTATAAACACCATTGACACGATTCTATCTAAGGATGACCTAAAACTGTTAAAATTGAAGAAACTCTTCATTTTTCCCATTGCATATTTCTGAATATAGTTGCTATCATACTATAGAATAGAGGGACACATTTAAATGTTTTTAAAGTCATAAGAACCCTCAAATTAAAAAAAAAAATATGCATATGTTTTTAGAATGAAATTCAAAACAGTGTGGCTGTGGCCATTGATTGACACATTAAATTCATTCATTGACTGGGACAATTTAGGTGAACGTTTGTATGTATCGCGACCCCTGCTCACTATGTACTTTTTAAAGACACTTAAACTATGGGGTCAACAAAGGTTCTCAACACCTTAATAAAGTAATTCGAAAAACTAATCAGAAATAACACGATGTTTTGATTTATATCAATTATATAAATCAAGACATAAAGGTTATTCCTGATTAATTTTTTGAATTATTTTATAATTAAAGGCTTTAAGAAACCTTTGGTGACCCCACAGTTTAAATGTCTATCGTAGGTACGTCGTGAACAGTGGTCGTTACAAACAAACGTTCATGTAAATTGTCCCAGGCAATGGATGAATTTAATGTGTCAATCAATGGCCACAGCCACACTGTTTTGAATTTCATTCTAATAACTAAATGGATAGTTTTCATTATACAACTTATGTACAAATACCTTTTTCTAAGGAAAATTCTTTAATTTAAAAAAGAAGATGTGGTATGATTGACAATGAGACAACTATCCACAAAAGATCAAAATGAAACAGACATTAACAACTATAGGTCACCGTACGGCCTTCAACAATGAGCAAAACCCATACCGCATAGTCAGCAATAAAATGCCCCGATAAGACAATGTAATACAATTCAAACGAGAAAACTAACGGCTTTATTTATGTAAAAAAAAAAATGAACGAAAAACAAATATGAAACACATAAACAAACGACAACCACTGAATTACAGGCTCCTGACTGGGGACAGGCACATACATAAATAATGTGGCGGGGTTTAACATGTTAGCGGGATCCCAACCCTCCCCCGAACCTGGGACAGTGCTATAACAGTACAACATAAGAACGAACTATAAAAATCAGTTGAAAAAGGCTTAACTCATCAGATGGACAAAAATACAAGTGGACGTGGCCGGGTACTTATACATCCCGACACAAAAAGACAAAATGAACAGATCTGAGAGTACTTTTTTTCCACATTTAGAAGAAGTTTACTTATTTTTAATTGCTTCCTGGAAGGAAGCAATTCGCCGACATATTTTCCGTATGCACAGTGACATGAGGTAACCCTCCTCGTAAAAATCCGGTGATCGCAATACGCACATGATCTGTCATTAAAATAAACAATTATCTGATTGTACATGTTAAACACGTGCTCAATACCCATGCTTTTTGTTATTTGTTTACTATAAGGTGACAACCGGTAAACTTCGGCTTGAAAACACGGCATTTAATGAGCAGTCATATTTGTTAAATCATAACAAACAGAGAGAAAAAAAAAGACGATTAAACGATATATTTGCGTAAAAAATGAGAAATTCGTGCACAGAGGACTAAGTTTATGATATATACATGCATTGGTTCAAGAATTGGATAAACATTATTTTTCACCACTCACTCGTTTCATATGACTATAACAATGCCAACATTTTTCCAAATATTCCTTCATCAAAATTTGCATGTTTTTTTTTATAATGACCCATATATCTTTCCAGTTCATATATAGGCAATCCTTTAATATTAATTTGTCAATGGTGTTGCTTCAGTTCTCTTTTCGACAGTTCGATCATTTTGACCTACTTTTCGTGAATGACTGAACTTTATCAATTCATCTTTTTGAATTAGTGGTGTTTCAATAATGTTTAAATACAGCATTATTGCTGTATTGCGAACCACACCTTTTTATCCCGTTTGGGTCGTCATAACCTACATTTTATCCTTGGTCAACGTGTTTTTTTATTTGATTTTTATCGAGCCTGCGACTATTGTTGCAGAAAGCTCGACATAGGGATAGTGATTCGGCGGCGGCGGTGGTAGCTAACTTCTTAAAAGCTTTATATTTTAGAAGGTGGAAGACCTGGATGCTTCATACTTTGTATATGTATGCCTCATGTTACAAAGATTCCGTCAGTCACATGTCCAATGTCCTTGACCTCATCTTCATGGTTCAGTGACTACATGAAAAAAAAGTAAAGATTTTTTGTAATGTTAAATTCTCTTTTATTATAATTAATAGGATAACCATGTTTGGTATGTGCGTACCTTGCAAGGTCTTCATGCCCGTCAGACACTTGACCTCAACCTCATTTCATGGATCAGTGAACAAGGTTAAGTTTTGGTGGTCAAGTCCATATCTCATATATTATAGCAATAGGTCTAATATATCCAGTTGTTCTGGATGGAAGATCATCAAGCACAGTCCCAGTCACCTGTGGGGTTCCACAAGGTACTGTCTTAGGTCCAGTCTTATTCTTGGCGTATATCAACGACCTTCCAGACTACCTTACACATAGCAAACTAAGGCCGTGTTCACATTGACCTAAACTCGGTGTTGTGTTAGTGTAACTCACACGTAAACTAAACAAAATTACGTTCCCATTGATAAAACTCAACGTTTACATGTACTTTAAATCATGTTTTGTCTACATGCAGTCGATAGTCAATGTAGGCCTTGTGTAGGTTAAGTGTACAATAAACTTGGCATTCAGAACTTTAGTTTTCTCATGTATATTTAAAGAAGAAACTATTTTAAAATAAAATTGATACTTATAACAATTATTGATAAAGTTCTATACAGAAATATTTGTCTAAACTTGATATTTTTATTTGTTATAAAAACACTTTACGTAGCTTTATAAACCCTTTTTCAAGACTCATCCATCATAATTGCCGAACACATAATTCATTTGAAAAGGTTTTCCCGAATCGACTGGACGTATAAAACAGAAATATTTGCCACTGGTCTTCACTCAAACAACCATTCACTCATAAATGCATTACTGAAAAAGGGTGAGGTAAAAAATTTTGTTTGTATAGTATCACAGATCCGTTAAAATACAATAGGAAATAAAACAAAAAACATTACCCCCTCCCTTTGCCAAATACTCCTTGACAAAATAAAATTTGAAACAAACAGAAAAGTTAGAAATGTAGTGATCTTTAACATCGCAATCATTTTTTTAATGCGTAATCGAGACATCTTTTGTATTTTTAACTATTGCAAATCATTCAAATGACTTTCCTAAAGGAGCAACCACTTAACTTAAAAAAAGGGGGGGGGGGAGGTTCTTAGTCAGAATTTTTTTTCGCGCGAACGTTTATATTTATTTTTTTTCGATGGTACAAATCGAATGATTTTTTATCAATATTTAACACTATAATGTATGGGGAAACTTTGGATTCAGAATTTTTTTTTTTGATAAATCATCTGTATGACCCGTTTTTTTTTCTTCATCAAACTGTGGAGCAAAATCCGTGAAAAATCCATCCCCCCTTTTTTTTTTAAGTCAAATGGACGTTCCCTGAATGCTAGAAAAGTTGCCCTAAAATTTGAATTCGGTTCTACGTAATGAACATTTAAATGACATATAGTTAATTACAAATGTGAACAAATTTTATGTACAGGTAACTAAACAAGGTGTATAGATGTGAACAAATTTAATGTGAAACTAGTGTACATGACATTAAACTAATTGTAAACATGTTTACTGTACACGGTGTTTGGTGTGAACACGGCCTAAGATTATTTGCTGATGACAGTATCATATACATGCCAGTTAAATCCCGGAGTGACTGCCTAAAACTGTAAGCTGACCTTGATGCAGCTGCAAAATGGGAAGAGGATGGCCTTCCACCCAGACAAGTGTAATGTTCTCTCTGTTACAACTAAACGTCAACCTTTATACAACATAATTACACTCTTCACAATCATATTTTAGAAACTGTTACATCTGCTAAGTACTTAGGCATCACATTACAATCAAACCTTAAATGGGACAAACACATAGATGACAATATCTCGAAAGCCAACAAAACTCTCGGCTTCCTTCGAAGAAACCTGAAAACATCATTGAATCAAAACATCAAGAGCCTGGCGGGTGTTGCTAAACGGCGGAAACGGAAAACGGAACGGAAATGGAAACGGAAAGAAACTTTTATATAGACGTAATTTAAGGGAGGAAAGAAAGAACTATGAAAATCAATAGATCTTGTCTTGCTGGTAAATTTTGCTATTAAAAGTTATACCTATTTACCATATATTTCAATATTTATAACAGGCGAACATGCAAGTGAGAAAATTCGTCATATAAGGTCGATAACTCGCTGTAAGAAGTCATTTGACTGTTTTTACGTGAATGGACATTAGGTAGAGCTCAACATTCTAATAAAATTGAGAATGAAAACAGGGAATATGCCAAAGAGGCAACAACCCGACCAAAGAGCAGACACCATCCGAAGGCCACCAATGGGTCTTCAACGCAGCAAGAAAATCCCGCACCCGGAGGTGGTATCAGCTGGCCCCTAAATAAAATTGTGTACTAGTTCAGTGAAAATGGGCGTCACACAAAACTTCAAAACATATAATTGAGATTAAATTAAAAAAAAAAATACAAGACTAACAAAGGCCAGAGGTTCCTGACTTAGGACAGTCGCTAAAATGCGACGAGGTTAATCATTTTTTGGGAGATCCCAACTGACTCCTCCTATACCTCTAGCCAATGTAGAATAAAGAAACACAAATGAAGCATACACACAGTTAAACTCATTTGAAAATAAGTCCGAGTCCGATTTCAGATTAGACATGTTTTTCACATCAGGTTTTCGTTATTCATAACATTTCTTAATAGAAAGCACTTGCATTTTGTCACTATGTTTTAATTCAAGCCATGTCGGCTAACTTGACAGACAGGCAGGGTTATCCAACACCGTTTTTAAATAAGATACACCAATGGTAATTGTTGTAAAGTTTAACCAAAACTATCAAGCGACTCCCTAAAAGACATATGTTCAATAAAATTGTGTCCAGTAGTTTCAGAGACTGAGAAGTTTAGTAAAAGTTAACAAAGACGAAATCGGACGACGAACGCCAAGTGACGAGAGAAAAGCTCACTTAGCAGGGCCAGGTCAGATAAAAAAAAAAAAGAACACTCGCAAAGTATAAAGACTAAAACAGGTCTTAGTACCAGTAGAAAACGACCATGACAGAGCAAAAAAAATGAAAGAACATTTCACTATAATTGTATCAACTAAGAAGACATCAACTAAATATGTACCACTTAATAAACCGTTACATCCAAAATGGGAAGACTTGATAACTTAAGTATGGGCGAGAACAAAATTAGAATATGGATTCAATACATAAAAAGTATGAGGGCCAGAAGAAATAGGCCATAGAATGTAAAAAATAAATAGACCTAAAAAAAATATAACATGAATTAGCAGCTATCATATTATTATTCACCAATTTTTCAACAATCATCAATACCAGCTTGATACCTGATTAATAAACAACAGGAGAGATTTGTGAATTTCTGCAAATTAAGTATCTCAAACATGCATTCTCTGCAAGATGCTGCAGCATATAGTATAGTCCAACATAATGTGTTACCGTCTAGATTATTAAAATATCATCAATGCTTTACGTCTTATATGCATGATTCTTTTATTAGTTGTTAGTGGCTTTGAAATAGCTGTCATGCAGTTAACTGCGAATACTCCCAGCTCTGTACCTATAAATGTCTTTTTGTTATTGGGATGTACAAGTACCCGGTCACATCTACTTGTATTTGTATCTATCTGAAGAATTACGCCTTTTCAACGGATTTTTATAGTAAGTTAGTTGTCACTAAGATTAGGGGGAGGGTTGGGATCCTGCTAACATGTTTAACCCCGCCATATTCTGTATGCATGTGTCCCAAGTCAGGAGCCTGCAATTCAGTGGTTGTCGTTTGTTTATGTGCTACATATTTGTTTTTCGTTCATTTTTTGTACATACATAACGCCGTTAGTTTTCTCGTTTGAATTGTTTTACATTGTCATTTTGGGTCCTTTTATAGCTGACTATGCAAAATTGAGAGGAATTGAATATTCAAGAAGAATTAAGCGGCATGATATTTGTAGTCCGAGATTACTCTATCTCGGACTAGATATTTGAAGCAGCGTAGACAATTTGATTTTGAAAACCTTAGGACATGACTACGACTAGGCGAGGGCACTGTGCAAATCGTATATATCCATGTAGGCAATTGTTCGCCATTTTTATGCCCCACCTACGATAGTAGAGGGGCATTATGTTTTCTGGTCTGTGCGTCCGTCCGTCCGTTCGTTCGTCCGTCCGTTCGTTCGTCCGTCCGTCTGTCCCGCTTCAGGTTAAAGTTTTTGGTCAAGGTAGTTTTTGATGAAGTTTAAGTCCAATTGACTTCAAACTTAGTACACATGTCCCCTATGATATGATCTTTCTAATTTTAATGCCAAATTAGAGTTTTTACCCCAATTTCACGGTCCACTGAACATGGAAAATGATAGTGCGAGTGGGGTATTCGTGTACTGAGGACACATTCTTGTTTGCACATCAATTCGTATTTATTGATTTAAATTCTAGGAGATGTAATGTTTTTCCTATGTAAATACCAAACAGCATATATCAGTATTGCAGGGATTTACTATACAAATCCTTGAGTATTGCAAAACGGTGAGAAAGGCTTTGTATAGTGAGAGATATTGTCAAAAAAATCCATAAAAATAAAGTCTATTCTAGTTCCCTCGTTTCCATATCGGATTTTTTTCCATACACCCTTGTCCTATTAAGTTTCTTTTACGTTTTCTATCCATATACAAGATCACGAAAATTACCAATACAGAACAACGCAACAAGATACACCACAACCGTGACTAATCTTGATTCAAGGCAATTAAAAAAGAAAAAAAAGATGCAAAGGTTTCCTCAAAGTTTATTACTTCACAACCTCTTTATAGAATCGAGGCCGATGTCAACCTTTTTTAGGCCTATACAGATTTTTTTTGTGTTGTTGGGTTGCTATCTTATTGACATTGATCAAAAAGTTGAACAGACTAACTATCCTTAATCGCACGAACGACGTACACATGACTTCATCAAATAATTCAAAAACATAGTCTCATCATCTCCTGGTAATTATTTCAATAGTTTATGCTTTAAAATCTTTCATTTAAAATTCATTCCTCTGGGTTTTTTCTTGTGAACATGTCTAATACTATATAAAACATGCCTATGTAGATAAAATAAACAAAAAGAAAAGATGTTTATTCTTTGTTTCCGTTTTCCGTTTCCGTTCCGTATTCCGTTTCCGCCATTTAGCAACACCCGAGCCGGGCATACCAAGCACTTGTCCGTCCCAAACTCGAATACTCTTGCTCAGTTTGTGACCCCCACACTTCAGAATCTATCTCGAAGATAGAGATGGTCCAAAGGAGAGCTGCTCGGTATGCTTGCAACAGGTATCATAATACTAGCAGTGTATCAAACATGCTGAACACAATAAACTGGCCTATTGTAACACAACGCAGACTGCGTTCACGCCTGGTTATGATGTACAAGATCACACATCATCTTGTTGCTATACCATCTAGCACAATTCTCATCCCATCAGACTCAAGAACCAGAAAACATCATTCTCACACCTTCAGACACATTTATACATCAAAAGACTCATACAGATTTTCATTTTTCCCATACACAATAACTCAATGGAATCTTTTACCAACCTCAGTAGTAAATACACAGACAGTCGACTCTTTCAGAGATCAGCTTACATATGCTGTTCTCTCCACTATCATTTAAAAAACTTCATTTCCGCTGTACATAGTTTTAATAATAAATAATTTTATTTGCAAAATACACCCATATGGGTCAAGCAAACACAAATACAACATTTAATACAGACAGTGAAGAATTACAAATATAAACATAAAAAAAAACATAGTTATAAATGGTAATTAATGTAACCTTTGATGGACATGGACCTCATTTTCGCAATTCTAAAGATTGCTTTATAAAGTCACCAATTTCTGTCAAAAGCTCAGATTTAGGATTTAAAAGTTGTTTTAGCTTTAAAAGTAGTTGATAATTTGTAAAATCAGGATTTATATTATTAAACTTTAAAAATAAGCAATCTCTTAAAGTTGAGTTTAGTTTGCAATATAGAAAAAAAATGGTATTCATCATCAATTTTATTACAAAGTTTACATAACCTTTGATCTCTGGGTACATTTTTATATCTTCCCACTTCATCCTCTAGGTTATGGTCACTAACCCTTAATTTAGAAATTAATTGTCTGGTTTTAAAATTTGATTCTTTTAATAAATAATTTTCAATTTTTATCTCAGTTTTTATTTGACTATATAGAAATAATTTCGAACTGTCTGTTATAGAAGAAAGTTTTTTCAAGACTTTTTTTGTATAAAATTCATGTGATATCTGTTTAAACTTCATCTTTAAGGAATATTTAATTTTATTGTATGGTTTATCATAAGTTTCAAAATCTTCAGCATTTAATCCAGTCTCTTTAAAAATATTTAGAGCAAATGTATACCAACTATGAAAACCATCATTATGCAGGGACTTATTTAATTCATAGGCTTCTTTTAACAGGATTAATATCATGGGTATGAAATCTACAGAAATATAGCATAACTTGTGGTTTAATAAATGAAGCCATAGAAAATCTGCCCAGTTCTGTTTTGGCTGAAATATTACATGCAGTTTTCCTAAGTCCTAGGACAGATTTACAGTATTTATTATGAATCATTTCATAGCAAAATTTAATCACTGCATCTGTTCTCCGCACCGTTTTGTATATAACTTAGATATTAACTAGTTTTTTTATAATAAATAGGCCACGCATGCACCAGTTATTAATCATCTTTATTCAGATGGAAAACTGGAAAACTTAAAGAAGAAGATATTGGGTGTATGGAAGGACTGTAAGGTGTACATGTCCAACTGACAGGTGTCATCTGACCTTGACCTCATTTTCATGGTTCAGTGGCTATAGTTAAGTTTTTGTGTTTTGGTCTGTTTTTCTTATACTGTATGTAATAGGTCTACTATATTTGGTGTATGGAATGATTGTAAGGTGTATATGTCTAGCTGGCAGGTGTCATCTGACCTTGACTTCATTTTCATGGTTCATTGCTCGGTGTTAATTTTGTGTTTTGGTCTTTTTTTCTTACTGTAAGCAATAGGTCAACTATATTTGTTATATAGAAGAATTGTTAGCTGTACATGTCTGCCTGGCATGGTTCATCTGACCTTGACCTCAATTCATGGTTTATTGGTCAAGTTTAGTTTTCTTGGTTAATGTTAAGTTTATGTGACAGTTGTAATAACACTTTATATTTAGGACTATCAACATGATATCAATGATTAGTAAAGAAGGCGAGACATTTCAGTGTGTGCACTCATGTTATAGGAGGGCTAGGATTAAAAATTTTGTTCTGCTTTTTTTTAATTGTAATCTCTGTCCTGTCTTTTTATTTTTCACTCTATTCGGTCCTGCCATTTTTATTAGTTTATCTTGCTTTTTTGTACCGGCATGAATTGTCATCCTGTCTTTTTTTTTTTGGCATGGTTGCTCATATCCTGCCATTTTTATACTTTCAAACTCATACCCTGCCTTTTTTCAAACTTCATCCTAGATTTCTATTGGTAAAATTATAGTACTACAGTAATGTTTATCATATATATGCGTCATTGTGGTGTTCGAATTGGAATCCGCAGAATACAGAGAACGCGAACTCAAATATTTATCGATGACAAATCTACAAAATGGGAACTTTTCAAATAAAACATGTGTGTAAAGATCAAGCATACATTAAACGTATGATCAAATTAGATTAACATATACTGTACACTTCATTTTTCAGGGGAGATTCAATGAATTTAACAGATAACAACCTTTAAAAAAAGAATGTGTAACATCAGTTTGACTAACTCAACATGTGAACCGAGAACAACCACATTGTCTCTCAGTGTTTGTGTAATGTCTACTGTGATACTGGCGTCAGCGGTATCAGTTGGCACGAGCGCCAATATTGGCGCACTTTGTAAGATTTTTTCAAGATATCAACAATGGAGAAGTAAAGTTCCTTTGATACAACTATTATTGGTGTCAACTGTTGTAAGTGCAATTTTATGTCCGTTCGAAATCGTACGCATTTGGTTGGCATGGACTAATCATGACGTCATTTTACCCTGTACCATTCATCACTTTCTGCATTTAATGGCAGAGACTTGTACTTTTGTTACAACTTTGATGATAACATATGAAAGGCTTCAGAAAATTAAAAACAGATACCCCATAGATGCTCAGATGAATCCGAAACGAGCAGTTGGATTGTGTTCCTGGCTTTGTATAACTCCAGTGTTTTTATATTTAGCTAACAGAGATAACGAGAGTAATGACTTTATATCAGTGTTTTGTTACGTTTGCTTTCTCAATAACAAATTTGTTTCAACATATATGATACCACAGATAATCGCATCAAGCTTTTTTTCGTTGTCTTTCATACTTTCTTTTGCTATGTATGCCATTGGGATACGAATTTTATGGACTTCGTCGTTGTCGGCTGTTAGTACAATGGAGTTGAACGAAGGGTCGAACCATTTTCGTCCAGATCTATCGCATTTAAATAAAGTTAAACGACTATCAAATCCATTTAGAGCTTCGGATTTTTCAGAATCAAAGAGTAAGTCACAAGATGATTCCCATGATGCATTGCATATTGAAAGCTTCAGCAGCAACACTTCACCAAGCAAACAATCAGAAAGTTCAAACCCAGAAAGTACATGTCTAGATGTATTATCAAAAGATGAAATAAAACGGAACATTGAAAAACTTGAAAAATTAAGTAATGAATTTATTGAGCAGTCAAAGATGGGGAGTGTATTCAATGATAGTAAATCTGATGAAGACACTGACCCAAGTCAGCTGAACCCGTTACGTCACATACGTAGAAGCGCTGGAAACACGTGGAATTTCGGGGTTGACAGCGACACCAGTAGCATGTCTAGTAAACATTCTATGCCTAACAGGAGTTCAACCAGAAGGAAGAGACTCAAGAAAAAGAGAGATAAATTTAAAAAACAAGCTTCAGTAGATAGTGTTGGGACAGCTTCAGTGTTATCTGAACAATCAAACATTTTCGCTAACTTAGATGGAACAGAAATCGTCAAAAATTGGAAAGATGATTCCGTTAGAAAGAGTTCAGCTGGGAATTCAAACAACCAAATTCCCGCCGACCCTAGCCAGGATAAAATCTCAATTATTCTCGAACAGCCTGAATATGATAAAACTTCAATGAAATCAAACGAAGGATGTATACGAGAGAGCGAAGGGAAAATTGAAAACTTTTGTCCTGCAGAGAGAGAGAAAGAAACTAGTTTTAGTACAAACCCACTAACAACAATAAGCTCTGGCTGTTTGTCGTACACTTCTGATATGAAATCCGGGTTGTCTATAAGTAGTATCGAGAATCGACAATTGAGTGGCATGTCGCCTATAGATAGATTGAAATCGTCGAAAACCAGATTAATTCACGTAAAATCGATGGAATGCGATTTTCAAAGAATAAAATCCCGCAAACGTTTTCTTCAGTACTCGAAAAGCTTAGAAATGCGAAGACAAGAGAGCTGCTTTTTCTGGGATGATGAAGACCAAAAAACTCCTGTGAAACAATCTTTAAAACAGAGGTCTAAATCATTCGACATAAACATTTTGAGAGCCAGCACCCGCGACGAAATGCCAGTTGTAAAAATTCAAGATATTGGTGCGTTGGGAGTCGATCTCAGAAAATTTCACGTGACTCGACTGTCAAGTTCTATGATAAATTTGAAAACACAAGAATTTACACAGAAGACGACGTACAGTTCTTCACAAACTCAAACTGACAACGAACTATTTTTCCCCGACAACCGATATGCTGAAGATCTACCTGAAATACGAATAATTCGCCCGAGTGTTCCTTCTAAGCACATATCTCCGCGACGGTCGCAGTGGTCAAAGCCAATGAATGTCAGACGGATATTGGAAGACGATATTACTGAACTTAGTCCAAATACTGAAAATATGCGACAAAGGGCTATGACAATGGACAGTCAGTATAGAAGAAATGCATTAGGTACACCAACAGGTCACCAGGCTACAAGGAAATCTACTATACAAACAATCAAACGAAGTGTTTTAATAATGGTCGCATTTGCGTTAGCATATTTTCCAGTGTTTTTAGTAACTGTCTTGAATTTAGGGAGTTTAATTTCATTACAAAGCCTGTTAGACTGGTATCAGTTTTGTAAGTGTATTCAATACACGTATTATGCCTTTGTTCCGATAATATACGTTTATACCAACAAGGGTTTGGTGAAAACTTTGAATCAAGCACCACGGAATTTTAAATTTTAAGAAAACCAGAAATGTACGAATTTGAATTAAGTTATGCTTCAATTTGTACCATTTTTTTTTCTTCTCAACTTGCACGATTTTTACTTTGATATTGACCCATTGAGAAACATTTTGTTAGATTTGTTGGAACTCACTACAAGCTGATTTTAATAATTGATCGGGTTGTTTTTAATCAAGAGCAAAGGAGCACACTACTCTTACGCCACTTTTGGCTGTCAATTTTATTTATTTAAGACAATAACAATCGAGATGACCTCCTAAAACTACCAATCGTCATTCGACCCAAGATAAACACAAACACATACAATCTTAATATCAAGATATTTATAGGTCTTTGTTGTCGTATTTTATTAATAAATATAAGATTTAAATTTTTTCAATGTTGACATTCTTTTCTCTAAAAATAAACCTCCGAACATGCTTAGCACATGCGTAAGCTATCTCCAGCGTAGGGTGAAATCGTACGTAGCATAAATATGCGTTCAAATGAGGTTGAATTATTAACTTGCAAGTCATTAATGCAACCGCTATGTTTGATCTTATTTTCACAAAATTGGACCACACTGACTGTTTATAACGAAATGTTATTTTACAAGTCCGCTTCTATAAATGTTTGAAATAAAAGGAAAATCCTATATTATTTTTTATATTTAACTCGTCTGAAGTTGATAATTATTTTGTGAATCTTGAGGTTAACTACAAACATTGAGCACTGGGTTGCGTGCAATATCGTAGCAGCTACATAGATTTATGACTATTGAACGAGTAGCTAGTCTAGCTGTTTTCAATATCTATGTAGCAGATAGTTCAATAGTCATAAATCTACGTAGCCCTATGTAACCGCTTCGATATTGAACGCAGCCCTGGCAGTGCAAGAGTTGTTGCAAGTGTTCAAGTCGATATTCATCCCTTCTAAATATATACATGTATGTCGATACATTCAGTAATAAACGTTACAGAGCTTGGGTGAAAACCACCAAAGACATAGGTAAGGAAAAGCCTGATAAAGCGGGTATCCAGTTGAAAAATAAAACTTCAGTTTTGTTTCAGACAAAGTTGACATTTATTTTTTATTTATTGTTTACACTTGTTGCTATGATCATTAAGTGTTAATATTCTTATATTTATCCACAAATTGTAAAGTTTGGAGTTAATTTACCATATATATATTTTTTTTTATTATTTTGTAATTGCAAATATTTTGCAATTGTATATCTCAAGATGCATAGTTCCATTGAAAAGCTCATCGTAAAGATGAGCGATTGGTTTGTTTAAGCATTGTATATAATCCCCCCCCCCCCCCCGCAACTCCGGCAAAGGTACTTTGAAGACAAAACTTGAAAGTTTTAACAACCCTATCGTGAAGAGAAAGTCGGATAAATCCTTTTATATTCAAGCGTATTTCCTTTTCATGAAATGTACTATAATTTCATAACTTCTAATGTGCAATTAGTATCCGATTTCAATGTTACATTATCCTGAAACATGAGTGAAATACTTGCCACTGGACATTAAGAAAACAACGTGAAATCAACCAATCAATTAAAGGTATTATTTGATTTACTGACTTTTGTTGATTATCTCAATGATATAAGCACAAGTTTCGGACAAAGAGCAAAATTATCGGACAATAAGAAAATTGCGGACAAAAAACAAGGTAGTACACGTTCTCTGCAAGGACGCTGTGCTAAGTTATTGCAACTAGGGGACACAATGAGCTTCATTTCTCTCCTGACATTCTTAACATATATTGTGGGAAACTATTTAATTGAATAATTATCAAAGATGCAGTCCCGATGTCGGACAAAGCTTTATCTACATCCATACTTTTTAAATACATTGATGAAAATATGGTGTTTCATCAACAAAGCCAAAAATGCAAAAAAAATATATGTGTAGATCGTCATTTAAGGTCGAGGAACAGTTTTTATCAGTATCTTGACATGAAGGGAAATGTATTTCCTTGTTGTTAAAAGAATATAGGGATAAAACAATTGTGTTGGCCCTACCCCTTTTTTCCAAGATCTGTTACTTCAGATTTTGTTTTCCGTTTACTTCAATTATTTTCGTGTTTAACTATATATAATATGAACATATTTCATTTTTTACATAAATAAGGCCGTTAGTTTTCTCGTTTGAATTGTTTTACATTGTCTTATCGGGGCCTTTTATAGCTCACTATGCGGTATGGGCTTTGCTCATTGTTGAAGGCCGTACGGTGAACTATAGTTGTTTATGTCTGTGTTATTTATTTTGGTCTTTTGTGGATAGTTGTCTCATTGGCAATCATACCACATATTCTTTTTTATATATAAAGACACTAGAAAAAAAAAGTTGTATTTGCGATTTACTCACAATTCTAAGTTTATCCATAGCGGTCACTGATTATATATATTCATTATATATAGGGAGAGAGAGCAATCTTGATGAAGATATACAGTAGGTCACGTAGTCCAAATAACTATGACGTACATTAACGTCACAGCATAAAAATTAAAAGCCTTTGAAGACGCCATAAGTATTGTAGTAGAAAGGCGTCACAAAAAGTAGCCTTTCAAAATGTCATAACTATATTTGGACTATAAGTCACGAGATCTTAGGTCTATAAGATGCTATGTAGATGATGTTTTTGCATTTATCGTTAGATGTTCTAGTTTTTTGTAATTTTGGCCCATAACCCTACTGAGTTAAAACTTATTCTGTAAACCCAGTGTATACCTGTTATACGGGGATGCTCAAATTTCCAAATTCCATTTTTTTGTTATTTTTCCCTAGCTTCCACTAAATTATATCTTTGTTCAGTCAGGCCCATAAGCTTTTTTTAATAGCTAATTTGGTTTAGGTCATCTCGACTTTTGCATGTAATTAGTAAGCTGCGGAACAGTAGCCCTTATAGAGGTGATTTCGATAGTTTTTGACAATTTGCAAACTGACAAAAGATATCATATGGATCTAAAGAGCTATGGTTCCTCAGCTAGTAACAGGTGTGTTTTTCTTCTATTCTGCAAATTATCTTTGTGTTAGCCGCTTAACACGTTGCGGGTGACATGGCAATACTATGCGTCCGCCGGTTTGTCCGTCCGTCTAGTCATGTTGACGCTCTAAGGGTATAATACTTTCCAGATTTTTATAAAACTTAAAACCATAGGTTAATTTCAGCAAGTTTTATAATGGTGGACGATCGACTTTTTTAAAGAGTTATGCCCCTTGGAAATATTAAGATTTATGGAAAATGGCCTCGGTAGCACTCTCAATGGTTCAATTCTTGCAACATGTTTTTATAAAACCTATACTATAAACTGATATCAGTAATATATCGGACAAGTTCCATGATGGTATACGCTTTACTTTAAAAAAAAAAAAAAGGAGTTTTGCCCCTTGAAAATATTAAATTTATGAAAAATGGCCTCGTAAGCGCTTTCATATGCACAATTCTTATCGGATTTTTATAAAAAAAAAAGGGGCAGCAGTAGTTTACCGATCTTCAAAAGTCCGAAATCGATTGAGAAAAAAATCCAGGTTAAAAATGAAAACCGAGGGAACACATCAATGCTATATAAGATGAAAGTAAAGGAACAGGTATACCAAAGTGCGAACTTATACTTTAGGTTTATATCAGCAATATCTCGGACAAGTTCTTTAATGGTATAGTGACGATCGACTTTTTAAACGAGTTATGTCCCTTTGAAATATAAAATATGTCCAACGCGGGGGACATTGGAACTCTGTTCTTTATTTGTATTAATAGTATGCGTATGATGTTCTCTTTACAATGAACTTCTGCCTAGCTTTGTGTGTGTATCTAACTATATATAGTATGACGTTTTCCTGTGAAGTATAGGCCTACAGTCACTATATATATATATGGGGAAAAAAAGCAAATTTACTACTACTACTGTCTCTGTATCTGTATTGGTACGTGTAGAATCCTGTTAAGGCTTTTATACACGTTGGAGCAGAAGAGCGCCGTTGTTATGGGCGGTGTTCTTGTAGGGCGCTCTTTAGACTTAAGGTAGATCATAAGTAAATGTTTTTTGAGACAGATTTTTTTTATAATTTGCCAAATTGAAGATCTTACTACGCTTTTTTCAAAAATATAAAAAAGTATGGGTCACCGTGCTATTTTTCGAGCTATGAGTCGTTGAAAACTGCCTAAATTTGGTTAGTTTGTTCATGAAAAAAACACATAAGAGTGCATAAAAAAATTCTATGAGATAGAATTTTGAAATAAATTGTGAGAAGATAGGTTTCATAATATATTTTAAGAAAATAAAAAGAAAACATGGTGTCACAGAACTAGTTTTCTTGCCACAAGTACAAATAAAAATTTTCCCTATTAGTCCAGTATAAATTTTGTACTAAAAGAGTTATCTCCCCTTAAATGGCTCATTTGAAAAAAATGATTTTAAAAACCAAAAAGCTTGATATTTGTTAAAATATTTTGAATAATACAATAAATTTACAAGTTTTCTTAATAGAGATAAAAGTCTAACCATTAAATTGCAAATATGTTTCCATATTTGTTGATTTGGGCAAATAACTAGACCGATTTTGTACTGTAATTGTACAATCCAAGATGGCGGTATACCATGAATCTACCTTAAATGCCTCTACAGAACCTGCGTGCACAACTTTATCTGGTAGTTGGTTCCAGTGAATAGTTGTTTCCACGAAAAAATAATGTTAACACTGTGGCTTCAGTGGCGGATCCTGCCATTTAAAAAAAGGGGGGTCCCAACCCAGAACAAAAAGGGGGGTTCCAACTATATGTTCCCATTCAAATGCATTGATCGGCCAAAACAAAGGGGGGAGGGGTTCCAACCCCCGACCCCTCCCTGGATCCGCCAATGGGCTTATTGCCGTTTGGTTACTACATTACAGGGAATTTGCTCGCATATAGGAGCAAGATATATATACGTTGATAAGATTACATGTAAGGCATACTAAATAAAATTAATTCTCAATTCTCACCTCATTTGCTGGAATGCAGAGTTCATTTTCCATTCCAAACTCAAGACAATTATTCAATAAGAATTGCTTTTCCTGAATAACATATTGCCGGAATCTCGCTGAATCACTTTTCCAATTTATCAAAACATTTTGAAATCTATCAGTTTTCTTTAATAGTTATCCCACGAGGACGCGGTGTATCAGTGTAAGATCAACCCGATAGCCGGAGGCCAGAGTGTGGTTTAAATTCTCCCTCGCCCTGCTCGTCCGAATTTAAAGTATTTAATCTCTAAATTCAATAGGCTATAATTAAGGCAAACACAGATATAGGATTAGTTGCTCGCAGTAACATCTTATTTTCTCTAGCGATACAATATTTTATTTTACTTTATTGTACATATTTCTTCGATTGAAACAATATATAAATACATGACATATAACATTGAACAATCAGTCTGACAACTCATTTTATTAACGAAAAGGGTTTAAACCCCACTGAATACAAGTCTGCCAACTCGCCCAACTTATAAAAATATCTTGCTTCCTTTAAGTATGTTAAATTACTGATAGTTGGTGTCCAGTCGTCCTGGTGTAGTGGAATGTGTCGTGGCTTGATATGCTAAAGGTCTTGAATTCGAATCCCGTTATCACGCCTGGTAAACCATCTAATCTCAACCAAATGGTTGAGACGGAAAAAAGTATTCTGGCACTTCCTGTTGAGCTTTTCTGGTTCAAAATATTGAAAATTAACACAGGGTAGGTCGAATTTTCGTCGATTAACTGAAAATCAACGACTTTTTTGAAAAATCGGAGAATGTCATGCCATAGATAAATCATAATTGTAACTAATATGTCTCTTCTTGGTTTAAAATATTTATAATTGAAGTCACAATCACTTTTCTCCTACGGATTATAATGTTTAATTCTTTAAATCCGATAGAACTGCTATGATATTAATGACTTAGCAAGAAAATATGTCAATTTTTTTGTGTTTTTTTTAGGCTTTACGATAACCACGTATGTAAATTGAACAAATATTTGTTTGTCAAGCCTACACTGAGCAGAAAAATAAAAAAAATATAAATGGTTGAGATATAAAGGTATTGGTTGAGTCTTTCTGTCACAATGTTGAGACTTTCTGGTTGCGCTAAATACTATTCGAGTTTACCTTTTTTTTATGGTTAACCTGATTCATGTGTTCTGTCTGTGGTAACATAAAATCTAAATACAGATACGATTTTAAGCATTGGCGATAGAAAAATGCATGCTTTACAAATATAAATAAGATTATTTTACAATGGGTATTCATTAATATGATTTGGATGAATTCGATTCCTAACAGACATTTTTTAATGCAGAAAATGCATACATTTATAAAGAAATAAAATAGTTAGAAACTAAACAATCGAACAGGACCCCTTTTCTAGGTTTATTTTTTCGTACACATTATTTCAGGGTGGTGATAATTTAAATGTGAGTAAAAGATGTCATTTTTGTCAATATAATACTGATCACAAAAAAAATATGACGATTTTAAAATTGCTTTGTGAGTATTATAAGTGACGTCCAACTTAGTGTAATCACAGGTGTTGTATTGAAATAATTAAAACTTTGATGTTTGTTCACAACTGCATTCAGGGCACATCCTTCATATTTGGTAATATTCAGCAACATTTATTTTATAACTGGCACGGGCCCCGTCACACTAGGTCGTGATCGCACTACGATCTCTAAAAAAATAATGCTATTGACGATCGTAGTGCAGTTTGGTCGTGTTACGGTGGTGATCGTGTTGAGAGTAGCCAACTTTAAACATGTTCAAAACAATCGTGATGCGTTCGTGGCGAAATCAGGTCGCAGTTCTGTTCTAGTCGTAAATTGTTTTAGCTGTGGAACTGTCAGGATCAGTTCCAGGTTGAACTGTGTAAATCAGTTCTAGGTAGAACTTACCAATGACCAAATCAGTTCTTGATTAGAACTGTTCTAGCTAGAACTGTCTTAAAAGTGTCCGGAGATAGTTCCACATTTGTCCGCTAGAACAACCCAGCTAACACATAATATTTTCATGATATTATTGACTGGTTATATGTATGTTTGTCAAAAATATTTACCAAAAAATATTTTATAGACATTTTTTTTTAATCAGAAATTATGCATGAATGATATTTTAACAATAATATTTCATTCCAATGTTTGTTTGCTAATATAAAAACATGTTTTGTAAATATTTTTTTATAATAAATAAATAAATATTCTTTGCTGATGTTTTTAAAACGTTAAATACTAGTAGACAGTTTTCTAAATGAGAACAATTGTATGTCGAGGAGATATTTCTTTGCAATATTCAAACAATATCTGATGGACATTTTTATATTACATTTAATATATATATTTATTAGATGTATAACAGAAATATTTATAAAACATTTTTGATTAATATCTATGTAAAGCATAGGTTTGATGTATGATAAAATATCTTTTTGATGTAACATCAATATAATTTTCTTGTCTTAATTAAAAATATAAAAATGGTAATATCTAATGAATATTTCAATAACATCATAACACTATATTTTTTCGATTTTATTTAGAAAATATTAGTTAAAGACTGTTTCATAATCGTTTTAAGATAATATGTCTAATAGATAATTGTAAGATGTATGATAGAAATGTTTTCCAAATGTTTGTTAGTGATATTTGAGTGAAGCACATGTTTGATATGAAAAAAGAAATATTTTATAAACATTTTTACATAATATTTCTAATTGATATTTGTAAGATGTACGACAAATGTTTTTCTAATGTTTGTAAGTGATATTTGTGTGAAGCCCATGTTTGATATGAAAAAGGAAATATTTTTTATATAATTTTTTAATCAGATTAACATGAATGTCTTCTCATTTTTGATAGAAAAGTTTTAACAAATCTAATCTAACTTGGATGAAAATTCCAATCAAGTCAAAAGAAAAATTATCTAGCGAATAACGATTGTGTTTGAAGAGCATTGAGGACTCAGTAAAAAATCAAATGATAAAGTCATACCAAATAGGACTACGATAATCTGTGCCTAGAACTAGAAAATTCAAAGTTTTTAAAACAGTGTTTATAAAAAAAATATCATTGATATTTCTTGCCAATAAAGAAATATAAGCCAACATTGTGCCAACAATATGCCAACGTTTCTCTACAAGAATGTCTTGATAAACTACAGATCTATTGCAATAATTGGGGACTGGAAGTTAATATTACTAAATCCAAAGTCATGATTTTTAGCAATTCTGGTAAACTTCTTTCTACTTAATTTCATTTAAATAATACCCCCCTAACGAACACAAAAAATTATACCTACTTGGGTGTCAAATTTAGTATTAATGGCAAATTTACAGATGCCCAACATGAAATGTATAATAAAGGGTTAAAGGCCTTATTTAAACTAAAAAAATGTTTCTCAGGTCATAAACCAAAAATAAAAACTCTCATTCATGTTTTTGACCATACAGTTAAATCCGTCTTAATGTATGGCAGTGAAATATGGGGTGACATTAACTTTCACAAACTAAACACTCAAGGGGATAACTATTTCAAAAAACTATGTGGAGACCTGGCAGTAGAGAAGGCTCATTTAAGCTTTTGTAAATTTATACTTGGAATAAGTAAAAAAGCAACAAATATTGCAGTTATGGGTGAACTGGGCAGATATCCTCTATTTTTGGAGGTTTTGTTAAATATGTTTAAATATTATATACGTTTAAAAAAATCTGATGACTTATTATTAAAAGAGGCTTTCAACCTCTCAAAATCTCTACATGATGAGCAGAAAAGGAGCTGGTATACCAGTATTCAAACTTTATTTAAATACTTTAGCATCAATGAAAATTATGCACTTAATTTAAAGACGAAGTTAAAAAACTATTTATCCAAAAAGATGCAATCAAAATATGATTTAATATGGCAAACTGAGCTTAATAATGATTTCAGAGGCAATAATCTATATGGTAACAAGCTCAGAACTTATAGACTTTTTAAAAGCAGATTTTGCTTAGAAAATTACCTTTTGCAGGAAAATTTTAGATATAGACATTATTTAACAAAATTCCGTATCAGTGCTCACGATTTAGAGATTGAGAGGGGAAGGTACAAAAATCTGACAGTGTCAGAACGTATCTGTAAATTGTGCGGTACTGAGGTTGAGGATGAAATTCATTTTCTTCTTCAGTGCCACAAACTTTCAAATATTCGTTTCAACTTTTTAAATGAAATAAAACAACGGTTTAAAAATTTTAGTGGTTTAGATATTAAATCACAATTTATTTGGCTAATGTCCTCTGAAGATACTTTCATACTCCAGAAACTCGGAGAATTATTGGAAAATTTATCCTCATATAGGAAAGTTTCCTTAAATGATATATAGATATAGAAATGCCCAGTGACCCCCCTTATATTATTAAACACTGTGCTTGTTGTATTCTTGTACTTGTCTTAATAAATATTTTTTGGTTTGGTTGTTTTTTTGTTTTTTTGTTTTTTTTTATAACATTGTGTCTTAATCATATTGAATCACTTGTAATCATTTGTATGTAATTAATGTTGATTGTTCTGCTCCTTGTGGGCGCTTTGATTAGCAATAAAATATATTTGAATTTGAATTTGTTAGGTACTTATCTCCCCTTTTATACCACGTAATTGAAAATTTATGTTTTATATTATTTCAACGTTCTAACAAAAAAAAATGTGCTCTTCATTCTCTTTATCTAACATTTTCAAATCTGTGTAGTCATTTAAATGTATTTACCTAAATGATTAAATATTTTTATGCACAAATAAAAAATAGTTAAAACCAGCCCAAAACAACAAATACAATTTGGATATAGTTTCATTTTACTCATTGTAATTGAAATCATCAGTCACGTCTCAGTCATTACAGCTGAACGGACGTGCTGGGCCAGCTCTCCTTTACCCGCTATCTTCGATGAGGGTTTACAGTTAGATATCAACGACTTACTACTTAAGATGACAGAAACCGATCCATGCCGTACAGATAGACGTAGTAGTTGGCGTACCCGCGTTAACATGCACTCCAAAACCATTGTATTATGGGGAGTGTTATGCTGATTAACGTCCGAGGGCTGTATCCTAGGCTGTTGGGTGTACGACCTTCATTTCACTGCCTCACGGCTTTGGTCCTGATAATGCTTCCTGTCATCTTTCGAACTACGTCCGAGATCATCTACCAGTACTCCATCATCGAGGCTAGCGGGCTGCCAAGCTGACCAAACTGGCCCTGAAAGCAGCCGTTAGTGAAGAATAAACAACAAAATAGTCAAAAACCAAAAACAACTCACCAAAACCAAGATGGCGGCCTCCATATTGCGACCTCCACTACTTGTTCCTGACCCATGGCTCCAGAATATTTAAAGCTCACCAAACGCCTTCGGGCACCGAGCCGACCGTGCGAGGGCTGAAAGGCCAGTCAAGGTCGTTAAACACCACCACATATGTAATTGAAATTATGAGATGTTTGACACCAAAAAAATTATCGCTCTCCATTTGATAGTTGTGAAACGTCTGAATTTTAAGAGATGACTTATAATCTTTCATATTAAAGCAATTCACATTAAATCATGAACTTTTTATTAAAATGGGTACATGGTTGACAGACTGTATATAAAAACATTTGGTAGACATCCATAAAACATATCCTAGACATAAGAAGAATATTTTTGTCCAGATGTTTGAAAGATGTTGTCTGGATATTTTCAATTGACACTGAATTATATCAAAATTATGTTAATTAAATATATAATCAAGATATTTAAAAATAATGCTCTTTAAACATTCAGAACAAATATTTCCATAAAATATGCTATTCGCATGAGTAAAGCCAGACATATCACGTCAAAAACATGTTTTTGGATGATATTTTGGTTACATTTTGCAAGATATTTTAAAAATATCAATAAAATGTTTTTGTACTACCTGGGAGTCCTCCTTCAGATTATGACAGTTAGAGGTAATCTCCATTTGTATGTACATCTCTTTTGCAATTATCTATTTTAAATGAGAATAACTTTTGATGAAATGAATGAATTTAATGATTATCAACTGAATTCTACGTAGCTAAATTATGAGAGATAGTTAAAAAACAATCGTGTGTGTCTATGCTAAGCATGCGATATCTGCTAAAAACTGGTCACACCTTACCAGATAAGTCGAACGACGCCGAAAGGATAAACAAAAATTTTCATTTACAAAATTTGCATCCGTTAGGAGTCCGCGATGTAATGGCCAAATAAAACGGACGTGTTATATGCCGAAAAATGGGGTGGAAGAGGAATAAAAAAAATGTCAGAATAAAAAGCCAATAATTTTGCATGATCATAATTAAGAAGATGAGCCAAAAATATTCATGATACTAAAGAAAACTAAAATACCAATAATTGCTTTTTCTTACGCGATTTGTTTTCAATTTGTATGTATCCGTTTTATTATCAATGTTCTTTCTGTGGTACGATTGCCAATGATACAACTCTCCACAAGAGACCAAAATGACACATAAAGTAACAACTAGAGGTCGCCGTACGGCCTTCAATAATAAGCAAAGCCCATACTGCATAGACAGCTATAAAAGGCCCCAAAATAACAATGCATTTAACAATTGTAACGAGAAAACTAACGGCCTTATTAATATAAAAAAAAAATGAACGAAAAACAAATATGTTACACATAAATAACTAAATAAATTCTAGCCCTGGAGATGCTTAAAAAACACAGCTATTTACTATTTAGACAAGGGCCTCTCTAGAAGCTGCTGTGATAACTACAGACAAGATTAAAATGACTGTTGAAATGTCAAACAATATACGGCAAGTTTATGAATTTTGACAGTTGTATATGTAATTGATACTAAACTACACAAGGTCGTGTTTTTCTCTGACTGTTTATGACGTCTTTCCACTAAATTCATTGGATGTTGGATGTGTACGGATTGATAGTTTAGTCTTAGATGCATGATTTTTTTATGAGTTGTTAGTGGCTTTTAACCAGCTGTCAGATAACTGCGAGTACTCTCAAATCTGTTCCTAGTGTCTTTTTGTTGTCGGGATGTTCAAGAACCCGGCCACGTCCAATTGCATTTTTGTCCATCTGATGAGTTAAACCGTTTTCAACTGATTTTTTAAGTTCGTTCTTATGTTGTACTGTTATATATATAGCACTGTCCCAGATAAGGGGGAGGGTTGGGATCCCGCTAACATGTTTAACCCCTCCACATTATAAATTATGTATGTGTCTGTCCCAAGTCAGGAGCCTGTTATTCAGTGGTTGTCGTTTGTTTATGTGTTACATATTGAATCATATTTGTTTTTCGTTATTTTTTATTTATTTTTTTATATAAATAAGGCCTTTAGTTTTCTCGTTTAAATGTTTTACATTGTCATATCGGGGCCTTTTATAGCTGACTATGCGGAATGGGCTTTGCTCATTGTTGAAGGTCGTACGGTGACCTATAGTTGTTAATGTATGTGTCATGTTGGTCTCTTGTGGACAGCTGTCCCATTGGCAGTCATACCACAGCTTCTTTTTATAGTTGAAAATTTTATTCACCAGAAGATCTCAACATTGTTCCAGAATATCTCAACCGATACCAGAAAATCTCAACATGACATACTTTATAACATATTTAGCTTAATGAAATTATATTAGTAAAGAAAAAGAACAAACTGTAATTTTATGTTTATAATGTTTTAGAAAAATACTAATTTACTGATATATATGCTAGTTTATCAATGATATCACTGTCATTTTGTCAATAGCTGACTGCGCTGGCCACATTTACCGGCTGGAGAAAAGTCACTACGATGTCATTTTAAATCATATTCATTTGTGTTATACACGAGACAAACTGTAATTCCAATATCTATGGCATGACATTCTCCGATTTCACAAAAAAACGCACTGATTTTCAGTAAATTGACGAAAAGTCGACCTACCCTGTGTTTATTTTGAATATTTTGAACCAGAAAAGCTCAACAGGAAGTGCCAGAATACTTTTTTCCGTCTCAACATTTGGTTGAGATTAGATAGTTTACCAGGCGTGGTTATATACACTGAATTTTTTCTACGTGAATTTTGATAGATAGTCTTTTCCGTATAATTAATTATATGTTTTATAGTGGATTTGGCATTACCGCCTTTACAGAACAAAGGAAAGCATGCATAACAAAGAAACTCAAACTGGGGTGATCTGGTAGGGGTGCTCAGATCACCCCTGTTAGAACAAAGGAGTTGGGATGTAACACAAGTAAACAGCTGTTGTGACGGTTTTTCTAGTATAGTTCTAGATATTCTAACAAAAAATCTTTCCACTTATAGGTTAGACAATACTTGGTCATGTTTTATGAAGATTTAAGCCCAAGACCAATTTAGAACATATTCACACTTTCGAGTGACCTTACAAAACTATCCTTTCCCATTGTAATATTCAAACCTAAATAAAAGTTCACTTTTTATAATGAACTAAATATAAAACATAGGTAATGATCATTTCAATGGATGAAATGAAATAGCACTGATCTAGTTTGTGAAGGATAAATTGTTTTTCTTCTGCTTCAGGTAAAATTTAATATTTGTATATCTTTAGATTTTTTTTTTATTTTAAAAAGCAACACAATGCTATGAAAATCCCCTTTTTGAAATTTGATTTTTTTTTTTATAAATATAAAACTCTCTATATGAATATTTGAATTCAGACCATTCAACATTAAATGCTTACTTTTTATTGATAAATTTAAATGTATTGTGTTTCTCCGAAAACAATCCTTTGCTTTATATATCAGCAGTCTGGCATTGTGTATTTTTTAAAGAAAAAAGAAAATAATTCCGTCAATTGTAAGGTATATAAATTGAATAAATATCATTTTATTTATTCTTACCAATTTTTTTTTTTTTGTGTATTCTATATATGTGTTCCATAAGAAAATGCATGAAATTTTGCAAAGTTCAAATTTTTTTTAATTATTACATCCCAGCTCCTTTGTTCTAACAGGGGTGGATCAATCCCAGCATATACACTGGATTTTTTTTCTACGTGAATTTAGATAGATCGTCTTTTGTTCAGTACAATTAGTTATAAGTTTTATAGTGGATTCGACATTCCCGCCAAAATGTTACTGAACAAAGGAAAGCATGCATAACAAAGAAACTCAAACTGGGGTGATCTGGTAGGGGTGATCCGGCTCGGATCACCCCTGTTAAAACAAAGGAGCTGGAATGTAATTTTGTATATGTATTGTTGGTTTGTTTTTGTATTTTGAGATTACCCCTTGTTTTTGTCACCTGTAATAGTAAGTCTAAAGTGTTATCCTAGGCATAGACCTAGCTTCCGCAAATGTCTAATTGAATACTAGTACCTGAGATTAACAGATTAAATTAACAGGACTTTTTTAAATAGTTAAAATATCAAGGTTTTTATTCCAATTAAAATTGAACATTTTAAATCAATTCGAGATATTTTCAGTTATGTTGATCTGTAATATAAACTGGACCCCTGCTCTTGTTTCAATCTTATGTGTCAAAGTATCAATCAGCGGGTCGCCAGTTAATCTGTAATACACATTTGTATCTAATAAACATGACCGAATTCTTACATTAAATCCGACTGTACGCGTACGGTACAAATACTTACGGCTCAGTCATTATCGCTGTCTAAGTCAATCCCACTGTCCTGTGGGTATTCCATATATCACGATAATGACCAGTTTTTCATATATCTACAATCTGTCG
Organism: Mytilus galloprovincialis; assembly: GCF_965363235.1. Lineage (NCBI taxonomy): Eukaryota > Metazoa > Mollusca > Bivalvia > Mytilida > Mytilidae > Mytilus > Mytilus galloprovincialis. The sequence continues at coordinate 60,954,204 of NC_134843.1, read as the reverse complement.
ATACCAGTATCTTGGCATTGCAAAAGGTCAGGTCCAGTTATCTCTAACTGTTTATTGCGTCTTTACACTAAATCCATTGGATGTTGGATGTGCAATGAATGAAAATTTAGTATTAAATGCATAGTTTTTTATTAGTTTTTATTGGCTTTGATCTAGCTGTCAGTATCTGTGAGTGCTCTCCGATCTGTTCTAAGTATCTGTTTGTTGTTGGGATGTACAAGTACCCGGCCACGTCCACTTGTGTTTTTGTTAGATGTATTTCAAATTGTATCTATCTGATGAGTTAAGCCTTTTTCAACTTATTTTTATAGTTTCTTTCATATGTTGTACTGTTACACTAGTGTTCCAGGAAGAGGTGATGGTTGGGATGTACAGCTTTTGTTTATTAATTTTATAAATTTACTGTTTGCAAAAGTATAAATTATTCTAAATAATAATGATGTTCTGGTAACTAACAGAAAACCCTGGCCGTTTTTGGCACAACTGTTTTAATCTTTTAGTCCTCGATGCTGTTCGACTTTGTGCCTGTTTCGGCTTTCAAACTTTTGTATCTGGGCATCACTAGTAAATCTTGTGTGTATAAAATGCACTTCTGGCGTATTAAAATTTTCAACTTGTTGCCTTTTGTTGGCTGTTGTTCGTGTGTTTCTTTGTCAATTGTATTCTCCAATTTATTTATATTGTAGTCCTGTAGTGTTGAGTTGTCATCTTAATGTTATATTTCACATGGCTATAAAAGGGGAGGTTTGGCATGCCACAAAACCAGGTTCAACCCGCCATTTTTTTCTTTAAAAATGTCCTGTACCAAGTCAGGAATATGGCCATTGTTATATTATAGTTCGTTTCTGTATGTGTTACATTTTAACGTTGCGTCGTTTGTTTTCTCTTATTTTTGAGTGTAAATTCACATTGCGATAAGACGTGTCACGGTATTTGTCTATCCCAAATTCATGTATTTTGTTTTGATGTTATATTTGTTATTCTCGTGGGATTTTGTCTGTTGCTTGGTCCGTTTCTGTGTGTGGTACATTGTAGTGTTGTGTCGTTGTTCTCCTCTTATATTTAATGCGTTTCCCTCAGTTTTAGTTTGTTACCCCGATTTTGTTTTTTGTCCATGGATTTATGAGTTTGAACATCGGAATACTACTGTTGCCTTTATTTGGGATCCTGCTAATGTAAATGCTCTTTTGTTCCGACGTTGAAAAGTTCAGGGCGGAAAGAACTAACTAGCCGAAAAGTTCCGGAGGAACTTATTAAGAGGCTGTCCAAGTATATATCAGTCAAAGCCTATGATATTGGTGGCACAACATAATTTTTTTCCCACTGAATTTTTGGTTCCAATGCAATGTTTATATCATACAAAGGATATATATGTCAAAGATATTTTTGAATGAACAGTGGATGGCTCATAAAATGATTTTAAAGTTCTTTAACAATGCAAAAAAAATTTGTACAAAATGAAGAGTTATCTCCCCTTTTCGATGAATTTTCAGTGCTTTCTATGTATTTTTTTTTCTCTTTATTTGTTGCAGTAAATAAAAAAAACAAAATTCAACTTTAAGAAAGAATGAATTTGTGATATGAAATAGATGAAAAAATTTTGAAAACAAAATATGTCATGTGCCACCCAGTGCCTGGTTTTTCCATGGACACCCTCTTAACTAGTAACATTGTTCTTCCTCTGGTTGAAAAGTTCCAACGGAACATATCAACTAGTTAAAAAGTTCCTTTTTGCCAAATTAGTCAACACCGGCACTAACAAACCAGCCCAAAAGTTCCAACGGAACTTATCAACCATGCAGTCACAAAGTTCCATTTGGAAAATTGATGCAAAGTAAAAGCGCAACATATTATCTTTGAACCTTTTCAAAATAGAACAAAGATACTAGCCACAAAAGTCAAACGGAACTTATCAACTAGTAACAAAGTTCCTATTTGTTAGGGTTAGGGTAAGGGTTAGGGTTAGGGTTTGTTAGGGTTAGGGTAAGGGTAAGGGTAAGGGTTAGGGTTAGGGTTAGGTTAGGGTTAGGGTTAGGGTTAGGGTTAGAGTTAGGTTAACTAACTATTCAACTAGCTACATTGTTCCGGTACTTTTCAACTAGCTACTTTTTTCGGAACTTTTCGACTGCACTCGGGAGTAAAATAACTAGTTATAAAGTTCTGGACCATCGGAACGAAATAACTAGTTGAAAAGTTCCGCCGGAACAAAGTAACTGACGGAACATTGCTGTTATACTAACATGTTGAACTCCTAAGTCAGGAGCCTGTAATTCAGTGGTCGTTTATTGTTGTGTTACATATTTGTTTTCGTTCATTTTTGTTTGTACATAAATGAGGCCATTGGTTTTCTTGTTTTTCATTTGAAATTTCGGGGCTTTTTTATAGTTGACTATCCGATATGGGCTATGATCATTGTTGAAGGCCTTACGGTGACCTATTGTGGTTATTTTTTGTGCCTATACAGTGGCAAGTATTCCATGAATTTCACGACGAGATTAATTAGCGTTTGATAACGGATTGAAAAGTGACTAAGATGACACAAGTTTAGTAATTTTCTTTTATTATATCGACACATACTTTATAAATATGGAACGAATAAAGGAGGATTGTTTGGGTCTATACTGTCTCCTAGAATAAAGCACCCAACAGGATAGTCTTAGGTGCACTAGGTCCAAGTGGTCCGACTTGTTGATACGCATGAGCGTCATTTACGTGCCCTTGGATATCACTGTGTATCATCGCCACCGGAAATTGGGTACTAACAACGGAGATAAATAGAAAAAAAGTAAACAAGTTAAGATTTCTTTCAATTTAAAGCATTTCCACTCATTTGATAAGGGTGCCGCTTAAGAAATGATTTTCTGATATATAATTCTCAGGCGCGTATAGCTACGTTTACGTCAAAACGCCCGGGCGCACACTTGAATTTTGATAAAAAAAAATTATATTGTAATCTAAATAAATTACAAATTACTTTTAAATAGTACATCAGCCCTGTAAATCTTTTTCAAATGCCAATAAAAGTGACGAATTTTACATTCCAAACAAAAGGTATCATATATTATAGATTTTTTTATTGTCTTTCAAAGTCTGAATCTACTAGTTGTGAATCTTCAGAGAATTTTACTAACTTTCCTTCTATTTAAATGAATTCATTATCTTATGTGAATTGTGGTTTGCATTTTTGTCGAGCCTGTGATATTTCTATAGAAGAAGAAGAAGATGCTTTATTTCCATAAAATGGGCTCACAAGGAGCATAATATAATATCATTGTAATATAATATTCTTTTACAAATATAATAAACAACACATAGTTACAAACACAAATAAGAAACAACAGTTATCACATATTAGTATATATATAAAACTTTTGTCTCAGGCACACCTCTGGAAAGTAACAAAAAAGAATACTGTGAGTAGGCTAAATATATCTAGCTGAACTGCAAGAGGCACCAAGGGACGGTGCTATATGGCATGGTGGGTGCATATTAAAATGTGTATCGGGACATTAATGATATGGTAAGATATTGTAAGAAGTTGCACATAAATGGTATGTCATCCTCGTGCCTGGTGCAGAGGAGTCAGTACTATTTAAAGTGACACAACTGCAAGAGACACCAAGGGACAATGCTAATTGACATGCCAAAGTGCACAAATTACAAAAAAGATAAAATATTACCAGTTTAATAAAAAAAAAAAAATATCACAAACAAGAAGGTAATAGAACTTGTACGACGTGTCCTGTACCCCACCATGCCAACCTCGTGCCTAGTGCAGAAAGACTGATTAAATATTTATCTTTTAAGTTATATTTTATCTTCATCAATTAACTCACAGACAGATATCAAAATATCAAGATTCTCTACATTAAGAAGCCATATCAGTTTTTGGCTAGGAATCAAATGCTTAAAGTTTGGGCATAGTAAGTCAATAGTGGAATTCAAATAATTTCTCTTATCTTGTGATGTTGTACATGAGAATAAAAAATGTTTTTCATCATCAACTTCATTTGAGGTGCACCTGAGACATATTCTGTCATGTCTTGTGCAAAAGCAATACATATGTGATTCTAAATTTCGTCGGTGGTGTCACTAGGATAAGTATGTTGTTGAAAGCTGTTTATTTTAGATATCAATACCTTAAGCAAACCTTTGTATGGAAGTTGGACAGAAACTATTCATGACAAAAAAGAGTATCTAGAGCATAATGATGAAATTATATGTTTAATATTGCCATATTTAGAATTAAAAAAATCTTTGTTGCACAAGAAGATACAGTCTGGGATAAAAGTTTGTTATATATCAATTATTTTGTCAAACCTGTATTGGATTTTATGATGGAAGAAGCTTTTTTTTCTGGATAATGTCTGAATCAAAATTTTGAAAGCATTTTTTTCTTCTTCCATTGTTTCAGTATAAAGAAGGTCTTATCTTTACGCAATTTAACGATCTGGAACTTGTTCACATGATACATTCCTAAACCTTAATAGATTTTCGTTAACATTTGATGGAGTCGATATTCCAAGAAAAGTAAAAATATCTAAAACAAAAAGTTTTTTTTTTTAAACCTGTAAAAGATAGATAATTTAATGCATTCATTTTTGGCGGGGAGCAATTCCAGCCGAGAACCAAGATTCAACAGAAACCTTCCGAACATTAATTATTTCACGTTCATTAACGACAATTACCCCATGGCTCCTTTTAAACATATTATAAAGAAACTGGTTTAGACTTTTCTCTATATTCAATGACCATTAGATTCCAAATTAACACGATGAATAAACTAAAAAAACATTAAAAATAAACCATTTAAATTCTTTAAGTATGTTGCTATTGATGAGAATTTTCAATAAAGGGAACGGTATCTCATTCTTGATAACCTGTTAGCTTACGGGGACTTGAGCTTTCGCCCGTTGAGCCAACTACCAACGACCGAATACCGAATACCAAAAACGCTAACCGGTTAACCGGACTTTTTTTCAATTTTGATAGATTTGATATAAATTTGTATTGAAATCAATAAATAGTTATGTTTTATCTAAAATATGTCGTCGTGGTAATTAATTTGACAGATCAATTGTCCAGTATGTTGATTGGTTTTGTTAATCCTAAAAACATAAAGTTGATTAGAGCTCGGGCAGGATCTTAAAGAAACATAATTAGTACACATGTTTTTTTAACAGTAACTTTAAATCAATAATGCGATTAAATTTTACTAATTACTTCATTATTTCGTTTTTGATCTAATATTGTGTAAACCTACATCTAAATGTGCAACCTCCGTAGTGCAAGGCTTAGTCTTTCTTTAAACAAAATGTTAACTCAAAAATTGTGAAATGCAAACCAATGTGAATGTTCTCAATGTATACGTGATAGTAGGAGTAACATGCTTAAAGAAACAAGCAAACAAAGTAAAGAAACGTGTCGTACGGAAACCTATAGTTGTTTATTTCTGTGTCATTTTGTTGTCTTGTGGAGAATTGTCTCATTGGCAATCATACCACATCTTCTTTTAATAATTAATTTAAAATTGAAACACTCCACCTTTTTTCGGAGACAACAAGAGAAAAGGAAAGAAGAATTGGTTTCAGACATAATCAATTCCAAGAGATCAAGATGTTTTTTTTTTTATTTTTCAATCTGAAGTTTGTACAAACACTATAGTTAATACGGTGTATTAGATTATTAAGTGTCAAACTTCGCCAGGAATCCTCACAGACAAGCCTTATAATGCCAAAGGACAAACTTTAATTCCATAATCGCAAATTTATGACTTTGATGAAAGGTTGTCAAATTGACACTCATACCACATCTTATCTATGTGACGGGTACTATTGACAAGGTTTTCAAACACCAAATTAAACTACCGGTTAACCGGTTAATCGGTCGAACGATTATCCGAGTAACTGGTTAGGAAAAAGTGTACGATTTGACAACACTACTTTTTCATTATTTTTCCTGACATTTTTTTAGATTATTCTAGTGTGGCATCATATTTACTGAAATTTGTTGTCAAAAAGATGTTTTTAAAAGAAAATAGACCATAAAAAGTCTAGCTCGTGTTGACAAATTTACTGTATGGCAACTTGTTTTCCACTGTATGGCGACTTGATGGTTAACAGTACATCTACCTTCTAAGTCTAAAATTCTTCGATTGCTTGTAATTTCGAATAAAAATGACAAAATTGGTGTCATATTTATATATTTGTTCATTTTCTGTCAAAGTCTAAATCTACCTTGATTTCTATAGTCGCTTTCCTTTTTTAAAGCAATTCCTTATGTACTTAGATTCGAAATGTGGTTTGCATTTTTTTTTAAATTATAACTGTGTAGATGTAGGTTCAGTATGTGGTTAAAGTTTTTATATATTAATAACTTTGTCAAACCGTCGTATGATTTTACAATAGCTATACAAAAACTGTTTATAGTCAAAAGAGTATCCAGCGCATCATGCCGAAATTATATATGATGAATTTTCCCGTTATTTATGGATTTTTAAAAGGAATTTCTTGAAAATGTTACATTCTGAGGTTAAAATTTGGTACATATAAATTATTTGTAAAACCGTGGTCAAAGTTAATGAAACTTTCTTGGAGGAAAACGCGTATAGCGCAAGAATAAATTTCCATCCTGGTATCTATGATGTCGAGTTAATTCAGTGGGATTTCCAGTGACACTAGAACAATAGAAAAGTCACTCTTCTTATGAAAGAGATAGAAAAGGTCTAAGAACAGGAGAGACAATTTACGCATAAAACCCGATATGCATAGGGATGAATATCTCTTAAAACACAAAACCATTATATAACTTTTATACAACCACTATAAATAAAGTATATGTTAAAGCTAAATGTGTTAATATATGATTTTTTAATTGCCAAACATGCTGTTAATTGAACAACCTATTGTTCAACATAGGGGTGTGTAAAAAACTGCCAGATTTGACTGCATATTTTTCTTTTTTTTTGAAAAAAATATATATCAAACCTTAATAATGTAGCTTTCTGGGTATCCAATTTTTAACGTGTTCCGAAATGTAGTTTCGTCACAAGAATTTTTCAAAGTTGTGTCATTTTGTCTATATGAATGTCGGTAAATTCGTATGATCGAGCACACCGACAAGTATATCGTTGGGACAACTCGATAAAATGTAATCAATATACGTGAAAGATTACCTAATGTGAAGTTTATCAAAATCATCATAACATAATTGATCAACACATTATGTTTGAACAACATGAGTCCTACAATATAAGATTTAAAGGTGCATATCATTTACATTCAACGTTTTTATTGGATTTTTTTTACTACAATGTAACCTCGAGGTTCAACGTTGATAGTAAAAAAAAATCCCAGAAATTTTTTGAATGATATTGTAAATGATATGAACCTTCGAATTCTTATAACATCGGAATAGAAAATATGTGATCCGAATTAACCATGCACGTGTGCTACAGAAGATTATGAACTTTTATGATGTACAGGGGGTAAGGGTTTTTCTTAAACAATATTATGATCCCAAATTTGATGAATTTTGTTGGCAATACTTTAATATACACACTACATATAGCAAAGTATATATTAAATCTCAATGTATTATAATTAGGAAAAATGTTTGACTCGGTAAAAAAAAATCTTCCCCCTCCCCCCGTATTGCATGTAATGGTTTAAACCTAAAGGACTCGCACTAACTGCCTAAAAGGGGTCCGCTCCAGTCTTGAATCAGTGATTTTGTTTATCATAAACAAAATATTGTCTCACACTGAAAGGGTCAGCCGGGCAACATGCACAGCCCGGATTGTCAAAACAACTAAGATTTACAAAAACGATTACAAACAAAAACCATCAGTTGGACAATCTTACTGGAATCTGATTAGCTCTACTGATAAATAATGCAACACTAATGACACATTTAAGTTTTGGAATGATTTTATTCACAAAGAATGTTTCTCATTGGTATACATTTCTATGCTCTTGTCTTTTCAGAGTTTATATTGGAAATTAAAAATTGCTGCATGAAAGACACTAGCTCCACATTCCTATGCATATGATTTTATATGTACGAGAATCATTCCATAAAATATCCGTTTGATATCCTTTCAATGCATGACAATGTCTAGTGGTTTTTCTGCCACAATTACAAGGAAAACCTGGCTAAACTTGTGCTAAATCAAACACTTGAATCTTACATCGCTATTGATGTTAAGCAATTATTTAAAGGGCCATCCGGAACTGTTGGGTTTTATGACAGTCTTCCTTCCATACACACCATCGCTGCAAAATAATTTGAACATTCAATTAGATGATTATAATATTATTTGGCAATCCAAAGAGAACCTGAAAACATCAGACCACAATAAACAGAGACCCCAAAAAAAGCCAATTTTACTTTACAATGAAATTGAAAAAGTAGTTAGTTACATGTCAAATCATCTTTTGGCTGTCGACAAAAAATAAATAAAATCTAAATTTCGTAGCATTTTACCACCCCCCCCCTTTTTTTAACTGAATTTGTTCAAGGTATGGTGGTTTTACCCCTTTTCAGATTTCAGTATGTCATGTTGTATATCTTTTATAAATTAGATGAATTTCTAGCAAGTTTCTACGATATTCTTTATCATTTGACAAAATACTATGTATCTGAATTAAATTGTTTACTATTTGAAAAAGCGCGCCTTCTTTTACTTTAATTTACTTCCCTTTATTTCACATAGCAACAAATATTAAAAACTGCCACATTTGACTGCATATCAATTTTTTTTCCCAAAAAAAATATATGTCAAGCAGCATAATTAACTTTACAAATTGGGAGAAAATCAAGATGTTCCGACTATAGAATAGTATTAAAAAAAAAATAATGAAAGGTTGGCATGATTCCAGGTTTGAACCCTGACGACACTTAAAATCGAAAATTCACTTATTTACCTATCATATGAAGATACGATGATGTGATAAACTTAACAATTAATAATTTACCTGGTGCATTATCATATTCACATTACGTTGACACGTCTCAGTTCGTCTGTGTTAGCTCATTTCAAGCTCGTAAACAATGTACACCATTTTCCGCTGTTCTTTACCCACAGTGTACAAGCGGACAGTGACACAAAACGGAAGTTGCTGATCTGTCCGACGGCGATCGGCTCGTTGTTTTTCAAAAAAATATAGAATATCAACACAAAGTGTCCCATAATGGATTGTTCAGCAGCTCAAGGTAAGTGAATAACTACAATGATGTATTTTTGACCATTTAAAGCTTATTTTATGCTTTTAGCATCAACCGTCTTTTTAAAATAACTCCTGATCATGAAGAGGGGTCAAAATTTTGCGATTTTTCGAGTCATAAATCTTAACAAAACTCCGAAAATTCAAACATTTTCAAGATTTTTAATCGATACATAGTTGAATAATCATATTCCGCATACACACACAAAAGTTTGGTTCATTTTTTTTTATTATATTGTCACAATTGAATCTTTTCTATTCAAAGTGTACTGTCCGCCTCGTTGCCACCGTATGTTTTCATACTGTCCGATTCGTTGGTCATATTCATGATCGATATCTTAAGCAAAAGCAAGATTGAAACATGCAATTTATCCACATTTAAACTTTATTCAACACAGATACTGTCTATGATTATATATGGAAAATATTTATAGATTATATATTCAGCTTGGATCTCGTGTCAATTAAAGGGGGACATTGGTCACTCTTCCAGAACCTTTACTCATGTCTGCTGCTCGTATTCATCGTTTGCGGACCTTGTTGTTAGATTCTCTACCGATATAATATTCTAATAAATGCATGGTGAATTCAGTACACATGTTCCCTATGACATGAATTCTAATTTAATGCAAAATTAGAGTTTTGATCCAATTTTACGGCCTAATGAACATAGAAAACGATAGTGCGAGTGGGGCATCCGTGTACTATGGTCACATTCTTGTTTAAAAGTTATTTTAAAACAACAGTATATGATAGTGAGTGATGCAGCGCACTTAAGAACATCAATTAAATAATGTTTTGCTTATATTTTCAGATATACATGATGAGTACTAGTAATCCTTATAGTTGTACAACATGCTTGTTTTCGTGCAAAATATTTTCCGAAATAATAGACCACAATATAATTCGCCATCCGGAACAAACACTTAAAATAAAGGTTTATATTCAAAATAAATGCATTCTTCAGACGAAAAACTTTTGTGTTAAACCAAACCAACTACAAAAGGATGGTTATTACATACATAGTGACAATTATAAGGAAACTCTTAATATAGGAAAAACATGTGATCTTTTGGAAACAGCAAGCACTCTTTTTGAAATTGAAAATGATAACTCGCATGAAATTGGAAGCCCAGTTGCAAAAAGACAAAAAATCTCCACATCAACACCCCGCAAATCTGATATTTCTCATGACCTCAAGGAACAGGTCGGACGGACGGACGGACGGAGTGAATGACGAAGTATAGCGGTTACGAGACTTTCTTTCACTTCGATGACGCAGGTTACAATCAAGATATAGATTTAGATATGGTCATAAAAGATTTACTTAAAGCATATGACCAATAAGAGGCGGATCCAGATTTTATAAAAATAAAAGGGGTCCCACTAATGTTTGCATCAAGAATGGAGGAGCGGACACAAAACAAGTTGACCCGCAATCTCTGTAAATTTTAAATGAAATTAAAACCGATAAGGATGGCCTGGGGGCCCACGCCCGTTTTTGTTCAGCTTATGCCATGTTGGTATACGGCGTGTAATGTTTAGAACATAATAATATTTGATAACTTCATTGATTTATATTTGATCAATCGTTCAGCATAATTATCAAAGCATTTATATATATTTTTATCACACATTTTGAACTGATATGTATGCTTTTGCATGGTCAGATAAAGCAGGAAGTTAAAGTTGGCTATTTTCCAATATCCATATCAGCCCCCGAAAATCCATATCAGCCCCTGAAAATTGATATCAGCCCTTGAAATCGATATCAGCCTTTGAAAATCGATATCAGCCCTTGAGAATCGATATTAGCTTTTGAAAATCCATATCAGCCCCAGTAAACTTGGAAATATGTGATAAATAGATCATGACATGTCATTTTACATATCGGCACTGGTTTCAGCCTTCGACCCATATCAAGCCCTCGGGCTAAAGCCCTCTGGCTTGATATGGAAGTCTAGGGCTGATACCAGGGTCGATATGGAAAATGCCATGTAATAATTTAAAATTATCGTGTCCTTTTCTTCACAGACATTTCAAAAGGAAAATACGCTCTTACTTTGCATCCGTGATCAGACTTTAACATTTCGATCATAATGTATACTATAACATAGATGTAATCGTAGGTACATGGGGACGGGTATTTTTTGCCCCATATTTTCCATATTTGTTAATTTCACTGATATTCGTGTTTTTTAAACTTACAAAAATATAATTCAGGAGCGGATCCAGAAATTGTTAAGAGAGAATTCATACCCAGATGAAAGATTAAAAAAAAAGTAACTAGGGTTCCCAACCCCGGACCCCCGACCGCCTGGATCCGCAACTGCCTAAGCGATTACAAATACATGTATTAAGTAACGTGAATGTATTCATATTAATTTATTTAATCGATGATTTGTACATATAAGAATTGAATAATAACTCATACAGAATAAATGCAAGTTATGATAAAAAATTTAACAAGAAAGGCTTCACCGCATACTTCATGTTAAATGTGTGTATATAAGTATTCTTACCTCTACTAAGGCAATAGGAAAACAAACTCATGGACCATTCAAGTACACCGTAACTTTTCAATTGATTCTTTTTGACTTGAATTCCAAGCCATGAGATTTGTTTGATTATTGGTGAAATAAGACGCAAACTGGGTGTAAAAAACTATTGTTTTGATTTTCTGTGTCAAACGTTTATAAATATAAAAAAGAAGATTTGGTGTAATTGCCAATGAGACAACTCTAAACAAGAGAACAAATTAAATGACACAGAAATGAACAACTATAGGTCACCGTACGGCCTTCAACAATGAGCAAAGCCCATACCGCATAGTCAGCTATAAAAGGCCTAGAAATAACTTTTGTTGCATGGTTGTATTTTTCATGAAAAGTTATTACCCCTATTTATGTTTTTAAGTGATAAAAATAACAATGTTCCACATGAATGTATGAATAAATATACCATAAAAATCACCTACGTGCCCCATTTTCCTAAAACAAACTAGAGAAACGTATATTAAATTTTCATGTGCATGCATTAACAATGCTTTTTATATGTAATAATCAGTAACATTTTATAAATGTTGATATTTCCTAGGAAATCGGTCATGAATGTGGATAAATTGCATGTTTCAATCTTACTTTTGCTTAAGATATCGATCATGAATATGACCAACGAATCGGACAGTATGAAAACATACGGTGGCAACGAGGCGGACAGTACACTTTGAATAGAAAAGATTCAATTGTGACAATATAATAAAAAAAAATGAACCAAACTTTTGTGTGTGTATGCGGAATATGATTATTCAACTATGTATCGATTAAAAATCTTGAAAATGTTTGAATTTTCGGAGTTTTGTTAAGATTTATGACTCGAAAAATCGCAAAATTTTGACCCCTCTTCATGATCAGGAGTTATTTTAAAAAGACGGTTGATGCTAAAAGCATAAAATAAGCTTTAAATGGTCAAAAATACATCATTGTAGTTATTCACTTACCTTGAGCTGCTGAACAATCCATTATGGGACACTTTGTGTTGATATTCTATATTTTTTTGAAAAACAACGAGCCGATCGCCGTCGGACAGATCAGCAACTCAGCAACTTCCGTTTTGTGTCACTGTCCGCTTGTACACTGTGTTACCGATTACCTCTAGTCAGAAGAGCCCACTGTTTACAGGGGCGATAATATTTTGTCACCGGTTCACGCACTGAATTAATATGATGAATTTATCAGTAAACCTTCATATTTTGTTATGAAACTTGTGCAGAAATTGAATGAAAATATTTGATTTGTTTAAATTCTGTAATGGACTGCCATAAATAAATAAACTTTTACGGGGAGAAATTTCAGGCGAAAACCAAGGTTCTATTTACACATTTTCATATTGCACCTAAACAACTCAGAAAATTAATCATTTCATGTTAAGTAAGTAAGTAAGTAAAACTTTATTTGGATTCGGCATATTGACAAACAATACAAACATAAGCTCTAATGAGCTTTTCACCGAATATAAAAAAATATGCAATAACAAATAAAACAAGGCATGCAGCATGCAATAAATAATAAAAAGCAGCACCAAAAATTAACTCTAAGCAAAAAGCATATACATGTATCTTTCAAAATACTAAAACATATATATGAAGCACTAAAATTTTTAAAAAATTTCTGTTTAAAAATTATTTTTTAAATAATTTATGATTTATAAAGTAAAAATTTCAAATCTTTCAAATTATAAAAAGTAAAAAAACAAAATTTCAGTTGCAAAGCAAGCTGTTAATGCAGCATAAAAAGCATAAATATTGTAACACAAAGTTATCTACAGGCAGAGCAAAAGCATTCTGTTCCACTCCAGGACTGAACAAGACTCTTAAAATGTGAGAAGCTGTTAACAGTCCTGAAGTGGTCTGGTAAGCTATTCCATAAAGAAGCAGCAGCAAAACTAAAAGATTTTTTTCCATATGAGGTAGTTCTTACCTGTGGTATATCCAAAATATTACTGTATCTAAAAGAATATTTAGTGTGTTTACCAGCTGGTTCATACACCTTATCGCTAATCCCGGCTGACCCGGCCGCTTGAACTTTTGACGTCAACAACAATAACTTTTCCATTGTGGCGTCAGATATTTTGTTTTATGACGTCAACATTTTACGTGAACCTGTGTGATATCAAGCAATGACCATTGTAACCTGATTCCCCATGTATGTAACCATTGTAACCTGATTCCCCATGCATGTAACCATTGTAACCCGACTTCCCATGTATGTAACCATTGTAACCTGATTCCCCATGGATGTAACCATTGTAACCTGATTCCCATGGATGTAACCATTGTAACCTGATTCCCCATGCATGTAACCCTAAATCCCGCAAAATCATTGTGATCTAAATAACTTACAATGTATGTAACCTCAAAGCCATGAATAATGGGGGGTTGCTATGGTAACATGATGGCTACAAGGGATTCTTTCATGTGTATAACCAGTGTAACAAATGTAACCATTAGGTCAATGAAGGTTACAAATGTACCAGAATTTGAGAATTTCTGAATATGATGATTTTTGATAGTTTGTATGAGCATAGATGTAATACCCAATTACATCTATGGTATGAGTGTAACCAATGTAACCAATGTAACCATTATGTAAATGGGGGTTACAAAACAAGGTAACTGAATTATGGTGCACATTTTGTGCCTTATATGTAGAAATCTCTCCGGCCAGTGTCTTACTTCGCCAACAAAAACTGACCGCCACAAAATAGCACAGAAGTGCTGAAAGTGGGATTGAAAGGTAATCAATCGATAGAGCAACCAATAAAAATATACGAGACCGTCGTTGTCTATTCTGTTTTAGCTCACTGTTAAGGTATTACACTACCTTCCAAAAAATCCCGCTACGAACGCTGTTGGAACCGGAAGTATAATATTTCCTCATGAAACTGAACAGATAAAATCCATTTTCAGTGTTATTTTCAAAATGTCCCAGTATATTCAAGTGGCGGAAGATGAAGGTGAAGAGCCAATTGAAATCCCTAGTGAAGATGATGCAACTCTCCTCTTGTCAACTTTATCTGCCCAGTTCCCCGGAGCATGTGGAATGAAATACAGAAATCCAACCACTGGAAATTTTCGAGGCATTCGACTGACGGATGGTACATTATTCCCACCTGATGGTAACTGGGGACAGAACGTCTATATTGTAGTTTTTGCAAAAGGTAATGGTTGCTTGAACTGTCAGACATTTATTAACATTTTATTATTTATGGCATTTTTTTCGAATTTGGGCGCTGACCTTGTTTACAATTAGTCTGTCACATCCCAAAATTAATATAATTATAAGAACATGAAAACGTTAAGACATAACTTTAAATAAAGTGTTTTTTAAAGAGTATATATTGTTGTATATATTTGGTATTTAAAAATAACAAACTTTTTAATATTTGTCCAAATGACAGTAGAGTGTCTAATGTTTGGGGTTTCCCTCAGAATGCAAATTGAAATGTGTAATTATCTCCCATGTAAATTAATTACACTATTTAATATTAGGTGCGAGGTTACAATTGTCGCCTCTTGATTTTCGTTGTCCACGAATGTAGTCCCTAGTGTGTTACTTGCCAATTTTTTTTATAACCCCTTCCAAATGTATTTCTCCATGTTTCATGCCTCAAATAGTAAGTCAAGGCGTGAAATGACACTGTCAAAAAATTTGGGTAATGAATTTTAAAGTAAAGTAGTGATTTGGTCCAGTTGAAAGAGGTTAAAAATTAGCACTTTGGAAGCTGTCAAAAGATTTCAAGACCCCCTTAACATAAAATTGTCCATATTTTGAGTAAGAGCCGATGAAGTTTTCTATAATTTTGATATAATTTGTCCCAAAAGTAGTACAACATACTGTAAAAAAATTATGGAGAAAGTGCAGGTGGGATTTTTTTAAATTTGCATTTATTGTCTAAAGAAATAAACTGAAATAATTGTGGTCTCGGATCATATGTAAATGTAGGTGGTGTTCAAAAAGTATTAATAGCATTAATATTTACTGGGGAAAAAACTGACTCTGCAAGATCCTAATGGGTTACATAAAGTCAAGGTCTTTAAAAAAAAATCTTGTCTGGAAAAATTATTATTTCCATTTTTTTTACAGCAAGAATTTGTATTGTAAGTCATTTCCTTGTAAACATGTATAAAGAAAATATAAAACTAACAAAAAAAAAATGAATAGCTTTCTTAAAAATCCATAGCTTAAAACTCTTTGAAAACTAATAGATATAATAAAAAGAAGAGAAAAACATGAGTTTTCTAACATACATTCTTGATCATGATGATATATAAAAATACAGAGTTATAAAAAGTTGACTGTTTTATTCTGGGTAATTTTCACTTTACGTTGTCCTCTTAATAATAAGCTGTATTTGATTTTTTTCATATTAAAATTTCGATTCATCTTTCTCAATTTACATTTCCATTTTGGTAATTTTAATTTTGAAATATTCATTTCAATAACCAAATTATATCAATTGACTTGTGTTTGGAACTTCCAAAAGTAACATTGAATTTTAAACATTTGCTTTCTCTTTTTATAAAGAAAACAAAAGAAAAGGTGAGGAAGGCATTGAGAATCCAGGAGCAAAGAACAAATGTCTAGACAAGCAAAGATGCAGTGACCTAATTGTTCTTGGGTTGCCATGGAAGAGTACAGAAGATGATCTGAGGCGGTACTTTTCACAGTTTGGTGAACTTTTGCTGGTTCAGGTTAGTCTTGGAACTCACTATACATTTGTTTTTGATAGAAATGTTTGTCTTGTAAATTTACAAATGTTCACAAAAGGTCATGATACAAAAACATTTGAAAAGAAAAACAATTCTGTAAGTGGGGAAATGGAGCATTCTTTAAAAAAAAAAAAAATTAGCAAGTACTCGAAGAAGGTTAATATAAATTTCTACAGCATAGAATGTACCAAATTGAATTTTATCATGATTATGTCTATTAATATAGTACCTGGAAGAGTAGTCTTTTGTTTGAATTAATGAATAAAGGTTTGTAGGAATGTCTGGCAGGCCATTCATTAGGAGGCGGTACCCGGTACTTTTACCCTCCTATGCCATTGACAAGTACCGCCTAAATGTAGGATTTTTTATATAAGATATTCATGGAATAAATTGAAAAGTACCACCTAGAAACGTGGAAAGTACCAGTCAACATGAAAGATAATGAAACCCCTGGTCTGGAATGTCAGAGCTTGTTTTCATAATGCAAATAATTGTTTGTTGATTTAAGAAATATGAAAACAAGTATATATACTCCAATTTTAGGTCAAGAGAGATCCAAAAACAGGACAGTCCAAAGGTTTTGGCTTTATTCGATTTTCTGAATACGAGTCTCAGGTGAAAGTTTGTTCACAAAGACATATGATTGATGGTAGATGGTGTGATGTCACAATTCCAAACTCTAATGTAAGTAGGGATTTAGATGGTTTTACTTATATGTGTAGTAACCAGGAACATTTTAAGAGACCTGTACAATGGTCTTACCTTGTTCAATGTTATGCCCACCTAAACTTTATTCATGTTATTCATATTAACAGTAAACAAGAATTGTAAATAATATTTAGTTAATATGATCAAAATTTCAAATGATGCTTTGAAAATATAATTACAGTATTAATTCTATCACATTTTATCATTAAAAAAAAAAATAAAAAATTTCAATTTTGTTTGTTTTTGAATGTCAAAATCTGGAAAAAAGTTGTGTACGTTTACCAAAATTGTTTCCGGTATTATACATGCCCCAACCGGAAGTCCCCCATTTTTACATGTGTTTGGTTGTAAAATAAACAGTCATGATACATTTTTAGTTAATTTTGTTGCATTCTGTTATGAATTGTTGCATTTTAGCCATAACAGATACTTGTGATGGAAATTCAGATGACAGAAATCTATGAATTTAATTATTTTAATTCACAATCCTCAAAATTTGATCGTTTGAAAATTTATTTTTCGGAAATGAAAAAAAAAGTTCTAGGGGGGAGGGGGGGGGGGGGTGTTCAACTAGGGTCGGTCAGGTTACTGGAACCACACATATATTTTTATTTTGTCTTGGAATAATAGTCATCAGCATTCAATTTAAAAAAAAAACACTTATTTTTGAATGATTCACTCTTTGTGTACTGTACATATAATGTGAACTTTATTTTGATTTAAAATTTCAGGAAGGTGCTGCTCAGATGGTTAGTCGAAAAGTGTTTGTTGCCAGATGTACAGAAGATTTAACTACAGAAGATTTACGTCAGTACTTCAGCAAGTATGGGGAAGTTGTTGATGTGTTCATTCCTAAGCCATTTAGAGCTTTTGCATTTGTTACATTTGCAGATCCAGCAATAGCTCGAGCTCTGTGTGGTGAAGATCATATTATCAAAGGAGCTAGTGTTTACATTACAACAGCAGCGCCAAAAAATTCTGAAAAAATAGTGATGAAGGATAAGGAGAGAGGGTATCAGAATTCTGGTGGTTCTCGTAACCAGAATAATTATCAAGGTGGATGGAACGTGCAGCAACAAGGGAAACCAATTCAAACCCTTCCTCCTGCACCAATGGGTGATCCCAATTTCAACCAGTTCGGGATGAATTTGTTGAATTCTGCCATGTTTGCAGCTGCTCAAGCTGTATTGAGTGGACAAGCAAATTTTCCTGGTCAGCAACAACCTCCACCTGTTCAGCAAACCACCCAGCCCGCATCAGCAAGTGATTCGTTCACTAGTCAGACTTATGATTCAACACGTCAAAACAGCAGTAGGGGTTTCTTTGGGGGATGGAGTGGGGGGACTGATGGCAGTAGTTATGCCAGCTGGGGAGGGGCACAACAACAACAACAACAGCAACCTAGTGGTTGGAATTAGGACTTTTTATTAATTGTTATTGTTTTAGCATCAGTACTTAAATCCTCAAAAGTAATCATGTAGACTAGACGAAAACTAAATATTTTCAATATTTTTTTTTAATCCTAATCAGGCTTACAATTTAAAAGGTGGTGCACTCACTAAAATTGTAAAAAAAAGTTTAAATTTAAAAGACTGATCACTTTCAGAATGGTTGCAGTTGTTGCAGACATTGGTACAACAGTTTAGTTTAAATTTGTTTTTGGTTTCGGCAGTATTTCACTAAGACATGTTTCACTGTTAATGCATGATATCCTGTTTTATTTCAGCACTATTCTTTTCAAATTCTAAAATGGCCTATGATTATACATGTATGCAGACAAAAGTTATAGTTTAGCAGTCCTGTCCACGTTTTGAAAAACATGTTTACTTTAAAAAACATGTTAACTTGTTTTCAAGTTTCAACAGACTAGATTTTAATACATGTACATGTATATTGCATTTGACAAACAATTTATTTTACTTTGTAGGATTTTTTTTCACTGGTAAAATGATAGATGCAACCCTTCAAAATTCATCATTTCAAATGAAGTTCAAAATTTATTTAGGATTTTTCCAATGCAAATTGGGTTCTTGGTGCATTTATGTTTATTTGACTCGAGACTTCCTTATTGCAAAATTCTTGTAAAAATTAAAAACATCCATTTAAATGTTCCTACAGCTGTCATAAATCTTTATAAAAGAAGTACCAGCATTTATACAGTTGATCGAAAAATAGAGAATTTGTAGCTAGATTGTGAAAAAAACCTAAAAAAGTAGTGTCATATTACCTTAATCTGCTCAAGTTGAATTCCCAAAGATTTTTTTTAACAGTAAATATATCATTTTTTCTGAAATTAGTAAACTAGATAGATCAATTTTTATAATTATTTCAGCATAATATGAAACTCAGAATCAGGTTGTTCCCAGTTCCCAATTTTTATACATGTTCTAGTGCTAGAGTAATATTTTTATATTATTTTTTTTCTGTTGTTTGTTATTTAGTAAAAGTTATATGGTTTTATCTGTAAATTCTAAAAAAAAAAAATATGTTGGTGCGGTTTTAAGTTGAATGAATTTTATTGAATCATGAACTTAAGAACTTGGATGTGTGAAATTCAGATCATGGGTGAAAATTGAAAGATTTAACATTTCCATCAAATGGATATGTATGAACTAGACTTGTATGTATCAGAATGGATCGAATCTGTACGGGTGACAAAAACGCGAACTCGAACAAAATGTGTGGATCTTAGGATGGACTGGATCGAATTGTGTGTGGATTTGCTGCAGACTGAATTGAACTGTATGGATTAAACTGCTATCTGTTATTTTGTGTGGACTGAATTTGTGTGATTTTTGAATGAATTGTTATTTTTGGTTGATTCTTTGACAAATGAAATTATTTTTCAAAAAAATTATGAAATGTGTGATAAATCATGATTTATTCATTATCCCACCATCAGCTACGTGTTTGATTTTTCAAAGCCGAAAGTCATTATTTTATTTTTTGCTTGTTAAAACATAAATAATTAAAAAATACACAATTTTGCTAAATGTTTACAGTTTACACAGCATTAAATACATAAGTGGCATATCAAAATGAATTTAAGCGTCTTTTTTTAAAATTGGGAGGGAAGGGCTCTGAAGATTATTCCAAAGAGACTAGTTAATAATGTTAAGTATAAGCATTAAAATAAATTTTGTTAATTTATTCCTTCTTGGAAACAAAAATTTATTTGCTTTGGCTCATCGTAACTTATATAAATTAACTTGGATGTGATTTTGTGAATGTGGTGTGAATAAAAATATATATAAAACAAAGTGTACTTGCGTTGTATGTATGAAGTTTGCCAGAAGATGAAAGATGGTGTCTGTTTTGTTTCAAACAGCAGACTTCTGAAACAAGAAATTAGTGGGTTTTACATGGGAGTGGTTGGGGAAGAATTTGGAAAAGAAATCATCTAGATTTAATAGCTAACTGAGCTATCATTATACATGTATACCAACATGTTTTGTTCAATGAGTATTTACAACCAAAACATAAAATATAATATATTTTTTCAATTTTTTGGGGTTTAAAGTACAAAATTTCAAATTTGATGATATAAAAATACTCATGTAAACTGCAGAAAAGTCTGTTGTTTGAAACAATTTGGATGAATGTGGATTCTTATTATGAAAGATATTCACATGGTATCAAATTAACTATCCAATGAGTTTACATGTGTCAAAATGTCTATCTATCACTATCACTTATCATCTATTATCTATTAGTATGTTTAGATATGGGCACACTACAAATTTCTTTTTGATTATTTTCCTACATCAATATTGTTAGGTTTTGAATGAAAAATAATTTAATGCTATTACCAAGTTTACAAATTTTAGATATTTCAACTAAAACACGAGAACAATTGGATAGTATTTTGAGCAAGTATTTCCATGAAAGGTATGATGGTATACAATTTATTTTATCATCCTTGATCTCTTGTTGCTTTTTAGAAAACTGGTGTTCAGAGATTTTAATGGAGATGTTGGAAAAACTGAAGAATTGCAGCTGAGAAATACCACAAGAATGTGAGGTGATAGAGTAGGCATGTTACTATCATTAAATGCTGCATTGAGGAGAAAACAGTCACACAGATACCACTCCAACTTCAAAGAGAAAGGTCAGCTTTCAGAAAACTGAAGAATTGCAGCTGAGAAATGGTACAAGAATGGGAGGTGTTCAGAGTTGGCATGTAACTATCATTTAAAGCTGCATTCAGGAGAAAACAGTCCCACACCAATGAGAATGCTCAGCTTTCAGAAAACTGAAGAATTGCAGCTGAGAAAGGACACAAGAATGGGAGGCATTCAGAGTTGGCATGTACCTATCATTAAAAGCTGCATTATGGAGAAAACAGTTACACAGATACAGCTCCCTCTTTTATGAGAATGCTCAGCTTTCAGAGGTTGCTGTATTTCAGATACAGGAGATCAATAATGAAAGAAGTATCAACTTTTTGAAAATTGAGGATGCTGACAACCATTGCTGCTTATTTGCTCAACGATAAAAAAAAAAAAAAAAGAAGCTTAAGGGGCAATAACGTCAGGCCCAGGGAACAATTGCGTGTCAAAAGACACATAATGTGATATGTAGCACTGAGCTTATGATAACTGTACCTGGTCAGTCACACTTGTTAAAGTGGAGTTTAATGGCTGATTGATTTTATTGTTTTTTTTGGAAGGACAACAATTCAAAAGTTGAAAGCGAGATTTTCACGCTGTGTTGAAGACCCATTGTGAGTTGGTGCCTTGGGCTCTTTGGTTAGGTTGTTGTCCCTTTGAAACAGTCCCTATTTCCATTGTGAGATTTAGTTCTACTAAAAGAAGACTTTCTAAGGTTCTTACACTTTTTAGTTAAGCCTCACACATCTTGTAACCTCACCATTTTTTCTTTTGAAATAGGTTTCATATTAAATAAACATATAACTTCTCTAAAAGATATACAACTCATGCAGACTAACGACATGAGACATATTATGAAAAGCAAAACAGAGAATCTTCCTTTGACTTGAATTAATATACCAGCTGACATAATTTGCTGATGTAGTGGTTATTTTGTGGTTTCTCCTTAAATGTTGGGGATCCAAGCAAGATGGTATATGGAACAGCAGAGCTTGAAAGCTGTGTAATTAGGATTAAAAAAAACATTACATCTGATACTGATCAAAGTTGCTTTTTACCAGCTTATAATTTAGAATTGAACGAAGAATGGTTGTGCATATATTTATAATTTTGTCAAAATTACTTCCTGATAGATCTGTTTTCTTTTGCAAAAATGCCAAAATATTGGCTGTGTGAGCTTGTAACTTGGCGTGTTTGTTCGTTGTGTGGAATTTCTGTGTGTAACTTTTGTGTTCTTTTGGGCTTACCTTTTGAAGTAGCACATACAACAATCAGACTTCACATGTCTTTACAAAATTAAGCAGTCAGGATTCAATTTCATTCTACGTTAACAATTATACAAATATAATTCAGTCAATACATGTTGTCCTGATAGGCATACAATATCAGCCAATGGATGTGAAACACCTACCCATCATCCTAACCAAACCATTATAGTATCCTCTTGATAAGCTCATTATTGAAAACTGAATTATAAGTAAAATTCAAGCAGTATTGATGTCTCAAAGTATAATACTATAATACGAAAACATAGATAACAATTTAAGGGGTGTTCAAACTACTCTTGGGTTGATTCATCGAAGACTTTTGGTCCAGACAATCTAAACAGAATATTAAAGAACTTCAATCCGACTAGCAACTAGTCTAGTAATCATATTCCAAATGAGGGTTTAGGTTGTTGGAAGATTGAAGAGATACAATCATTCATATTCAAGAAAGGTGATTAGTATCTAGAAGAAAATATTAATTATGAAATCATTTTATTAACATCAGCACAGCGAAAACCTTTCGAAACAAATCTGCAATCAAATGGATCTTTGCATGTTTTATATCGTCATGAAGTTATCCATCCTCGACTTTCAATTTATGTTTATGGGGTTTTGAGAGCTTTGAAAGCAAGAAAATGTAATTTTAATTTTTCTCATAAATATGACTTGCGACAAGAATTGTCGAGGGAAATTCAACACAACTCCTGTTAATGACTTCCTGAATATACCAAAGGAAACCAAGCAGATATTGCGTTTCACACTATTCTTCGGGACAAACAACACTTTTGACGTTAAGGGAACAAATTTCATTATTAACAAAAAAAAATAGTGGTTAAAGCTGACAATAGGATGAAGTAAGAGTTGTCTGAAAAGTGCTTGGAGGAACGGTCCGCAGTGGATGCCAATTTGTGTGGACATTTCGTTTCCGATGGCAACACCAACCTAGTGGTCAGCCTTTTCCTGCATCTCTCCTATACTAACAATAAAAACTCCGGATTATTTGGACATTATAAAAATAGAGAACGAGACTCTAGGTCAAAAGATTTGCTAGAAATGAGTATTAAATACTAGTGACTAGACCCTGATCAACCATATATCGGAGAAGGTTCCATACCGTCCATTTCTAGGACTCTAAATATCCTCAAATGAAGTCAGGAAAGTATAATCAAGACTGGGATTCTGTACGCAAAATCTTATCTATTGTATTAAGAGCTGTAAGAAAACAGCATGCCTCCATGGTAATGTGTGTAAAGGAAAATATATAGGGATTATCTATTTAAAAGGGGTGTCATGGATCAGTGAACAAGGTTAAGCTTTGGTAGTCAAGTCCATAGCTCATACTACAAGCAATAGGCTTTCTTTTGGTGTAAGGAAGGATTGTAAGGTGTACATGCCCAACTGGCAGGTGTATTCTGACCTTGACATCATTTTCACGGTTCATTGCTCAGTGTTAAGCGTTTTGTCTGAGTTTCTTAAACTATAAGCAATAGGTAAAGTACATTTGTTGTATGAATGGATTGTAAGCTGTTTATGATATCTGGCAGGTATCACCTGACCTTGACCTCATTTTTGTGGTTCATAAGTCAATATTAAGTTTTTATGGTTCAGTTTGTTTCTTAGATACTACAAGCAATATGTCAACTATATTTAATGCATATATTAATTTTAAGGTGTACATGTTTGCCTGGCATGGTTCATCTGACTTTGACCTCATTTTTATGGTTCATTGGTAAATTTTTAGTTTTCTCTGTTCAGTCTGTTTGTAGTAACTATAATTAATAGGTTAACTATAAATGGTGTATTGCCCAGAAGTCCGCATGCACTTGTTGTGCTGACATGAATTATCATTGATATGGTTATATAAT
This sequence comes from Mytilus galloprovincialis, assembly GCF_965363235.1. NCBI lineage: Eukaryota > Metazoa > Mollusca > Bivalvia > Mytilida > Mytilidae > Mytilus > Mytilus galloprovincialis. The sequence goes on along the minus strand of NC_134843.1, from coordinate 60,929,760 downwards.
TATAAATTAACTGTTTACAAAATGTTGAATTTTTTTGAAACACTAAGGCTTTTCTACCTCGGGCATAGATTACCTTAGCTGTAGTTGGCAAAACTTTTAGCAACTTTGGTCCTCAATACACTTCCAACTTCGTACTTTATTTGGCCGTTAACCTTTTTGGATTCGAGCGTCACTGATGAGTCTTTTTTTTTAGACGAAACGTGTGTCAGGCGTATATACAAAATTTAGTCCTGGTATCTATCCGATCATCTATGATGAGTTTATTTGCATGATTGTAAAGTGTAAAGATATTTCTCTTTTGGTTTATCTGACTTTGTCCTCATTTCCTTTGGTCATGAGAAGGTTTTGTGATGGTTGTAGTTAAGCTTTATATTTAGGGCTGTCAACATAATATCAATGGTTAGTAAAGAAGGCGATACATTTCAGCGTGTGCACTCATAATTCTTAGAATTGAATATAACATTTTAAGAGGAAATTTCATTTGCTTCTCTTAATTCCTATCCGTTCCCTTTGCATTGTCAAGTCCTATTGTTGTCTATGAATTGGATGTTGAGCTCCGATATTCTGTCTTTCTGACGCCTTTGTTTCTCTTATTTCCTATCCGTTTCCTTTGTCTTTCCTATGCCCTATTTTTTTGTTGCAACTTCTCAAGTTTCGAAACTTTTTTGTTTATTACAGCACCATTGAAGGTAAGTTTCTGTCAATATTTTTAATTGCCAAGATGGTGATGTTATTGCCACATCATAAAATGCTTACATTACAAAAATAGCATAGCTACATATATTTGTGTATAAGACACGTTTTGAAATAAAACGTACTTACCTCATTCCATGCCGATGAAGCATTATCCACTGTGACACTAGACTTGCTTTGTTAAATGTAAATACCCCCAATGAGTAATTACTATGATACAGAACAGCTTATAACGTTCAAATGCGTTAAGTAAACCTATGGCTTATGTACTTGAGAGATACAAAGTGTTGATAAGGGTTTGCTTGTCACTAAATTCTTTGTAAGCCACTTTAATTAAGGACTAGCCTTTTTCAACTGATTTTTATGGTTCGTTCTTATGTTGTACTGTTATACCACGGTCCCAGGTTAGGGGAGGGTTGGGATCCTGCTAACATGTTTAACCCCGCCACATTATTTATGTATGTGCCTGTCCCAAGTCAGGAGCCTGTAATTCAGTGGTTGTCGTTTGTTTATGTGTTACATATTTGTTTTTTGTTCATTTTTTTGTACATAAATAAGGCCGTTAGTTTTCTCGTTTGAATTGTTTTACATTGTCTTATCGGGGCCTTTTATATCTGAGTATGCGGTATGGGCTTTGCTCATTGTTAAAGGCCGTACGGTGACCTATAGTTGTTAATTTCTGTGTCATTTTGGTCTTTTGTGGATAGTTGTCTCATTGGCAATCATACCACATCTTCTTTTTTAAATAGGCCGGGAAAAAATGAATTTGATATAGGAGCATCTCTGTCACAGTCAAGAGATTATGGTCTTTTCCTGTAGATTGCACGTCAACTGTTGGTAAAAGATCAATTGTAAAAGTCGAATGGATTTCTCATAAAACTTGAGTGGAATCGCCAATCTTCTTCAACCAAATCTGTAGGGTTCTTTTACGTCAAACGATCTTTGGATTCGTAAGGGAGCTACCATTTGATTTTTATGGGGGGGGGGGGGGGGCTAGGATGAATTTGAAAAAAAATAGGCAGGACAGGAGTTTTGAGTAAAAAAAAAAGGCAGGATGAGACACTTTGCAAAAAAAAAGGCAGGATGACAATTTTGGTAAAAAAAGTCAGGATAAACTAACTAAAGGCTCTGTCGCTCACCTTGGTCTATGTGAATATTAAACAAAGCAAAAGATGGATTCATGACAAAATTGTGTTTTGGTGATGGTGATGTGTTTGTAGATCTTACTTTACTTTGCATTCTTGCTGCTTACAATTATCTCTATCTATAATAAACTTGGCCCAGTAGTTTCAGTGAAAAAATGTAAGTGAAAATTTACAAATTTTATGAAAATTGTTAAAAATTGACTATAAAGGGCAATAACTCCTTAGGGGGTCAATTAACCATTTCTGTCATGTTGACTTATTTGTAAATCTTACTTTGCTGAACATTATTGCTGTTTACAGTTTATCTTTATCTATAATAATATTCAAGATAATAACCAAAAACGGCAAAATTTCCTTAAAATTACCAATTCAGGGGCAGCAAACTAACAAAGGGTTGTCCGATTCATCTGATAATTTCAGGGCAGATAGATCTTGACCTGATAAACAATTTTATCCCATGTCAGATTCACTCTAAATGCTTTGGTTTTTGAGTTATAAGCCAAAAACTGCATTTTACCCCTATGTTCTATTTTTATCCGTGGCGGCCATCTTGGTTGGATGGCCGGGTCACCGGACACATTTTTTAAACTAAATACCCCAAAGATGATTGTGACCAAGTTTGGATTAATTTGGCCCAGCAGTTTCAGAGGAGAAGATTTTTGTAAAAGATTAAGATTTACGAAAAATGGTTAAAAATTGACTATAAAGGGCAATAACTCCTAAAGGGGTCAACTGACCATTTGGGTCATGTTGACTTATTTGTAAATCTTACTTTGCTAAACATTATTGCTGTTTACAGTTTATCTCTATCTATAATAATATTCAAGATAATAACCAAAAACAGTAAAATTTCCTTAAAATTACCAATTTCGGGGCAGTAACCCAACAAGGGGTTGTCCAATTCATCTGAAAATTTCAGGGCCGATAGATCTTGACCTGATAACCAACTTTACTCGATGTCAGATTTGCTCTAAATGCTTTGGTTTTTGAGTTATAAGCCAAAAACTGCATTTTACCCCTACATTCTATTTTTAGCCATGGCGGCCATCTTGGTTAGTTGGCCGGGTCACCGGACACATTTTGTAAACTAGATACCCCAATGATGATTGTGGCCAAGTTTGGTTTAATTTGGCCCAGTAGTTTCAGAGGAGAAGATTTTTGTAAAAGTTAACGGAGGACGACGACGGACGACGACGGACACCATACGCCGGACGCCAAGTGATGAGAAAAGCTCACTTGGCCCTTTGGGCCAGGTGAGCTAATTAAAAAAAGGCAGGACCGAATAGAGTGAAAAATAAAAAGGCAGGACAGAGATTACAACTAAAAAAAAATGCAGGACAAAATTTTTCATCCTAGCCCCCCCATAAAAATCAAATGGTAGTTCTCTAAGTGTCATTGTCTTCTTTCAGGTTTTACAGACAATTTAGGCTCACATTCTTGAGCCATTACAAATCATTTTGTTAGACTGCAGTTTAAGTCTAATAAAGGTCTTTTTAATAGATTATTAAACCTTCCCAGCACATGTTTGCTTTTAATGACAAAAAGCTTCAGTCACGTTATAGAAAAGTAGAAAGTATCAATCACTGAGATGGATTTATGAAGGAGACCGGGGCCGCTTGTGTAGCTACATATATGGCCAACAGACTTAACGTGTACCACTTCTTATTTTGCCTAGTCGGTCCTCCCTCCTGGCTCCATTTTCTAATCCAATAAAGATAAAGAGGAAATCCTGTCGTGTTGAAGAATCGGTTTTCGTTAAATGCTTTGCAGTACTGAGTATTTGCGAACGATTTGAATTACGCAATCTGTACAAGAACGCGTTGTTCCGATTTAACTATTTCGTCTGCTAGACACATTTGTAAAAAGCTTTATATTTCTGAGTGGAGAAGATCCAAATACTTCATACTTTCAATAGTGATGGCTTATTAGACTACTTTTCTATTTTTTATTTTTCCATGCATTCTTCTAAATCTCTCTTTCATCGTTCAGCGATCGATTGAAAAATATAAATTCTCATGAGTTTCTCGCTTCTGGTGAGAGCTATGATAACTAGATTTGATATATCTGTTTCAGTCTTGGAAGGTCTCATGCCCGTCAGACATGGTTTACTTTACCTCGCACGACCTCATTTTATGGAACAGGCGGCCAGGTTAAAGTAACGTGATTAGGGTTTTTTTTTTGTAGGAAATTATAAGCAGTAGGTCAACTATTTCTGGTGCAGGAAATGAATGTAAGTTGTACATGTCAGACTGGCAGATTTCGTCTTTATACGATGAACTGATGTTCAACATTCTTTGGACAATGTTTAGTGTTTGTGTATTGATCCGTTTTTAAAAACTATAAGCAATATATCAACTTCCTTTGGTTTATCAAACGACTAAGGCGTACATGGCTGTCCGGATGGTTTAATCTGACATTGAACTCATTTTCATGTTCTATTGTTTAATGTTTAGATATACTGGATAAGTCTGTTTCTTGGATACAATGCTAGCAGCAAGCAAAATGTCAACTACAGCTGTTTCATGGAATGGTTTAAAGGTGAACATGTCTGTCTGGCAGGTGTAATCTGACATTGACTTAATTTTAAGAGAGTACATACAATCTAACTCTCTTTCATCTTGTAACAGTATTAAAACATTTGACTTTTCTACTCTTTACACCAGTATTCCACATTCCAAACTAAGAGACAAATTAAACGAGTTGGTATTGCTTTGCTTCATAAAAAAGAATGGCCAACGTAGATACAAGTATCTTGTCTTAGGGAGGGATAAATCCTACTTTGTAAAGGATCACTCTGATTCAAACAAAAAATTCTCTGAAACTGATATTATCAAGATGCTTGATTTCTTGATTTACAACATATTTGTTACGTTCGGAGGACGTGTTTTTCAACAAACTGTCGGCATTCCAATGGGAACAGACTGTGCCCCTCTACTTGCCGACTTGTTTCTTTATTATTATGAGGCTGACTTCATGCAGGAACTTCTTAGAAAGAAAGATAAGAAGTTAGCACTATCCTTTAACTCTACTTTCCGCTATACAGATGATGTTCTTTCACTAAATAATTCAAAATTTGGTGACTATGTGGAACGCATCTATCCCATCGAGCTAGAGATAAAGGATACTACAGATACAGTTAAGTCGGCCTCATATCTTGACTTTCATCTAGAAATTGACAATGAGGGTCGGTTGAAAACAAAACTTTACGACAAAAGAGATGATTTCAGCTTTCCAATTGTGAACTTTCCATTTCTAAGTAGCAACATTCCAGCAGCACCTGCATACGGGATATATATCTCCCAATTGATACGATATTCCCGTGCTTGCATTTCTTATCATGATTTTCTTGATAGAGGGTTGCTGCTCACAAGGAAGCTATTAAACCAAGAGTTTCAAATGGTGAAGTTGAAATCATCCCTTCGTAAATTTTACGGACGCCATCACGAGTTGGTTGACCGTTATAGAATAACCGTTTCACAAATGATATCGGATATGTTCCTTACGTCGTGACTACAATCCCCTTCCCTTTCATGAATGTGACCTACCGAATTAGACTATTTACCGGATTTGTTATCACATAAGCAACACGACGGGTGCCACATTTGGAGCAGGATCTGCTTACCCTTCCGTAGCACTTGAGATCACCCCTAGTTTTTTGGTGGGGTTCGTGTTGTTTATTCTTTAGTTTTCTATGTTGTGTCATGTGCTGTTGTTTGTTTGTCTTTTTTTTTTCATTTTTAGCCATGGCGTTGTCAGTTTGTTTTAGATTTCTGAGTTTGACTGTCCCTTTGGTATCTTTCGTCCCTCTTTTAAAGTTCATTCATCAATTTTGAGTTTTCCTGGTTGTCTGTTACTTCATATATACTATAACCAACAGGTCATCTATATTTGGTGCAAATTATGCTTGTTGGTTTTAAATGTCTGTTTGGCAGGTATTATCTGACCTTGACCTCATATCCGTGTTTCATTTAGTCTATTTCTCAAATTTTGTATAAAGCTATAGATAAGCAGTATTTGGTGAATGGAATGATTGAAATGTGTACATGTATATATGTCTCGGAGGTTTCATCTGACGCCCCTTTTTCATGTCAATGTTAAGTGATATTAAGAGATCTTCAGTTTTTTCCAGCTCAGTCTGTTTTTAAGTTGATACAAGCAAGGTCGTTAACCACATCAACCCCCCCCCCCCTTCATTAGTACTTTTCAGTTTTTAGCTATGGGGTCCATCATATTTGGTGTATGGACTGATTGTTAGATGTACATGTCTATTTGGAAGGATTCGTCTGACCCATCATTAAACATTGTCTAATGAACCATCAAAATGAGGTCAAGGTCACATGAAACATGCAAGTACAACATGTACACTTTACGATAATTTTATACACAACATACTTGACCTATTGTTTACAGTGTTTGATATTATGGCTATGATAACTTGACCTGGATCATTGACCATTTAAACGACGTCGTGATCAGATTTAACAGTGTTGGACTGACTATTTCTCATAATAAGTGAGTAATTTACTTGACAAAAAAAACTCTTAAATTTTATTTAAGCAATTCATTTGGTAAATAATTATGGAAATACGACAGAAGTTAATTGTTACATAACGTATCTGAATTTTAGATGTGAAGCATTTAGGTCTACTACCGTCTGAAATATGCAGATATTTTATTCATCACTGCCTCTGCTTGATTGCATTCTTGTCGAGCCTGTGACATTTGTCGCAGAAAGCTCGACATAGGGATAGTGATCCGGTGGCATCGTTAAACGTAACTTACTTATTAAAAGCTTGTTTAAGAAGGTGGACGACCTGGATGCTTTATACTTTGTATATAGATGCCTTGTGTTACGTAGTTTCTGTCTGTCCAATATCCATTGTCCTTTACCTCATTTTCATGGTTCAATGACTACTATAGTACTTGAAAATTAGTTAAGATGTTTTGTAATGTTAATTTCTCACTTATTAGGAGTAATAGGATAACTATATTTGGTATGTGTGTACCTTACAAGGTCCTCATGACCGTCAACAGTTTTCACTTGACCTCGACGACCTAGTTTTATGTTTCGGTAAACAAGGTTAAGTTTTGGTGTGGTTAAGTCCATACCTCATATACTATAAGCAATAGGTCTAGTATACTTGGTGAATGGAAGGATTGTAAGGTGTACATGTCCAACTGACATGTTTCATCTGACCTTGACCTTATTTTCATGGTTCAGTGGTTATAGTTCAGTTTTTGTGTTTTGGTCCGTTTTTCTCATACTATTGCAATAGGTCTACTATATTTGGTGTATGGAATGATTGTAAGGTGTACATGTCCAACTGACAGGTGTTATCTGACCATGACCGTATTATCATGGTTCAGTGGTCAAGGTTAGGTTTTTGAGTTTGTTCTTTTTTTTTACTAATACAATATACAATATGTCAACTATATTTGGTGTTTGGAAATATTTTATCATGTACAGTCATTCTCACAGGTTTAATTTGACCTTGACCTTCATTGATCCGTGTTAAGTTTTTGCATATTGGTCTGTTTTTCTTAAACAATAAGCAATGGGTCAACTGTATTTGTTCTATGGAATGATTGTAATGAGTTAGCTGTTCATGCCTGCCAGTTCATCAGACCTTGACCTCATTTTCATTGTTCATGTGTCAATGTAAAAATTTACTTGTTAACATTAAGTCTTTTTCTTAGAAACTATAAGCAATAGGTCACAATATTTGGTGTATTAAATGCTGATGTGTCTTTAAATTTACTAGAAATGAATTTGGTGTATTTATATCAATGTAAATATAACGGAATTTGATGAGACTGTCATCAAAGTGAGAGGGTTAGCGCTATAAAAGCAGGTTTAATTCACCATTTTCTACATTTGAAAATGCCTGTACCAAGTCAGGAATATGACAGTTCTTGTCCATTCGTTTTTGATGTGTTTTGTTATTTGATTTTGCCATGTGATTATGGACTTTCCTAATTGATTTTCCTCTAAGTTCATTATTTTTGTGATCTTACTTTTTTCATTGCAATACTTAAGCAAAGCGAGTATGTATTTCTAGCTTGGTTAATTTGATCTTCACTTCATTTTCTTGGATAATGTTAATATTAATTAAGTTTATGTGATAGTTGAAGTAAAGCTTTATATTACGATAATCAACATAATATCAATTGTAAGAAAAGAAGGCGAGACATTTCAGCGTATGCACTTTTGTGTAACTTTTATCCCAGGAGAGACAATAGTTTAAATTTACATTCAAAAGGGAATAGGTCACTATACCAAAACTTGTTTTTCTCGATTGTTTTATTGATTTTATATAAACTTTATGTCTTTTTTTGGGAATAGTTTGACCACAATCTAATCTAATTTATAGGTGATGTAAATTTAGTAAACTAATTTTTGCGTTGTTTTCGTTTCACATTAATAAGGGTTTAACAAAAATAACTAGTGCTGACGCTTAAGTGTCTTGCCTGATTTACTAATCATCGAATTTATGTTAATATTCTTTAGTATAAAGGTCTTACTACAAGTACATGTAATGCATAACACTTGAACTTAAGATTATCACTGTTCTATGAAAATGAGGTCACTGTCAGATGAACCATGTCAGACAAACAGGTACACGTGTCGATCAATCCATACTCGAAATATTGTGGTCATATTTAAAAAGTACCGGACAAACAGATCAAATAACCATTTCTTAACATTGACCAATGAACCATGAAACTGGAGTCATAGCCATATAAACCCTGCCAGACAGATATGTACAACTTACAATAATTGCATACACAAAATATAGTTGACCTGATGTTTGTAGTATCTGAATCTGAAAAATTATGAAAACTTATCCTTGACCAATGAACCCTGCCAGACAGACATGTTACCCTCAAAATTGTTCCAAACATCAAATATCGTTGACCTATTGTTGATATTATCTGAGATACGGACTTGACCACATTACTTTAACCTTGAACACTGCTCAATGGAATACGGTCAGGGTCAGGAGAAACTTTCCTGACGGATATGTAAATATTGCAAGGAACCCATATACCAAATATAGTTATCCTTTCACTCAGAAGCAAGTTATTCACAACAACAAAAAAACTTTTTCATGTAGCCACTGAACCATGAAAATGAGGTGAAGGACAAAAAACATATGACAGACGATGACTTGTATAAACATAAGGTATCTACACACAAGCTATGAAGTATCTGGGTCTTCTACCTCCTGGAATATAAAGCTTTAAACAAATTATTTATGCTGTTAGTGATGGATTGTTATACTTATGTCTTCATACTGCAACTTTCGTTGTAGGTACGACAAAACCCCTCATTATATGATTTGATATCATTATTTGGACTCAGGATTTTCTAAAAACTAAGATTTTGCTTTTTTATAAAAATCCTAAATTCCTTATAATTAAGCATTTTGGACCATTGTTTAACAATAGTATCTGCAAAGGGCCAAGGACAAGAGCTAATTACAACAGTATCATGAACTTAACTCAAGACAGTAACTGATCCCTTTCTGGAACCAGAAAATTGTTATTTAAACATTTTCAAAGCACGTTTCTTTTTTTAAATACTGTTAATAGTTATCAAAGGTACCAGGATTATAATTTAGTACTGAATATTTTCAAAGATATATCCTTTCTAAAATAAACTGACACTGAGCTATGTCTTGTCTATTTGTAATTTTGATAATGCAAAGATTGAAATTAAAATAGCAATACTTAAATATGTAAGTTATGTGCATAATCGAAGTCAATGAACCATGTCTGAAGGTACAGAGCAAAACAACTTTCATGGAAATTCTCCAATACTATTACAATGACTCATTGGCAATCATAAAACAATTGAAATCTCAAGTTGTTTCCTTTAAACAAAACATTAACTTGTAAACTATGTAAAAGTTAAAAAGTCAATAAACTATAATGAGGATGTGGTGGTTATATAATCTCCATGGAAATAAAACTTGCAAATGCCAATACATTTGCATACCAAATATCATTAAAGTAACATTAGTCGTTCATCTTTAACTGACCTAATCACAAACTTATACATGTAATCTTAGCAAAGTTTCAAAGTAAATAGACCATGACTGAGTTGGTAGGGCCAAATAATCTCTATGGTAATGAGATGTTCCAATGCTTAAACAACTGCATACCAAATATCAGTAACCTACCACTAGTTGTTCACCAATAACTAGACCTAAACACAGTATAGTATACCTATGTCTCATAGCATTAACTAGACCTATACACAGTATAGTATACCTATGTCTCGTAGACAAAAAAGCAGGCATGTTCATTATCTACGTTTTTTTCTTTCTTTTCCGACAAGTTGCACAAAAAATGCCATCTGATCTCTAAACTCGCTACCATGAATCCAAAGTAAATATGAGTGTATACGCTGAAATGTTTCGCCTTCTTTACTAATCATTGATATTATGTTGATAGTCCTAAATATAAAGCTTTATTGCAACTGTCACATAAACTTAATATTAACCAATGAACCATGAAAATGAGGTCAAAGTCAAATAAAACCTGCATGACTGACATATAGATCATAAATTATTTCCATACACCAAATATTGTTGACCTATTGCATATTAGTATTAGAATAAAAGACCAAAACTCAAAAACTTAACTTAAACCACTGAACCATGAAAATGAGGTCAAGGTCAGATGACACCTGCCAGCTAGACATGTACTATCATTCCATACAGTTCAAGAAAAACAGACCAAAACACTAAAACTTAATATAAACCACTGAACCATGAAAATGAGGTCAAGGTCAGATGAACTATGCCAGGCAGGTTCAGCTAACAATTCTTCCATACAACATATAAAGTTGACATATTGCTTATAGTTTAAGAAAAACCAAATCACAAAACTTAACTTTAAGCAATGAACCATGAAAATGAGGTCAAGGTCAAATAAAACCTGCACAACTGACATATAGATCATAAATTATTTCCATACACCAAATATTGTTGACCTATTGCATATTAGTAATAGAAAAAAAGACAAACTCAAAACCTGAACTTTGATCACTGAACCATAAAAATGAGGTCAAGGTCAGATGACACCTGCCAGCTAGACATGTACACCTTACCATCATTCCATACACCAAATATAGTACACCTATTGCATATAGTACAAATAAAACAGACCAAAACACAAAAACTTAACTATAACCACTGAACCATGAAAATGAGGTCAAGGTCAGATGCCAGTTGGACATGTACACCTTACAGTCCTTCCATACACAGAATATACTAGACATATTGCTTATAGTATCTGAAATATGGACTTACCACCAAAACTTAACCTTGTTGGCTGATCCATGAAATGAGGTCAAGGTCAAGTGAAACCGTCTGACAGGCATGAGGACCATGAGGGGGGAGGGGGAAGGCACATTATATTAATAATACATGGGTGATGGGTATCAGAGCAACTTTTCACACACTATAATTCTCAATTACAATTGTCTCGGTGGCGGGTGCTGACAAAAACTGCCTTCCAACCCCCCCTCCCCCCCATACATTTTTTTCTGGAATAGCCCTGATTATAACCCTGTGGCATTATTTCGCAATAATTAAAACATCGCAATAATTTCTTAATTTACAGTAAATAAACACATTTCAGTTGATATCAATGTCGGTCAATATTTGTGGCATTTCAAGTTTATTCAAATAAATACACAAGATGACTTCTAGATGTTTTATTTGTTTAAAAATTCCTGCAGGTCAAAAAAACACATTACACACCATATCATATATCAATATAATAAATTCATAATTTCTTCTCAGCAAGGCAAATACAAAAATTTCATTTTCAAATTTAAACACTGTCAAATGTTACTAGAGCTAATATTTGAGAGAACTGCCAGAAACTAGTAGTAAAATAGCAGATCTTTTGCAATATAACTGACCAAATAAGAATTAGATTGACTAACATCCGATTATCTAATCCTCCTTTAAGTGCAAACTACTAGATCTAATGCTTTTACACAGTGTAGGGTTTGGACACCCATGTTCTAGGTGCATGTATAATATCATCAACTGACAAAAGACGTGAATAAGATGAAGAAAAGGATAAATAAGATAAGAAACACAAGAGTAACAAAGAAACAAATATATAGTTAACATGGTTATACAAATACAGTGCGTCATAAGTTATAAAATAGTAAAAACAGCTTTTTTCTACAATGAAATAAAACTATTACTAATTTTTCCATGATTGGTGCTAATAAAAACAAAAATAAAAAAATCGTATAAATTCTCGATTATAGAAAACTGTTAAGAAATGTAGTAAGTAGAAGTGCAGGTACTGTTATAATTCTGGTTTGGAAATCTTTTTTTTACAATAAATGTTTGTATGTGAAAAAAGAGAATTAATACAATGAGGCACACTATTAAAGTTTGTTTACATTTTCACTTGGAATGGAGAAAATTTTAATGAGATTCATAATAATATCAATGCTTTTAAATCAGCAACTGAAATTAAGTGTGTTTATGACCCTCAACGTAAGGGACCAGCCCATGTATAAACAGAAAGTGTACTTAAATTCTAGCTAACCGTATACTAAGCATGTAGCAGATTACATAGGCATTATCTATATAATTATATGCACCATACATATATATATAAAATATATCACAAGTATTTCTACTGAAGTCTAAGTCTTGCTGGTCTCGCTAGACCTTTTGGCACTCATCTAGGGAACTGTGTCCCTTCATTTTAGTCTATATCCTGTTTGATCATTGGCTCAAGTGTCTTTTGTAGGTAATCTGATTGGCCTCATAGCATCAGAATGCCATGTCCTTATGTTGGCTAATGCTCTGTTTATTTTATTGCACCAATTTATCCTTTCTTCTTTTGTGTCAGCAGAAAGCATGTGTCTAAAAAAAATCAAGATATATTTATTAATGGACCAATGGCTGCTTACAATTCAGCAGCTAATATATATAAGATGTTATTATAAAGTGAGGTAAGAATATGCTGCTTTGTACTAAACCAAACAGGCTGAGTCTTCTATCCAATCTATTCTGAATCTTTCAGAGCCTGACTTATTGTAGTGACATTAGTCTTTGATGAATGTAATGCACTAATTTTTCTGGTTTTATTGCAGTGCAATTTGCTATCACATTTGCCTATGCTTGGAAAATCATTATCTTTTATTTGTTATTATAAATACATTTTTGTTCTTTAACTTCATTACATTACTATTACCTTGTGGTTGTCATGGTATTGTATGTTTTTGAAATCAAAGTATCTGGTTCCCCTCTCCTTGGCTGTCGCACTGTTACCAGTTCAAATGTATTAGGTCTAGCACAGATGTCTCTTGGTATCAAGCCTACTTTTTCTGTAATACACCTCTTCAAGTCAAAATATCCAATAGGATCCTGTAACAATACAAAAGAAACATCAACTAATTTATTCAATATTACTATTAGATGCTGTATATTTTCAAGAGTATAACAGTATCAGTAGTTCTTTTAGTGTTTTTTTGTTGTTGATAATTTGGTTTAAATACAGTGAATTCATTATTATACTGTGGATTCATTATTATTTGTTGGATACCAATTTTTGTGGATTTTTAGGGTACAGGTAAACCATGAAATAAAATGATCAACAAATGAATAATTTTCTATAGGCTTGTATGCAGACCTCGGCAAAACCACAAAATTAAATATCACCAACTTACAAGTTTGCCTTTGTCCTCGAAAATAAATGAATCCAAAGTAGCAGATCTTCTATAAAGACAACTTTAATAGAGCATGCCATAGTGTATCAATAACTGTTTTCATTACCTTTTTCTGTTCATCATCAGGGTATTTCCAGAAACACAACTTGTTACCAGCTAACACACACCATCTTCTGTGCCATGCTCCAAGACCACTAACATCCTCAAACATTGTCTAAAAAAATAATTGAGAAGACATTTTAAGGTATTACATCTGTCTGACATGCAAGTCTGTAAACTATGTGTAGGTTTAGTTTGCAATATTTGTAAACATAATGGTCTTGTTTTGTAACCATTCAAAATAATAAATGAATATATGCCTGCTCGGAGCTAGATTAACATGCTAAAAAGATGTAAATTAGGGTTGACATAAACATTTTTTCCACAGTTTTATTTCCATACTTTAATAACAGAAAACAGTTTCTGTAATTTCTTAGTTAAAATGAGAGTATGTTTTTCAAAAAATGTTCACTCTATATTTTTTGGTACTGCATATCTTTTTTAAATGCATTGACCATTTTCAATTTTGGGAATTCAACACATTTTATATTGAATGGTTTGATGGCATTTTTCTAATATCCAGTATCCATACAATTCAAATATAAAACTGAAATGTTTGTAAAAATTCAATGAACCCATACAACTAGAGCAGCCATAATGCTGATGAGTTGTTATTCATTAATAGTCCACAAAGAAATAAGCTTACCAAAAATCCTCGTTCTTCCACATTTTGTTCCATCAAACATTTCAGTCTCATGTAAATAGTTCCATGTAAGGGAGATAAGTAGGAAATCTGAAATAAAGTAAAATTCATTCCTCAAAAAATGTTTATATTGTAAAAGGAAAAATAAGCAGAGATTTTACAGCTCTTCTATGAAAGCATGTAAAACAAAATTTTGATCGACTTACTTGCTATGTTTGCTTGGCTGTTTTGCCAACAATAAGTTGGTGTAGTTTAAATCTGTTTTATATTTGCTGGGATTCGATTGGACAATAAGAATTGACATGAAATACAGTTAATGTTTATTGTCCATTAAATTCCAGTCTATAGTAAACAGACTGAAACAGACTACCTACCTGTTGTTTACAAACAAACATAGCAAGCAAGTTGATCAAAGGTTTGCTTTGCATGCTTTTATAGAAGAGCTGTAATATATGTTATGCACTGTGTGATTAATGAGCAGCTTTTATCTTTGAAAATTTGAATAGTTTATAAATTTATAACTAACAGTTAGTAAGTTAAAGGACTAAATAATAACAGAATTAATGTATCTTAATAAATAAATAATTCAGAAACAATCAGCATTGGCCTTATTATACAACAATTCACTTGAGACTTGATTTAACAGAAAGTGCAATATTCAATAATTATTTACTTACTCTTTCTAGGGTAAAACTTGTCTTGTCTAAGGATTTCATTGAGATAGGCAGTGTTGTTATCAATGTAAAGCTGGTTGTTCTCACTGCTGTTGGACCACCAGGACTTGGCACTACAAATACATTAATATTCATTTCAAACATATTTATCTCTGATGCACATTGGCCTAGTTATAAAATCAATTGTTTACTTTTTTCTCCAAATTCACATAAAGATTGATCAATTTAACTGTACACAAATCAACGATCTGGGGAAGACACTTTGAAAATGGGGACAGGAGTAACTGTGTATAAAGGCTATTATAGAATTTCTTAAATTTCCCCGAATAAAATTGCAACACCCACAGAGTCGATTTTTTTAGTCTTCCAAATGTCCCATGTATTTTTTGTGGGTAAAACCTTAATTTTATGTGTTTTAAAAATTTTTAATGCCTTCCATTTCAATTTTAAGGTTTTACACAGCAGGATTTGAGGTAACAATTCAGCATGTTTGGATAAAGATAAGTTAATTTGTCAAGAAAGTTAATACTTTCCCCCTCTTAACATTCATTCAGTATTGTTTTCTATCAATATATCAATAGGACACTTGTAGTTTATAAATAAATTTATAACAAAATCCTTTTCAAATAATAACAGGGGAAAACCAGTTTTGTGATAAAAGTATATCAGGTGAAACAACCCACAGCAAAGTGTTGATAAATTGGTGCAATCACATCAAAGGTCAAAAAATAGGCCACCACTTTTGAAAACTAATTCATTTCAATAACAATGTGAATATGAGTCTTTGTGTATATATTTGATATAAAATCCATCACTAAAACACATCAATCTAACTATACCTCTATTCCTTGAACAATTACATCCAATCATACAACATGGACATGTGTATGCTAAAATTAAAGTTTTTTTTATGTCTTTTTCAATTTATTTTTACAGCTATTCTTTCATTATCAACCCCCTTCACCCATCTTAAATCTCAAAGAAAAAATTATATTTATGGTCAAGGAAAGAAAAAGTTTGATTTGTCATAACATTCATGTCCAAGTATCAAATTAAATCTCTTCCATTATTCCTTATAACCACATTTTTTTTTTAAATAGTCAATAATAATACTTTTTGTTCTCAAAGGTATTTCAAAGGATTTGATATGACTTTAACTTGGCAGGTCAAATGACCACCCCAGTGTTGACAGACTAGTGATTTGAAAGTTGGACTTCCTACACCACTCATCCACAGAGGCCCCTTAAAGGTTGCTGAGAAAAATGTCTACCAAAGCCATGTACCAACATTCTGGTATTTGTTTACAGTGATTCAGTGGTCAATTATGGAACAGAGAAATTTAAATACCACCTTGTTTCTAAAAATTATAGCCTCACATCCATAACATAAACTTTAAGAAAACCAATTCAGATAGCATCACATTACCATAATGCTAATAGGCCCTTGGGAGAACACTGGATTGTATCATATAAACTTTATAAAATATTTTCATTTTGACCCACTCTTTATAATCCAAGTCAATTCCGTATATTCATACACGGATTTAAATTTGTGAGAATATAAGTTATTAAGTTATGGCTACAGAAACATGTATACACTTACTTGTAATATGTCCACTTTTCATCGAAGACTTTTTAGGTGTTTTCTTCTTTTTATCTTTCCCAATAGACTCCCTAGAAACATTCTGAAATAACAAACAATATCAATAGTTTCCAGGAAGTATTATTTTTAAAAATGTTAGTTCATTAACAAAAATGTGTCACCAGCCAATTCTGGATCATTTAGACGAGTGTGTGTCTGTAACTTTTAAAGACAGTATTCGGAATAAAGTTCAGAAATAAGTTTCCCTTTATTTTGTAAAACATTTAACCTAAAAGTGTCACATGCTCTTTACGATCAAGGAAAAGTCAAATTTGTCTACTACATGTAACTGCACACAACTTGAATAGTTTTGAATGGTGGACAGTACAATAAATGTTTTTGATGTTCATAGAGTATGGTCGATAAATTAACTATTTATGAGGTATGGAGTTTACTCTTTGTTGAAGGCCACATAGTGACCTATAGTTGTTAATTTCTGTGTCATTTGATCTCTTGTGGAGAGTTGTCTCATTACCAATCATACCACATCTTTTTTTTTTTATTGTTGTTAAAATTATATTCACAACTTTTTAAATAATAGTTAACAAATATCTCACCATACTAAATATTTCCATTGTAAGTTTAAAACTTCCAGAGATTCCATGTATTTTAATGAGATTAGGAAAGTCCAGACTTCCTCTCATCATAGGATCATGTGTAGATAACATTTGTGTGGTTATAACCTGGGCATTGTTTCTTATCAGGATCAAAAAGTAGTGTACTGTTGTATCTGAAAGGATAAGATAGATTGTGGTTATAACCTGGGCATTGTTTCTTATCAGGATCAAAAAGTAGTGTACTGTTGTATCTGAAATGATAAGATAGATTGTGGTTATAACCTGGGCATTGTTTCTTATCAGGATCAAAAAGTAATGTACTGTTGTATCTGAAATGATAAGATAGATTGTGGTTATAACCTGGGCATTGTTTCTTATCGGGATCAAAAAGTAGTGTACTGTTGTATCTGAAATGATAAGATAGATTGTGGTTATAACCTGGGCATTGTTTCTTATCAGGATAAAAAAGTAATGTACTGTTGTATCTGAAAGGATAAGATAGATTGTGGTTATAACCTGGGCATTGTTTCTTATCAGGATCAAAAAGTAATGTACTGTTGTATCTGAAATGATAAGATAGATTGTGGTTATAACCTGGGCATTGTTTCTTATCAGGATCAAAAAGTAGTGTACTGTTGTATCTGAAAGGATAAGATAGATTGTGGTTATAAACTGGGCATTGTTTCTTATCAGAATCAAAAAGTAATGTACTGTTGTATCTGAAATGATAAGAATGATTGGTAAAAATTTTACTAGTGTTGTTTCTGCATCTCAGTTAATGATTGATGTGAATTTGCAATAGGGCTTTCAAAAATTAATTATAGGGGGTTGGGTTTAATATGGATAGTAGGGTTCAAAACAAATGCTCACACATTATATTTTTCATAAAAATTGTCTTAGGAAAAATATGACTTCCGCTTCCCCCATATGATACATTATATTTTTGGAAATGGATGACCTCATTATATTTATTTCCCCTATAGGATTGCTGTCTGAAAATCATATACACAGAACAACTTTAAAACATTAATAAGATGCATACAAACATAAATTAATAATTCCATTGTTCAGGAGTTAAATCATAGGCAAAGAAAATTTTCAGTTCAGATTCAAACACTTGAAACAGTCCTTTAAGATACAAATCTTGCTCAAATCAACTAAGAAAATGCATATCAAAGATAGTATTATAACAAACAGACAAAAGAATGAGTGGATATACTGAACACTGTTCACCTGATACAGGTGGAGAATGGTATACATTTCCTCAGATAGTATTTCTTCAACTTAGCCAGAATGTAGATTTTTCCATGTTTTTTTCAAAAATTTGATAAAAATTATACATGTAAGTCATGCTAATTTTCAAGCTACAAGTTGTGAATAAAAAGAAATCTGAATGATAGATTTAGAAATAAAATATGTGAAGATAGGTTTTAAAATATGCTTTCAGAAAATAACAATAAAAAGTGGTATTACTGACTTTGTTTTCTTGCTACAAGAAAAAAAATGAAAATTTCTGTCATTTCTTTTAATATTATTTTTTTACTATTTTCCATTAAATGGGTAGGTTGTCAAGGAATTGAAAATACACCATTTTTTGGTATTTAATTTGATAAATCTGACTGAATATTTCAATGAATTATTATGAATCATTTATTTTTCTTTATTCCAATAAACAATCGAACTCATTAACTGCCAACCTGTCTCAAAATTTGCGGATTTAAGCAAAGATCTAGACCTATTTTGAACTGTTATTTCACAATCTAAGATGATGTTTATGCAGTTAATCTACCATAAGAATGGCAGTGTTTTCCCTAAAAAGGGTTTATGCATAGTGGGGTCCAATGCATTAGTTTAGGTCCAAATCCTTTCAATTTGTAAACTCTCTATAACTCTATATTAGAACCGTCTTTCAAAAATTCATGTCCACATCCCCTTTATTCAATCTCGCATACTTAAAATATTCAAGGAAATACACTGAATGGTTATAAAAAATGTACACAATACAAAAGTCAATAACTGACATTTGTATGACATGTAGTTGATATGAATTTATCTTTTCTTAAAAAATCTATACCTGATGTTGTTCCAATCTTTGTAACAAATTCTTTTTTCAATGGCAGTCTGATATCACTAATCGTAAGGGAGCCTTTAGTTCCATGCCCTGGTGGGTCCAAATGTCCTGTTTCTTTCAGACGCTGCATTTCTGTTAAATATGCTTGCCTTTTCTGACCTGTAACAACCAAAATAAACAAGTTATTTTTCTTTGCAATATTACACTCTTCTGATAAGACTTAACAAATCTTTACTTCCCTCTTTGGTCACATTTTATGATTTGGAAATTATAAGTGCACTTGTATATTTGCTTTTACCTAGGTATGTTTCAAAGAACAGGTAATGTCATGTGAACATCAATAAAACACTCAAGCCAACAACAAAAGTAAACCTAAATATATACTTAGGTTTAAGCTTTAAAATTCTCATCCTCATTCAACAAAAATATAATTGAACTTTTTGGTTGTAGATGATTTTCAATAAAATGTGTGACAGGAACCTGTAGAAATGTTTGTAACTTAATAAATCAAACAAAGATAAGTTTCTTAAGACACCATGCCTGCTTCACACTATAACATTCACAGTAAAACACAATTTTTTTGAATTATTGTAATTCTGTGGTTGTTGTTTGTTGCTGTATAATCTTTGCATTTTCGGTTTATAATGTCACGAGTAATCAGTTTTTGAGTTTGAAATGTATTGTGTTTGTCAGTCAAGGCTGATTATAGCTACCTATCTAATATGGGTTTGCTCATTTTTGGTTGTACCATAAGGTGTGTGAATCCATTTAGACTGTTGACCTATATCCCACTGGCAATCATACCACAACTTCTTATTTTATATCTAAATATGAATATATCATATAATAAGAATACTCACATGCTAATAACAACAATCTATTGCATTCTACTTGTTCTGCTGACCCAGCAAAATGTGAATTACCCAGACAGCACTGGTTAAGAGCATTACTGGTTTGCATTATGACACTTTGTTCTTGACTGACTAGTTCCTGTAATTCCTAAAATTAGAAAAAAATACATGATTTTTTGAGACAGCATGGATTATATACAAGTATATATCTTTAACTCTTTCTAAACAAAGTACGTTCTCTTACTCCCAAAACCAAACCACAAGTACAAAAAAAAATATAACAAGAATCAAAATCAAGATTACATTACCACTGTTTAAATTTTAATCAGCCTTATTTTTTCTTGAATAGATAAAAAATAAATTGACATACATGGATTCTCTCCTGCACAGATTTTCTTTCTACGTCAGGTGGTAGATGAGTAGGCATTTCTATTTCTTCTTCCTCAATGTCTGCCTGGAACTGACGATTTCTCACTATTTTTCTGTCTGGAGATTGTGGTCCATCCCTATAGAAATATCAAATTAAAATATATAATCTGCTGTATCTTACACAGGTAAATTATGACTTAGGCGAGTACATCTTATGGATGTTATTTTTAATAGCCTAGTTAATTGCGATGAGAACATGTTGTGAAAGCAAACATATTCAACTCCTTTTCTGTTGAAAATATAAAGTAACATAAGGTGACAGGATCAATTTAGCAGAAACTTTCTGACCCTATTTGCCAGATGATTCCTGTGAAAGACCAAGTTTTTGTTGTCTTTTTCTCTATATTTTTTTTTGGTTAGTTTTTTTTTTCTCATGACCATGTACAGTACTCAGAGGCGGATTTAGGGGGGGGGGGCGGGCCCCCCCTTTTTGGGAAAAAAATTGGTTGCTTATATAGGGAATCACTGAAGCGTGACTGGAGTGGGCTCCCACTTATGAAAATTTCTGGATCCGCCACTGGTACTGATATGAATACAAGAGTCTTCATAAAATTTTATTGCTAAATTGATTAGTGAATTTCTCTTATTGGCCCTGCATGGTTGTACTTTGTACATGCATCATTGTATATGATAGTGCTTTTGCAGCAACCATTATTTTTATTTTTTGGTTGGGCAAGAAAAGGAGCTAATGTGCAAATGCTTATGATTAATTTTGATGAGCTGTGGCACATAGTTTCTCTACTTAAAGTTGTGCTCTCCATAGGGTCTTTTATCATCATGGTAATGTGGCCCTATATTGCTTGAACATGATGCTATCTGAGATTATTATGTTATAGATTGTGTTATGGGTGTGCTGCTATATTTTCTAGAAATAAGATGGTATTTTAAAAATCCCTGTTTGCCAGGGTGCTATATAAAATTTGTGGGGAGAACACTGCTTAAATACACTTACCTTTTATTTCTATACATACTGACACTGTATACAAGATTATGTTCATCACCATGTGCTTCATAAGCACCACTTGTGGCTATCATGTGACTTCTCCTTTTTCTCTGAAAATTTTATGTGTAAAATTTAAAAAAAAACAACATGTTTATGTTTATTTTTTTTAATATGTGTCATTAAGATTATATATCACAAGATGAGAATGTCTGATATTAATTTTGGTGTGTTCGTGAACACCATTTTTGTTTATCTCCAGACAAATTTCAAAATATGACATTTGGGGTGTTAAAAAGGTCATGAAAATGACCATGTAAGTTTAGGCCAAAAAAAATATATGTCTGTTTACGGTTACCCGACCGGCCCTATTTTGAGCGCCGACCCTAAGCCATTTTATTTCCGTCGTAAAGTGAAAAATAAACTGAACTCGTGTTAAAAGTGAAGATAGTGTTGCCTGATACATCCCAATGTTCATAATCATGAATATGATAGCTGTTTTAAGGAAATTCGCGACTTGTGTGATGAAATAAACATTTTGCCACCATTTTTTTCCAATCAATAACAAAGGGAAATAATCCAATCATTAAAAATATGGGCAACTCGGCCCAAGAACTCCACAAACCATGGCAAGACGAACCGCACAACTCAAAATCATGGTGCAAAAAATAAAATGGAAATACCGACCTACCTACCCTATTTATTTTGATGATGTAACCTTAAACAGACATATATATTTTTTTGGCCTTAGAAGAAACTATAATCTTTTAATGCCAAAAAATAACCAAACAAGAATGTGTCCATAGTACACAGATGCCCCACTTGCACTATCATTTTCTATGTTCAGTGGACCATGAAATTGGGATAAAATCTATTATTTGGCATTAAAATTAGAAAGATCATATCATAGGGAACATGTGTACTAAGTTTCAAGTTGTTCAGACTTCAACTTTATCAAAAACTACCTTTACCAAAAACTTTAACCTGAAGCGGGACAGACGGACGAGCGAACAAACAGACCGACAAACCAGAAAACATAATGCCACTCTACTATCATAGGTGGGGCATAAAAATTTAGTGGAAATATATTATTTATATCACCCATGGCTTTACAAGATTATTGACCATATTTCATTGATGAAAGTTTTAAGTAAAACTAAAGCAAAACAAAATTGTATTTTGGTGATGGTGATGTGTTTGAAGTTCTTACTTTACAGAACGTTCTTGCTACTTACAATTATCTCTATCTATAATGAACTTCGCCCATTAGTAACAGAGGAAAATATTTTGTAAAAATTTACAAAATTTACAAAATTTATGAAAATTGTTAAAAATTGACTATAAAGGGCAATAACTCCTTAAGGGGTTAACTGACAATTTTGGTCATGTTGACCTATTTGTAGATCTTACTTTGCTGAACATTATTGCTGTCTATAGTTTATCCCTATCTATAAAAATATTCAAGATAATAACCAAAAACAGTAAAAATTCCTTAAAATTACCAATTCAGGGGCAGCAACCCAACAACCAGTTGTCTGATTTGTCTGAAAATTTCAGGGCAGATAGATCTTGGCTTGATTAACAATTTAACCCAGTCAGATTTGCTCTAAATGCTTTGGTTTCAGAGTTATAAGCAAAAATCTACATTTTACCCCCTATGTTCTATTTTTAGCCATGGCGGCCATTTGGTTGGTTGGCCGGGTCACCCCACACATTTTTTAAACTAGATACCCCAATGATGATTGTGGTCAAGTTTGGTTTGATTTGGCCCAGTAGTTTCAGAGGAGAAGATTTTTGTAAAAGTTAACGAAGACGGACGATGACAAACGAGGGACGCCAAGTGATGAGAAAAGCTCACTTGGCCCTTTGGGCAAGGTGAATTAAAAAAATGAATTCATATAAAGTTGAATTTGCAGAATAAATTAGAATAGTTTCTAACTTACTGGTGTTACTTGTGGTTGTTTTGCCTCTGACTCTTCATCACTCATTGCCTCATCGAGGAAATCATCAATTTCTGCTTCATTAGTTTCATCATCATCAGTTGTTTCCTGCATCCTCCTTGAATCTTCATCGAATGAGCTCTGATTAGAATCAGTCTCGCTATTCAGACTACTTGTCGAACTCCCTTGACTTGAAGATGTTTCGTCAAGGTACTTTTTGAGATTTGTTGTGCTCTGATGTCTGACTGCTGATGGCACAGATGCCACTGTATGTTGTGTTTTTCTGCCATGACTTTCTGATTTCTGTGGGGTGGCATCTTGTGGTGGCCCATGTGGCAGTATACTTTCTCTTCTTACTGAAGCTGGTACAAATGCACTAAGACTGCAGTCATCTCCATCAGTGTCTTCTTCCATGTAATGACGAGCTTGATTATTAATGGGAGGTAACTCTTTATTTACAGGATGATGATCTACATCAGTAGAAAAAGCACTATTAGAACTTTCAAAAGAATCGTCTTGTGTGTCCATATCATCAGTAGTAGGATCTCCATTTTCTCCAATATCTGTCTCATCTTCTGTGCTGGACGAAGATTTTTTTGCATACAATTCATCATCTTCAGTACTATCAAAGCTGTCTTCGAACTGAACCTTCTTTCCAGAATGATCTTGAGCTTTGTTGGTAGGAACATCTGGTTTATCATTCCTTTTCTGTGATATAAGTCGATATAAACTGGTTCCTGGTTTTGCAGACTGTTTACCATTTGCTTTGAAATTTGGCTGAGATGTTGGACGGGGTGGCAGTGCTTTGTTTGTTTGTTGTGGTAGGGGTGGTGCTGTTGGAGGTGTAGGTGCTTTCCCTTTTCTGGAACTCTCCTCTCCTGAAGATTCAGAACCACTTTTCTGTTGACCTTTCTTGAAGTCATAGGAAGCCTGTTCATCTGAAAGGTCAAATCCCATTTCAGCTAACTTTCTATCAAAATCTTGCATAAGCAAGCAAAAGAAAAAACCAATTACCCAGCATGCAAAAAAAAATAATTGGAATATTTTCAGTATTGAATTAAAAATACAATTAATTGAAGTGCAATCGAAACTATTTTCATGCAATTGCCATTCAATGGAAATTACTTGGAATGTGCATTCATAGATCCAAATAATAGAAATAAACTTTTGGAAAATATTGATACAAATTCAACCCCATAACAGGATCCCTTATTAACCCCTGTTAGTGTTAATCCAAGCAAATATTCAGTATCAGATGAGGATAAACCACTCAAAGTTAGGAATATCAGATCACATGAATATATTATAAGCATACGCCTGCTTGAATTGGTATATTATTTTTTATGACATATGGCCTACTTATGAAAATGGTGCATAATTGTCAATGTTAGTAAGTCTATTTTTCTGAAGAATAGATTGTTTTGGGACTGTTGCACTGTCCAATTTTTGAAAGTCCATGTTATCTTTTTCATGTTACGTTCCATATCAATTTGTTTTTTGAATGATTGCCAACTGGGTGTTCAAAATCACCTGTACCTCAAATATGTCAAATCTATTTCATATAAATATGTAAGCGTTAAAATATTTTTGAAAATAAAAAAAATTATATTGGATATTATTTTACCTTCTCTTGCTTTAGCCCTTATTGCATCCTTTTTCTCTACAGGAGCAGTAGCATTCTTGACCTCAGCCGGTTCAACAACATTGTCCTGAAATAATAACACATTTTAAACATTCCATACTGTTTATCAATATTTGATACAAATGTATGTCGAATGGCAGTGCAAAGGGCTTAAGGAGGTACAAAAAGAAAACAGACTACACGAATGCCTATTTCTTTTTATGTTTTTTTCATATGGAATTGACAAAGCCATATTTTTTTATATTGACTATTTACTAGCTTTAAACTTTAAAATCCTATACAGCAGTTCGTTGTCAATATCTTCACAATTCTTAAATTGAAAACTGTGATCCAAATTTGCATTTTTCTGTATCTGATGCATTCTGGGTAATACTTATCAAGAAAACAATGAAAGTCTTCAGCTAGGGCCATTAGAAACAGTCAATTAATGCTTACAGCAAGTCTACTACTTCTATAATCATACATTTTAACACATTTAAATGTGACAACCATATCAAATCACCTGTAATTTGTCCTCCTTTAGGACACCATTAGTCCATCTGTTCTGTAAAGTATTTAATTCTGCCATTCTTTGTTTCCTCATCTGATCAGCCATGTCGCCTGTCTTACTGTGCTGTACCTGGTCAAACAACTTCTGATGGATCATTTTAGTAGCACTACCAATCTTACCAGCTGGAGATTGTCCAGGCTGGAGGTTGCTGACTGGAGTTGTTATACTACTCTGTATTTTGCTTGCCTTTTCCATGATACTATCTTTAACATTTTTACTTGGAGTTACGGTTCTTGCTTTTGAAATATTTGACTGTATGGGACCTTGTCTGCAAGGAGATTTTGAAGGTGAGCTTCCAGGATCTACTTTCTTAATGTTTGAAACTTGGTTCGATGATGACATGGTTTCCCAGGCAGACATACGAGCAGTGACTGAATATGCTGTTGGCTCTTCTTCTTTTGGTGGCACAGAACTGTTGACTCTTTGCTGCCATGATGCCATTCTAGATGACACTGGCTTAGAGGCTGGATCATCACTGTCTGGTTCCCTGTTTGCATTAGACTGAGAGGGTTCAGAAGAGGAAGTCTTACAAGGTGGTTTATTGTTTACTGGGGTTGCCATCTGTTTAACAGGTTGTTCAACTTTAGAAACAACAGGCTTACATGTAGTACCAACATTTGTACCATTTCTTGAAGGCAAATTAACTGGTTCCTTGTTTACAAGATGTTTAACCTGATGCTTAGGCTTAACCTCTGAACTATGAGGTTCCATCAGTACTATTGATGTTTTGCTCTTTATTGGTGATCCTGTTGGAGGGGCTGGAGCAGCATATTTCTTTGGTGAGTGAAAGGCAGGTGGAGGGGGTGGGGCAGGTACACTGCCTGGACTTGTTTTCTTAGTTGGTGATTGCATAACAATGTCTGAAGACATCTCCCTTTTTGATGTTTGCCATTTAGAATCCATCTGTGATTTTGGAGCAGGAGGTTGTACACTATCATCTTTCTTTGGAGGCTGCCATTTTGGTTTTTTCTCTTCTGTATTTTTACTACTTCTGCAAAAGGAATATTAGGCCATGTTCATTAATATTATAGTTGTTCAACTTGTTGTTTAACCTGTAGTAAACATTTTAAAATAAGCTGAACCATCATAAATAAATTGTAAACAATACTGACAGAATAAAAGGTAATGTTGAATATACCTCAATGATATAAGTACTAATAACCAAAATACATCTAGAGGTCAATATAATCTTCAAAAATATACATTATGTCAAGGTTCTTGTCCATAGTATAAATAGTTGAGACTCAATAAAACAGAAACTATCAAAGAAATGACATCAATGTCGAATTGTACAAATGAACTTGTTTCATTTAACTGGAAAGACAAACCTGTATTTTTTGTTGTTCAAATACATGTATATTAAATGTGCAGATAAAATGTATGAAAACCATTTAAGATTTTTATAAAATGCTGTATCAATTATATACATTTTCTAATACTACTAGCCGTAAAACCTTAACTTACGGAATTGTGGGATGACTAAGATCATCTTCCCAGTTGTTTATTGTGGCAGCTAAGTTAGCAAGTCTCCCTCTCCTTTGTCCTTCTACTTTAGGGGGTTCTACTTCCTCCTCTAAAGAATTCTGGAGTGACTTCCTAGGAACTGGTTTAGGATGTGAATTGTCAGAATCTGTACCATCTGAATTCAAAATTATGTCAAATGTTTTATTTATTTATTACAACTTTAACTTTCCTAATTTAATTAGTTGTCATTTCAATATGCATTTATTTCTAGCTTTTATCTTTGGTGCTGGGAATCATTTAGAGTTAAAAAAAAATGGCTTGCACCAATGTTTTTTTTTTTTTAAACTATTTTATTAGATTCACAGCACATGCTGTCAGAGCTATCTTTTCAAGCTGAAGGAATACAAGTTCTCTTTACCTTCTTGAGGTAAATAATATAAAATCTGTATCGGATATAGTTTACATATATTGGAAACAAATATTAAGTTTCTTAATCATTGGCTCTTTGCACAAAAAGTCTTACAAATTATACTGCAAGATTTTTGGGTAAAAATTGTTGCTGGTCTAGACAAAAGAAAAAGGTGTTGCATCATGTGAATGTGACTGTTTTGGAGGTTATGATTCTTCAAACAATATTGGATGAAACATTTTTTACCCTTGCACCATAACATTTTATGCCTGTTTTCAGGCAAAAACCTGTATTCCAGTGGTCATTGTTTGCTGTCTGTCATAACTGTTATTTGTTGAAATCAAATTGTTTTGTTTTTTTATAACTTTTATATTTCACACTAAATGCAAATTGTGTACAGGACTATTTCATACCTCCTGAAGACCAATCTGTTCTCTGCTGTGTCAAATTATGCATTCTAGATCTCACACTACTAATAGCTGGTGTGTCTGGCTTTATATTTATTTCATCTTCTCTAACACATTGTCTCTTGCCAGGTGATGCTGAAAAAATATGGTTGCTGTATAATTGTGGTACATTTTGTATTAGAAATTTGTAACACAATATTGTTCTGTCTATAAATTCTTGACATACACAAGTACTTGTAAAATTGAAAATGGAAATGGGGAATGTGTCAAAGAGACAACAACCCGACCAAATAAAAAACAACAGCAGAGGGTCACCAACAGGTCTTCAATGTAGCGAGAAATTCCCGCACCCTTCAGCTGGCCCCTAAACAAATATATGTTAGTCCAGTGATAATGAACGCCATACTAATTTCCAAATTGTACACAAGAAACTAAAATTAAATTAATACAAGACTAACAAAGGCTAGAGGCTCCTGACTTGGGACAGGCGCAAAAATGCGGCGGGGTTAAACATGTTTGTGAGATCTCAACCCTCCCCCTATACAGTTGTGTATGTCAAGATATATGTACTGAAAACTGCAAATTAGTCCTGACACATTTTATTTACATTTTTTGTTATGCTGGCAGCACCAAAACCAAGAAATTTCTCATCATCTCCATGTCACATGTAAATTATTGAAGGAAAAAAAATCCATTTTACCTACAAACCTACCCTTGTATTCTTTTCCATCCAGGAGACAGGAAACAAGTACATGTACAATGTATGTAGGTTTTTTGGGGGAATATTTGCATTACATACTTGTACATAAATTAAAATATGTACATGTAACTAACCAATACTACTTGTATCAGATACATAATTTTTAAATACCTTCTTTCATGAGAGTTTTAGTATCAGATTGTGGTAAATTGTCTGTGGTATTATCCTGCAGGAATCTTTTTCTTGGTGTGACTTCAGGGGTTTTCCCCATTTTCTGATTTAACATCTCTCTTCTCTGCCGAGTCCTCTCTAGAAGTTGCTAAAAGTACAAATAAATGTAATTTATTAAATAGGTCCAAGCTTAACTATGTATCTATAATGAAAAAAACAGAATACACTTACATTAATCAAAATCCAGCAAGCTTAGTCTTCACGATAAACTTTTGAATCCTCATACATTTGTACCTCAAGCCCAAAGCTCAATTTTTCGAAAATTTTAGTTGGATTCTGATGGCTTGTAGAGAAGAATTTAACAAACAGGACTTGTGGTTAAGTTTGAACACTGCTGAAGTTAGGAATATTTACTTTTAAATAAAGGTCCAGTTTGGACATGGTCACCATTTTATTCATTGATATAAATTACAATGTTGCAAAATATAAAGTTTATTTGGCCTTTCCAGTCAAGCGTCAACACTTCATTTTTGGCTATCATTAGAGACAAATCCTGATTCTTCAGAAGTTTAATGATGTACATGTACATGTAGATAAAAGTGGCTCTACAGGGATTGCCCGATTGGGCACAATAAACAGTTATCACAGAGATATGTCTTTTTTGTAATTTCAATAATGCAAATGTTGAAATTAAAGAAGTCAATGAATCATGACTGAAGGTACATGGCTAAAAATTTTCAATGGATATGAGATGAGCCAATGCTAATACAACAGCATACTAAATACCATTAACTTATCATTTATAAGTAGTTCCCTTTAAACAAACCTAATCACAAACTAAAACATGTAAACTGAGCATAATTTAAAAGTCAATTGACCATGACAGAGGGGGCGGGGCCAAATATTATCCATGGAAATGAGATTTGCCAATGCTTATACAACTGCATACCAAAAAGCATTGACCTACCACTAGTGGTTCCCCATAAACTGACCTAATCACAAACTAATACATGAAATCGAAGCAAAAATTTAAAAGTCAATAGACCATGACAGAGGGGACAGGGCCAAACAATCTGCATGGAAATGAGATGTGCCAATGCTTATACAACTGCATACCAATTATCATTAACTTCCCACTATTGGTTTCTCATAAACTGACCTAATCACAAACTAATACATGAAAAATAAGCAAAATTTCAAGTCAATAGACCATAACTGAGGGGGCAGGGCCAAATAATCTCCCTGGCAATGAGATGTACCAATATGTATACAACTGCATACCAAATATCTCTGACCTACCACTAGTGGTTCACGGTCACCATAAACTAGACCTTATCACAAACTAATACATTCATGTTGACGCCGCCACCACCGCTACTAGAAACAGCATACCTATGTCTCGCTTTTTGACTCTGTCAAGCGAGACAAAAAAAAAGTGTCAGACCTCCAAATCCTGAAGGCAATGTTAGGTGGGTCTGATAGGGGTCTAAGCATGATGCAGGATTGACCAATTTTTTGAAAGCATGAAATCAGAAAACATGTCAGGCATGAAACTTGAAATTACAAGCGTAATCATTACAATATTAGCTGGATACAGGAATTTGACAAATCAATAAGAGAGAAACTGGACAAGACAGACCCCCTGTAAAGCTACTCAACTTGTCTAGATTTAAGAGTGAGTGATGACTAATGACGAGTAATGTCTACTAACACCCCTCCAGTCATATATGGTTATTCAAATTTAAGATTAAATTCTGGAATTTGTTATTATTTGGAATTTGAAATATGTTTCACTTATCATGTTTACAGACAAATCATGCCCATCAGTGGCGGATCCAGGACAGGGGAGGGTTTCCAGATGGAACCCCCCCCTTTTTTTTTGAATGAACAATGCATTTTTATAGGGACATATGGTTGAATCCCAACCTCTCACCCTTTCTCCTGGGTTGGAACCCCATTTTGATCCATCCCACCACATACATATAAATCCACATGTTATTTATTTTGAATTTTCAATAAGACAATATTCAAAACAACGCCTTGTCTGCTCAACATTTTTCATTTGGTGAGTTGTGTGATGTTCACAATTAACACAATAAAAATTTCAAAAATTTTTCAATTCTGTAGCTTCTACCTACCTCTGTATACGGGTCCATTATAAATACAAATTCTGTTTACGTTCAAAAATAGGTAACATTAGCCATTCCAATTCAAATTTGGCGGTACAAAACAACGTGAAATCTCGAACATCTGCGAGAAAATTCAAATATTTTGATCTCGATCTACAATGCGGTTTTTGTAAGTGATCTTTGAAATTGGTGTCACGTGGTGATCATGTGACTTTGCAGAAGGTGTTAAAAAATCCAAAGAAATGTCACTTGGGAAAGCAGTTGTCTTTGTCCTTGTTTTTGTTATCTGTTCATATGGTTCAGAAGCATCTAGATCGAGAAACTTCCTAAATTTCGGCGCGAATGGTGGTACCAACTGTGCCGGTAAGTTTTAATTGATAATTAGACTCATTTATGATATAGTATTGCACTGTTGATTTTAGATTATTTTACTACACCAGTTACATATCTGTCTAGACAGCTATTATCTGATAGAGGACAAAGTCTGTTTTAGACTTTTTGTAAACTGATAGAATTAACTTATTTGTTAACTCTTCAATATACTCTTATTTTATTCTATTTTACATGGTATACTGATGACAAAACAAAAATTTGTTATACTAGTTGTTTGCACACATACATGTAATACACTTTATCGCTATTTAGTCCATTCCAGGGAAAATGGAGGTCATCAGTAGTGAGCTGAGGAAGAAAAAACTTTAGAAAGTGATCATCAAGAAACTTTGATATTGTATGATCCACTTTTTTCGAAATTAAACTTGAAGTAAAAAAATATTTTGTTTGAAGTATTTATGGTAGTTAAACAGGTCTCATTAAAAAGTATCATGCATGGTGCATTGTTTAAACAGGGTCCCAGATAGCTTCAACTGGATGAAAAAGTTGTGTAATTTTAGAACTTATCCGGAATGGAATAAATAGCGATTAGGTGTATAGTAGTCCTAATATGAGGCAGGCATTACCTGTGAATGGGGACGAAGTCTGTATGATTGTTTTTTAATTCACACATGTTTTAAAAACAGAGTAACACAAATACCGTAACGTTTCCGATTTTGGTTCTGATGTTAGGGATTTTAGTTGTGACGTTATTTAAGTTATGACGTCATATTCAATGTAAACAAAGAAACACTGTCATCAGGTAACCTTTTTTTTCAAAACAAGTAATTTAAAAAAATAAATTAGTATTGATTTCCTTTCTTAGACTGATAATAAATATATATTTTATTCAAAGTCTCATGCAAACAAGACTGGAAACAGAAGTAGATTTCTGCGCAGATGCGGGGATTTGAAAAAGTCTGAAAAAAAAAAGTTAACGAGTTCGACTTTATTAGTACAATTAAAAATTCAGGAAATTTTCCCGATTTTTTTTCTTTTTTTTTTCTACCGTAATAGGGGACTTCGTCCCCATAAAAATCATGCTGTCTGCTAAGGGTATTTTTCGATTTTGATTTTTATCCCTGATGGTCACAGGAAGGCGCCAAGGCAAAAATTTAGAATAAGCATTTTAAGATGAAGAAAGACCCTACATAAAAGGTCTAATTGGGTCTTAGACTCTTATTACTGAAACAAAAAAATCAAAGGAAAGAAGGTATCGTCAAACACTAATTGTTAAGATTTGACTCTATTGGAACAATTGTTAGAAAAGGTTGTCTTGATTATTGTTCACATGTTTGCAATCTTATTTAACTATTTCACATATATATAAAAGTATATGTCAGAAATAAGGTATTTGAATTTACCTTAGTCATTGTTAGTGTCAGACAGTCATTGACATAAACTTAAATTGATTTCTGCTTTCTTTTTCTGAACATCTCTGTAGAATTGTACAAATACAGAATATGGATTGGTTTATTGTTTCTTGCTTAACATCAAGTAGTAAATCAAAAGATCGATGTGTTTTGAATTTGTCTTTCTAGATTGGGGACGTTAGATGTACAATGAAAATGTAAAGCTAAATGTGTTTAAAAATGAAAATGTTCTTTTTTTCAGCATGTACTGTTATTTTTACATTTGGAGAACAACTAGCAACTATACACAATGAAACAGTAACAAAATCTTTAGAAAGATTCTGCAATTATTTACCACCTGCAGTTGCAATACCATGTAAAGTATTTGTAGACTACATTGCATATGAGATTATACGTGTGTAAGTATTAATATTCTGTGCTTTGTGGTTAAATAGATATAAAAAAGAAGATGTGGTATGATTGCCGATGAGACAACTATCCACAAAAGACCAAAATGACACAGACATTAACAACTATAGGTCACTGTACGGCCTTCAACAATGAGCAAAGCCCATACCGCATAGTCAGCTATAATAGGCCCCGATAAGACAATGTAAAACAATTCAAATGAGAAAACTAACGGCCTTATTTATGTAAACAAATGAACGAAAAACAAATATGTAACACATAAACAAACTACAACCACTGAATTACAGGCTCCTGATGTTTGTTATTGCCATGTAACTAGTGACAGGATTTACAGAGAGGACATTATTCATGAGAAAATATCATCAAAGAAACCAGGCTTATAAACTAGTATGCCAGATATGCATCTGGTCTATATAATCTCTAATAGTGGCACTTGAACCAAATATTTAGAAGGTTAACCTAATTACAAAGTTGAAGGCCATTATAAACCTTTTTTTTTTTTTTTTTTTTTTTTTAAAGTTTGTCAAATCTAACTAAGCTAGGTCATTTACACCTTATAGGTAGTAGGAAAACCTTTGTATTTCAATTTTGAGTTTTCAAATTGTTTGACATGTAATTTAGTCAGGTTGCACAAAGAGAAAAGAGTGTATGTTTTGTAGACTCATTGTTTATTCTTTGAAGATTTTTTTGTTCCATAGTACATGTATTCAGTGACGGATCCAGAACTTTTCATAAGGGAGGGCCTGCTCCAGTCATGCTTCAGTGATTCCCTATATAACCAACCAAATTTTTCCCACAATGGGGGGGGGGGGGCATCAGGGCCCCCATGGATCCGCCTATGGTATTGGTACTTATCCCTGTCCCTTATACTAATTTTGTAAAACAAAATTATTTGGCATGTAGGTAATTGATAAACTCTAAATTTATTGTTATCTTATTTTTAGATTACCAGCAAAATACAATCCAGATGAAGCCTGTCAAGGACTTGGTTTTTGCTTCACTGATACAGGAGAAGAACAGTGCCATCTGTTTCCAAAACCAAAGGTATGTTATTTCAATAATGCCCTTCATAGACATGATGTTTTATGTTTATTAATCATTGTCTATCTGTATATTCACATAATGTGTAAAAGATTAAGAATGCTTTGATCTAATTTCAAGAAACTATATGAAGTATTTCAATCAGTGAAAAAAAACTCTGTTTACGATTTAAAAAATTTTAAGCAAGAAATGATGACGTATTTAAGAAAGTGTTTCAAATGATCAAATTATGTTAAAAAAATAATGTAGAAAGTCTTGTTTATTATGACCTAAAATACTTACCTCACATGCAATAATCCACCTTTATGACTAATTGCATGCATTTACTATTGCCATTTTTTATACGCCCGTCAAAATTTTGACGGGACGTATTATGGTATACAAATGTCCGGTGTCCGTCTGTCTGTCCGTCCGTCCGTCCGTCTGTCCGTCTGTCCGGCGTAAACATGTCGCACCGTAACTTGAGAACGACTTATCCAAATTTCATGAAACTTAATATAGTTGTTTCTTATGATGGTCAAATGATCTGTATACTTTTTGGTGAAAATAAGATTTAAACTTTTTGAGTTACGGCACTTTGTAACTAAAACAGGGGTGTGTTTTTTTTCACATGTCGCACCGTATCTCAAAAACATTTCTTGATTATTGCTTAAAACTTTACACACTTCTTAGTTATATTAATCTTAATATCTGTATACTTTTTGGTGATGATTCAAAATTTCATTTTTGAGTTTTTGAGTATTTTGTAAAAAAGGGGGAGGGTTTTTTTACATGTCGCGCCGTATCTCAAAAACGATTTATGATTATTGCTTAAAACTTTACACACTTCTTTGTTATATTAATCTAAAGATCTGTATACTTTTTGGTGATGATTCAAAATTTCATTTTTGAGTTATTGAGTATTTTGTAAAAAAGGGGAGGGTTTTTTTTACATGTCGTGCCGTATCTCAAAAACGATTTATGATTATTGCTTAAAACTTTACACACTTCTTTGTTATATTAATCTTAAGATCTGTATACTTTTTGGTGATGACCCAAAATTTTATTTTTGAGTTATTGAGTATTTTGTAAAAAAGGGGAGGGTTTTTTTTACATGTCGCGCTGTATCTCAAAAACAATTTATGATTATTGCTTTAAACTGTACACACTTCTTTGTTATACTAATTTAAAGATCTGTATACTTTTTGGTTTGATTCAAAATTTTATTTTAGTGATATTTGAAAAAAAAAATCAGGGTGGGGGGGGGGGGGGGGGTTCATATGTCCCGCCATGTCTCAAAAACAATAAATGGTTATTGCTTAAAACTTCCTGAGAAACTATTTATGATTATTGCATAAAACTTCCACACAAGACGTCGGGCGTATCATGCGCTGATGGCGCAGCTGTTTATTTTTTATAAATGAATGAAAATGCAAGATTAATTATTGTGATTCATGAAAAGTTGCCTTCAGTGACTGTCATACAAGTGAGAGGTTTAGCTAGCTATAAAACCAGGTTCAATCCACCATTTTCTACATTAGAAAATGCCTGTACCAAGTCAGGAATATGACAGTTGTTATCCATTCGTTTGATGTGTTTGGACTTTGATTTTGGACTTTCCTTTTTGAATATTCCTCGGAGTTCAGTATTTTTGTGTTTTTACTTTTTTCAGAGTACAGACATATGCATATGATATCATAATGCCACTTCTTACTATTGCATAAGGCATCTAGTCGCATTATTCTCATTAGTATAAACATCCCAATAATTTCTGAATTTATAGTATATAGATTATTTTCTCATATAGGTTAGCCGAGTATTCAATGCAAGAAGGAAGAGGGCAGCTCCTAACATATGTGAACTGCCTGGAATTAAAGAGATTTGTAAACTCATAGACAAGTAAGAAGTTATCAATTTACCTGGTCAATATGGCCAATCACAAAAATTACATGGAACAATTTTTTGCATCTGAAGAGCAACACAATGGGTGCCACAATTTAAGCAGGAACTAAATACTTTATGTCTGTAATGCAGTATGATGTTACTTTTATTAATCAATCAGCAATTTACCCCCTGTTTGAATCTCAATTATTATTATATGTTTCAAACCTGTAATTTGTTTTATATTTCAACTATAATTGTTTTAGTGTGATATCAATTGTCCAGTACAATGCGGTAGAAACCAACTTAAAAATAAACTGCTCTCATTTAAAACCCATGGCCTTCAACCTAATTGAAAGTACAAAAAAGTTTGCAGATACAAATATAAAAAAGAAGATGTGGTATGATTGCCAATGAGACAACTATCCACAAAAGACCAAAATGACACAGACATTAACAACTATAGGTCACCGTACGGCCTTCAACAATGAACAAAGCCCATACCGCATAGTGAGCTATAAAAGGCCCTGATAAGATACAAAGTCTGCAGTAAAAAAACACAAATCATTAAAATGAAGCAGCACATTTTAATAGTGGTCAAAAGAACAAGACAATAACAGAACACTAAAGAAATACAACACAAAAAATAAAAAATAGAGCGATAGAAAGCCAATTGATTAAAATTGAAGTGAATTCAGGTGCTTTAGAAGAGTTAGCAGTTCCTAACTGTCTGGTGTGTTGCCTGACAGAAAAGCTTATGAGGCATTTAGAGTATCCTCTTATCTTGCATTAATGTCCTTCAGGTCACACTTTATAAATCTGCAACTTCCTGAAAACAGTAAAATAATTCAAACAATCTTGCACAGATCATTGTTCTGGACACATATTGTGCACTTGCTATTTTAATTTTGATCTGTGTATATTTTTGGATTTCCTGGTAAATTTCAAAACATGGACTTCAATTAATTGTTTGGATGTCAAAATAATTATTTGAATGTTACCTTAATTATTTCAGAATATTTGACGGCCACATGCCTGCAGTTGATATAGATGGTGACAGATTTAGTGTCATGAAGGTATTTTATGATAACTATGTGAAATCTTACAAATTTGAATTTAAAAAAAAATTATTATGAAATTTTTGTGATAAGCTTGAAAATAGTGTTTTTGCATCTCACACACCTATGTCTTTTTAGACACCATTTAAGTACTGCAATATTTTTCTTGTCTGACCAAAGAGATGTCAGGAGTTTTTCAACTTTGATGTATCTAAAGGTAGTCCAAGTGAATAAGACAGCAACCAAACAACATAGAAATCATGATAACTAAACATTGTCAATCTGGAAGACAATTTTATATTCTTGTACACAATTCTAAATCCCCCAAATATATATTTTGGTGTTGAGATCACAATGAAAGGTCAAAACAAAGAACAATTCTTAAAGGTTAAATTGTATTAAACGTAAAATATTTTTTTATAGACATTTAGAGGAACATCATGGAGAGGAAAAGACTGTGATGATGGACGCAAAGATATTCATCCTGGGTCCAGGTAAAGTGAAGTTTGCAATTGAAATATTAGTTATCTTCCCTTCTCTCCTGGAAAACTTACCTAATTAGGTTGAAAGTGGTCCATGTATAATATATATATATATGTGTTGTCTTCATGAATATTTTATGTATTTTGCAATTTTATATTTTTTCCTAACTGTATATTGCTACCTAATAAGTTTGTGATTAGGTCAGATTAAAAGGAACAACTAGTGGATGGTCAATTATCTTTGGTATGCTATTGTTTTAGCATTTTAAAGGAGATTATTTGACCCAGTCCCCTCAGTCATGGTCTATTGACGTTGCAACTTCTGCATTGTTCACATGTTAAAGTTTGTTGAGTCTATTTAAGGGAAACTACTACAGTGGTGGCGCTAGGTAAATGATATTTGGTATGCAGTTTTATTATCTCATCACATTTCCTTTGATATTATTATGTCAACACTTAATTGGTATTTTGACAGGCCTCATTTCTCAGATGTAAGCAAAGACACTAACTGTAATGGGATATATGTAAGTAAACATTGATTATTAGAATAAACTTAAAATATGACACAGGATTTGAAAAAAAATATATCAAGTATAATATAAACCAGTCAACACAAAGTACACTAATCTTATGGATAAAACCAATAAATTTTTTGTCAACACATTAGAGTTAATTTTATGACTGGATCATATTGTGGTGGACTGCCCATATTAATTTAAAGACCTGAATGAAAAACACTATAATCATGGGAGATAAAAAATGTGTTTATACATTGTAACACGTTTAGTTATAATGCATAAAAATCAGGTAAGTTTGAATATTTGTTTTCTTTTGTTTAATTGATTATTGGTGTTTTTTAAAAATAACTTTTTGCTTCATCATGGCAGACATCTTTTATTGAGGG
Source organism: Mytilus galloprovincialis (assembly GCF_965363235.1). Taxonomy (NCBI): domain Eukaryota; kingdom Metazoa; phylum Mollusca; class Bivalvia; order Mytilida; family Mytilidae; genus Mytilus; species Mytilus galloprovincialis. Next base: position 60,891,397 of record NC_134843.1, on the reverse strand, counting down.
AGGAAGTAGAGAAGTGCTGACCTAGGAAAAAATGGAAAATTGGCCATCCTTGTAAATGTCCAACATAGATGGGATGTGTAAATAATATATCATTAAATCCAAAGACTTAAAACTAAATTTACGTTGCCCTAAATAACCACTGGTGGTAAGCTGATGGTCGTACCGTAAAGTTACAGTTAACCAAAGATGGGAGAAAACTCTAGAGATAATTTTCCCATTTTTGGCTAACCATAACTTTACATTACTACCATCCGTTTATCACCAGTGAATAACATGTCTAAGACTTATTGTTTAATGTTAAAGATCAATATAAACCATGGTATGCTACAAATATGAATTTGACATGCCATGGTATTACTCTATTTATTTCACTTGACTGGGTGAAGTTTAACCGATTCGCTCACAATAAACCAGTCCGTCTATAGATAGGTGTTTTAAGATAAACTCATCAATGAAGTGTCCAGCCATTGTTTTGTAAATTCATTTGATGACACTGATAGGTGATTAGAAATCAGTAATAATTATAACGGCAGTCATCCTTATCACACACATCTTCAAATAGACTGGCCTTATGCAAATTAAAACGTAAGCTCCACCCGATCAGTTGAAATAACATTGGTAATAATCTATTATAAAATTAGAATTTTGCTTCTTTGATTGATTTAGATTAGTTTAAATAAACTGATGTTAACTGAGATTAAAAAAAAAAAGTTTTTAATCTCTCATAAATCAAGAAGTAAAAAACCGTTGTCAAATTCCATGTGTGACCAGCATTTCTAATGTTTTTGTTCAAACATCAGGGTTCTGATAGCTCAGGGAATGCATATGAAGACCAATTATGTCTGAACAGTCAACAAAGAGGAGCTGTAGTCTTAGGAGATTCAATCAGTGCTCACTTCCATCTACCAAGAGAATGGTTTAATACAACAGAAATGTCAGTTGTAAGTTATGTACATTGATGGTTTTACTATAACCATTTAAACAACATGGTGTCATTAAAATTGAAATTGTAAAAATATTCAAATTAGCTCTTGCTGCGATATAGCCTTTTTGTGCTAATGTGGCGTAAAAGAACCAACAATCAATCAGTTATTAAGGAATTATAATGACTTTGGTGTTTTTTGTTTTTACTTCTAGGATATAAGGTGGGTTTTTTTTGTGATTGATTGATTGGTATATTGATGGTGATTGGGGTGCCACTTTCAACACACCTATTGGCTATATTATATCAGCCTGTTTTTACATGTTAAGGTGTAATACCACCAAATCATAGTAAGTCACATCCGATTGCATATGAAAAAGGTTGAAAAAAGTATTCTATTGAATTTGACAGTTGTAAGAAATTAATCCTACCTTTTATTGCAGTAAAAAATTCTGTTCATAAACATATCTCTTGGGTGTTTCTATATAATATTTTGGAAACTTGAGGTAACATATTGTTACTAAAGCTTGTACACAGGTGAAATAGAAGTGAACATTTGATTGGTTTACTTCCAGTGGTGGGTATTATCTTATATGCAATAAAATGTGATGTGAAATTTTTTCTATAGTACAGGACAGGATAAAACTTTACTCATGACAATTATTTCTTTATTTGAAACAAAGATAAATTTTGCACTATTTTTTGAATTGTGCAAATTTAACAAAGACTGATAGAGGAAAATCAATGGTGGTATTACACCAAGAATTTGATACCAATGATATTTTGAACTGTATGTTTAGACTTTGTTGTACACTAGCTGGATTTTGGTAAAAAGATGGGGATGTAATAAATAAGGCTTTGTAAATTTCTTTTCAGGTTATGTTTGAACCGTTGTTGAATGTTTTAGAAAATGAACTTGATTGGCCAGAATTATCATCAACTACTGGTAAGTTATTAAGGTGGTACCCAACACTTTAACTAATATTAATTTGGCTCGTTTAATTTTCTTGAAATTTTGACAAAGTACTTACTTTGACCCTTTGACAAAAATATAAAAAAAATTAAAAATTTGAACCAACCGTTTTATCAGAAAAATTACACTGGTTATATAGCAGTTTGACCAAACACTTATTTTGATCATTGAGAAGCTTAATATTCCCTTAACAACACAACGTAATTAAAACGTTTAGCTGATTTTACAGAGTTATCTCTCTGTAGTGTTAGGTACCACCTTAAGCTGGGAAATATTAACTTGATTTATATTTCTTTCTGTAATTTTAATGCTATTTTCACATTTCTTGATCAGCTTGAGAAAAATGTTTCTACTCACTAGTGAAATATCTGTTCTCTGCAAATGATAAGTTGAACTTTAATTATGAAATCAAATTTTCTTGGTTTCTACTGAAATTTCCTATTATGACTTCATGAAAAAAAAGACTACCATGCCAGATGACGTCACATATATAGAAAACAACTTTCTGCAAATCTTTGAAAAGAACTCTAAAATAACAAGAGAAACAGATTCTGCAATTTGGGTACTGTGATGTTAGAAATATAACATATAGTCCTCCAATTTTTTTTCTATACAGTATGCCAAAAACTGAGAGTTTTATAAAGTTAAAAATTAAGCAAAGACTTAAATCTGTCAGTAATGCCAAATTACAAATACAAATGTTATTTACAGTTCATTTTGCACAAGAAATAGTGAGTTTATGTGTGTGTGTTATATTCTAGTACTGTCACTGTTTTACTCATTTTATATTGAATACTTGTATACTTACCTGATAGCATCGGATAATTTATCTTAAAGGATTTATACCGAACCCTTATCCATTGATTAACCATGGACCTACAGATTCCATATATATGAGACTGAAGGCTAGAAACAGATGTAACCATAGAGATTATCAAAACATCGCAGTAAATGGTAAGAAATCAATTTATTTAGAACAAAGATTGAGTAGATATTATGGTTTCATAGTATTATGTATAAATGAATAATATGCTAAAAATTCTACACAAAAGTCCTTTTTAGGGATGAAAATTTCACCAGAAACAATATGTAAAAAACTTTGGCAAGCATTAGCTCCAACTAGGGATTTATCATCTTTGCTAGCCAAGGGTTACGCTCCACTGGTGTAGATGAGGGGATAGGATTGTAACCCTTGGCTACAGAAAGTGAGGATTTATGGATTAGGTTCAATTGTACTTATTACACATAAAATTAATGTAGTGTCTTTTAAGGAAATCGTTAATTATTTAAATAAATTTCTTTTTCTGTACCAGGTGCTAGATCTGGTTCAATGGATGATATAATGTTAAGGTTTGTTATCACTGGCTACAATATCTGCAGTGCTCCTCCCAGTTGTCAAGAAAATGCACATCAATAGGGCATTAAATAACACTCAATACAGCACTAATTTTAAATGTATAGATGAACACAAATATACTCAAATTATAAATGTATTGATGCACACAAATATACTTTTTCCTTTTCATGGCGATATTTCATTAGAATAAGTTACATCTTTAAAGTCTGAAAAATCAAAATATTATTTTGTTCTTGACTTTTAGAACGAAAAAATATTGTTCTTTGTTCATGTGTTTCCTCAGTGGATGAACATTAGCGTCAGGAGGTCAGCTTAACAGTGCTGATTTGTTATTTATCAGCCCATCAAATTTTGGCAGGTACATACATTTTTGAAGTTTTTGACTATTTGACAAAAAGGACAAACAAAATTTATTCTTGCTCAACTGCAAATGGCTTCAAACGTTATCCACAAATGTTGCAAATGTAATTTAATGCTTAATCACATGAAAACACTATACTTTACCTGTAGGTGTAATACCACCATTGATTTTCCCCTATTAGTTTTTGTTAAATTTGCACTTTTCAAAAAAATGTGCAGAATTTATCTTTGTTTCAAATAAAGAAATACTTGGCATGAGTAAAGTTTTATCCTGTCCAGTTCTATAGAAAAAAATTCACATAACATTTCATTGCATATAAGAAAATAACCATCATTGGAAGTTAACCAATCAAAGTTCTCCCCTTATTTTATCTGTGTACAAGGTTTAGTCACCATGTAACCTCAAGATTACAAAATTTTCTATAGAAATCCCAAATAAAAAATAATGGTGTTTTGAAATACCCAAGACATATGTTTATGACACAGAAATGGTTTTACTGCAATAAAATGTAGGATTAATTATCTACAACTGTCAAATTCAAGGGAATATTTTTTTCGACCTACTTTCGTATACAACAGGATGTGACGTACCATGATTTGGAGGTATTACACCTGTACACATATAACACATAAGAACATAAAACATTTCAGCACTAAACAAAACTGAAAAAAACAGTCCCTTAAACTGAGTGATTAATGAATTGTGAATATCAGTTCAAAAATATATTTCTGACTTTAGAAATAAATTTCATGTAATAAAAATCTTGAAGTAAGGTACTTTGTGAATGTTTTGTTTGCATGAAGTTAATATTTGAAAAGAGGCATATTAAGTTTTGGTGCAATGCAATTCAACACAAATTGGAGTGCCAGTTACATGAAACTCACCTAAACACAGTCTCAATATGGACTAATCAGATTTTATATAAGGTTCTGGACTCACACAATAAACAAAAATTATTGCATCAACTGAAAATTATATCAAATAATTTATATGTTTTAATTGTAAAAATCTTTATGACGAAACTTAAACCTACATGTAATAAGTATATGTACAAATGTTTTATCTTGTAGTTTATTCCGTGACCCAACAGCAGATTACCCAGTGATTCTATTTTATGCTTTGGTTGGCAATGATGTTTGTAATGGGTAGGTTTATTTACAAAAGGTTTTTTTTTTCTTTTCTGTATAATAAGTTTCTACATATGTTCATTATTGGAACATGTTTAGAAGGACATGAAAAATGAATTTCCCTTTCTAATCTGAAATACTTACTTTAAACCCTTTGGCAAAAATATATATATTTAAGGTGGTACCCAACACCTTCACTAAAATTAATTTGGCTCGTTTAATTTTCATAAAATTTTGTCAAAGTATTTACTTTCAGACTTTAACAAAAATATAAAAATTTGAAAAAAATTGAACCAACCGTTTTATCAGAAAAATTACACAGGTTATATAGCAGTTTGAAAAACACTTATTTTGATCATTGAGAAGCTTAATATTCCCTTAACAACACAACGTAATTAAAACGTTTAGCTGATTTTACAGAGTTATCTCCCTGTAGTGTTAGGTACCACCTTGAGAAAAAATTGAACCACACAGTTTATCTGAAAAATTTCATTGGATATATAAACAGTTAAACAAACTCTTATTTTGATATTAATTTTCCTTAACGAGAGAATGTGAATAAAACATTCATCTGATTTTTACAGAGTTATCTCCCTGTAGTGTTATTTATTATATACTTAGTAGTAAATACAGATAAATTGTATGTGTAATACAATCATTGGCAAGCGTGCTGTATCAGCCACCCGTGATGATATCGATATAAGCACGGTTGCAAAAGCTTTATCACACCTTTAATCTGTATGACGTCACATCATCGATTGCAGTCACTGTTGCAAAGGCTTTCAAATACGTCATGTCAAACCTATAATCTGTATGACGTCATGTTACATAAAAAACATCTACTTGAGGTATATGTATATAATAAAGTGTATATGATATGGCTTTTTCAATATCACACACCATATCAACCCTCAACCAATATAATCCCTCGAGCAGAGCTCTTGGGATTATATTGGTGTCTCAGGTTGATACGGATGCGATATTGAAAAAGCCATATGATATTCTCTATGTATCACCTTAACAATCAATGTTAGCTTCTGAAATGTTCAAAGTGATCAATTGTTGTTTGAATTGCCTAACATTTTACAATTTTTAGTTTGAAGATCACCACAAATAACATAGGATTTTACTCTGATGTATTGGCAATTTTCATTTTTTAAGGAAATTTTCCCTTTATTCCATTCTGTAAATCCAGAAGGGGGCTTTTCTGACTATCCTTTCGGGTATAACTGTGCTGACAGCACTTGCCAAATCATACCCTGTTCTAACAAGACAACATTGAAAAACATACCCTGTTCTAAACAGAAATATTGAAAAACATACCCTATTCTAGAGTCTAGACACTCTCATAAAATGTATACCCTGTTCTAGACTGTATAAAATAGATGCTGTTCTAGATCTGGGTTCTAGACTGTATCTTAAACAGTTAAATAAGTGATCCTGTTCTAGACCAATACTTTATTTAAAAAAACCTGTTCTCACAAGCAGGGCATGAAAAAGCAACCCTGTTCTAACCAGCAGGGCATGAAACACGACCCTGTTTTGAGGCACACTCATACCACTAAAAATATAGGAAATAACCCCCTGGGTTGTAAATTCAATAATTAATGCAACTCTTTGTTATTCTGAATCCTTAAACATTGGGAAAAATTCAAAATCTAATTAATGTGATTGCCAAAACTTTTATGAGGAAAATCACAACTAAAATATGAAGCAAGTTTTTATTATTGCCAACCTAATGCTGTAACATTTTTTGCATTAATAAAAACATAGCAATACTTTTTCTGTTATACCACGCCTGGTAAACCATCTAATCTCAACCAAATGTTGAGACGGAAAAAAGTATTCTGGCACTTCCTGTTGAGCTTTTCTGGTTCAAAATATTCAAAATAAACACAGGGTAGGTCGACTTTTCGTCAATTTACTAAAAATCAATGCGTTTTTTGTGAAATCGGAGAATGTCATGCCATAGATATTGGAATTACAGTTTGTCTCGTGTATAACACAAATGAATATGATTTAAAATGACATCGTAGTGACTTTTCTCCAGCAGGTAAATGTGGCCAGCGCAGTCAGCTATTGACAAAATGACAGTGATATCATTGATAAACTAGCATATATATCAGTAAATTAGTATTTTTCTAAAACATTATAAACATAAAATTACAGTTTGTTCTTTTTCTTTACTAATATAATTTCATTAAGCTAAATATGTTATAAAGTATGTCATGTTGAGATTTTCTGGTATCGGTTGAGATATTCTGGAACAATGTTGAGATCTTCTGGTGAATGAAATTTTCAACTATAAAAAGAAGCTGTGGTATGACTGCCAATGGGACAGCTGTCCACAAGAGACCAACATGACACAGACATTAACAATTATAGGTCACCGTACGACCTTCAACAATGAGCAAAGCACATACCGCATAGTCAGCTATAAAAGGCCCCGATATGACAATGTAAAACATTTAAACGAGAAAACTAAAGGCCTTATTTATATAAAAAAAATAAATAAAAAATAACGAAAAACAAATATGATTCAATATGTAACACATAAACAAACGACAACCACTGAATAACAGGCTTCTGACTTGGGACAGGCACATACATAAATAATGTGGAGGGGTTAAACATGTTAGCGGGATCCCGACCATCCCCCTTATCTGGGACAGTGCTATATATAACAGTACAACATAAGAACGAACTATAAAAATCAGTTGAAAACGGTTTAACTCATCAGATGGACAAAAATGCAATTGGACGTGGCCGGGTTCTTGAACATCCCGACAACAAAAAGACACTAGGAACAGATTTGAGAGTACTCGCAGTTATCTGACAGCTGGTTAAAAGCCACTAACAACTCATAAAAAAATCATGCATCTAAGACTAAACTATCAATCCGTACAATCCAACATCCAATGAATTTAATGGAAAGACGTCATAAACAGTCAGAGAAAAACACGACCTTGTGTAGTTTAGTATCAATTACATATACAACTGTCAAAATTCATAAACTTGCCGTATATTGTTTGACATTTCAACTGTCATTTTAATCTTGTCTGTAGTTATCACAGCAGCTTCTAGAGAGGCCCTTGGTTGTAATAGAGTCTAAATAGTAAATAGCTGTGTTTTTTAAGCATCTCCAGGGCTAGAATTTATTTAGTTATTTATGTGTAACATATTTGTTTTTCGTTAATTTTTTTTATATTAATAAGGCCGTTAGTTTTCTCGTTACAATTGTTTTACATTGTTATTTTGGGGCCTTTTATAGCTGTCTATGCAGTATGGGCTTTGCTTATTATTGAAGGCCGTACGGCGACCTCTAGTTGTTACTTTATGTGTCATTTTGGTCTCTTGTGGAGAGTTGTATCATTGGCAATCGTACCACAGAAAGAACATTGATAATAAAACGGATACATACAAATTGAAAACAAATCGCGTAAGAAAAAGCAATTATTGGTATTTTAGTTTTCTTTAGTATCATGAATATTTTTGGCTCATCTTCTTAATCATGATCAGGCAAAATTATTGGCTTTTTGTTCTGACATTTTTTTTTATTCCTCTTCCACCCATTTTTCGGCATATAACACGTCCGTTTTATTTGGCCATTACATCGCAGACTCCTAACGGATGCAAATTTTGTAAATGAAAAACTTTTGTTTATCCTTTCGGCGTCGTTCGAGTTATCTGGTAAGGTGTGACCAGTTTTTAGCAGATATCGCATGCTTAGCATAGACACACACAATTGTTTTTTAACTATCTCTCATAATTTAGCTACGTCGAATTCAGTTTTAAGATATTTAAAAAGAAAATTGAATTAATATTCAGAAATGGATAATCATTAAATTCATTCATTTCATCAAAAGTTATTCTCATTTAAAATAGATAATTGCAAAAGAGATGTACATACAAATGGAGATTACCTCTAACTGTCATAATCTGAAGGAGGACTCCCAGGTAGTACAAAAACATTTTATTGATATTTTTAAAATATCTTGCAAAATGTAACCAAAATATCATCCAAAAACATGTTTTTGACGTGATATGTCTGGCTTTACTCATGTGAATAGCATATTTTATGGAAATATTTGTTCTGAATGTTTAAAGAGCATTATTTTTAAATATCTTGATTATATATTGAATTAACATAATTTTGATATAATTCAGTGTCAATTGAAAATATCCAGACAACATCTTTCAAACATCTGGACAAAAATATTCTTCTTATGTCTAGGATATGTTTTATGGATGTCTACCAAATGTTTTTATATACAGTCTGTCAACCATGTACCCATTTTAATAAAATGTTTATGATTTAATATGAAATGCTTTAGTATGAAAGATTATAAGTCATCTCTTAAAATTCAGACGTTTCACAACTATCAATTGGAGAGCAATAAATTTTCTCGTGTCAAACATCTCATAATTACAATTACAATGAGTAAAATGAAACTATATTCAAATTGTATTTGTTGTTTTGGGCTGGTTTTAACTATTTTTTATTTGTGCAAAAAAATGTTTAATCATTTAGGTAAATACATTTAAATGACTACACAGATTTGAAAATGTTAGATAAAGAGAATGAAGAGCACATTTTTTTGTTAGAACGTTGGAATAATATAAAACATAAATTTTCAATTATGTCGTATAAAGGGGGAAGATAAGTACCTAACACGTTGGCATATTGTTGGCACAATGTTGGCTTATATTTCTTTATTGGCAAGAAATATCAATGATATTTTTTTTATAAACACTGTTTTAAAAACTTTGAATTTTCTAGTTCTAGGCACAGATTATCGTAGTCCTATTTGGTATGACTTTATCATTTGATTTTTTACTGAGTCCTCAATGCTCTTCAAACACAATCGTTATTCGCTAGATAATTTTTCTTTTGACTTGATTGGAATTTTCATCCAAGTTAGATAAGATTTGTTAAAACTTTTCTATCAAAAATGAGAAGACATTCATGTTAATCTGATTAAAAAATTATATAAAAAATATTTCCTTTTTCATATCAAACATGGGCTTCACACAAATATCACTTACAAACATTAGAAAAACCGTATGATTTGTCGTACATCTTACAAATATCAATTAGAAATATTATGTAAAAATGTTTATAAAATATTTCTTTTTTCATATCAAACATGTGCTTCACTCAAATATCACTAACAAACATTTGGAGAACATTTCTAGCATACATCTTACAAATATCTATTAAACATATTATCTTAAAACGATTATGAAACAGTCTTTAACTAATATTTTCTAAATAAAATCGAAAAAATATAGTGTTATGATGTTATTGAAATATTCATTAGATATTACCATTTTTATATTTTTAATTAAGACAAGAAAATTATATTGATGTTACATCAAAAAGATATTTTATCAAACATCAAACCTATGCTTTACATAGATATTAATCAAAAATGTTTTATAAATATTTCTGTTATACATCTAATAAATATATATATTAAATGTAATATAAAAATGTCCATCAGATATTGTTTGAATATTGCAAAGAAATATCTCCTCGACATACAATTGTTCTCATTTAGAAAACTGTCTATTTAACGTTTTAAAAACATCAGCAAAGAATATTTATTTATTTATTATAAAAAAATATTTACAAAACATGTTTTTATATTAGCAATCAAACATTGGAATGAAATATTATTGTTAAAATATCATTCATGCATAATTTCTGATTTAAAAAAAATGTCTATAAAATATTTTTTGGTAAATATTTTTGACAAACATACATATAACCAGTCAATAATATCATGAAAATATTATGTGTTAGCTGGGCTGTTCTAGCGGACAAATGTGGAACTATCTCCGGACACTTTTAAGACAGTTCTAGCTAGAACAGTTCTAATCAAGAACTGATTTGGTCATTGGTAAGTTCTACCTAGAACTGATTTACACAGTTCAACCTGGAACTGATCCTGACAGTTCCACAGCTAAAACAATCTACGACTAGAACAGAACTGCGACCTGATTTCGCCACGAACACATCACGATTGTTTTGAACATGTTTAAAGTTGGCTACTCTCAACACGATCACCACCGTAACACGACCAAACTGCACTACGATCGTCAATAGCATTATTTTTTTAGAGATCGTAGTGCGATCACGACCTAGTGTGACGGGGCCCGGGCCAGTTATAAAATAAATGTTGCTGAATATTACCAAATATGAAGGATGTGCCCTGAATGCAGTTGTGAACAAACATCAAAGTTTTAATTATTTCAATACAACACCTGTGATTACACTAAGTTGGACGTCACTTATAATACTTACAAAGCAATTTTAAAATCGTCATATTTTTTTTGGTGATCAGTATTATATTGACAAAAATGACATCTTTTACTCACATTTAAATTATCACCACCCTGAAATAATGTGTACGAAAAAATAAACCTAGAAAAGGGGTCCTGTTCGATTGTTTAGTTTCTAACTATTTTATTTCTTTATAAATGTATGCATTTTCTGCATTAAAAAATGTCTGTTAGGAATCGAATTTATCCAAATCATATTAATGAATACCCATTGTAAAGTAATCTTATTTATATTTGTAAAGCATGCATTTTTCTATCGCCAATGCTTAAAATCGTATCTGTATTTAGATTTTATGTTACCACAGACAGAAAACATGAATCAGGTTAACCATAAAAAAAAAGGTAAACTCGAATAGTATTTAGCGCAACCAGAAAGTCTCAACATTGTGACAGAAAGACTCAACCAATACCTTTATATCTCAACCATTTATATTTTTTTTATTTTTCTGCTCAGTGTAGGCTTGACAAACAAATATTTGTTCAATTTACAGACGTGGTTATCGTAAAGCCTAAAAAAAAACACAAAAAATTGACATATTTTCTTGCTAAAGTCATTAATATCATAGCAGTTCTATCGGATTTAAAGAATTAAACATTATAATCCGTAGGAGAAAAGTGATTGTGACTTCAATTTAAAATATTTTAAACCAAGAAGAGACATATTAGTTACAATTATGATTTATCTATGGCATGACATTCTCCGATTTTTCAAAAAAGTCGTTGATTTTCAGTTAAACGACGAAAATTCGACCTACCCTGTGTTTATTTTCAATATTTTGAACCAGAAAAGCTCAACAGGAAGTGCCAGAATACTTTTTTCTGTCTCAACCATTTGGTTGAGATTAGATGGTTTACCAGGCGTGTATACAGTATTCCTACTCAGTCAATCTTTATTCTCTGTAAATAAAATTTTAAACATTATTCATAACTACCCTAACAACTTTTACTTTCAGACATCCAGATACTATAGATCACATGACCAAACCAGAACAAATGAAGAACAATTCATTGACAACTCTCAAATACTTGGTAATAAAATATAAATTTTATGAATTATAGATTTACATATTTACCTTTATTCTATCTGTTATTAAACTGGTATTTTGATTTTTATTGAAATATGTCCCAGAAGAGTTACCAAAAAAGAACAGTGAACGATCATATTAATATATTCTGTTATTAAGTAATGGTTAAGATCTTGCTAAGTCTAATATTCCACTTACTCCAAATGCAACTCATGACATCAACCATTTTGTTTTAATATAATGAAAAAAATAATACTTATATGTTATTTTGAAGGATCAAACACTACCAAAGGGCAGTCATGTTTTCCTAACAGCACTTGCAGACGGCAGAGTGTTGTATGACAGCCTGCACACTAGAATTCATCCGATTGGTTCACTCAGAAATGATGTCACATATGCAAACTTCTATGATTATTTCAACTGTTTGCAGGTACTTGTAAATCAATAATTCCAATGTTGTGAATTTTAAGTTTTGTTCATTTGTGAGTGTCTTAGCGACTAGCAGTTTATAAACCTGTTTCATGAAGTTATGAGCATGATTTCTGATACAAGTAAGTCGTTCTGTAAGTGTGCGTAAGATTCTTGATTTTAACTTATGAAGTGTATTTTACAGGAATTACCTTAGTAATACATACTTCAATTTGTGAGTATGTTGATTGTTCAATGAGTTTATGGATCAAATATATTATATAGTTGCTATATGTATTTTTTACAAGTTCCTTTTATATACTTGTATAAATTTTTCTATTTGTGTGGTAGTGTCAACTTTAGTTCAATACCTATGAATTTTTATTTTTTATTGTTTTCTTGTCTCTGTTATAAACATAATATTTGTTTAAAAATATATATCTGGTTTTGTGGTACGACTCCAACTATTTCTAGGAAGATATTGAAATTTTAAACAAAGTGTATTATTGCATAAATTCATTGAAGTTTTATTACAATTGTCAGTAGGGGCGTTAACCTTCATTCCATCTTTCCTTCAGTATTTCTGTCCTTCTGTCTCTCTAATTTTCGTTACTGCAATCTAACTTAGTTTGTCTTTTATAAATTTTTAAAATGTCATACACCATGGTAAGAACCAAAACTTGCTGCTAGAGTTTGAATTTGGGCAGCGAGTCACTCATGGTTCTAGAGTTATGCCCCTTTATAACTTGGAAAAATGTTACTTTTTTGTTTCCCCAATGTAACTAAAGTTTTTCGTACCCAAATTTTATGAAACTCAAAGACAATGCTAATATCCAAACCATTCAGATAGAGGTCTATTCAAACAGTCAATTACTTACTGTTAGAGTGAGGTGTGTGTGTCCTCTGAGACAAAGTCTTCTATTATTCAATATGCTGTAACTTACTGATGACAGTTCTTATTTCTGAGCATTCATGCTCTAAAATTATCACAAACTATAAATATTTTTTATGTTCATTGCAGGTGTCCCCATGCACAGGATGGATGAACTCAAATGAAACAATGAGGAATTTAACCACAGATGTAAGTATACAATATACTGCAGATTAATTTTTATCTTGTTAAACCAATTTTCGTTGTTATTAAGGTGGTATCTAACACTACAGGGAGATAACTCTGTAAAATCAGCTAAACGTTTTAATTACGTTGTGTTTTAAAGGGAATATTAAGCTTCTCAATGATCAAAATTGGTGTTTGTCAAACTGCTATATAACCAGTGTAATTTTTCTGATAAATTGGTTGGTTAAAATTTTTTGAAATTTTTATATTTTTGTCAAAGGGTCAAAGTAAATACTTTGCCAAAATTTCAAGATTAAACGAGCCAAATTAATTTTAGTGAAGGTATTGGGTACCACCTTAAACCAAGTTTCGTTGTTATTAAGGGAAAATTCAACCACAAGTTTGAGTGATCAACATAGTTCAAGTTTCTATAGGCTTGTATGCAAACATTGGCAAAACCAGGAAGATACAAGCTTTCCATTATCAACAAAAATTGGTACCTAAAAAATATAAATCCACGGTAATTTATTTTTTTAGCAAATTACATTCATATCTTTGAAGTGTTCATCTTCTGTACCCAATGAAATATAGAAATAATGTTTTAAATAATATATTTTCTGAGAAGGGTAACTGGAAGATCAAAAGACTAATGTTTAGGCTCCCACAGGGTACCCCCTCAGGTCGCAAGGTTGCTTTTAAATTCGTCGAGAGGCCGTTTTTAAGGGAAATATACAGGTCGCAGGTCGTTTTTCCCAACACAGAGGACGAAAGTTGGTCGGAGGTCAGTTTTTTTCCAAATTTTACAGGTCGCAGGTCGTTTTTAGAAGGGCCTCAGGTCAGAAGTCGCCTCTAAAAAGCCCAGAGGTTGCAGGTCGTTTTTTACCCTGCGGGAGCCTCAATGTTAGCATTAAAAAATTGACTCATGAAATCCAAAACAGTTTCTACAATTTTTTTTATTTAATTTAGTCACAATAATTTGTCAATGAGCTTTCAACTTTTATTTTCATTATAAATATATCATTTTAATTTATTTTCTAATTTTAGAGAGCCAATGAGTTGAATTCAATATTACAACAGCTTTCAACTGAATATCAGCCCAAGAATTTCAAGTTATATTATGTAGATAACCCAATTAACCAAGGTAAGATTTGTAATTTAGAGTAACGCCCCTTTAGGTCTCATGTCTGATACTAAGTATCAAACGGTTTGTAACTTTATGGTTGAAGCTAAATTTTGCAAGTTTTTAAGTTTTCAAAAACTATTTTAGAAGCAGCTAGATGTTCCATTTTCCATCAGACCCTGCGAGACCATCATAGGTAGTCAAAGTAATTAAACACCCCTTAGTAGAACCATCATAACGTCTCTGAATTAACCATACTGTAGATTCATTATTATTTGTTGGATACCAATTTTCGTGTATTTCTTGGGCCCAGGTGAACCAAGAATTCAAACGAATAATAGGCTTTGTATACAGAAATTGGCAACACCACGAAATTAAATATCCACGAATATGAAAGTTTTCAGCAAGCAACGAAAATTGATACCCACGAAAATAAATGAATCCACAGTAAATAGAAATTAAGTTACCATTACTAAATAGCATCTCAGTATCAAAAAGCATATGAAGTTTATACCCTGTCACTTCTCCCCTTTCCATCATACTTAAGGAACTAAAATTATATCACAAATTTATCTCTATATCTAGAAGAGTTATAATAGTTATAATTAAAATAGTCTGTTCAACTTGTTAAAACTATTCTCTTCATTCTCCATACATATATCAAAGATTGTTATTTTTGTTATGTTTAATTGGTTTTGCTTTTTAGTTTTGAATGAGTATGAGAAAAATGGAGGACAAAAATGGGAATTGTTGGAGCCAGTTGATGGATTTCATTCAAATCAGGTACATGTATACTCATCATTTCAACAAACTTGTTCATAATGGTAAAGTGAGTCTATTCTGGTGGCAAGATTACTATGCTTGTAATACTTGCATACATGTGATATGATTTTTTGCAATTCAATTCAATTCAATTCATTAATTTTTTGGCATAAAGGAGAAGGTTCACGAAGGGTTCAAATTGGCCCTAAATTTTTGACATTTTTAAAATCGGGCCAATAAATTACAAATTTTGCACAGAAATACTTGTGACAATACTATCAATATAAAAATATATTTTATTGGCACCTTCCTTTTAAATTTATGAAGCTATGACATCTGAAATATACATTATTTGTATTTTTGGTCAATTTTGGTCAAATTTTTAATTGTTTTTGGAATAATTTTTATACGACCGCAAAAATTGAAAATTTTTTGGTGTATATTGGTATGATGTTGGCGTCGTCGTCTGCGTCGTCGTCTGTGTCGTCGTCTGCGTCGTCCTCGTCCGAATACTTTTAGTTTTCGCACTCTAACTTTAGTAAATGAGAATAGAAATCTATGAAATTTTAACACAAGGTTTATTACCACAAAAGGAAGGTTGGGATTGATTTTGGAAGTTTTGGTCCCTACATTTTAGGAATTAGGGGCCAAAAAGGGCCCAAATAAGCATTTTCTTGGTTTTCGCACTATTACTTTAGTTTAAGTAAATAGAAATCTATGAAATTTTGACACAAGGTTTATGACCACAAAAGGAAGGTTGGGATTGATTTTGGGAGTTTTGGTTTCAACAGTTTATGAATAAGGGGCCAAAAAAGGGCCCAAATAAGCATTATTCTTGGTTTTCGCACAATAACTTTAGTATAAGTAAATAGAAATCAATGAAATTTAAACACAAGGTTTATGACCACAAAAGGAAGGTTGGGATTGATTTTGGGAGTTGAGGTCCGAACAGTTTAAGAATTAGGGGCCAAAATGGGGCCCAAATAAGCATTTTTCTTGGTTTTTCGCACCATAACTTTAGTATAAGTAAATAGAAATCTATGAAATTTAAACACAAGGTTTATGACCATAAAAGGAAGGTTGGGATTGATTTTGGAAGTTTTGGTCCCAACAGTTTAGGAATAAGGGGCCCAAAGGGTCCAAAATTAAACTTTGTTTGATTTCATCAAAAATAGAATAATTGGGGTTCCTTGATATGCCGAATCTAACTGTGTATGTAGATTCTTAATTTTTGGTCCCGTTTTTAAATTGGTCTACATTAAGGTCCAAAGGGTCCAAAATTAAACTTAGTTTGATTTTAACAAAAATTGAATCCTTGGGGTTCTTTGATATGCTGAATCTAAAAATGTACTTAGATTTTTGATTATTGGCCCAGTTTTCAAGTTGGTCCAAATCGGGGTCCAAAATAAAACTTTGTTTGATTTCATCAAAAATTGAATAATTTGTGTTCTTTGATATGCCAAATCTAACTGTGTATGTAGATTCTTAATTTTTGGTCCCGTTTTCAAATTGGTCTACATTAAAGTCCAAAGGGTCCAAAATTAAACTAAGTTTGATTTTAACAAAAATTGAATTCTTGGGCTTCTTTGATATGCTGAATTGAAACATGTACTTAGATTTTTGATTATGGGCCTAGTTTTCAAGTTGGTCCAAATCAGGATCCAAAATTATTATATTAAGTATTGTGCAATAGCAAGAAATTTTCAATTGCACAGTATTGCGCAATAGCAAGAAATCTTCAATTGCACAGTATTGTGCAATAGCAAATATTTTCAATTGCACAGTATTGTGCAATAGCAAGAAATATCTAATTGCACAGTATTGTGCAATAGCAAGAAATTTTCATATTTTCAATTGGAGTTATCTTTCTTTGTCCAGAATAGTAGTTGAATCAACTTAAGGTGGTAACACTACAGGGAGATAACACTGTAAAGTCAGCTAAAGGTTTTAATTACGTTGTGTTGTAAAGAATGAGTATTAAGCTTCTCAATGATCAAAATTGGTGTTTGTCAAATTGCTATATAACCAGTGTATTTTTTCTGACAAAACTGTTGGTTCAAAATTTTTTTAAATTTTTATATTTTTATTAAAGTCTCATAGTAAATACTTTGACAAAATTTTATGAAAATTAAACGAGTCAAATTAATTTTATTGAAAGTGTTGGGTACCACCTTAAATCATTGCTTCATACAATATACAATGTATATTCACTTTTACTACCAACTGATAAATTAAAACAATCTTTGCCATTCAGTGATAACAAGCACTTTTTTTTTACATTTTAATATGTATTTAAATGAGTAGTTATTGTTGCAAACTCCATTAGAAATTTGAATTGAGATCAGTTTTGGAAGAAGGGAAAGGGGGATGTGAAAAAAAAATTGGGGGGGGGGTAAATTTTTTTCATTTCAGATTTCATAAATAAAATCAAACATTTTTTTGAGAGGATTAATATTCAACAGCATAGTGAATTGCTCAAAGGCAAAAAAAATTTTAAGTTCATTAGACCACATTCATTATGTGTCAGAAACCTATGCTGTGTCAACTATTTAATCACAATCCAAATTTAGAGCTGAATCCAGCTTGAATGTTGTGTCCATACTTGCCCCAACCGTTCAGGGTTCAACCTCTGCGGTCGTATAAAGCTGTGCCCTGCAGAGCATCTGGTTTAATTTGTAGATTTATCCATACTTACAAACAATAATATGTTTATTACACATATTGGTGAACAATTGTCATGAGTTTATTTTTAGAATTGCAAATTGAATAATAATCATCAATACTTGTGAAATAACTTATTTGTTGTATGGCAAATCTTTTAAATGACAAGTCAATATAGAATAAAGAGATATGGTATGATTGTCAATGAGACAATTATTCAACAGAGTCAAAGTGATGTGGATTTAAGCAAGACAATTTATAATTGTTAAGTTCTAATTTCCCTATGTTACTGCACTAGTCCAATAATGTAAAAAAAAAAAAAATGATTGTATTTTTGTACATTGTACCAACTAAGTACTGAACTGACGCTGTGACTATCACCAAAAAAAAATAATTCATACAATTTTATGGATATCAACCTTCCATATGATACTAGGTAGTTTACGGTTTTACTTTCTACCCAGTTTTATTTCTTTTTTTAAGAAGATAAATGATGCAAATGAAACTCATTGACATACTGTGAATTCATATTTATTCTTTCGATACCAAATTTCGTGGTTTTCGTGGGTACATGTGAACCACAAATTCAAATGGTCAAAGAATCACAAATTTTCTATAGGCTTAGTATGCAGAGGTCGCAAAAACCATGAAATCAAATATCCACAAAAAATTCCATTTTTTCTCAATCAACGAAAATTGATTGCATACAATATGAAAATGTAATGAGTACTGTAAACCAACTTATTTTTGCGACTTTTGCGAGTAGAAATTCTGAAAAATAACGTGAATTTAAATCGTCATGAATATGTAAAACCTGGCTTATTCCATATTAAACTTCATCAAGTAAATTAGAGAATCGCAAAATTAAATAGCCGCGAAGTGGTCTAGAAAGGGTAAAACGCGAAATAAAATCCGCTAAAATAACTTGGTTCACAGTATATGCTGATACACATAATTAACAGCACCTGGTGATGTTCCAATGATACCCACGATATGAATGAATCCACAGTATTTGTTATTTATATATATTATTATTGTAATTCACAGATTGGCCAAGCTTTGACAGCTAAAGTGGTATGGGAGAACCTAGAAACTAATTATCCTGATGTGTTAGGCCCAGAAAATCCTAACAACAGTAAAATAGAACAGATTTTTGGAGCACAGGGTGGCTACTGATGTGATACAAGGACTTATTTTTAAAATTTGACATTTTTGTATCTACTAATTTTGATCAATTTGGGAAAATGACTAATATTAAATCTTAAAATTTGAAATAAAAGTAATTAAATCAATACATAAATTTTTGTTTTTCAGAGAAACTTGATACTCAATTCGTTGGGTATATCTACATGAACTTACCTGTTTTGCAATCAGTTTTGAGCATGATAGAGGTACCATGGTAACTTAATGCAATAAAATATTCAGCAAATAAGATTTTAATTTCTTCATAGTTTATAATATTTGGTCCCTAAACATTATTAATTGATTTTATTACCCCACTTTTGAAGTGGGTGCTGTATAGCACTCATCATGGTCATCCTTCTCTCCTTAATATGTTGGTTCATTCATTCCCCATTTACCAGTCCCTTCATTTGCCTAGTATTCTTATCGATCACTCTTTTTAACAAAAATATTTGGCTAGCATCTTGACAGTAATGAGCTGTACGGTACTTTTCAGTTCTATCAGACACCCTATTTTTAATTGGCTGATACATTGAATTTCTCTTAAAGGGATAATTCGTGATTTTTCACTTTTCATCTTATTATGTTCATAATACCATAAAAAACATATTCACCAAGTTTTATTTCGATATGAAAAGTAATAAAGAAGAAAATTGGGAATTATTAATTTTATTTTTTCAAACTTCCTGACTTATGTGACGTAGTTTAAGTCTTTGAGCATGCTGGGAGTGAAATTAATCTCATTTAAGTCTTGTTCGTTAACCATCTAATAACGCTATTTAAAGCGCATCGACGACCTTTGGTGTAGCTATTAACCAACGAAAAGTAAGTGATAGCCATGCAACTTTTAAAATTAGATTGTAGGATTTATGTGTGGATTTTTTATACGAATTCTAGTAATTAAAGTAAATAATACAATAGAACATTTTTATGATTTTTTTCTTCAAACACTTTAAACAAACATATGAAACTGACACGATCGATAGTGTTTTGAAAAATACATGTTTGTATTCTGAACTTTTTGCGTCATTCCAGCAAACATTTTCACTTGCTCTGTGGAAATAAAATGTGTATTAATTTGTGACACTTAGTGAATGTTGAATGCGTAGTTAAACTGCAGGTAATTAAAAGATTAGCATTATGTAATTCTAATCTTTTGATCTTCATTCAGTGACATCTAGGCGTCACGGTTCACCATTTCATGTGTGAACAACATTTCATATGAATGATATACGGGAGTCAGTTATAGTTTTAGACACAGAAATGTAAGAAAAAGAATTAAAATGAATTTTATACGGGAGAAATAAGGTCGCACAATAACTGGATAGCTGTTGTATATTTTTATATAATTTGCATAAGCTCAATTTTAAATGAATTATGATTTCTGATTACTTTTGTAACGATAAAATACTGAATTATTTTAATTGAATAAATTTATAAATAAAAATAGCCTTCTAAACACGAGTGTATGAACTAAAAATTGTACTTTTTTAAATTAGAATCGGCAACCTTTAATATTTCAAACAGATTGCAATTATATAATTTAGTCCATCCAAAGCGATCTTTATTTACCTATTTAGGAATTAATGTTCTCATCAAAATATTTTAAATCTCGCAACGCATGAATACTTGAACAGCTATTTGAAAAAAGATGTTTTAAAAAATTGAGAGGAAATTTAAGGATCCTCTTGGAATGGAATCGAAAAATTACGAATAGATATTCTTTTCAAGTGTGAAAAACGTTAACCAAATTTATTCATAATCGGGAGCGTCCTTATTAAAATAGTCTTCTTCTCACAACGTATAATACTTTAACTATTTGACCAACGATGTTTAAAAAAAACAACGAATTTAATGTCATCTTAAAGTCTGTTCAACTGGCAAGAATACCCCTAAAGCGGACAAGCAGTTTATTCTTTAAATTGCTGTCATTGAATATCAAGAAAGAAAATAAATCCCGAAATTAATTTGAAACTTTAATACTCAATAGTTTTCCTAGAAAATATTCACATCCCTTGGGGTTTGTTAGTGTACGTCCAATTGCATATATTTTACATGAATGTCGGAACAATTTTGATGAAGTCGAATTTCTTCCTTTATTCGAGAATTATCTAATTGATATATAAATTTGTGATTTTACTATGTTCATAACTTCGATGAACCGAAGCAAGTTATATATCGACCTGTATTTAAATCAAATTGGTCCTCTTCTTCTTCTTCTTCTTCTTCTTCTTCTTCTTTTGGTATACAATAGTCTATCGAATTCGATGATTACATACTGTTGGCATACGTGGACTAGTCTATTTACAAAACTGTTACCCCGATTTACACAAAATGTATGTTTCTTTCTTATGTTCAATGTATACATGTATATATTTTAAATTTGGATATAGCTCCGTAACTTCACGGCTATACAGGCGTAGAAACTAATCGTCGACAAGTGCGTAAATTTTTTTTTAAATCAATATTTCTGGTATGTGCCAATCTGTCCTTTACTATTGACAACGAGTATATATTACATTTTCCCAAATTAAACCTTGGAAAAAAATGTAAATAGATTTATATTTCATCAAATCTTTTTTTCTTTTTTTTTGGTATTATTTATATTTTTATAAATAATATTCTTTACACCAGTAATGTTATTTATAAACAAGCGTATGAATTTAGTAATGACTAGTATATTATATCACTTTTGGACACGCAAGACAGAGAATATACACCTGATAGTTCAAAATGGAGAGTTATAAGTTATCGGCCGTGTACACTGATCAATACCTACAGAAGTGAAATGATGCATGAACTTGCAAGCCCGACAGGAAATCGCTTGAATACCTGGACGTGTCACCTCACACCCCTCACAATACCTTTGGGAGTAATACCTTTAGCCATGCTGGTGATCAGATGAGGGAAGATACGAATTTGTTTGAATAAAATTTATTACTTTAAAGAATTATAAACGAATTAGATTTTCGAAAACAATTTTCACGGAACACTTATTTATGATTTGAAGTTTGACTTTTTAACTAATTCCAATATTAACAGTTTAAAAATAACAGACTATGGTTATTTAAAAAAAAATAAGAACATTTTCCGTATCAATTTAGTTAGTCAGATAAAACTACCGTACGATTGACAAGATATCGACACGCAATTACGACTACATCGGTTACTGTGGTTTTGGTCCTTTGTGGTTTATAGACATATCGTGATTTTTAATCGGAGAAGATGACAAAATGGCGGAACGCAGAGAATTGATACTCTAAATTTAAAATCGATGGTGATCTCTTATCTAGCGGAATAAAACTTTAATATCTATAAATTTGAGCATTTCTATACAGAATGGACATAATATCAATTTTTGATTTTTTTGCGAAGTTTCCCTTTAATGTTGAATAAAACCCTATTTTCAATTGGCTGATTCTTTGAATTTCTCTTTATGTTGAATAAATTTAAAAGTTATTTGTAACACATTTCTCTAGTACACTCTGATATAAGTGGCTGTACATGATATATAAGAGTAGATTAAAACAAGAAAGTCATAAACAGTTCAGGAAATAGGGATCTTATGTTATGTCAATGATAAATTTGTAGAAAAAAGCTAAAAGAGACATTTTATTATAAATGAATGGAGATCAAGGGTCTACATCAATGAAACATTATTAACAAACAACACAACACAAAAAAAATCACAAGAGTATATATTTAATGAGATCTTTAACCTTAAAATTCTGATTTATCATTTTCACTAAATATACATCTGAGAGGGCAATCACATTTTCACAATAAGTGAGGTCATTTCTGTGATACTGTTAGGTGGAGGGGAAATATTTACAGCTGTGTACCTGGTATTAAAAATAATTACAAAAGCAGTTTGATTGAATCTTCATTGAAGCCATCACTCACTTTTGAAAAAGTTTTGAGGAAAGATTATAGTTTCAAATGGGATATCATCAGATGTATGCTGACCAAGTCTTTCTTTTCTTTCACTAATTCTGTCAAATTTTGTTATGGTTATAAAGTCTGGTGAGAAAAGTAATATACATAACACACTAGTTAAAAAGTTTCTTATCTGGTTTAAAGTCGGCATAACTGGATATTTCATCTGACTGGTATATTCTACACAGATTATGAGGTTGTTTTTAATAACCTTGACCTCCAAGAAGGGTCTCCCACTGTGGGTTCTCTGACAGTAAAGTTGAACTGGATTTTGGCAGACTGTAGTTGATTGACAGATTTTTCTATTGAATCCCCTTGATATGAGCTTGATAGAACACTTCCTCCATCAATTCCGTCAATTAAATCTCAGTGTGAGAACCAATAGAAAAAATCATTTTCATGCACAAGCACGGGTTAATCTTCAATGGAGGTTTTATACTCGGTGTAAGAATGATAGATGAAATCTGACAATATAAGTGTCATGTGCTTTATATATACCAATCTAAAGAACAAATACTCCTTTGTGGATAGACAATGAAATCTGTGGATTCATTATTATTCGTTGGATGCCAATTTTCATGGATTTCGTGGGAACAGGTAAACCACGAAATTAAATGTTCAATGAATAACAAATTTTCTCTAGGTTTGTATGCAGACTATCCTGTTTGTGTTTTGGTTAAATGTTTTCTGCTTTGCATCAATCTGATGAGTTAGCCCTTTTCAACTGATTTCATAGTGTGTTGCCATGTTGTAGTGTAACATCACTGTCCCAGGTTAGTGCAGAATTTAGTGCCAGCAAACTAGTTTAACCCTGCCTCATGCTATATTTGCCTGTCCAAAGTCAGGAGCCTATGTTTCAGTGGTTGTTGCTGGTTCATGTCTGTCATATTTGTTTTTTATGGCACCCTCAACGGAGTTGGGGTGACGTATTGTTATTCTACGTTTCTTTTTTTTCTTATTATTATTTTTCTTGCAACACATTTTGTCCGTGCCATTTCTCGGAATCCAATGGACCAAAGTTGATGGAACTTTACTATATTAAGGACCCCCATGTGCAGTGTTGCAGGAAGCATGGAATGGTTGAAGATGGCTACCGTTACCATGGAAACAGAACAAATGTGAAAAATTCCAGTTTTGGGTTTTGGTGAACTGTTTGGATATGCTTTAACTCAGAATCATTATATTTTAATACAATGTAGGTGCCCACTATATACAGGTGTTGGATGATTTTGACACTCATTGGAACTACTATGTTGCCATGGAAACAACACCAAAAATTTCAAAAATCTCAAAATGCTCCAAACTTCAGGAAACTTCACACTAACGATGAGCAACATTAGAAGATGTGGCATTTGGAGTTGGAATTCCCAAAATAGCTCCTGTTACCATGGAAACAATGCAAAAAGGTCAAAAATTTCAAAAAAGGATAAAAATGCTGCAAACTGGATGAAACTTTACTAAAATGGTCACTGGCATAAGCAGTGTTGACTTTTGAAGTTGGAATTTTTAAAATGGCTGCCGTTACCATGGAAACAGCAAATTCGTCCAAAATATCAAAATGCTCCAAACTTAATGAAACTTCACAGTAATGATGAGCAACATTGCAAGATGTGCATTTTGAAGTTTACATTTTCAAAATGGCCACCGTAACCATGGAAACAGCAAAAATATCCAAAATTTCAAAATGCTCCAAACTTAATGAAACTTTACAACAATGATAATTTGAATGTGTAGATGCACTCTTTGAAATTGGAATCTTCTAGATTGCTGCCGCTCGCCTGGAAATACGGGAAGGGTGCCATCCGCTATTGCTTGCAATGGCAAATCTAGTTGTAAATTGTTTTAATATAAATTAGGTCTTTAGTTTTTCTCAAATGAATTGTTTGATATTTTTCATGTTTGGACCTTTTAAAGCCAACTATATGTTTTGAGTTTTTCTTATTATTAAAGGTCATTTAAGTTTTCCGTAACTCCATACACTCACTTTATTTGAACTTTGGTGGATAGCTGTCTCATTGGTTATCATGCCTCCTCTCCTCATTTATATAATGACCAAAATTGTCAATTGATCTCTCATAGTAGGAATAATTGACCCTGAAAGATTATTTTCATACGACCACAAAAATTTAAATTTTTCGTCGTATATTGCTATCACGTTGGCGTCGTCGTCTGTGTCGTCGTCCGAATACTTTTAGTTTTCACACTCTAAATTTAGTAAAAGTGAATAGAAATCTATGAAATTTTAACACAAGGTTTATGACCACAAAAGGAAGGTTGGGATTGATTTTGGGAGTTTTGATCCCAACATTTTAGGAATTAGGGGCCAAAAAGGGCCCAAATAAGCATTTTCTTAGTTTTCGCACAATAACTTAAGTTTAAGTAAATAGAAATCTATGAAATTTTGAC
Source organism: Mytilus galloprovincialis (assembly GCF_965363235.1). Taxonomy (NCBI): domain Eukaryota; kingdom Metazoa; phylum Mollusca; class Bivalvia; order Mytilida; family Mytilidae; genus Mytilus; species Mytilus galloprovincialis. The sequence continues at coordinate 60,865,755 of NC_134843.1, read as the reverse complement.
ACAAGGTTTATGACCACAAAAGGAAGGTTGGGATTGATTTTGGGAGTTTTGGTTCTAACAGTTTAGGAATTAGGGGCCAAAAAAGGGCCCAAATAAGCATTATTCTTGGTTTTCGCACAATAACTTTAGTTTAAGTAAATAGAAATCAATGAAATTTAAACACAAGGTTTATGACCACAAAAGGCAGGTTGGTATTGATTTTGGGAGTTGAGGTCTGAACAGTTTAGGAATTAGGGGCCAAAAAGGGGCCCAAGTAAGCATTATTCTTGGTTTCCGCACCATAACTCTAGTTTAAGTAAATAGAAATCTATGAAATTTAAACACAAGGTTTATGACCACTAAAGGAAGGTTGGGTTTGATTTTGGGAGTTTTGGTCCAACAGTTTAGGAATAAGGGGCCCAAAGGGTCCAAAATTGAACTTAGTTTGATTTCATCAAAAATTGTATAATTGGGGTTCTTTGATATGCCGAATCTAACTGTGTATGTAGATTCTTAATTTTTGGTCCCGTTTTCAAATTGGTCTACATTAAGGTCCAAAGGGTCCAAAATTAAACTTAGTTTGATTTTAACAAAAATTGAATCCTTGGGGTTCTTTGATATGCTGAATCTAAAAATGTACTTAGATTTTTGATTATTGGCCCAGTTTTCAAGTTGGTCCAAATCGGGTCCAAATTAAACTTTGTTTGATTTCATCAAAAATTGAATAATTGGGGTTCTTTGATATGCCAAATCTTACTGTGTATGTAGATTCTTAATTTTTAGTCCCATTTTCAAATTGGTCTACATTAAAGTCCAAAGGGTCCAAATTTTTTGATATGCTGAATCTAAACATGTACTTAGATTTTTGATTATGGGCCCAGTTTTCAAGTTGGTTCAAATCAGGATCCAAAATTATTATATTAAGTATTGTGCAATAGCAAGAAATTTTCAATTGCACAGTATTCAGCAATAGCAAGAAATCTTCAATTGCACAGTATTGTGCAATAGCAAGAAATTTTCAATTGCACAATATTGCGCAATAGGAAGAAATCTTCAATTGCACAGTATTGTGCAATAGCAAATATTTTCAATTGCACAGTATTGCGCAATAGCAAGAAATATCTAATTGCACAATATTGTGCAATAGCAAGAAATTTTCAATTGATTGGAGTTATCTTTCTTTGTCCAGAATAGTAGTTGAATCAACTTAAATCATTGTTTTATACAATATACAATGTATATTCACTTTTACTACCAACTGATAAATTAAAACAATCTTTACCATTCAGTGATAACAAGCACCTTTTGTTACATTTTTATATTTTATGATGTATTTAAATGAGTAGTTATTGTTGCAAACTCCATTAGAAATTTGAATTGAGATCAGTTTTGAAAAAAAGGGAAAGGGGGATGTGAAAAAAAAGGGGGGGGGGGTTAAATTTTTCTCATTTCAGATTTCATAAATAAAAAGAAAATTTCTTCAGACATTTTTTTGAGAGGATTAATATTCAACAGCATAGTGAATTGCTCAAAGGAAAAAAAAGTATTTTAAGTTCATTAGACCACATTCATTCTGTGTCAGAAACCTATGCTGTGTCAACTATTTAATCACAATCCAAATTTAGAGCTGAATCCAGCTTGAATGTTGTGTCCATACTTGCCCCAACCGTTCAGGGTTCAACCTCTGCGGTCCTATAAAGCTGCGCCCTGCGGAGCATCTGGTTACCATCTATTTTGGTTTCTTGCAGAATCTATGATGGATAGACAGAAACTTCAAAGTAAGAGCTACAAGCCAACTGACCGAATTTTCAATTGATCCCTTCTAGGCATAATTGCCCTTGAAAGATAACTTTAACCATTTTTATAATTTTTAGATGGAACTGCAATAGATAGAGGGAAACTTCAAATAAACAAAAAATGATAAGCAAAGTTAGACCAACAAAAAAGTCAACTTGACTGAAAAGGTCATTTGTTTCTTGATAGGAGTTTTTGCCTTTGGAAGATGATTTTTATTGAGATTTTTTAAAAAGTTTTTTGCAGAAACTATGATAGAAAGGTTGTGACAAGGGAAAACATTGTTTGCTACTATTTTTCTATATATTTTCAAAGGTGGCTGATTGGACTTCAGAAAATACATCAAGATACTTCTTGGTCCATTATCATTGTCAATCTTATACAAAAGTGACAATAATTCCTTAAAAACTAAATAAGTATTACTATGGTTTTGTTGGGACCATTATACTAATTCTTAGGTTTTTGATATTTTTATATTTTGATCATATCAAAGATTGGTATAGTTTTACTTTAGGGAGCTACCATTTGATTTTTATGGGAGGGGGAACTAGGATGAAATTTGAAAAAAAAAAGAAAAAGACAGGACAGGAGTTTGAGTTAAAAAAAAGGCAGGATGAGCAACTTGGCAAAAAAAGGCAGGATGACAATTTATGTAAAAAAAAGTCAGGATAAACTAAGAAAAAAAGGCAGGACCGTTAAAGTGAAAAATAGCAGGACAGAAATTACAACTAAAATAAAATACAGGATAAAATTTCTCATCCAAAATACGTTTTTAGCTTTTTTTTGAAAAAAAAAGTCCGCGAAACTGGTTGCCCGTTTCTTGTTTGGGAGCAGTAAATTATTCATTTCTCTTTATCCAATCAAAATCTTTATTTAACCGGCATGCGACAGAAGTGTGCTTCATGGTGTGTCATGTTCTCATAAATGAACCATGTGTTGTACACTAAATTACGGTAAGACTTGAATGAAACTCAGTGTGCGCTCAAGTAGAAATCTTTTACAAAGATACGCCACGTCCATCTTAAGGAAATAGACAAATGACAAAGCACATTTTTACAGACAAAACATCCGCTGCATATCTTACTCTTAGCTACGTCTCATAATTTATCAACAATGCTACATCAGCAACTGATCAAATCGATCACAGATCAGGTTGTAAACTTGCTCTTGTAACCGATATAGCCTTAATATTCTATATAAATTATACATAGCAATGCCACCAATCTCAATATTTAGATGCAGAGCTAGCAATGTAGCATTTTGAAAAGGGGACGTGGTGGTGGGACTAGCTATATGGCATAAATACACCTTATCGCTATTTGTCTGCCATTACTAGATATCACACAGGTTCCTGTAAAATTTTGACTTCATAAAACAAAATTTCTGATGCCACAATGGAAAAGTGAATGTCGAATTGTATGATGCAAAAGTTTAAGCGACCTGGTCAGCCGGGAGTAGCAATAAAGTGTATTATTTGTAATTGTTACAGATGTTTTTTTTTTTTATTAAAAGTCTTGCATTTACCTTATGTAGCTCCATAAAGCGTAGAGTCAGATCCGTTGGCCCTTTATCATGTTTATCCACCTCGGCTAATGTGATTTTTTGAAAGGACAACTGAAAAGGGCCATGGGCACATAATTTATTGTATTTTGTAAACATTCAAAAATCTTATGGTCATACATCTACATCTGATCATACACAGATACATGTATGTTTCATAATCTGTACCAAAAGTGATCAACTGGTTTATACTTAATTTATTACCTCGCATTTAGTATCTTGACCAATTTGTAATTGTTATTTAGAAATATTGGGTTATCCCCCTTGCAAATTATTTACATCTCAGGAGTCAGATGACCATCGACATTCAAATACTAACTTTATTGAAAATGAAGATGGTGTAAACAGTTGTCAAGTTTGTAGAATTTTGCATTGCATTCTTACATGAATCATTCTTTAGACCTTAGCAAACAATTTATTGACCAAGATCTTGACTTATTAGAACTTTTGTTTTCAGATGTTAGAGTATTCCATAATTGCAGCTCACAAGATGGAAACTAGCTAAAATAACCAGACAAGTCTTGGAAGACTGAAAAATTGGACTGTGAGTAATCATGCTATGTTATTAAAATGACTACAACCCAAAAAAAACATCAAATGAACAAATTTATTTCATCATAACTTGTATTATTCTAGATATATCAATTTCAAAATCTCATCTGCTATGGGTAATAAGAGTTTGTTTGACCTGTCTGTCTTAGGACTGTCAAAGCAAGATTATATCATATGTTAGTCCTTTCTTTCCTGTTCAATTTGAATCCTTTTTATTTGGTAACAATACAACAGATATTTTTTTATTGCTAAATTATTGTGGAATAACATTCATCAGGTAGTGTCAGCTTTTAATTTTGTTGTTAAACTTAAACCGATGTAGAAATTTAGTTCTTGAACATATATAAGCTTTTAAAACTAAATTTAGATATAGGCCAAACAAATACAGAGGCGGATTTAGGGGGGGGGGGGCAGGGGGCCCGGGCCCCCTCTTAGGTCAGTCAGTGGGCCCCACTTATAAAAATTTCTGGATCCGCCACTGAAATATATTCCAATCCATTAGTATTTGTGGATAAATGTAGGTTGTCTAGTTCTGTAAATATATCATCAAACAGTTGGTATGCAATGTTAATTTACTAACTTATTATGTTAACAGATGCTTGAAATTTAAAAGACCTTGTAGGTGAATAATCAAATTTGATTTTTATTGTCGTGAGAAATATGTCATGATGTTCACGGGTGTATTCACTAACATTCTGCCTGGTGTAAATATGTTACCATGATTCAGCAAATAATGGTTTATAAACTGCTGAGTCATTCTATCAGAGACATTTCTCTTTTATTTTTGTATATATCTATATATCTTACCAAAATCTAGCATGATGTGAAAGAGGTTTTGCACTGTCATTCAAATATTTCTACCCTTCCTTTTGAGAAAATACATGTATACTTCTTGTTTCATTTGAAAAGATATTTTTATGAAACAGGTTAGTTAAGGTTCCACTAAAGGCAAAATATAGGACACTTCATAAACATCTAAACTTTGCCTGTATTTTTCAACCTATGATGAATAAAGTCATAAACTATGAGAACATATGTTCATTTAAACATACTTAACATATACACACTGCGTTAATTGTAAATTAACTTGAAATTGTTATGTTGTTGCCAAACCGGTTTTTGGGATGAACACTAAATTTTCAAAAAAATCTGGAGGCCTGCAAGACGACTTAATTTGTTTAGAATTGGTATGGATGAATACTGTTATATCTAATGCAGGGCAAGCTCGTGTTGATTTTTCTTAAAATGTATTGATTTTCGAGTTTCAGTTAATTTCATGTATCTAAGTGAACGAATATCGAAGGTACAATAGAGAAATTGGACAAATATGCCATTAAAACATATGTATGTGACAAATCAACATGAGCTTGCCCTGCATTACATGTAACAGTATTTGTCCATACCAATTTTAAGCAAATTAAGTCGTCTCGCAGGCCTCCAGATTTTTTTGAAAATTTAGTGTTCACCCCAAGAACCGGTTTGGCCACATCATAACAAGTTCAAGTTTATTTACAATTTACACAGTGTGTATATGTAAAGTATGTTTAAATGAACATATGTTCTCATAGTTTATGACTTTATTCATTATAGGTTGACAAATACAGGCAAAGTTTAGATGTTTATGAAGTGTCCTATATTTTGACTTTAGTGGAACCTTAAATGCTTGCTTTAGAAAAATATTTTCATTTGATATTGTAAAATAATATTATTTTTCTGTATTACATAATTTCAAATAGACTAAACATGCAGAAAAAAAATAGGTACTTGATGTAAATGTGTCTAGATGGCAATTCACTTGCTCTTTCCTTTTGTTAGGGAAGGGTACGACAGAACTGGGTAAACACTAAGTGACTTTTATTCTTTTTAATTTATATGCATGTGCATATATAGCAGTTATAGAAAAACATAATGTTTCTCAAGCCTATACCTATTTGAATAAGTTGTCAATACCATGTATAGATTAATTAATATATAAGAAATAATGCTGAATAAATTTGATACATCCAAAGTGCTTTCTGGATATACATATATCAGTAATGATAAAATCAAAATTAATTTGATTGCTGAAGATATAGAACAACTTGAAGAGCTACATGACCACAAGGGACGGAAACATGTAGCCAAAATCATCAATGACAATGTACATCTTTGCCTGGTAGAGTTTATACCATAATTTTTAAGTAATTTTTTGAATTTATCAATGTTGGCTATTTAATTTTATGTAGGATTTTAATTTTTCTGATCTAATAATTTGTTGTAGAGTAAAGTTTTGTAACAACCAAAAAGTTGTTTAATAAAACTATGGGCTACTTTACTTGTTTTGTGTAATCGAAAATTATCATGGGCTCAGAAAAGGTTAATTACTGGTACGTGTAGTCTGTACGTAATGACGTAGTGTTTGGTAAGTAGTATAAATCGCTTACATCTTCATTACTAAAGCTTGCAAATTATACAATGAAATTTTTTTAATGAATGACAGTTGACTAATTAAGATTTTTTATTTTTTTTGTTTTTATTGTCCTGTAAACTACCTTTGTTATCTTTGTTCTGGCATACAAATGTACCTTACAGACATTTACACATTTGTAAATTCTTACTTCAAAATTTGAACACCATTCAGCAGCAACCTCACAAGCAACTACAGGGGACTATACACCCTTTTTGGGGTAATTAGGAATTTAGGTTGTAAAAAACCTTGAAATTAGGTTGCTGTGTGATTGAAATTAATCTGTGTCTATTTATTTTTTCATTACGATTTTTAAAAAATCCATATATCTCTTGTCAAAAATATAGGTTTTTGTATAATTAATAATTGTGATACATGTATTATATAGTCATTATATAGAAGAAATTATTTTTGTAAGGAAATGTACTTTTAGGGTTTTATTTAGAGGAAACATGTTGGTTGTAAAAAATTGCAAAAGTATACTGGTAATGTTATTTGTTTTTTGCAGAATACATTAATAATTCAACATATGATTAGTTTTTATTGATTATTAAAAGTGCATCTATACATTAAGAATTTTATTGCTTTCCATTTCAATAATTCAATATGCTCAGAAATATCTCTAATTCTTTGTAGTTAAGGGAGCCAAATATTTAAACACTTGACCTTGAACTATTTAGAATAATGAGAGCAGAACTTCTTAATTATTATAGCTGTTATATATCGTGAGATCATATTTCCTTATGTTGGTATGACTTGGACATTTTCCTCTATTAACGAGACACTTCTAAAATATCACCCACCGAATTAAGTTATGTCAATATCATTAGAAATTGAAAAAGTTTTTATATCTGATTTTAATTATCAGAAGATAAATAGTTTTATGATAGCCTGTTATTATTCACATCTATGTCATTAAGCCCTTAATGGGGAGTTGTCTCATTGATGATCATTTTGGCATCTCCTTATTTTCATATTTTTTGTAAGATCTTAGATAGCAGTATTAAAAGCAAAACAAACTTCTTTGTCAAAAAATAAATAGCCGTCCATTTTTTAGAAGGTTCAAGTGGTAGGTACCATTCTATTAACATCTAATTAAAGTTCTAACTAAAATTCTTTTTACTATTGACATATCAGATTTAGGTTGAATTGTCAATGGTGTCAAGCTATTTTAAGTATTTCTTTGAACATGTTGAAAGCCATTTAAAAAATTTGTGTTTTGGAAAAACAAAAACTGCTGGGAATCATATAACATGGGGTAAAAACTGAATGCATATTTTAAATAGCACCATAGCAGTGCATTCCTTCATGAGCCTTTGTTAGATGATATGGTTTGTTTAATGGAATATTGTTGCTGATTAAAAGAAGAATTGGTCCATTTAAGCTCAACATTTGTAACTAAGATTAACTGTTGAATAAGGAGATCTGATATCATTCCAATGAGACAATTATCCACATGGGCGTAACTGTCGAATACACAGATCTGATATCCAATGAGACAACTATTCATATGGGTGCAACTGTTGAATAAGGATATCTGATATCATTCCATTAAGGCAAATATTTGTATGGGCGATGTTATTTACACAGACTAAAAGTTGGAAAGCAGAAATTTTTATGCCTCCACTGTGATGGAGGCTAGCATTGAGTGTTACCCTTGTGACGTCTGTACCATTTTCTTGTCTCCTCCTCACTTCTCTTCCATATAATATGAAACTCATATTTAAATTTGTGCAGCAAGTCATTTACTGTTCTTGAGTTATGTCCCTTTTTAACTTGGAAAATGCCAAGCTTGAGTGCCGAGTGGGGACTGGACATTTCTATCTTAAGACACATTCTTTTTTATTTGAAATTGAAATGCTGAAATTTGTTCAGTTTTAAAAAAAAAATAAGTTCCAAATCAAGAGGAATGCATTGCCAGTTTAATCTTACAACAGCCCTTCTTCTTAAAATGTGATAATTTAATGTGTCAATACAAATTAAATTGACATTATCTTCTGTGAAGAAAATCAATAGTCATCTGTACTTCAAAAGATTACTTTTTACAGTAAATAAAACCTAATAGAAGGTAATAAGGACTTGACAATAAAAATGAGGTGATCATGGTTTGTGGTTATAATATTGATTATCGGTGATATCATTTAATGTTGACCTATACTTTTTAGTTCAGCTAGCCTCTAAAAGGACCAGTATGACCTGTAACCATAAATTATGGTCTGTTCTTTATTAATTCACATTTTCTTTGTAAAACTATCAGGTAAATTGGCTGTTAATTAATCTATGGATGGTCCTTCCGTGAAAATGCAATGCTGTTGTGCTTTTTCTCTGTGCATTGTTTGCAAAGTTAAAATGTGCACAATAAATATTATAGTTTACATTTTTTGTGTTATATAGGTCAGTAGTTACTTGTTCAAAGGAATTTGTGTCAGATAACGATGAATATATGTAAAAATAAACTCATCATAGATACCAGAATTACATTTTGTCTTCACGCAAGACACATGTTTCGTCTACAAAGACTCATCAGTGACGCTCAATTTAAAAAAAGTTAAAAAGGCCAAATGAAGTACCAAGTTGAAGAGAGAGCATTGATGAACAAAATTCCTAAAAGTTTTGCCAAATACAGCTAAGGTAATCTATTCCTGAGGTAAAAAAGCCATATCACTTCAGTCTTAATTTGATTCATCAAATTGCTATTTTAATTTTTTTCTGGTTAATCAATGAAGTGATGCTGTTTCAGTGACTGAGCCCAATCGAAGTAACTGTTAAAATAGTACAGAATTACAGGTTTATACTTTAAACTGGCCAAAAGCTGACGTAAATTCATAACATTCTTTATACATGTTATAAGTTCCGTATTATTGTTAAATAAAGAATGGTTATGTAATGTTATAGAATTTCTCGCTCTAATTAATATTAAGTCAACCTTTTACAAAAATGTATTTCAATTTGAAATATTAACTTCGTGAAAAGTTTGGATTACGGATATTTCTTTGTATGATTGATTCCTGGCCTTAGTCAATAATTAGGAGATCTATATTTATAAATCAATGTTCTGTTATATGACTGGGTCATAATGTAGAACATGACGGCCTGTTTCATATTTTTTAAAGCGGGGGTGCTTTTAAAAGGAGAAATGTTTAAATGGATTTATTAATCTTTAAATTTGAGTTTTAGTGACTTGTTATGGTAACTTGCACTTTCCATACAGAGTGGTCTGGATAGTGACACGTGGTCAACATTAAAAGTGACCAGGTAAGATTGATGAATTTTCTTTTATCAATATTTGTTTTTGTTAATGAATTACCATCCATAGTTAACATGGTAACTAAAATCTTTGTAAAATTTTTGAATTATGTTTAAATTATTTGTATAACTAGGACAATTGTCAGGTGTTTGCTTATGCATACAAGCTAAGCGTTTATTTCTAGAAAATGATTGGGTGTCAGAATATTTGATATTACATGTATTGATATTTGTGTGCTATTTCTAACATGAAGCATGGCTTGATACAGTAAGTCAAATAAGTAGGACATATGATAGAAAAAGGTGTAAAAAACATAATTTGTGGAATAAAAAACATTCATTTTATATATCCTTTTGTAAAGATTTTTTTTGATGATTTTGATAATTTTATTTTTCATGTCTTCTCAGTTTAAAACATATAAATTCTTAAGCAAATATTGATAATTTTAACATAATTTTAAAAATTTAGCCGACATTCCAGAATATTTTTTTTCTCAATGGAATGCCAGGTGTTGAGATTTTAAAGGAAACACCTTTATGATTTGAATGAATAAATTGAGGAATTGTCTTGGATGTTAATTGGATTGCAACCTGGGAAGTATTCATGCCAAATGATTTTGGCAATCTTTACTTTGCCATTTGATTAGGTGATCAATATGTGGGAAAATAATTTTTTAAAGTAAAACCAGATACATTTTTTATATTGACACTCAAATTAGATAAAAAATAAACAATTGGATGGCAACCTGGCAAGTATTCATGCCAAATGATTTTTGCAATCTTTGCCATTGATTAGATGATCAATATGTGGGAAAATTATTTTTCCAAAGCAAAATAGATACATTTTTTTTTCTACACTTGAGTTAGATAAAAAATAAACAAACAACAATACATAGGATGTGTATTAAATAAATCATATGATTAATATCCTTTTGTTCTGATGTTGTACTGTTTAACCTTTAGATTATTTAAGGAAGGGTTGGCCTGCAGCCACATATAGATAATTATTCCTTTATGTATTTATAATAAAAAGATTAAAGATAATACTAAAAATAATAATGATGATAGTTTTTTTCCAAATGAGAATGATGTATTTTAACATTGTCCTTGCTCTCAAGTAATAATTCAAAATATATTTATTGAGAAGACACTTTTAAATGATAAAACAAAAGAACATCATTGTAACACATGATTTCCCAGAAAAGAGGTTGTGCAAAGATACTTCTGATGCAATTAACAACTGGGATTTTTTGTTTTAAAAAATTGAGATTTCTTAGAATAGGGGTGTTATTATCAGTTGTGTAAGTTGTTTATGGATTGCTATTTATTTTTTGTGAGGTAATTTATATATATAATATACATAAATAATCTTAGGGAAAAGATAGGATTATGTATGGCTGTCGACTGCAAATCAAATTATAATTATATTGTAAAGGAATAATTTTCATATGAAATTTTCTGGTCGTATATTGCGATCATGTCGGCATTGTCCGAAGACTTTTGTTTTACAGACAATAACTTTTGAAGCAGTTTATTGTTTTTTGTCACCCAAGATATTCTCATCATCCTTTCAACCTTTTAAAAACGCTGAGGAGATATGATTATTAACCTTGGAAATATTATCTACTGGATCATTTGTTTACATGTAGTTATATGTCACGGTTGTATTTACTGACAAGGTGATAAATTGTATACAAATTCTGTATAGAAGCTTCTTTGGAGAACATTAACAATTATTGAAAGGACAAGGTTCACTTATGGCCCAAAATGGCCTAAAATATCAACTTTATCATAAAACACCAATATGTTCATAAATGGGTTCATAAATGGGTCTAAATCAAAAGTCTTAATGCTCAATAAATCAGTTCCTTTCATAAAAGTACATCATTCACTCCAAATTAGGCCCATTTTGAACATTTTGTCAAATTTTGATGATTTTGGGCAATTTTCAGACCTAAAAGCTTTAAGAAAAATTTGGCCGCCACCTACGATCCAAAATGTTTTGTTACCAAAAGACTCCCAATGTGATATAGAATTCATCAATATAAAAACTCTTTGGATCGTGGATGGCGACCAAGGTTAATTATGCCAAAAACTGTTAAAATTTTGGACAAAATTGACCAAAAATGATCTAAAATACAAATAATGTATATTTAAGGGGTCATAGCTCCTAAAAATTTAAAGAAAGGTGCCAAAAAAGTATATTTTAGTCTTAATAGTCTTATCATAAGTATTTATATTTGAAATTTGTAATTGTTTGGCCCAATTTAAAAACATTAAAAATTTAGGGCCAATTTTAAGCCTTCGTGAACCTTCTCCTTTAGTGGTCGCCCACCTTAAAAACATGTATCTGTGTCATTAGAGGGTTTTGTCTAACTTTTGTATGTACAGAACAAACTTTTCATAAAAGTAAAATATTGATAGTTCGCACTGTAAATATTTGATATTTCAAAGCTTAAAAGGCAGCTGACCTGTTATCCACATGTTATTGTTTGGGATAACAGTTCAATGCCGACTCAATATTTGACGTCCTTGTTCCAAATAATTGCCCATGGTATGTACATGATGAATGCATGTACAAAAAAATTAACTTGTACATGTGTCCTCTCAATATGTGCAGCTGTTAATGCAATTCAGGACAAATACAATGGATAGAAAATTGTCATGTATTGATTTTGATATAAAAACATATGTCAGAGCTATTGTACCATAATGATTCCATTAGCTGTTATTTTCATGTGTTGAGCCTTTTATGTATATATACTGTGCACTTTTATAGCGATATTTGCTTGATAAGTTTTCATTTAGTTATAAATATTTAACAGTGCCTTACTTTTTAAAGATTTGCAAATGCGAGCAAAATTAAAGGTACAGTTCCTAATATCAACATTGATCAAATATACTTATTAGTTAGAGGTAAAAATCCATATTACTCTAATAAGAATTTTACAAAAGAAAGAAAAAAGGTAACAATCAAACAAAACAATAACAAAAAAATGGTACACATAAAAAGGTAAACACACAGTTTTCAACCTAAGAAGTCACATCTGTCTATGATGTATGCCGAGGTTTTAATTAAGGCAAGTTATATGTGACTGAATTTGATAAAGACTACTAAAGATAAATGCCAGATTCTTTGGCGAAAATTAAATGCTAAGATGTTAAAAGGGACTACCTTGCAAGGTTCCTGGCTTAATATGCACGTTCGCATGAAAAAGTGTTACATGTATAATGTTTTTTTGAGCCATCAATCATCCTCATTTTAATCTCGATCAACTGATTTACAGAAAATAGATAGAAGAAAGAATAAAAACTCAAATTAGGAAAAAAAACTTTTAAATATTTTTTTTTACACACAAAAACTAAATGATACCAGTTCAAAGACTGTCCTTTGATCTATGGTGTGTACATGTTTGGGTAAAAACTAAATAAATATGTAGTTGTCACGTTAGCAACCAAACCACATCTCTTTGTTATATCAAAGAACTTAATCACAATATTACCATCTAAAATCAAAAAGGAAAAGAATTATATCTCAAAGTAAACTGAAAAAAACTATGCTAATGGGTCAGTTTAACCTTTAAACACTTTATATGGGGTGTGGGCTATGTGAGCTTAACTACTAATGTATCTTTTTCTTTATTTGACCTTGGAGGTAACTTAAGTCAAATTCCTCTTTTTGTTATCTGTTAAACTTAGAAACCTGATAAGTAGTCTAAATAATTGTACTCTTGACATCCTGGTTAAGATATAGGTACATTGATACAGGAATTGATACGTTTATTATATTTAATAATCGAATAATAATTCTCTCCTAACAAATTTAGTTTTTGTAAGGGGTATTAAATTTTTGAATCCTTGATTATTACAAGTCATTTTAATACTGTAGAAAGATCCTCTACATGTATTTTAAAATTGAGGTAGATTGATAACGCGGTTTTAAATTCTGTGATCTATGAACTACTGATATCTTAGGAACAACATCAAAAGATCAATGTAAGATAAAAAAAAACTTAATTCAAATAGTTTGGGGGGGGGGGGGGGGTGAACTGCTGCAAGATGTAGTTATCTGACATTGATTTTTACATATATCTATATGGGTCAATCAATTTTTCCCAAATTAAGTTAAGAGGGGGTTTGGGGGGGGGGGGGGGGGGGGGTCAGTGAAAATATGTGAATTAAGTTTTTTATCCTTCATTGAACTTCTGATGTCGTCCCCTACTCACTCTTACATGGGTTTTTTTTATGGTAAAAAATCTTTTTAACATTTGTGAGGAGAAAAACTTGTATGATGCATTTTTTATAGCCGAAATTATTTTCTTAAATTGTGTTGTATATTTTTATAAATATTTAGATTTTGTCAGCTGGATCATTATATATTTCATATCAGTTTCTTTATACAAGAATATTCTATCTATTTCAGGTGGTGTTGACACAGTTGAGATGTGTTGTCAACATTGATCGGTCTAGGAAACCCTTTCCATTGACTAAGTGAGTCCTCGCAGGAAACACCCTCAATATGTCTGCTACACTTCACAGTGAGGACTGCACAGATGTCATTATTATTGGTAAGATTTATATCATCTGGGTCACACCAATTACATTTTTGTTGCATTAGATTTATGTGACTCAAAAGCCACAAAAAAAATGTGTTGGTTGTATTGTATTTTATGATTTGCAGGCATCAATCAACAATTTGATGGTTTCAAATTGAATATTTTGGAGATGTGGTAGTGGAACAATGAAACAGATATTTGCAATCATCAATTGAAATTGATGACCCCAAATCTCCAGATACAACACAGCTTTCTTCATTCTAATGTAATTAAATTAATAATACACCAAAATAGTATTTCTTAATCAAGAACTAAGGACGTGTGTGTATGTGTGTACAATTGGACTCAAGAACTTCTAATGATGAGTATTTTTTTGTACATTTTGTAGGTTTTTTAAGACATAATCCTTTTTACAGGAAATGGACCATCAGGGATCTGTTTGTCTTTCCTCCTGTCAGGAAATCGTCCCTATTACAATGGAGGATCCCATTCCAATGTTTACTTGAATAAAAAATTAGAGAAGCTGGATAAAAATAAATCAATAATTGAAGAGGTATGCGAATAATTTATTTTGATTGAGGATGTTTCAGTTTTGTAGAACTTCCAGATATGTTGACTAAGATATTGATCTTATAGCTGCAAAAACATGTATGATATACAGTGGTATTTTTTCAGTGCTCTCTTTCAGTTTTATTCTACAGCACTGTCTAGCTCTATATACAAAATATTTGTTTATAGATATCTGTACACCTATTCTCAGAATAAGTGTCCACGCTTGTGAAATCCTTGTCGCTGATGCCCGAGGGGAGTATTACAGCATATATCTGTCAATTATTGTGATTTTTATACGAAGATATATATAATTTAATGATTTCAATCAATTTATTTGACTTGCCTACATTAGTTCAGTAAAATTTTAGTGTCGAAAGTACGCTAATTTCACCAAAAATGCATGTCGCCAGGCATAGGGCTATAATGAAACAACTGCCAAATAAAAACCAATCTATAGTTCTGAACAATGTAAAGTGTTTTCTTGTAGCATATTAACGTTACAACAAAGTGAAAAAAACAGTTCTCATTCAAATATATACATTTTTTCAATACACCTTTTTTTCTGATGTCGCCGAAAACTATGTAATCTACGTTGTTAAGCTTAAAATTTATACAATTTTACTACATATAGTATTTAACGAATGTTAACTAGACCAAACTTATTTTAAAAGTATTGCTGTTAAACATATGTACAAACTTTGTCTTGAAATTCATTGAAATATTTTTTTTTACATTTTATGAAACCGAAAACGAGCGTTGCTATAAGCTTGTAAGTTACGTTATAGCGATTACTAACATAAGTATGTGAATTAATGCTTATTGTTTGCCTTAAAAGGTACACCTTATTGTAAAGACCAATTAAATACCCGGTGTTTTAGATTTGAGGCTTTAGAACTTGCTGAAAAATTGAAAATAGATGGTGGTTGTAATTTACGTTTTGTAAATTACGTTACCTGCTATACAATATGACAATAAAACGCGACGTTAGTACGGAAATTTTGACGTTATTCTACCGCCAGTGGTTCTTTGTTTTCATATTTCGTCTGACGTCATATAAGGAAAGCGTCATTTGACCTTCAAGGTTTTTCAAAATATATGAATGTGGAATACTCAGCTTAAATTCAGGTAAGGAGTTTATATTGTCTTTCGTTGTGATTCAAGATTATATATAAAGTTAAATGCATATTTATCAAACCTTTTGTGATGCATTCATTAGAGGCTATAAGCATTTACAGCATGTATTTTCAATTTAAAAACACTAGAAAAATTGGTAATTTACGTGATCAGTAGTGTCCGAATGTTATGACTACAAATAAGGTACAAAGAAGTTAGCATCCCAAAAATTTATAAAAATAGACATAATTGTTCATGAATTTTGCAAACTTATTCCATTGTGTATCCAGATGTGTAAATATATTGCATATTTGCTCCTTTGAATCCCTGATAACGTAGCTTACTTATGGCTACAGAAAGGCTTATAATTTATAACATTTCTTTTGCTGTGTCAAGTCAAACATGTTTTGAAAGAATGTAAACAACAGCAAGGGTGTTTATCGTTATTTTAACGGCTTCATTGCTATTTAATTTCCAAGTATCCTCTCATTTAACGTGTGCAAAATGTTATAACGTAGACTACACAACTTGATAACGTAGATTACGCATTCTTATTAAGAGTATATCAAAGAATTTCTACCATCATTTCAGATAGCTGGCTTTATAATGCTGTAGTTAATTTGTGTTCTGTTGATTTAATCAAATTTTATTTTATTTTCAGAAATGGGAAAATCAAAGGCTGAAATTCAGAAAGCCTATAGAGAGCGAAAAAAACAGAAAGAAGGAGAAGCTTATCTTAAAAAAGAAAGAGAAAGAGTCAAAGGATACTATGTGCCAATAGAAGAAAAGCCACAAAGAAAGGCAAATGAAAGGCGTAAAAAGGTTCGTGAATGGGTTCGACAACATAGGCTAAAGAAAAAGAATCTTACCAAAACAGTAGCTAATAATTTGGAGCAAACCAAAACAGTAGCTAATAACTTGGAGCAATGTTCAGAAATATCATCATCATCAGATGTCACATCTACAGTTAACATTGTGACTGAACAATTGATAGTTAAGTTACCGTCACTGGCTACAAAGAAAAGAACCAGAACTAGAGTAAATCGTGCCAACGCCAAACATAGAAGAACAATAGCAGACCTGACAGACAAAAATGAACTACTCAATAGAAAAATTAGGACCGTATCAAAGCGATATCAGAGATTAATAAACAGGGAAAAGAAAACACAAACTATCATAAGAAATCCTACTACATCATCCTCCTCCAGAAATAGCCCTTCTACATCAACATCAATTGCTCTGACACCTAGAAAAAGAACTATACAAGAAATCAGAGAAGAGGGTCTGACACCACATAAGGTTCCAAAAAAGATCCAGGAAAAACTACTCTTTGCAAATGTTATAACAGAAGAGATAGGGGCTGCTTGGAAATCAAATGGGTTGAAGGGAAAACACGTTTTGAAGAAAATTGTTAACGGAGAAATAATCAAGAAGTACAAGATGAAGAAAATGTTAGGCATCAAATCCGGAATAAGACGTCATCACTTCAAGGCCACAGTGTGTTCCAACAAATTGCTCTCTTTTCCTTTATTGAGGAAGCGTGTAGAATCAAGAGAAATACTTCGTGGAGACGTCGTCACATTCTTAGAAAGAGACGATAATAGCAGAATGATGCCTGGCAAAAACGATAAAAAGAAAACTGAAACCGGTCATATACAAAAAAGAGTTCTTAACGACAGCATGTTATTTTTGCATCTCAAATTCAAAACTGAGTCACCGAAGAAAATTTCACTTGCTACCTTCTGTCGTTTGAGACCAAAGCATATATGCCTGACCAAACATTTAAGTAGAAATAAATGCCTCTGCCAAAAGCACCAAAACATGGCGTTAGCCCTTAAGAACATGAAAACGTCAGGTGCCAACGTAACCATCAATCCCGATGAATTTGTAAGGCAGCTAAAAGACAAGCCACTCCCAGAGATACTCTCAGAAATTCGAAATGAAAATGTCAGGTATGAACAGTGGAAAAAGGTTGAGATGGCAGATGGCAAAAAAAGAACAAAAATTGTTGAGAGAGAGGAAACAAGGGACAGCTTCATTTCAATTGTACATACTCAAGTTCGTGATTTTCAAGAACACGTGTCAAGAGTTCGACTTCAATACCAAGCCTTAAACAATCTGAAAGAAAATTTACCGTGTGAAAATGTAATCGTGCAGATGGACTTTGCCGAAAACTTTTCATGTACTTCAGCCGATGAAGTTCAGAGTGCATATTGGAATTCGAGTGCTGTTACCCTACATCCAGTTGTTGTTTATTTCAAGAACGAACAGAAGGAACTTGAACATAAAAACTATGTCTTCGTTTCCGACGATCTTGGGCACAACATAGGATCTGTTTATACCATCATTCAAAAGCTTTTGTCTGAAATAAAGAATCATGTCAATAATCTGAAGGTTGTTCACTACTGGACAGATAGTCCAAGTTCACAATATCGTAACAAGACGGCCTTCTACATTGTGTCTGATCATAAAAATATATTTGGTGTCAATGCCATTTGGAACTATTTTGAAACCGGGCACGGAAAAGGGCCATGCGATGGCATTGGGGGAACATCAAAACGTACCGCAGACCTCGCCGTCAGACAAGGAAAAATAACAGTACAGGATGCACCTGAGTACTTTGAAAGAGTGCAAAAGCACCACACGAGTGCTAAATACATTTATTACAATTCAACAGAATGCACAGATAGCAGGTTAGAGATTTCAGAGTTCAACAAACACATAATTCCATTGAAGGGAACAATGCAGGTCCACTGTGTGGTTGGTGTATCTAAAGGTATAGTCAAGACGACCGTGACTTCCTGTTACTGTGAGGAATGTTTGATAGGTAATTTCCATGATTACTCAGAGTCAAACATATTGAAAGGAGAGAATGCTGGTCGTGTTGTAGTACCAGAAAAAGAGGCCAATATAAATCAAAATGAGCATGTTGAAACAGCTGAAGTCGAAGCTGACAGGATTGAGATACTCATCGCCGTCGACCAATTTGTTGCGGCAATATATGATAATGCATGGCACGTTGGAAAAATAACAGACATCGATGAAACTGATAAAGAATGTCAAGTTAATTTTTTGCGGCCAAGTCAAGGAAGGAATACTGGAAATCCTTTGTATAAATGGCCAAATCCAGAAGACAAAATATGGTTACAGGTCACAGACATATTGTGTAACATTAGAGAGCCCAATAAAGTTGGACGGAGTGGTCGAAGCTTTGAAATTGATCCTCAGGACTATAGAAATGCCTGTAGTTTGTTACAGTTAAGATCTAATACTTAAACAGATGCTTAAAAACTGAAAATCAAGAAAGAACGTTCTTTTTTTATAAAGTGTAATTTACGTTATATTTGTAAAACATTTACAGTTTAATGATAAAACACCCAAAATGTTGTTACAATATTTCTTTTTTCATACATTTTGAAAGAATTCAGGAAGAAGGATGAAACAATCCTGATTATGAGAGAATTTTTCTTTGTAAGATACGTTACAGTTTTGTGTAATTTACGTTATTGTTTCATTGTTGGCAATCCAAGTTTGTTATGAAAACATTTTAAAAAGATGTGTAGTAATTATTTTTTCATCAGATGAGAGGCAATACACAACATGTAGAGTGTTTGCATACACTGAGCATGTTTTTTAATACTGAAAATGTAAGCTGTCATATTATTGTCATGTTTTATACCAAATTTTTATCAGTTTATATTTCGATCCAATGTTTTTTTTTAATAGGAATTTTGAGGAGAAACTTTTACAGTTATTTGACTGTATTATTATCAGTTTATTTAGCCATTGAAAACTATTCAAATTTACAAAATATGTTTGAACTATTCATTTGAATCTATGCATAAGTACCTGAAACGTAGATTACAGCATACTCTATACCCATATTTTGGCATTGTATTTTCTTTTTTATTTCTATTGGTTGAGATCTGCCGTTTTGCATTTTGATTTGTTGTATGCTTATGTTTGAAATAAAATATAAATATTGATGTTTGTTACAACTTTTTGAATTAGAAATTATTTTCCAACCGTGGACACTTATTCTGAGAATAGGTGTGTAGTACTATGTGGATTTATTATAATTTGCTGGATTCCAATTTACTTGGGTTTTGTGGATACAGGTGATCTACTAATTCAAATGTTAAAAGAATTACAAATACATATAGGCTTGTATGCAGAAACCATGAAATCAAATATTATTGAAAATGCAAGTTTTACTCAATTCACAGAAATTGGATCCCATGAAAATAAATGAATCCACAGTCATTTATAATGCAATGTTCATAACCTACCAGATATTTAGTTAGATCTTTTGTGAAAGAAACTGCAGCTTGGGTTTTACATCATTTTGTTCACTTACCTAATTGGTTATCCCATTAATGTATCCTTAAATTTGACAGCACATTTTAGAAATAAACTGCTCTATTAAATAAAAGTCTGTAGCTCTTTAAGGCAAATCAGTATTCACATTCTTTATTTCTCCTTTTTTCAGGACTTGGAGTATCTGTCTGAAGGTTTAGATGGGAGATCATCTAACCCCACCGCTTTGCTTTTTGATAACCTTTGTCGACCTGATGCTGACATGGGAGTTGACAATCCATCTCTGTTGTCATGGAAACATGAACCCAAACACAGTATTAATCACATAGTTCTTGGAAAGGGTAAACCAGGAGGAGCTTGGCAGGTAAGACAGAATTATTTATCGGAGTACCTGTACCAGTTCCTCTTTTTCAATTAATCATGTAGCAAAGATCATTCAAGAAATATAGTTGACCAATTTTGATAATTTTATGTTGTGGTTATGTTTCTATATTAACAAATATTGAAAGTTGCTTGCCCAAAAAATTCATATAATGGTTATATTGCATTTCTGCATACATACAGTTTGTTTATTTGTTTTGTAAGTTTTTCAAATTTTATTCCTCATACATGATGCTGTCCAACCTTCAAATTGGATATCTAGTGATATTTTATCAATTTTACAGAAAATGGATGGGAACATGCAGACGTTAAGTTTAGCCAACTGGATGGAGCTACCGTCTCTTCCATTTAAAGACTGGATCATGAATCATCACATGTAAGTGTCTAACAATTAATAAAAATTAGGCAGTTTTTATCAAAAATAGAGGCAAGCGCTGAGTAATTTTGCCTTTATATTTGAATAGAATTGATATTAAGATAAAACATTGGTAGGAACTGTTTATGCTTTGTTTTGAAATGTATCTAGGGATGAATCAGGAATTACCAAGTGAAAAATGTAAATTGAAATATGTTAAGATTTATCTTTATCATGTAGATCAAAGTGAAAATGTGAAACTTGTGATGCTGAACTTGCTGCAATGTAGGGTATTTTATGATTAAATCTTTTTGTGCATTCGTCCATTGTTTTTGATTTGTGATGAACACAAGATGAAAACTAAGCAGAAATGAGTGATTCATTTAGACATTCATTTTTAATTTTTATAAAGTATAAAGGTAACTGGGTATCACGCATTGTTGATCTGTGACCTTGTGACCCAAAGTTTAAATGTCATTGATAAGGAATTATATATATCTGTTATCGACATCGATTTCTCCCATGTCAGAAAATTTATTTATAATGTTACCTAAAGTGTTGTCACAAGAGTCTTTTTAAAAGGTCTTATTTATGAACAAAGATTAAATAATAATAATCTTGGTCTAAATTTTAACCATGTTTTAAATACCGTACCCAAGGCCACAGGGTAACTATTTCCATCTACCCTTATGCTTTAAGTGGGTGTATGATTTTTTTAATCTGTCTTTGCATGGATACAACTTAAATTTAAATCTCCTTTTCCTCTAAGTTTACCGTAACAGTAAGTCAAAGTTGGAGTTGCAAGAAAAGTACATGTTTATTTTTTTCAAGGCCCCATTTGATTACATAAATTAACAAAATACCATTGAATTATGTACTTATAAAGTATTAAGTTATTGATTTTTGTCAAGTGTGTTTTCCAAGGTATAGACAAATATGTATAAATAGACCTAATAATATGATCACTGAGTTATATATGATTCAATACAATTATAAGTCCATGTTTAGAAGGATGAAACTTACATTGTTGAAAATGTTTTAAAATCCAGTTACAAAAATTTAAATATAATCATGATAGAAAACATTTATAGTTTCCATACCCTTTGTATACTATGGTGTCCCATTTAAATGACACATATACAAAAGCATATATGGAATAAGTTATTTAAATACCAGTACATTTTCTGCAGTGCTTTATTGAAATTATTTATTGTTTGCTGGATTATGAGGAATTTGACATAAAAAAAATCATGGCCCAGAATTTAACCATGTTTTAAATATTGAACCTAAGACCACAGATTATTTATTTCCTTATACCCTAATGCTTTAAGTGGGTGTATTAATACCCTTTAATGTTGTGATACATCAGAAAATAACGGTATACCATAGAAACAACACTTTTATTGCTGTTCTTCATCTAAACATTAATATCAGATTGGAATCCAAGATTTTGAAAAAAGCGGAAATTTTGGAAAATAATATAAAGATAACAGGAATCACTAAAAATCATTGGCTTGCATTAAAATTTACAACTTTATTTATTTTTTCACAGAAAAGAGGACGAACAAGTGTATAGGAATCGTGCCAGTGTAGCAGATGTTAAAAATTACTATACCAGTTTTGTGAAACAGAATCAATTGAATTCCTTCTATAATAATCATACAGTTACCTCAGTGAGAAAAGTGTTTGATTTCAAATCTTGCATAGACTTAGAAAGTGGCGAAAGGTTGCCATGTTGCAAGAACTTCAAGGACAACCATCCATTTTTGTGGGAAGTAAGAGGGTACATTGAAAATTTTGAAAATGATTCAACTACAGACAAAGAACGTGGAACTAAATTACATGAAGAATTTTGTTATATGGCACCTCATGTTGTCATAGCAACGGGTACATTTGATATTTCTAATAGACTTAATATACCAGGTGAAAATCTGTCATATGCTGTGCATACACTGCAAGATTTTGAAAAATGCCTTGCGGACAGACTGAAATATCCTGCATCAGACCCCATTTTGATTGTAGGGTCTGGTCTGAGTGCAGCAGACGCTATACTTATGGCATTAGAATCAAACGTTTCTGTGATACATGTTTTTAGGAAAGGTCCTAATGACCCAAGTATTATTTTCAAGAAGCTGCCTGCAGGCATTTACCCTGAATACCACAGAATTCATGCCTTAATGAAAAATAAGATATCTGACCCCCTGTATAAATCCTACTGCAAACATCAGTTAATTGAATTAAAAGATGACCAAAACGCACTTTTAGAGTCAACCGATAGCAAAGACATTATTTCTGTAGACATATCTATGGCTGTGATATTAATAGGATCTCGTCCCGATTTATCATACCTCCCATACGAAGCCAAAAACTTGGGTGTTGTACCACGATATCCAATAGAATGCAAACCTAATCCATTAGATGTGGACCAATATAGTTTTCAGTGCAATCATGAAGTTGGACTTTTTGCAATGGGACCATTGGTAGGAGAGAATTTTGTGAGATTTGGTTTAGGCGGTGCCTTAGGAATTAGCAATTTTCTATACAAAAAGAAACAGAAGGACTGTTCGTAATGAAGAAATCTACATTTTTCTGTTCTCATTTTAATACTGTTCGGTGAATTACATGTATTACTTTTATTTATTGCTATTTGTACTTTTGTAAAATGGAAAGATTTTTTTTATACTACAGTGTCTTTCAAGACTGCACATGTCATATTGACTAATGTTGTAGAAAAATCTGTACTAAATAAATTACAAGGTTTCAATCATTTTTCAATTCTCTCTTCCCAGACATGCATTGATTTTGAAATTTATCAGACCTGCATTAATGTGAATATGTCTTGTATTTAGTCATGAATTATACTTGGGCTAAGAGACTACTATTCATAAAAAAAGGTCATTTTGTAGAAAAAAAAGGAAGAAATAAAAGAAACTTATTACTATACATTGAATAGATGTTGAAAACTGATTTACCAGGTCAGGAGTTTTGTCTCATGGCTGTGTTCTGGGATAATCTCCTCAGTTCATTTGTTGATGTAAATGCATAGTTTGTTGTGTATTATTAAACTTGTGTAGTGTTTGTAGAATACATTGAATTATTTTCATCTTTTGCCTGTGTCAAATTGTACAACCATTACACATTTCCTTTGGTTTACGATCATTATTACTAACAGATCTAGTTGCCCTCAGAAATCAGGCAAACACTAATGTGTACACCTGTTCTGGGCTATTAACAACCTTATGCAGGAAAAAGTCGAAAAGTTATTAAAATGAATTTTACAATGTCATGTTATTCTAAATATAAAAAGTTGAATGAATGTTTAAGCAGCAGGTCTGTTAGATAATGGGTTTGTCATTTTTGTTAGATTAGAGATATAGCTCAGGACCAAATAAGAATTGTCAATGACTGTTAATGTAACATTGAGCAAAAAATGTGAGAATTTAAAACTGGAAGGTTTTTTTCCAGTTTTAATTGAACATGCTATTAAAAGGGTACTTACTACAATATTATTGTAAGATATTTTTTTATGAGGTTTTTTTTTTTGTTTTTTTATATATTGCTGGAAAATCTTTAGTTTTTCAATTTGATTAATTGTTTTATGATTTTTTTAACTTAATTATTGTGTTAATGAAAAATGGCAAACCAGATATTTGACTGGTGTTTCTTATACCTCTGTGACAAGATGGATATATATATGTGGTATTCCGAAGCATTTGTGATATTTTTTCACACACATCATTTGGTAGCCAAAGCTTACTTTAACTGATCCCATTTGGAACTAGTAGTGTTATACAGAATAACTGACTGCTGTAAGATGGGGTCTGCTATAGTCATGCTTAAATTAATGCCTATATAATCAATTACATTTTCCCCACAAAAGGCCCCCCACCCTGGATCCGACATAGCTTCTTTCAGCAGTTTTTTTTGAATATGTAAAGGCTTTCAATCATAGCATTAACCATGATATATATGATTATGATCGTTTTATAAATGATTGATGATGGTAAATTTCAAATATAGCAAAAGCATGCAATTTTATAACATTGCTATATCTCATGAAATAATAATAGGTGTTTGTTTTTTTTCTTTTCTATACATAATTTCAGGTGCAATATTAATAAATACATAATGTAACATTCATCCTATCACACTTGCTAGTAAAACTGCTGTCCAAGAGCAATATTTTGAGTAACTTTAACCTGCATTATCAAATCATCATGCTTATTTAGCTTGGTATTTCCAGCACAAATGAATTTTTAAGCTACTTAAGTTTTTTTTATGGAAAAGCCAGGTGTCTCAATTGTATGCTTCTGCTAGCTAGTGACAAGTTAATTTTATTCTAGGTCAGCCAAAACCTTGAATTAATTTGCCAATCGAAATTGTTACTTTATTATTAAATGGAAAGAGCAAGTACACTTTCGTTAGGGAGAACTTTAACTTTGCCCATTGAATTTTTCTACCCCTAAGAATGATATAAAAAATTAGATGACTTCAAAATGTTGATGATTTTTACATTATTTTGTTAATGCATGTATTTACAGTGCCTTTTCAATGATGTATGGTTTTAAAATGTTAATAGGAAAACAAGCTTGTATAACAGTAATTATTGCAGTCTGGAAAATCCATGAATTCTTACATTGTTTTTGAATTTTTACAACTTTTGAAATAAGTTTTGCTTGTTTTCAACCACTGGCATTAACAATTTAAATGTGCAAAAATCTGTCTACTCTTAAAGAAGGTTGTAATAACAATCTTTTATGTTAAAACAAATATGAAATTTTAATGAATAACGATTGTTTTTTATCTCGGGCTTCAGCAACATTATGAAATTCATGGATTTCCTATTTTGTACAATAGATAAGTGTTCCTTGTCATCTCCTAATGTTTTATACTTTTATTAAATGTTAGCTGATGTGACTTTATCAGTTAACTATACCAGGTTCTTAGTTGTTTTCACATTTTGTTTATTGTATGTAACATTTTACACAATTGGGGAGGAAAAAGTGTGATGAGAGTTATATGAACACAATATAAATAAAAATAGATAACGGGTAAAAGTCAATTTGGCAGAAAAGGGGACATGAACAGGTCAGCATATGATGACCTACAACAAATGACAAGTGTCTAAAACAACCCAATATAAAAAAAATCGGGATGTGGTAGGATTTTTAATGAGACAACTATCGAAATAGACTACAGGATGAGGATATGAACAGTTATAGGTCTATTTTTAGAGAATTTCAGCAATGAACAGAATTCATACTGTTTCGGTAAGCTACAAAAAAAAGCCCTGGCATGTCAAAATGTAAAAACATTTCAAGAGAAAACCCAACAGATTGATATATCCTGAAAACCAGCAAAAACAAACAAATATGGCAGATAGCAACCAGATAACAAATCAAATCAAATATTTTACTGTCGTAGAAACATTACAGTTTGTGACCAACATATATTAACACGATAAACATATATACATACATATCAAACATACACAATAAAAACAGTATCAAAATTTGTAATGGCAGATAGCAACCAGATAACAAATCAAATCAAATATTTTATTTTCGTAGAAACATTACAGTTTGTGACCAACATATATTAACACGATAAACATATATACATACATATCAAACATACACAATAAAAACAGCATCAAAATTTGTAACAACAAACAAGCTGTTAAGAGTCCCCTGCACTCAGTTCTAATGACTTTTTTGTTTGTAGAGGCGTTGATGGATTTAGTAAATAATGATTTTTTTCTTCTTCAGTTAAATTATTAAAGTTATTATTTTCAGTACATATATGTTGAAAAAAGGCATTTCTTAGAGTTTTATTATAATCACAATAGAGTAAAAAATGTTTCTCATCCTCTAGTATTTTACATTTCTGGCAAAGTTGTTCCTCTCTTGGGATTTTAAAATATCTCCCCTTTTCAATCAAGAGGGATTGATCACTTATTCTAAATTTAGTTATTAATCCCCTTATCTGAAAATTAGATGTATTTAGATTAGATACGATAACAACAATGTATAAGCTCATGACTTAGGACAGGCACATAAAGAATGTGGGAGGTTAACGATGTTTGAGAGCTGTCAACACTCCCCCTAACCAAAAGTGGCGTAACAACACAGCAAAAGAACAAACTACAAAATCAGTTGAAAAAGGGACTTAACTTTCCATTTTAATCAGATTAGGAAAAGTTACATAAAAAATTGTACAATTAAAAATAAGTGCTGATAACATGATTCAGAATACCAAGTTAAACCAGAAGTGAATGTATAACAAAGGAATAATGCTTCGAATGCTGCTCTTCATCTTCATGGTCACTGGTAGATCTCAGCAATGAGAATTTATGGGTGTAAATACTACATGCAATATAAACTAAAGAAGAACACCCAGTTTTGTCGCACCTTCTAAGGCAGCAACCATTTGATTTTCTGGGGGGGCTATGTTTTTTTTTTCTGGACAAACTTTTTTTTTCACCTTTGGCGAAAGACAATCTTTTTTTTTGGCGACAAGTCGAAAACAATTTTTTTTCTTTCAATTTTAGCATTACATATAGTGGCAGCTGAGGGTGAAACAAACAATTTTTTTTCTCCAGGTCAAAAACAAATTATTTTTTTCTCCAAAAACTGGAAACAAACTTTTTTTTTCAAAAAAAAACCATAGCCCCCCCCCCCAGAAAATCAAATGATTGCTGCCTAAATGAGACACAAGGATCACTATCCAGCTGCAGCTTAAACTGTTTGTATAAAGCTTGTGTATTTCTGAAGGTAGAAGACATTGATTTATATTTTGTATTGAGATACCATATGTTACGAAGTTTAAGGCTGTCATGGTTCAGTGACTGCATGAAAAAATTTACCTGTTTGCAATGTGAATTTCTCAATTATTATGAGTAAACAGTTAACCTTGACCTCATTTCAGTGATCAAGTTTAAGTCTAAGTGATTGGTGTCGTTTCTCAAATACCATATGCAGTAGATCAACTTAATTTGGTGTATGGACTGATTGTAATGGGAACATATAAGTCTGGCAGGTGTCATCTCACCTTGACCTCATTTTCATGGTTCATTCGCCAGTAACAATTTTTTTGTGTTTTTGTCTTTTTTTCAAGTACTACATTTGTATAAGCAATAGGTCGTCTATATGTGGTGTATGGGATGATTGTTATGTGGAAAAGTCTGTCTGACAGGTTACTAAAAATAAGAAACAGGACAAATATTTACCAGATATCAAATAAAGTATGGTCTTAAACAATGATCTAAACCCATACCACATATCAGCTATAAAAGGTCCTGACATGACACAATGTAAAACAATTAAAAAGAACACCAATTACCATCTTCACCAGCCAGCCCCCTGCTTTTCACCCTTGGCAAATTAAGATAGCATTTGTGTATACAGTGCTGTACCTTCAAGCAAAATAAAAAAAAGTTAGGCCCACTCCACCTTCATCATTCTTGACCAATGGCAGCACTTGAACTATCTTCAGTGTAGAGGTGTTATAATACTTTAGTCCAATGTTTACAAATTTCTTGAATGCAGGGACTGCAAATATAGGTTGACCTACCAAAATTTGCAAAAATAAACCTACCCAAGAATTTCAATTAGTTGAATTAAATTCACTTAGTATTGTCCTATGTTTTGAGGGGAAATCTCGTTGCACAAGCTGCATGCGGTAATTGTTAATTGACATTTTCTACATTCACATTTGATCATCTTGAAGGCACCTTTTTATTGGATGTAGCCAGTTGAAACTGTGACCAATGAAAATCATTATCCTGTGGACCTGAATATTTGACTTAATCTGCCAAAGTTGCAGAGTAGTGGGTCAGAACATAACCATTGGCTAGTAAAGATGATCTATGGCCTGATATATGTACAATAGTTATCAAATGTACCAGGATTATAATTTTATACGCTAGACACGCGTTTCGTCTACATAAGACTCATCAGTGACGCTCAGATCAAAACAAGTACAAAGTTGAAGAGCATTGAGGACCCAAAATTTGTGCCAAATATGGCTAAGGTAATCTATTCCTGGGATAAGAAAATCCAAAACAATTTATGAAAAACAGATATGATAACAAGCAATGGGGTTATAACTAGACCATCACATATCACATTGTTTGTAGTGATTGGTCAGGTGGACTGATAGGAGGTCAGACTAAAAACCCTTTATAAACTTTCACTTGGCAATTTTAAACTAGGTGTATGATAAATCATGTCATAATTTTTTATCCTTTGAAATTTTCTGTGGGCAAATGTGTGAAACTCAATTGGTTATAAAATTTTTATAAATACAAAATATTGCACAAATCAATAAATTATCCATGGAATCATTCACTTTTGTTCATTGTCTTTATTTGGTTCTTCTTTAATGTCTTTGGAATGTTTAGTTTGAAGGTAGTCTTCGGTTTTAAATATGTTTGGCACTTCATAGTCTGCTTGTTTCGTCACTTTAGTCTGCGTCTTTTTCTGAAAATCAACAAAAAAAAAAACACAGTCAAAACATGAATAGGTGTCCATAGGACAGATGCTGCCCTACTCGTATTATCTTATTTCCGTGTTCAGTAAAACCATGAAATCTTGTTCAATACCCTAGTTTGGTAAATATATTAAAGGGGCAATGTTTGCTGATTTGACCCAAATTCTCATATTTTGATTTATAACAAACTAAAACGTCAATCCAAAGAAATAACTAAAATTGTATGGACAAGTTATTATGTACATGTATCATCATTATGTATGTCTTTACAACAAGACACCATCAAATTATCTATTGAGATGGCCTCTAAGGACTGATATAGATATAAATAGATATAAATAGATATAAATAGATATAAATAGATAGACAAGCACATTCAATTGACATAAAGACAATTTTTCTAGAATAAAACATCATTTGATAATGTTTGTTTAAATAATTGTTTGTCTAACTCCTTGCTAATGGCCTTTAAAAGAGTTCACTTCAAAATTAACATGTGTACAAAGTTTCAAATCAATGAAACCACTATCTTGAAGATGATTGTGCAATATGGAAAATTGTGATTCAATAATGCTATTTCTATGATAGCTGTGTTTCTCAGCCTAATCCTTATATCATTGCTATGTCAAACCATTACACAATTATTACAAGAAGGTCGTTTGATTTTGAACTACTTACAGGACTAACAAATGAAGATAACATTTTCTTCAGACCACTAAATGACCCCATCTGATCTTCAGCCTTCACCAGTTCAGTTTCCATTACAGATACATTATCCTTCACTAACAGTACAAATTTCTGTAAATCAAGAGATTATTAAGCAATATGTTGAGATATTTATAGACATTGACAAAATCCCTAGTTTGTGACATTGCAAGGCAAATCTAAATGTGTATGTTTTTTTCATTTATTTTCGTAGAAATTTTTTTTTTTTTATACATGTATATATTTCTCAAAGGCAATCTATTAAAATTTCAAATGTTTGGTTAATCATAACAATAGTTATCAATATAAGCAACTGTTTCTACAGAAATTATACTACTGAAACTCGTTTTTAACAAATCAAAATAATTATGATACTAAATTAATTTATACTGTAAGCAGTTTTGTTGAGACATGGCTTGCTCTATAAAAAGATTACCTCTAAATTGTCAATTTTATCAAAAACAGTGTGCATTTCGTTGCATTTGTTTTGTATCAATGGCATGGCATCATTCATACAAATAGCTGTGTCACTTCTAACCTGCAATCAAATAGAAAGTAGTTACATATGGTTATAAAGTTTATTTATGATGAAAGTAATTGTAAACACTGAGCTTATTTTACTGTCCCAATACATAAAGTTTGAAGTTTCAAAGAAGTGACTTCTTGTTAGCATTTAGAGGACTGATACGCGTGTCCTACTCCTTGATTCTTTTAGTCCTATGGTACCATGATGATGGGACTATCACTTTATCTGTTTATGACCTCCATGTATTCAGTCAATTAGTGTAAAGACATATTTAATCCATAAAATTTAATGTATCATATATTTTAAATAAGAGGTTGGGTGAGTGACCAGGAACAGAAGTTCCAGTATCAATAAGATTTACTACTTTACAAGTACTATCATCAAGTACATAGTTTCTGATTAATTTATTAAAACTTTTCTAGATGTAACTTCATATAGAACAGAATACCATTCATTGACCCCTAGTTGTCTTCCAATTCTTTGTGTTGTTGGGTTGCTGTCCCATTGACATATACTCCAATTACCCTCTATTGAAGCTGTGCTTGTGTCTGTAACTCAAAATCTATTTTT
The DNA here is from genome assembly GCF_965363235.1 of Mytilus galloprovincialis. NCBI lineage: Eukaryota > Metazoa > Mollusca > Bivalvia > Mytilida > Mytilidae > Mytilus > Mytilus galloprovincialis. Next base: position 60,834,613 of record NC_134843.1, on the reverse strand, counting down.
TTTATAGAGCAGTCAGCAGATTATTTATTTTATTCATATACAAATGTTTAGCTTTAAAAAAAAAATTGTTCTTTTCAAAGGAGTCTGTACCATTCAATAACTGTACATCTAGATGTATGATTAATGAAATTTCATTTACTAATAATATTAGAAATCATTTCTATTAAAAAAAAAAAAAATAAGAAAGAAAGAAAGAAAGAGTCCCTCAAAATCAATGCAAGGTTCTCAATGGATTAAATTAAAATGGGAAATTTCTGAAGGCAATTATTTTCTCTATTAGGATATCATAACATCTCTAATGTATCTCCTTGCCCTTCTCCTTTGTCCCATGGAATCACAAGTTCTAATCTTGGCAAAACCAAATCACTTTACAGTTAAGATCATTCTATGGTACATGTACCAGCAGTAGATACCATTAGGATTCATTATTATTCGTTGTATATCAATTTTCATGGATTTCGTTGGAACAGGGGAACCATAAAGGAGTAGGTCCTGTTTTTGGCCTCAAATTTCAGATTTATCTGACGAAAGATTTTAGACACTTTTTGAACACGCATCTATTACAGTTGATTCAATTAGTTTTTGTGACTGATTTTAACTGATTCAGTCATTAAAAACGCCCCGATTCAAGCTTAAATATAAAAAATCTATCAAATATGCCAAAAAATGTCACTTTACAGATGGTTTTTGTTAAAAATGAAAGTGGCCGCATCCGTGTTCATCCTCAACCTTTATATATGTATTATCATCAAATAAACCGTCTAAAATTTTACTAAAATGCTAAAATTGTGAAGATTTCAGTAATTTAGCATGACTTAATGATGCTAGTACCTGATATATGTGCATTGTATTGTCAAAAACAGCCCATATGTGTGTAGCATAATCTTTCTACTTTCCAATAAATAACTAGAAGTTTACATTTTAACATATTTGTAAAACTGCTATATTTTGGGGCCAAAAAGGGGTCTTACTGGACCTACTCCTTTAAATGTTCAAGAAATTACAAATTCCCTACAGGAATGGATGCACATATAGTAAAAACTATCAAATCAAATATCCTCAAAAATGCAAGTTTCCGTGATCCACAAATATTTTTATCAATGAAATATATAAATCCACACTTATCAGGATAGCTACAGGTATTTGAGCTGGTGTGTAATTCATAATTACCAATTCAACCAGTTGACCAAATTCTTCTAGCTTTGTCAGCATCTCTTCTACAGTGGTAAAGAATTTTCCATACTGAAATGAGAAAATAAATTGATTAAAATGCAATTCTACATATAAATCAAAGTTTTTGCAATTCAGTGATTGGGTCTAGCCATCTAGCATACAGAAATTTTAATCATATACTCTGACTCTTTGAGAATTTTGTCAAAACTGTAATTTAATTGGCCTAAAAATGAAGCACTACTAAATCATGTGAATTTTGCTTTCAATCAATTGATCAACATAATAGCGTGAAGTAAAATTTTTAACTATAAGTTTATTTTAAATGTGATAAATATTCACCAAGATTTGAAAGAAGATGATAGCATTAAAAAAATTCGCCAAACTTAAACTATTGACATTATACAACAATAACTCTCAGTTTAATTTATATTCAGGTCTTTTGCATGTGCCCAAGTTAATCTTGCCATATTTAAAGTTGATTCATCCCCTATATATATGAAAAATACTTAAAAGGGATAAAGGTTATATATATATATATCTATAATACTAAAATAACGAGGTCCAATTTGTCAGCCGTCATCGGGTAAAAACGACAAATCAAAGAATTCAACTTTATATATAGCTAATATAGGACAATGGTGTAGATTAAAAATTACACCACTCCAGACCCTTTTGTTTTCCACATAATTAATAAATGACAATAATTAACAAGTTCCGGGTCGAATCTGATACCATTACCAATAGTATATTCATCTGTTACCTTATCTGTACGTTCCGCATCTGACAGACGCACCACCAAACGGTGTATTTAGGATTTTGCTGTATACACGGGTCATAATCACAGGGTTGACACTACTAAATTCAATCATTGTCAAATTGTTCCCTATTGTAGTATTTGAATAAGTAAGACTTTCTAAGATAACAATACGAATTCTAAAAATCTGGACTTAAAATAAGGCATATAGGTACAGTTTTCAATTTGTTAGCGGGCATGACGTGAAACAGCGAATAAAAGAATTCAACTTTATTTATAACTAATACAGGACAATGCTTTAAAAAATACTCCATTCCAGGACCTTTTGTTTTCCAAATAATTAATATATTACCAATAATTGATAAGTTCCAGGTCGACGGGTTCAAACAGAAAGATTTTGAAAGCAGAGAAAACTGTGTATCTTATAATCGGCATGACTTTATCAGATGATAATACCAATACTTAAATAAGGCTTACGCATAGTTATATACTTTAATTTAGTCACAAACCCGCGATATCACGAGTGTGTTTTAGTATATATATATATATAAGTACGACTGAGCCACTGACAACTCTACAACAGATTTTAATTTATTATCCATGCGAAAGCAAATTTACAGATCTAACATTGTTGGGTTGATGTTTATACAACTATACATGTATAAACGAGTCTGAATTGAAAACTACGTTCAAACCTATGATTGCGTTGGATAATAAAGGGCTGCGCTTTAGCGCATGATACGCCCGTTGCTCTTTTAACTTGTCTTTTATGCTTTAAATGAATTTATATGATCAACTAGAAATATATATACAAATCAAAAGGGATGTTACATTAATATATTCACCAAAGTTTCATAAAATCCCCCTTTTTTAAGTATAAAAATTCATTACTTAAGAAAACGTAAAATCTAAAATTTATAAAAATGGAAAGGGAGCTTATGTCAATAGATATAAACAATTTATCAAAGTTGCATAAAATTTTGTGAAAGTGTTAGTTATTGTCCCAAAATTGGAAAATCCCCCCTTTTTTAAGCATAAAAATTCATAACACGGAAATGTAAAATCTGAAATTTATAAAAATTGAAAGGGAGCTTACATCAATAGATATAAACAATTCACCAAAGTTTCATGGACATTGGTGAAAGCCTTTTTGAGTTATTGTCCAAAGTGTTGAAAATCCCCCTTTTTTTTATGAATAAAGCCCCATAAATCCAAAACTTAAAATCTGATATTTATAAAAATTGAAAGGGAGCTTACAACAATAGATATAAACAATTCACCAAAGTTTCATGGACATAGGTGAAAGCCTTTTTGAGTTATTGTCCGAAGTGTTGAAAATCCCCCTTTTTTTATGAATAAAGCCCCATAAATCCAAAACTTAAAATCTGAAATTTATAAAAATTGAAAGGGAGCTTACATCAATAGATATAAACAATTCACCAAAGTTTCATGGACATAGGTGAAAGCCTTTTTGAGTTATTGTCCGAAGTGTTGAAAATCCCCCTTTTTTTATGAATAAAGCCCCATAAATCCAAAACTTAAAATCTGAAATTTATAAAAATTTAAAGGGAGCTTACATTAATAGATATAAACAATTCACCAAAGTTTCATGGACATTGGTGAAAGTCTTTTTGAGTTATTGTCCGAAGTGTTGAAAATCCCCCTTTTTTTATGAATAAAGCCCCATAAATCCAAAACTTAAAATCTGAAATTTATAAAAATTGAAAGGGAGCTTACATCAATAGATATAAACAATTCACCAAAGTTTCATGGACATTGGTGAAAGCCTTTTTGAGTTATTGTCCGAAGTCTTGAAAATCCCCCCTTTTTTATGAATAAAGCCCCATAAATCCAAAACTTAAAATCTGAAATTAAAAAAAAACGAAAGGGAGCTTACGTCAATAGATATAAACAATTCACCAAAGTTTCATGGAAATTGGTGAAAGTGTTTTTGAGTTATTGTCCGAAGTGTGGACGACCGACGGACGGACGGACAGACGGACAACGGTATACCATAATACGTCCCGTCTAAAAGACGACTGGCGTATAAAAACCGCAAATTTATACATGTGCATGTAAAACAAATTTCGTTGTAGAAGGGTCTAAATACAGCACAAACAACCTTTTCAAAAAGACCAAAAAAGTGAAAAAGTATATTTAAACAAAACGCATTTGACTAACAGGTCGAACAACTGATGTTCTTAAACCCTGCTGACTGCCATTGGCGATTGCCAAATAAAATTGATCATGAGATGTAACAAAATGGATCTTAATATAAATTTAATACTAAACAGAAAACGATAAACTTGTGGCCAAGATGCCAGAAACACAAGGTGTCAATATTATATATATACAACTCGTCTAAACATCAACCCACATGTATATATATATATATATATATATATCTGACTTGTCATCAATGAAGATTAGAATACATTTTATGAATATTTAAATTATAATAGCAGTGGCAGTTATGATCAAAATTGTGTCTCTGACACAAATTGATATATATTAATTACTCTCATTAAATGAAATTTACACAATTTTTCTCAAGCCCAAATCCCTACTTAAACACTTAATCAAATACTTTATAAATAAGTCTCTGACATATAAGTTATTCATAATATATATTTTATAAATGACTATGAATTTCGAGCACTTTCCCATATGTAATTAGGTCACTGTAAAACACATAGTTTGATGACATATAATTGTTTACTCTGATTGACCTAGGGTCGAAAAAGAGGGATGATAGTTACCAGAAGGACATTCAAACTCATAGATCGAAAATAAACTGACAATGCCATGGCTAAAACAGAAAAAGACAAACAGACAAATAATACTACACAAGACACAACATAGAAAATTAAATAGTAAGCAATAAAAATCCCACCAAAAACTGGGTGTGATCTCAGGTGCTCTAGAAGGGTAAGCAGATCCTGCTCCACATTGGGCAGCCGTCATGTTGTTCATGTAATTACAAACCCAGTTATATAAGTCAGAAGGTCACCAGTGTAACACATTCATAAAAGAACAAAGTTCTGAAGACTGATCCATTATATGGGGCTGGAACAACTTTTGCCAGATCAAATTGGACCAATTCAACACAAACAACTGAATCTACTTGAAGTTCAGAATAGCAGGACTACCAGAATAGCAACTCACAAATTTTCATGCTTATTTGGCGAAATTTTCCTTTGATCTATTTTTTTTCTCTCTTTGATCTTTACAATTTTGACCAATCTCATGCATTTGTATTTTTAAAAGTTGGCAGAACTGGAAAAGTTTGATGCTTGAATGATCCAATTCCTGTTTGTTTAGATTTGTAAATGTCTTTTGATTACTTATTTAGTTGAGATGCTGTCTCATACACTACACCTGTCTCCTTTGTTCATATCTTTTGACATTAGGAAACTTGGTAGCAAAATGTTGTCTTTTGTATATATGATAATATATAAACATTTAGATATTTATTACTTCTAACAAAACTATTGAAGGGTGAACTTTGATCAAGTGACTTGAAGTGTTAAGAGTTATACTTCATGTGTGCCTACATTGATTGCACACACATTACCTCGGCTTCTGTATCAATTTTCATATATTGTGAGTATTCAATAGCGAGGTCTTCCACAAGTTTCGAACTAGGATCATTGTTTTCTTCTGTTTCTTCTGGGTTCAGCTTTTCAACATTTTCTACTTCCATTTTCATTTATGACAGTAAAGTGTGCATTTCAACATTGGGTAACATCGTTTTTCACGGTTTAGTGTTCATTTAAAGTTATTATTGTTTGTTTTGGTTTTTTGTTTCTGTTCTTTCTTTCTTCCATGACAACTTTAGAGTCAAATAAAACATTTCCGAAATAAAACTTGAAGTAAACAGTGAAAAATAGTATGGTTTATTTTTTTTTTTTTTTTATTTATAAGTATAGTGACTCTGATCCTTGAGTAGACTGACTTACTGGAATTGACGTTAGTTTTCACAATTGGAAGACAAAACGTTTGATTTTTTTTTATTCTTGTTCATTAAGAAACATGACCGCCAAGTGGTAATTCCAAGTTTTTTGGTTGTTTATCTCAAAAACTACACAAAACCATTTTCACTAGCAAAGGATTACGATCCAGTCCCCTCTTTCCATGCATTGAAATACTCAATTTTAAGAAATTTTAAACGTCAAAATTCAAAATTAATCGTACAACAGAGTTTCCTTGGGTAGAAATAAAAACAAAATTTTTGAACTGTTTATTATGGTGGCCGGATGAGTCTATTTTAGCTTTTCGCGTTTTCTCCCTTTCTCCTCTCACTTTGCAAACACGAAATCGCAAAATCGAGAAATCAGGAAATTGGGAAATCGAGAAATCGAGGAAATCGGTAAATTAGGAAACGAAAAAACGAAATTGAGAAAACGAAATCGATAAATAATGAAATCGAAGTCGACAAACTATGAAAGCGAAATCGATAAATCATGTAAGCGAAATCGAGAAAGAGAGAAAGCGAAATCGAGAAATCGGGAAATCGCGCGGCAAGAGACAAAATCAAGAAATCTATTTCCCGTTTTCGCGTTTTCGCGCTTTTGCTTTCTTGCTTTCTTTATCGATTTCCCGATTTCTAGATTCAAGTTCTCGTTTTCATGACCTCGATTTCCCGAATTCTCGATTTCGCGCGAAAGCGAAAGGAGAAAACTCAAAAAGGCGTAATGCATGGCCGCATCCGGCCACCATAGTTTACGCTCTGTTCGTCCGTATGAAAATAAGAAGATGAGGAGACACTGAACTATCAACTAAAGACTTAAGTATAATGATGTACACAGTTACATGTCACCGACTCACTATAGGGATTTCAACAATAAGTAAACATAATACCATTTAAAAAAGCTATAAAAAAAAAACCTGGAAAACAAATGGTTAAACAATTTATAGAAAAAACAAACGTTAACAATTATAATAAAAAAAACTTTGAGTGCCGACCCAAGATACCTCACAGTAACCGAAAGCTAGGTCAATGTCCAATCTCAACTAAAAGATAAACCACGTATTCCAAAACAAAATATATCAATCTATACAACCCAACCGGATTTAGTGTAAAGACGTTTTTAAAAGTAGTCCTAAACAGGCATGACCTTAAACAATGCCAAACATGTAAGTACCGACTATATATAGGGACTGTAAGTGTTAATAATATATGGATAGCAATATATGTTTGGTTATGTATGGAATTATGGAATATAAAACCAATGTTTCTATTAATAAGAAAATCCTAAAAGACCTTACTACATTGTTAACTACCTCTAAAGGGGAACTAGCTACGAAATATATAAAAAATCTTAAATAAGCTTTTTCTGGGGGTTCGATCATTAATGAAAGTTAAATAGTGAAACAATAATTCGCTTTTAGCAGCCAGTATATGGTTTAATTTTGTCAAAATAAGTTAAGAAACATTGATGATGAATTATTCGACCTCATTGAATCCGTATTTAAAGAACTCATTATGCGTGTTAAGTTAATTGAAGAAAAAGAATGTCAATATTGAAAGTGAAACAAAGGTAAATCATTTGGTTTACTAATTCGATACGCAAAAAAATCATTCTTATACAAGTAAAAACGATGATCAACATATATTTTAAATCTACAATATGAAATTAGACAGACCTAGACAAGTCCAATTGTACAAGTTCAATATTTATTTATATCTATATTTGTGTTTAAAGCTCTTATATGACCATCAACGGTCTTCAGATGTCGACTCGATAGTAAATTAGATTGCGTCTAGACTAAAATATACACGAAACGCAGCTACAAATTATCGAGCCCAATCTGAGAATGTATATTTGGACAATTTGTGATTCATTTTATGGATAAATGTTTACGCTATTTTAAGCCAAATATGAGAATTTGAGTAAATTCGGTGAACATGGATTTGACAGGAGGTGGGGGTAATGATATAGCAAAAAATAACAAACAACTGCAAGTTGGAAAATCGTACAAGGTTCATAGTTAAAATGAAAAGTGCTTATAGATTCCTTCGGGTTTCTTTTCACATATTTTATGCATATATCGTTGTTTTTTTCTTCAATATGCATATGCAGTTCTTCATGCTTTATTAAATCAAATATGAGATTTTGTGACTCTTAATAAAAAAAGAAGATCGTGGTATGATTGCCAATGAGACAACTCTCCACAAGAGATCAAATGACACATAAATAAACAAAGCCCATACCGCATAGTCAGCTATAAAAGAACAAATGTAAAACAATTCAAACGAGAAAACTGACGGCCTACTTTATGTACGAAAACAAATTTATATAGTCTATTTAAAAAAAAGAGTGCAGATGACAGTTATAAAGAAAGAATTAATAGGCTTAAAAATTCAGAATGTACCCAACGTACTGTATCTCAACATCTTTAGACTTACATAAATTAATTTGAATTGAAAAAGTTTAAAAGGGTATTACATTGTATATGCATCCGGTTGTTTGTGAAGCACTGAATCCAAGGTTGTTAAAAAATCAAATAAATCTTTTTAATAACATTTTTAAAAAGGGTGGTTTTTATCTTGATATGTTGGTCAGGCCAAATAAAAAAGTATGTGTGGTTCCAGTTACATCTGAAAAAAAGTTAGGAAAGGTAGGTAGGGATTTTTTTTTATTTTATGTTGTTTTTTTTTACATTGAGTCTATGGGAGCAACATTCTGACTTTAACAGTGCTTAATGAAAAGTGACAATAAAATCTTTAGGGTAGGCTATTTTTAAGCCGAAAAGGTAGGGACGGTAGGGTTACTGGAACCACACATATATTTTTATTTGGCCTCATACAAACTATCTTTTAATAATTTAGAGATTCACATGGACATTTTTCTTTTTTTATTCTTTGTGTTCAGTTTCATTTAATCAACATTAACATCATTGTCAATCTTTTCTATGCCTATTACGCTGTGGATTCATTAATATTCGTTGGGAACCATTTTGGTACCAATTTTCGTGGATTTCGTGGGAAAGGGGAACCACGAATTTAAATGTTCAAGGAATTTAAATTTTTTAAAAGGAATGCATGATGATTTTGTCAAAGCCATGACATTGAATATCAACGAATATACAGCTTTTCCTAAATCCACGAAAATTGGTACCCATGAAAATAGATTAATCCATAAACAAAATATCTCCTAAAAATTTAGGGATTCACATGAACATTTTTCTTTTTTTTATTCTTTGGTGAACAGTTTTATTTAATCACCATTAACATCATTTAGTCAATCTTGTTCATGCCTATTATAGTCATAATATTAACATTTTTTCAGTATGAACATCCATCTTAATTGTGTGTTGTATTGAACAAGCACCACGCAAAATCTTAATCCACTACAAAGATATCTAGCTGTGAGTGTAAAAATAGTCTCAATTTGATAATGATGATCAGTTTGTGGTAAACGTGCAGTGGCAAATATTACATGCATATCAGGACAATTACATGCTGATGCGATATGAATATGAACCCTGTGTTGTGCAAGTCGGACACCATGATAAGGCTTTTCCACATAAGAATTATGCAAAATGTAATTCTTGACCATATACCAATGAACCTAGAACAGGAGGCCAAGGTCAGATGAACCCTATCTATCGGACTTGTTCATCATTCAATCAGTTTATACATAGAATATAGTTAACCCATTGCTTGTAGTATCCGTGAAACAGACACAACTTTTTAGAACAAGTGAATTTCTCAAACAGATGGTTAACCATGAAATTGAAGTCAAGGACAATGGGTTGAAATTTCAAACATAATGAAGTTGAGATAATGATAATATACAACCATTATAAAACAACTCTGACAGTATTGTCTTTTGTCAATTAAGTGTACTGTGTTTTATTTGAATCTATTTTGTATTGACTTGTCTGTGTGCTTTCCATATATAATAAATGAATTTTCAATAACTTAGAATACTATATGCTAATTCATCTGTCTGATCATGCATCCAGAGAAAATGGTAGAAATAGGGAATAGGGACATATATTTTGCCTGGAAAAGTCCACCTCATTTTATTGTGAAACTTAACATTGACGAATAAATCATAAAAATGAGGCAAAGTGTAGATAGTACCTGCAAGACAGACATGTTCATCATTCCATACACCATATTTATAGCGGACTTTTTGTTTGGTATATCATATGAAATGGACCAAAACACAAAAACTGTGAACCATGAAAATGAGGTGAAGGTCAAATGTATCCTCGCAGACAGATATATACAAATACACGAAATATAGATGCATTGATTATAGTATCTGACAAATAGACCAAATCAGAAAAAAATAACATTTACAAACTAGGTCAAGGTCACATGAAACCAGACACAGAAATGTCATTGTTACAATCATTCCATAGACCAAATAAAGTTGACCTATTGTAAACATTGTCTAAAACATGGACTTGACCATTTTAATTTAACCTTGATCAATGATCCATGAAATTAGGTTGAGGTCAGGCGAACCCTGTCTGAAGGACATGTAGACCTTGAAAGGAATCCATATACCTATTTTCTTGTCCTTGTTTTATACGATAGCAATTGTAATCAGTCTTGCATTCCCCAACAAAACTATTTACTAGATGGAAAGTAGAATTTATTTGTATGGCTTTAGTTACGTACATCTCTGTTCATTATATTGCTTGAAGTGTTTTTTAAAACATTCAAAACATTCTCCTCAATTTATTGAAAAGCTTACACAACTGATCTTAACTTATGGAGCAGGATCTGCTTACCCTTCTGAAGAACCCTAGATTACCCTTTGGATTTTGGAGGGTTTCAAGTTGCTCAATCTAGCTTTTTATCCAGTTTTTGTAACTTGTTTTTTCATCTTGCCATGATTTGGTCCCTCTTCTTTCAACTTATGACTGTTTGTGTATTTAATATTAGCTTAAGTGCATACTAATTGGGAAAAAATATAAATGTTTAATTGAATAGGACTTTTATATTGTAGTATATATGGAAAAAGGAAGAAACAATAAACTGTCACAGTGGTTATGACATATCCCAATATTTTTCTCTCTGTAGTTTGGGGTATTTTTTACTTATTTTTTAATTCATTTTTGATTTTAAATGAATGAGAATTTCAATTTACTCACCAAGAACCAACTAAATGTAACTTTCTATTTTCTATGTTTAAAAATCTTATAGTACAAACTGGATTTTTTTGGGACTCTAATAAAAATGGACACACATTATCTGTCATATGATTTATTTAGCTTGGTTACGACAATTTATACACTGCTTTACAATGAAGATATTATTTTACATATTTTACATTAGATATACAATAGTTTACTACATGATTATAATGGAAGCAGTGACTTAATATTGGCTCTCTATATAAAAAATAAATCTGGAAATAATGCCCTATAAAACACTAAAAAAGCACTTGAAAAGCCATTGAACCACATACAAATTTATTTTACAATTCTATAAATATTAACCACTTCATTGCATAATAAAAAATTTCTGTTTACAAAAATCATAATTTTAAGAAAGGATCAAAAGTCACTGCATGAAATGAGTATGAATGAACTTAACAATGGAAACTACAATTTCTGAGATCAATTGAAAAACTTTCTTGTTGCATGTGGGCAGCAACTTTAAGGCAAGAAAAAAGAAGAAAATAAAAATGTAACATACACAGGTATATATGTACACACCACTCACTCTCACATATATAAGCACTCATCACTATACACTATATGACTAGCATCAGGCACTAAAAGTTGTCTCTGTATTCATTGTAATTCTGTCAATTTCTTTAGAAGACTTAAAAAAATGCTTGTTTTTTTCAGATGATATCTCAAATATAAAGGAAGAAAAATAAGAAAGAAAGAAAAGAAAGAAAAGAGAAAAATGTCAATGTAACTAGAGAAATTTTATAACTTTATATAATTTCAAATATCTGTAAAATAACGTTTCTATGTTGTTGAGTAATTTTTAAACGAAAAATATTTGCTTATTATGAAATTTTTTTTTCTTTAAAAATCTTTTTAACATGCCAAATACTTAAAACGTCTGTAAACCCCCAGACTACAATTCCAGTATGCAAGCTTTAAGTTCATTTGAAAATTGACAGAAATACAATAAATCTACATTACAGGCAATTGATACAAGAATTCAGAGTATTTAAAGAGTCTACATTAAAATAAATAAAAAGCATAGATTTACAAAAAATACAAATAAAGAAGACAAAGCCAGTTGTCCAACTCAAACTTGGTGTGTGAGTAAAACTATAATATTACACCCTAAAAATTTATATATATCCATTATGTACATGCCACAACTGATTTCTTTATTTCACAACCACTCTGTTCTAAACAATTTATTTAACATGATATATATTTCAATTATTTAATTCATATTTAAGAGATTCAATAATTTTGTATTTAGACAAACAGCAAATTGTGAATGGAAATGCCATTTAAAAAAAACCATGCAAATTTAATCATACTTCTATAAAAAAGCTAGAAAATATTTATGAGCAATAATTGATTTAAAATATCCATTTAAAGTCCAGAATAACAGCTTCACAAATCCTCCTGAGAGTCTGGAATCGCTGTATAATAAATAAAAAATACAACTTCATCACACACCAGTTTGTTGGAAACAATTCTTAACGGCTAAGGGCTGTCTAGGTTTATGTCCCTGAAAAGAGAAAAAACATAGTTAGTTTATCATAGAAACTATGTAAAGAATATTCAAGAAATTACAAACAATTATACACATTGTTTCAAGTACTGGCATACTCTGATACTCTGTTTCTAAATTCTAGCTTGAATTTTTCAACATTCGTCATTTCAGGACCTTTTACAGCTGACTATGGGGAATGGGTTTTACTCATTGTTCAAGGCTGTATGGTTCCCTATATTTCTATGTCATTTGGTCTCTGGTTGAGAGTTGTCTCATTGGCAATCATACAACATCTTCTTCTTACTTTTATATCATGTAACAGTATTTGCTTTCCTGAACTACAGGAGTGGTTTAAGAGTTTTTGTTTATATCCATAAATTGAGGTCAATACCCTGTGTAGTACTTCTACTATCACATTTTCTTTACTAGGAATATGGAAATATAGTATTCCAAAATTGTTTAAAAAATGTGCAATTTTCATGGAAATTTTAGTAATGTAGAATTTTTTGTCTATCATTCTGTGTGTAAGTCTTCAATTGACCAATCTGATTCAATATTTGTCAATGTGGAAATTGAAAAAAAAACTTATATCATACACATGTACATGCATCTATGCAAATTGTGAACAGTGCATACAAATTTGCAAAACTTACTGTGCAATAGGATAATATGTGCATTAGTAAAATGAACAAGTGATAACTAAACAATCCCCATTCAACAATGTTTTAGTGTACTAATATTGCATCATTAAAATCTCTGAAATCATGCAAGTTAATGAGTATACTCCTCATTAGGCTCTTCAAAAAGTCATATTATGATTTTAAACTGTTCAAATTACTTTAACATAAAATTTCAATGTTAATATATTTCTGGAATAAAACTGCAAAGCAAATGAGAAGCAGTAATCAGTGTGTTTAGGAAAACAATATCAGTCTAATGCCTACCATGTTAACATTCTTGACAGCTGAAGTCAACAACAAAACAGACAAGAAAAGTGGGACAGATAATATAGTTCCCTATGAACACATCTATTCATTGTAAAGCAGTGATTTTCATCAAATGTTGCCGTTATGGTTATAATAATAATAATACATTTGTATATGAAATACAAAACTAAAATATATAATTATATTTGGCAACATCTTGCAATTAGGTACTTTAAGCACATGGATAACATAGTTACTATTAATTATTTTTATTGTGTTATATTATAAATAAAGAGCGCATAAATACTTAATTAGATTGCAAGATGTTTAAATTCAATATTTACAAAACATATTTGGCAGAACAATTTATCTAGATTACTACTTATTCAAAATCAAATGATTAACATTTAATAACACTTATCTTATTTTTATATTTTAGAAAGATAAATACATCTTAACTAGAGGCTCTAAAGAACCTGTGTCGCTCACCTTGGTCTATGTGCATTTCATACACGGATAAAAAATTACAAAATTTACAAAATTTATGAAAATTGTTAAAAATTGACTATAAAGGGCAATAACTCCTTAACGAGTTAATTGACCATTTTGATCATGGTGACTTATTTGTAGGTTTTACTTTTCTGTACATTATTGCTGTTTACAGTTTATCTCTATCTATAATAATGTATTCAAGATAATAACCAAAAGCTGCAAAATTTTCTGAAAAATTACCAATTCCAGGGCAGATAGACTTTGACCTAACGAACAAATGTATCCTCGTCAGATTTGATTTAAATGCTTTGGTTGCTGAGATTTTAGCCAAAAATTGCATTTTACCCTATGTACTATTTTAAGCCATGTCGGCCATCTTGGTTGGCAGGCAGGGTCATCGGACACATTTTTTAAACTAGATACCCTAATGGTGATTGTGGACAAGTCTGGTTAAATTTGTCTTAGTAGTTTCAGAGAAGATTTTTGTAAAAGTTAACGACGACGGACGAAAAGTGATGGGAAAAGCTTCAATAAAAAGAAATTTTATTCTTATAATTCAATTTACATCTTGCATCATTTGAAAAAAACTGCTTTTGTTGTCTACATTTTTAATGATTTTTTTTGTTTATCAAATATCCAAAAGAATTATAATTTACTTTTATTTTCATACAGGTCATAAAACAATTCTTTCTAAACTGAGCAGTAATCAGCACCTTTTTTTTTTTACATTCAACAATACAAAAAATACATGGATCTATTTTGTAACAATGGGAGTAACTTTTGCGGTCATCTTTTTTGGTGTAGTTTGCAGCTTATTGAAAACTTTGGCTAAATTTTTCATTGGTGTAAGCTGTTTGCCCATGTTTTTTAAGGGTGTGGTTATGAGTAAGAGCCCTGTTGGTGGCTTCTTGTTTCTAGGTGTTGTCGGTGTTTGTAACGAGAACAACTTTTTGTTTATTGGAGATCTAGGTGTTTTTCTAGATAACGACTCCCTGTTTCCAGGACTTGTTGGAGTTCTATTTCCTGATAACAACAGCTTCCTGTTTTTGGGAGATATTTGTACTTTAGAAGTTGCTAACTTCCTTTTTCTTATGGCAAACGCTGGTGACTTTTTGTATTGTGGAGATGTAGGTAGCTTTGTTGTTGAAAGCCTCCTGTCTTTGGCTAATTTGGATATTGAAAGCCTCTTGTTTCTGGGAGATGGTGTGTTTGTTGTTGAAAGCCTCCTGTCTTTGGCTAATTTGGATATTGAAAGCCTCTTGTTTCTCGGAGATGGTGTTTTTGCTGGTGATGACTTCTGTTCCATCGGTGTGTCTGGTGTTTTTGATACAGATTTCTTTTCGAAAATGTTGATCAACTTACTAACCTTCGTTGAACTTTTAGAAGCCGACACAAAACCATGCTGCCTTGTCAAACGTTTGTTCTTTGGAGTAAATCCTATGCTAAATGTTGTGGCAGGCTGAAAGCAGAAAAATCTTTATTCAAATCTATTTTTTTTTATTTCTACAAGTACAAGTGTTCATTGAAGACCTATTGGTGACCTTCTGCTGTTGTCTGTTCTGTGTTCGGGTTGTTGTCTCTTTGACACATTCCCCCTTTCCATTCTCAATTTTATTTTTATGGTGAGCAATTTTGTGGATCAGGAAAAATAACATATGTACTATTCCTTTTATAATAGTGTACAATTTCATTTGATGCTGTCTTGCTTAAATCTCTTTTTTTATATTAAAACTGCAGGCCTCATGCATATCCTGATTAAAGAATCCATTTTAAACCTTGCTCCAATAATTAAACTTGTTTCTTTGACTGTTAAAAGAAGGTTCTAGCTAGCTACAAATGCATCTATCTTTCACCCAAATCATTAATCCTTGACATTGGTAATTTGAACCTTAGATGCTATATAAGAAAGTACTCTCAAAGAAACTTGACTTCAAATAATTGAAGATTTAAATAACAATAATTACCTTAACATTTTCATTTGTCTCCTTTTTAGGAGTCTTCTTTGGAGTACGTTTTGGTGTTCGTCTCCTACCACTAGTCATTGGAGACCGTGGTGAATTTAGTAAACCTCTTCCTGGTGTCCCTCTAGAATTCCTCTTGTTAGAATTGCCGGGTGTAGGTGGACCTGGCTTCTGATAAACTGTATTTACATGTTTGGCCTGCAAAGGAACAAGTCATTGAGGCAAGTGTGATTAAGAATTCTTATGTAAGATTTATTTTGATAGAATAACATGACAAATCTAAGGGCATCAATTCAATGATGGGTGGTCTGAAATTGTCATTATCAGTATTTTGTGGTTTAACAGATGATGCTTTCAAAGTTAAGTAAAGATATTTATCTTTTTTCGTGCATGAATATTATGTAAAATTTCTCATTTTTTTTTCTTGTTACATTCTTTTTTTAATGACATGAAAAAAAAGGTCTACCTGTTTGTTCTTAGTACTGTCATAAAATTCTGTTTTTATATCATCTTCGTCCACCAATTCTTGTTTCCTTTTCTTCAGACTGTTGGTACTCAAATGGCTCTGCTGCAGCTGTCTGTCAGGGAAAACACGGAGTTGAATCTTCTGTGTTTCTACAGGGTATGATGTCTTAAGATGTGGAAGACAAAGTGTGTTTCTTCGTGATAACTCACCAAGTCTCTTCCATTCAAGTACTTCACCTTCATCGTCCTCATCATTGACAAATCTTTTCATACCTTCTGAAAATAAAAATTAAAAATCATTATAAACTGTACTGCTCTATAAAAACAATTAGATTTTCTGACAAAATTTGACAAAAAAAAAAAACCCAAAACAACCCCAAAAAAACAAAAACAAAAAATCAGGAAAGCAAAAAAATCAAAACATTGCAAGCATAAAAAAACAAATTGGCTTAAACAGAAATAGAGCAATAAAAAAAAAACCCAGCTACTTACACAAAATTAATAAATTGGCACTTCACATCAACATTATTTCATTCTACAAACTATTCACATGGGAGATATTTTAAATTTGAAGTGATTGTGAAATAAACTCAGCTTTAAATTCTATGTCCATAGTATTTGAATAACGGATATTTTTCTTTACATTTAATAAAAAACTACATATTTAATACTTACTTGAAGTTGTTGATCTCACAGAATCTATACTTGCTATGGTGGCATTCAGATTAGGATCCGATAGTGATGACCGTCTGCCATGACTTCTCAATGATAAAGGAGATATACTCTTCTCGTCACCATCACTGTAAAAAATATAAAGTAACTGTATTCATATGGTGACTATTCCACTAAATGAGGTTTGTAGAAATTTTTATTTTAGTGTTTGAATTTTTTCCACATTTCCAAATACTTATTGATATAGTATTCTTTTTTTTCCAAATGTATTGATATCAGATGAATAATTATTTTCTATCACACTAATTCTCATAATTTTCCTTCTTTGTATTTTCCAAAGATAATTTAGCATGTGCAAATTAATGCAGACAACCAGTACAAACTTACTCTGATAATTTTTCAAAGATTTTATTGAGGCTGCAGTTTTTCTCATTTGAATTGTTTTAGTACCTTATCAAACAATATGGATTTTGCTTATTGTTGAAGCCCATACAATGACCTAAGTTTGCATAATTTGGTCTATGATGGAAAGTATCATTAGCAATCATACCCAATCTTCTTATTTTCATATAATACCCCAACTTCATTTCGGTCCAACATATGATAAAATACAAAGCAACAGAATAACAAACCTTTTACATAGATGTTGTAACGAACTCTGAGATGGGTTTCTTTCCAGGGAGAATTTTCTTGAAGTTGATGATCGGAGGTTATAAGGAGTAAGTGGACCACCATCATCACGGAAACTGGTTTCTTAAAATATAATAAAAGATAAAATTATACCATTGTTCTATTTTCCTTTCTATATACATGTACTAAATATATAAAATATAAGACTTACACAAATGACACATTACTATCATTATCACTATTAAGGCATAGAAATTATAAAAGAAAACTCTTTTTTTTTTGTCTTCAAGTAGCTTTGAAGGTCAAGCAAATATAACTTGGAATCAAAAGATAATATGTAATTTTATTAAAAGCTGAAATCGACGAATGATATACTGGGAGATTTCTTTATTTTTTTGAATACCATATATACATTATAGAAAAATTGTCTTCTAGTAGAAACTTAATATGATGGTTTTGACAAATTCTGCATAAAGCCTATTTAAAATGGGAAATATGTATTTTTTTGAAGAAAAAATATACACTGTTTCTTCTGACTCATTATCAGTTCAATTTTCAATTTTGAGCTTCATATAAGTCCAAATAAAAAAGTATGTGTGGTTCCAGTTACATCTGAAAAAAAGGTAGGGTAGGTAGGTAGGGAATTTTTTTTATTTTATGTTTTTTTTTACATTGAGTCTATGGGAGCAACATTCTGACTTTAACAGTGCTTAATGAAAAATATCAATAAAATCTTTAGGGTAGTTTATTTTTAAGCCGAAAAAGTAGGGACGATAGGGTTACTGGAACAACACATATATTCTTATTTGGTCTAAAAAGATATATAAAATAAATGTTTCTTTACCCATAAGGCTAACATCTGACTCTTTCTTTAACTTCATGAATTCAGTATTATCTCCCAAAAACACTGTGCCAGCATCATCTAACTTGTGACGGAGTTCTCTCACTTGTTTATCAGCATAATCTAACTGAACTTCCAAGGTCTTTACTTTGTTTTCTATCAAGTGACAAATAAAATCAGTACATCAGCAATCCACAAATAGGTAACTATTTGATTAAAGAAAGCAAGAAACTTTTATACATTAAAAAAAATAAATAATGTGGTATAAATAGTTCGCTTTTTGTCTTTAGGTTGCTTCCTTCTACTTTTATATATGAATGTGTAATGGATAAATCGTTAGAGTTACGACATTTTTTATTAAAAAGAAGAAATTCAATTCCTGATGTCATTTTTTTAAATTTTTAACCCTCATTGATCTGCAACTTGGTACTGTTCTTGCCTGTATGTCATTTGTATTTAAGGGTCACTGATAAAGTCTTTTGAATACGAAAGCACACCTGGCATACAAAACTATAATTCTGATATTTTTGATTTTTTTTTAATACATCTGCATTTTTTTATGACCATAACTTCTACTGCTCAGTATACTTTTACACAAAGTTTTCAGACATCGAGGCAAATTAAAGCCAAGCACAAGAATGTATAAATATATATACACAGTCATATATCTTTGTATGCAGCTGATATCCTCAAATTAAATGTATTCCGTTTGTTAAAATCATATTAATTAACTACTTTGTTTAAGGATGTTTGCTACTCTGTTTCAAAACAACAAGCAACTTATACAGTATGAAGGAACTAAAAATGGCAGAAAAAAATGCAATGTTGTTGTCCTTGTTTTCGAGATATAAGCAATTGAAAATTTGGCAGGATATGATACTCTCTTGTTTTCTATGTTTCATTTTTTTCCTTTAAAAAAGAATGAAATAATAACAAGGATTTATTAGATTTCAAAATGACTTTTTTTAACTATATTTGGTAAAATTATAAAAACAAAAGTAGGGAACAGCTGGTATTATTTTTAATGGCACTACATGTATAGAGGATTCCCAATATAAGACAAAACATCAAAAACAAAAGTAGCAAACATCCTTAACAATCTAAAATTTTGCTTCTTACGAAGTGATTTGTTTTTGTTCAGTTCTTCCTGGAGTTGAGATTTCACTGGTGCTACTTCAGTCTCCGTCTTAGAGAACTTATTTTTCTGCTCTGTTATCTGTACTGTCAGTTGTTCAAGTTCTTTTTCCATCTTTTCAGATTTTGCCTTATAGTTGTTTTTCAACTTATTCATTTCTGCCTCCAGTTTCTCCGTTTTTTCTTTGAAGTTATCGGCCAGTTTTTTGTTGATGTTAACCTCCTGTTGTAGAAGAAGATTGGTTTCTTTCTTCTGGGCATAGTATTTTTGGTACTGTGCAATTGTTTTGTCTTTCTTGTCAGTGTTCTCCCCAATGTTCTTCATCTGTTGTTGAAGCTATAGTGTAAATAACAAAAAAATAATTAATTCAAAATACATAAATAGACATTTTTCCTGTGATAACACAGACTGAAAAGATAAGAAATTGTTTGCATCGTAAAAAAATCTATTTAGAATAATTTTTCAGACACATGAATTCAAAAACATCAATAAAGCATGGTGGTCCAATAATTACCATTTGCATTAAAATGTATTCTGGGTGATATTTTCAAATGTGTGCACCAAATGCTGTGAAGATTATGAAATTTGACACAATGAGAAATGGTCACAACCTGAAAACCAACATAAATTTTACATTTTTTGGCAAGTGGAAAAGAAATGTGGATATTGGTCATGATTATATCAAACTTTAGACCTACAAATAATCAAGGGGAGAAAACTCAGAACAACAAAAAGTGTAAATACATGTTAATTTATGTCATGTTACCTTTCTACATTGTATCTACATACATTCATTAATCAGTCAACAGCCTTTTTTGTCTTTGCAACTACTTAACCAATAAAGTGAGACAATTAATCTTAAGTATAAAATGAACAAGTTCTATTTTACATACATGTATTTTCTGTTGGTTAGCTTCTGTGTATTGTTTCTTTACACTCTCCATTTCCTCAGACCACTGTTCCTCCTTATACTCAAGTTCCTCTTTCAGTTCTTTAACCTTTTTGTCTAATTGATCTCGATGGAAATTTTTTTCCACTTCTAACTTCTGGACCTAAAACGAAATATTTGAATACACAATATTGTAATCAGTGCAACTTGCATCATTTTGACTGCTACGCATGAATTTGATATTTTAACATTATAAACAAAGATGTTGTCAAATAGATTGTCCTGAATATGCTCGAAATATTGTTCACTGCATCCAAGATGAAACATGAAAGAAGTAGTAGTTCCAAGAATAAATAAATTTGGAAATATTCAAATTTGAGGCTTGCTTAAATAACATTTTTCGTCTATATAGCATTATTTTTTTTCACAATTTAATATTTTGGTGCTCTTCAATGACAAATACAAGTTCATCATGATAACTACTTTGGTTATTGATACTACTATACTATATTGTATACTAATTTGACAATCTAACAATAAACATATTTTTGGGATTAGATTTTTACCTGTGATTTAAACATTTCTATTTTCTTCTTTAACTGTTCTTGATTGGAAAAGTCATTGTTTTTCAAATCTAACGTCTTTTCATAGTCAAGGATAAGCTGATTTTTCTCTTCTTCAACTGCAGCCAACTGGAAAATATATATATATTTTTCAATAATAAAATAGAGCTCAAATATGCATTAAAACAGCAAATAAAAAACATTTAAAATGCAGTGGATTAGTCATGTGTTACTCTTAGTATCAAGGGTCCGGAAACGGTCATATATGCCAGTCTTGACCTAAACTGAGAGTATTTTGTCCTAAATGAGTAATTGGGATTTAGGATAAATTTTATTTTTTTACAGAAATAATTTCGGTCATTCAATGTCATTTCGTTGAGATCGAGTTTCTAACATTGTCTAAATCGCCATTTTTGAACTTATTTTTTGTTTGTTATCCTTTTCCTGTAATAAAACTGCCACTCCAGTAAAGTGTTATAATCCTGAGGGCCCTCCTAATAACTATAGTTATGCCTCTGGGAAATATTGGCTAATGATCGCTAATCTCTTTACCTGTGTTTTTAATTAATTTTTTTATTGATCACGAGCTCAGAACTAATATTTTAAAGAAATTAAAAGTTCATAACAACTGTCTGCATTATTTTATTACTTTTCTCAGCTTAGACAATTGTCAATTCTGATTTAAAATTAAATTAAAATCAAATTAATTTACGTAGAACAAAATATTGTTTCACTACAAACACACGTGCTTTGTTTACTTATACGCATGCTTGAAATTCTATTCCGCAAATTAGACACTATATCGTAAATTCAAAATGATTTCATGCTAAATTAAACAAGTCCAACTATTATAATTAATATTCAAACACTATTAAAGGTTAACAGTTAAAAAGCCGACGATTTCCTGTGAATTTGATAAACAAAACTAATCCCGGAAATGAGTCCGGAATTGGTCGTTTTACTATTGTCGTAAAACATCCGGTTATAATTTTGGCTTCAAAATCGAAAGAAACGTAAGCGAAGTTTGAGAAATTTATCGTTTTGAGTCATTAAAATCATTTCATTTTTAAACTGTTGCCTTCCTTTTATTGCTCAAGATCGATTTTAAGGAAAATGGTAGGGAAATTTCTGAAGTAAATGCGATCCAACAGTTAAACAAGTTCGTTAATGCTACGAGTTCGTCCGAGATTACTCTGACGTCCAACGTCTGTTGTGCCAGACAAGCTGGGGCCGTGGGACGTCAGAGTATGACTGTATGAGCATACACACAATCTTTGTTTGAAAAAGGGCACCAACTTTTAAGTTGTCCCAAAATGACCGAAATTAGGTGAAAAAATTTTCGGATCCTTGCTTAGTATATAATGAAACAGCAAGATAAAGAATAATACTTTGTGTCACACAATTAAACTGTTCATTGCCCCTTAAATTTCTTACATTAACCATTATCATGATTATAATAATTGTAAATTAAAATATTTCATGTTTGTTTGATTCATTGTACACAGTTGTCAAGCGGTTGTATTTTTGGTGAAGATGTGCTTTTTTTCTGCTTAGAGTACTTTTTGTAATTTTGTTCTTATTTGCACAAACTTTCACTTTTTGTATCTAATTTGTAAGACAGAATGGATTAAAAAAATGCTCAACAAAAATAAGACTATAGAAAATGTCTTTCATTATGAACATGATAAACAGATTGAGTTAATAATATTACCTGTTGTTTCAAGCTATTGTTTTCAAGTAACGATGTTTCCATTCTATCCTCCAGATGATGACAAGATTCTTCCATGTTTATTCTTCTTTGCTTTTCATCCTCTATTTGTCTGTTCTTCTCTCTTTCAAGTTCTGACATTTTACCATTGTACTCTTCCCTAAGATTATCGAGGTCGGAGTCCCAGGCATTTTTACTGGCTTTCAGGGAAGTTTCATAGCTTGTTCTTTTTTCACGCAAAGCAGACTGAAGCTCATTGACCCTTTCCTTATTTTGTTTTAATTCATTCATCAAATCTTTCTGATTTGACATTTCTTTCTTCAATATAGATTCAATATTAGCAAGCTTCTGTTTGTAATCTGTTTCTGTCTTTCCTTTGTCCTCATCCATTTCCTTCGTCAAAGTCTGAATCTCAGTTTGTCTTTGAGTAAGCCTATTTTCAAGGTAATTCACCCTTTCCTGGAATGCCATCTTCTGATTGGACAAGATCATTTCCCTCTCTTGTACCAGTGCCTCATACTGAGACTGGTACCTAACTTCCTGTTCCTGAACTTGACTATCATATTCCTGTTTCTGTTCATCACTAGCTTGAGCATACTCCTCTTGCAGCTGCTCTAGTTGTGACTGCCAGTATTTTTCAGTTTCAGAGACCTTGACCTTACATTCCTTTTTCAGACTGCTCATTTTTTCATGTTCTTGTTTAAGTTCAGTGGTCATTCTTTCAACTTGAAGTTTAAATTCACATTTTAATGATTCTAAATCATTTTTGGATTGCTCTTTCAGTTGCACAATGGTATTTTCAAACTTCTGTTTTGATTCTGAAAATTCTGAATTTAGTGACTGAAGTTCCATTTTATGACTTTCAATAAGTTCATTCTTTTCTTTATGTAATTTTTCATTTGTTCCTTTCAATCTTGTTTCATATTCATTTAAAACTGTTTCTTTCTCGCTATGAATCTGTTCTAGTTCCTGCAAATGCTCTTCCTTCAATAGTTCTAACGATGACTTCAGATCTCTGTTTTCTTGTTCAAGTCTAAGAATTTCAGTATCACATGAAAGTAAATCAGATTTCATTTTTTCAATTTCAGAGTTCAGTACTTTAATTTCTGACTCACTTGATTCCTTCAATTCTAAAATTTCATTTTTATGAGATTCTAATAATGTCTGAATCTTCTCATTCAATTCAATTTCTTTATTATTGAAAACAAGTTGCAAATTTTTCAGTTCATTGTTCACATTTTCAAGACTTTTGTTTAATTCAGAGTTGACTTCAGTTAGTTCAGAAACCTGTTCTTTTGCAGATACAACTTCTTCCTCTGTATTTCCTAATGAAATTTTCAAATCAGAAATCTCTGCATCACGTTCAGATACAGCTTCAACCTCCCGACTAAGAGATGAAGATTTTTCTTCAAGCACTTTTTCAGTGTCTACAAGTTTATTATTGACTTCACATAATTGGTTCTCCAACTGATTTACATGACAATTAATCTCTTTATGTTTGTGTCTCATCTCATCGTTTTCTTTACATTCCTTCAGTAACTTTTCATTCAAATCTTCTACTTTCACATTCAAATTTTTATTTTCCGAACATAGTTTATCATTGTCTGCCTGTTTAGATTCGGCCACCTTCTTAATCAGAACAATCTGACCAGTGAGGTCATCAACCTTCTCGTTCTTCTCCTCACTTATATTTTCCAAGTCCCGTTTCCGACTTTCTAACTCTGATATTTGCTGGTGTAATTCCTTCATTCTGCTGTCACGTGTTCTTTCATGATCAGTCACTGATCTATATTTCATGTCCAATTCATTGTACTCAGCAGAGATTTTACTCAATTCAGCTTGACCTTTTTGTACTTCCTTATTAAGCTTTTCCTCTAACACAGCAGCTGTAATGCGTTGTTGTTCTAGTTCATTATTTAATGTGGTTTGAATAGTATTATAACTTGCTGTTTGCTTATCATATTTCCCTTGTAATTCTGCCAGTTGATTTCTAGTTTGAGCAATCTGAATTTGACATAATCTCTCTTTCTCTTTTCCTCTTTCCATTTCTTTTTCTAGTGAAGTTTGTATTTCATTCATGCATGTTTCCATGTTCTGCTGGGTATCTAAACTACTTGCCTCTTTGGCCGACAAACAATTTCTTAATTTCTGAATCTCAGTTTCATGTTCCAGTGAAATCTTATTCACTAATTCAGCATGATTTTCTTGTTCAACATTCATATTTTCTTTCATTTCTTCCAACTGCTTTTGTAAGTTTTCTTTACTATTTGTTATCTGAGACATCTGACCTTTCAAATCATTTTCGCATTGTTTATGATTTAATATTTCACTTTGCAAATTTTCAATTTCCAAGCACTTTTCTTTAATCAAGTCTTTTAAATCGGATATTTCTTCAGACAGTGATTCTTGATCATGTTGACTCCATTGATATTTACCTTGTAAAGCCTTAAGTTCTTTCCTTAGGCTTTCTTCTTGATCTTTCACCTTATTTTCAAATTTACAATATTTTTGTTCCATTGTAGATACAGTTTTATCACTGGCTGCCTTCAAATTGTCAAGTTCATTTTTCAAAGCGATATTTTCATCTTTGACCGTCTGCAACTTGTCACACATGTCATTTTCTTTTTGTCTAGCTGCTGTTTTGAAAGTGAGTAGTTCCGATGAAATGTTATCAATTTTCTGCACATATGAATCTTTCTGTTCTGCAATTTGATCTTCTAGTTTATTTTTATTTTCAGTTAATTGTGCAATTTCAATTTGAAGTTTATTTTCTGTTTCTGTAAGTTCCTCCTGAATTTCCTTAAGCTCCTCTCTCATTGCTGTTATTGTATTATCCTTTGTCCATTGGTCATTCTCTAAAAGAATTTCTGTCTGCTTCAGTGACAATTGCAAGGCTTGTACTTTAGATTTCAGTGCTTCCTCACTCTTGGCCGACTCTTCATGTTCCTTCTGAAGTTTTGCTTTTAGCTCTGTGACTTGTTCCTCAAGTTTTTGATTAGATTTAAGAAGGCGTTGTTCTACAGTTTTCTTTTCAGACAAAGCCACATCAATTGATGCTGCCATAGTTTGACGTCTGTTCTCACTTGCTTGTTTAGTGCCCTCTAACTCCTACAAAACAATAAAGTAAAGTGTAATAAGATGTATTTTAACTCGTTATGGAAAGGTAACCTAAAATGTTTACAGATATTTTGTTTAATCCCTTTCTGTAGATGCTCTTGGTGTTTTCTCTTATTGGTGTCATTTTCTACCTTTAGCATACCTCCTGAAAATAACAGATAGTGTAGAGAGTGTGTCATGCTGGTATTAACTCACATGTTTTCGTATTCCTACATAATGAAGTGATTTTCTGATAAAATATGGACTGAAGCTCATTCTTAAAAAAATAAAAGAAAGTTACAACAAATAAAAGTTGAAAAATATTAGGAAAAGACAGAGAAGTGCCCAAAGACTATGTTGAAAAGCCTCTTTTTTTCTAACAGAAAACAATTTTTGGTTGAAAAGTTTAAACTTTAGTTCAAAATGTTTTGTCTAATTTATTTCTCCCAGAAATTCATCAAATAAAGAAAAAATATTCCTCTGCTACATGTATGTTGCCTCACCTGTACTGTTAACTTGAACTCTGTTTGTAATCGTGACTGATCTTTCTGTAATGTCAGGATTTGGTCTTCAGCAGCTTTCCTGGCAGCTATAGCAGATTCCTCAGATGAAATAAGTTTGGCTTCTGACTGCCTAAGAACATTAATCTCTTGTTCTGCATCATTAACTTTCTTTACCAATTCAGTCTGATTTTCTTGATGAACTTCAATGCTAGATTTAAGTTGAGAAACTTCCAGCTGAAGTTGGTCTACCTGACTGTCTTTTTCTAAAAACTGTTTATGAACATCACTGAACTTTGCCTGCAAAGAAGATAGTAAAAAAGTTTGATTGTGTTCTTTTTTTTTCATTGGAACTATTTTTGATATAATAGAATTCACAGTTCATAATGAAATGTTATATAAATATATAAATCTCAAGAAAATGCACAAAATCCAGTACAGTATAAATTTCGAAAAATTGCACATAAAACCTTGCAATAAATTTATTCATCTAATTCTAAAAAATATTTTCTAAAGATTGTTAATGCCTGATCAGCTGGCACATACACATTTCTGTGTCATCAGTATAATTACTGTATGCAGCTATTTCATACGTTGAATTTTGAATTTGGTATCTGAAAATTTGTCTATTGTTTGGAAATGTAAAGAAAGTTGCATTAAATCTGATCAAATTAATTGAGCATACCAACCTCAAATGTATCTCTGGCTTCTGAAACAGCATCTAGTTTCTGTTGTAGTTGTTCATGAGCTGACAATTCAACCCACGATGACTTCATATGTGCCATTTCATCTTCTAATTCCTTTATCCGTTTGTCACTGATTACCCCCATACTCTCACCATTTACAGCACCTATTGGAAGAATGGACATTTTCAGATTAAATAAACAAGACTTGTAAGAAATCTGATTATCTCAATCATTTATTGTATTAATCAAAAGAAATAAAAATCATGGATCTCATTTTCTTTCTTACATACATATAGACATTATTATTGAAGACAGCTATACATTTTAGTTTTGTATGGAAATTTAAATAATTGTTTATCAACCTTAAAATTGCTTTTTTTTCAAGAAAAGCTTTATTTTCCTATGATTGTTTCAAAATTTGTGAAAACAAATGCACTTTACCACAACATCCATATATCTACGACCAAGTATTTAAATAGAGTCTCATTTTTCCTTATGATTTTAACTGGTAACAATAAAATGTGATAATCAGTTGTAAATAACAATATCAACCATGACTGAGATATGTTACAATCAAATGAACATAATAATATATCTCTCAATACGTGTTGTGAGGGTATAATACATTACTTACCTCTGCAACTTAGTAGCTCTTCAAATTCTTCTTGATCTTTTTTCAAGCTTTCAATTTGACTTATCAAGTTTCTGTTTTTCTCTTCAGAATGACACATCTCTATGTTTTTGCTTTCCAATTCACTATTCTTGTGTTGAATCAAGCTTTCTAGTTCTGACAATCTTACTGACTTGAGATGACACTGAGTTCTGTATTCCTCATGGCTTTTCTTTAGACTGTCCATTGTCTGAACCTACAGATAATATACAAATTTTATTGAATAATAAATAACGCACCCCACAATGGAAAAAAGTATGAGTTCAAATTGCCATATAACTAATTTTACTTTATAATGTTAATTTGTCAAAATATAATGTTCTCTGAACATATTTTGACAAAGTGAAACTACAAAGGTTATCTGTTTCACAACTAAACTTTCAGTGCAGTGTCCACAAACTATTTAGCTACTGAACGCTAAAAAGAAATGCAAATAAGTTGAAACAATGGGAGAAAACTATGTAAGCTAGTAGAAATTTTATATGACAAGACTTCAAACATACACACATCATAAATCTATCAGTGCAAACATACCTCTGTTCTCATTTTTGAAAACTCTTCTGTCAGCTGTTTATTTTCTTGTTCTACAATCTCATAATGATCTTTGATGTTCTGCAATTCATTCATTTTCTGTTGAACCCTGGAAAAAAAAAGTAAAGAAATTTGATAAATGTCCAAATCTAAAAGTCGGAAGTATATATCTCATAATATTCAGTTTAGTTGAAAAATAATGAATGCACCTGTTTATTTGAATAAAATTGTTCCATTAACTTATTATTTATTTTATTCCTTGCTATGATCAACATGATATGTGTACAATAAGTGGAGCAGAGCTGATCACCCTTCCATAGCACAAGATTATTTCCCCTTTCTGGTTGGGTTTATGTTGCTCAAACTCAAGTTTTTTAAGTATTGTTTTGTAATGGGGAATGCCTTTTTAATGTTTTTCTTTTTGACTTATGGTTTTTTGATTGATGGTAACTTCTGTCTCTCTTTTTTTTGTTGCAAGAGCGTTAATAATACCTTGCGAGATCCTTTTCGTTCTTCTCTTTTTCTTGTCTGAGTGTATCTATTTCATCTACCATGTCTTGAACTTTTCTCTGTTGCTTCACTACTTTCTCAAATTCTTTTATTTTGTTATCTATAGAAAACACAAACATCATTAATCATGTTGCATGGGTTTTGCCACCACTTAGCCACATATTCTGCATTATAAAAGAAATTATTCAAATCATATCATTAAGTGTTTTAAAATATATCAAAATACCCAAAGAATAAAAATCCAGAGAAACTGTATGAAAATATGTAAAAACATGTATGAAGATGTTGTCACTAGGATCATACTTTCTAGGCTACAATTCATGAGATACATTATAATATTAAAACAAAAAATAATAAAAAAATCAGTACCTTTATCATTTAACTTTTCAACCTTTTCATGAAGGTCAAATTCCAGTTCTGTCCTAAGATGTCTTTCATTCTGTAGGGACAACTCAAGCTTTTTAATTTCCCGCTCTCTCTGTCGAATAAGTGCCTGAAATGGATATGCATATACACATATATAACTCAATTACTACATTTGACACAAGTTAATCCTGCATAACAGCTATAGCCTGCAAATAAAAATATGAACTATGACACATGTCCAAGTTTTGTAGTGCATCATATATAATCACCCTCAATTAATCAAAATGGCGCCTCATCTGAAATGTAAAGTGCACTAGCTAATTTCATTTAATTCTGTATCTTCTTTCTTAGTGAAATAATTGCATAATTCTTTTCATAATCTCAATTTCTATTTAATGTAACTTAAAAATAAAAGTCCAATTGTTTGAAAATTAGCCTACAGATTTATACAATACCTTCTGTGCCAGTTGTGGCGACTGCATCAATGCACTTAGTGGTGTACATGGTGAATTAGCTATGGTCATCATTCTGAGAGGAGAGGCTATTTCTGATGATAAACTGGTGTTAAATTGTTGATGAGATACAGGACTAGCCACTGGAAAATATTCAAATGTCATTTCATATCAGTGTCAGAAACACATTTATTACTAAAGTCGTTATCAATTTACATGAAAGACATTATCTCTTTTTTTTTACTATAATATTGTTGGTTTTATTTTTAAAGTCTCGCAATCCTGTTAGCTCATGAGGGATTTCTCATGTAAATGAATGTGAGTTGGTAAAAGTTTATTTGTACAAGTGTCCATTTATATGTACAATTACTCAAAGATTTATAGTACAATTGCTCAAAGATTTATGTGTACAATTACTCATAGATTTATACGTACAATAACTCAAAAAATTATATGTACAATTACTCAAAAATTTATATGTACAATTACTCAAAGATATATATGTACAACTACTCAGAAACAAATTTATATGTACAATTACCATGATAGCTCAAAGCTCAATATGCACAATTACTCAAAATAAATTTTATATTCACAATTATTGAAATATAAATTTATATGTACAATTACTCAAAGCTCTATATGCAAAATTATTAAAAATAAATTTTATATTCACAAATACTCAAAGAATTATGTGCTCAATTACTCAAAATAAATTTTATATTCACAATTATTAAAATATTTTTTTTTATTCACAATTATTAAAATAAAAATTTATATTCACAAATACTCAAAGAAAGTATGTTGGGAAGAGAGGGATTTTGGAAGGACCTTCCAATTATCCCAAATCCATTTTACAAGCACTGTCAAATCTGTATACTGTTAATTCAGAAATTATTGCGTGCATTTATTTTTGCGCTTTTGCCAATTCAGACTCAAATGCAACTTAAACTTTTGCAATATTGAGAATAATCCTTTTTAGTATATATAGCAAATTTCATAATGCAAGTTTAAATTATTGCAAACCTTTCGCATTTTTCGCAATAATTTCTGAATTTACAGTATTTTGTTCCCCAGAATAAAACATATACTTTTATTAATCATCAGTCAAACTGATTGAATAATAAAAGGGGATTGCCCATAGTAGAAATTAGATATGTTATATATATAATTTCACAACACGAATGTTCCTGAAAATTCTTGTATCATTGCAGTATTTAAGTATTAAACAGTTTATTACAAAATTACTTTAGTGAATTTTAAAGCATCATTGAAATTCGGTCTGTATCCAAAGTCAACTCTTAACATAACAAACAAACAAAATCCCTCTTTCTTGAAAACAGATTAAATTTATATCTTTTAATATTGTATCAATCATTGCCAATTGTGTTTAACTCATAGCATTTCTTTTTTAAGCATGTATCTCATCTTAAAACTAGAAAATATTAGTGAGCAACTATGTTAGCAAAAAAACAAAACTTGGAAATAAATATTAATATAACATCAATAGCTTGCAGGTAATCATTCTTCACAATATTTACCAGCATGCTGTGAAAAATACAAAAGTAAAGCAAAAGTGAAGAAGGTAAAAGAACAAACCAGTACCATGATTTGAAAATCTACTAAAGTTGAAAGAATGGTCCACATTTGGTGTTGATGTCACTCGACTCATGTTGCCTTGGGTAACTAGTTGGAAGAAAAGAGCAGCATCTTGGTGAGCATTGGTGTCTAAGAACAGAAAAACAAGGTACCGAGAGGGTGCAAGGTTATTAATTAATACTTATTTGATGTGTATGTTTTGTCTGTTTTTTTCATATTGAAGGTCTTTAAACAAATGACTAAGCCTGAATATTCTTATCCAAATTTTTTTTATATGTCTTATACAATGGGATTAACAAATGTGAAATTATAAACATCATATTGTTCTTAATTGTGCATGAATTTAAAAAAAATTTAAAACAGAAAGTCTGTATCCACGGTTTCCATTTAAGGTAATGCTACAACTAAGTACAAAATGTATATGATCCAAAGATTTTAATTGACAACATTGAGTTTATCTCTTTTTGTAATTCTGATTTTGCAACAACTTTCAAAAGTCCGGACTATCTTTGATTGTTTTCTTAAATCATTATTTCATAAGACATGATGTAAGAAATAGCCTTATTACAAGTACAAAAGGCTAAAAAATAAATAATCACCTTATTTTCATATCAATTACAAGGTGTTGCTTGTATTGTTAACCCTTATATTTTAGTTTTAGCTTGCGAGAGGGCTCTCCTCTACTATGGTAGTTAGTTGTCTTTATTGAAAATCATACCCCATCTCCTTACTTTGATATTTATAGACTTTTGTCTGACACAAACAAATATCTGCTTGTCAGTTTCTGCTTAGAAAAATTTCAATTAAAGCCCAGGTAACGCCATTGAACCACCAACTTTCTGACTTAAATGTTATGTTTCAGGGGTGATTGGTTTAGAGAAAACACATGGCATTGTTCACTTGCATTTAAATCAAAGCTGCTTAAATTTTGTGTGTTCTTTCAGTTATTAAAAATAAAATATATTATGCATCACAAATAAGTCATACCCAATGTACATGATGTACATAATCATATGTATGATAATTCTTATCTATTTTATTCATAAAGGACCATTTCAACTTTTACCTAACTGTTATAAATATGGCACAACTACAAGTTAAAGTAATCTACAAGGAATAAAGAAGGAACAAAAACATATACATTCATTGTACATCTAGCAAGCAAAATAAACATAAAAAAGAACACATTCAATCCAAACAAACCTGTAGTTTTAGTCAAGATATCAGCAAAGTCTTCGGTCAAGTGACTACCCACGTCTTGAGCATTGATGATCATAGGCTGTAACATCTGCATAATCTCCATCTGGACTAATTCTGGAAGACTTGTTGCCGTTGTAACAAATGTATTGTTTTTCTTCTCTAGTACACATGCTTCTAACAATGCTAATAATATCTAAAACAGAGTTTTAACAATACTTTATTTTATCTCATCTTACAATATATATGCTGTCATCATGTAAGGATGAAAAAGGCTTTCCACCTAAAGGGTGGCTTGAGAAAAGCCTATTCCCCCCCCCCCCCCCCCCAAACAACATAGTATTTCCTGAAATAGCTCTAAGAAAACTAGGGTTTCTTTTATTTTGCTCAATTTTTAACTTCTGATGAAGGTAAGAACTACAATTATTCACACTTGACTAACAAAAGGGTAAAAAAAACAACACATGACTAGTATTTTGAGGCACAAATTAATAGGGTCAGTCTGCAAATTCTTAAAACTTTATTCTTATTGTCGCCTATCTCTATTCTGCTACCATGTTTTTGCTTTACAACAAACCTTTCCAAGTTCCCATTCTTTGTCTTTTCTGCTAATACTGTCCTGAACAATAAGCTTGAAGTCTAGGAGAGAACTTCCAGGCAGTAGTGACACTGAATAAAATCCTACAATACAGAATATTGCAATGAAGTTTTATCGTATATTTTGTTAATTTGTTGAAGATAATGATTGAATTCATTCATTAGCTTAACCTGAATTTTATGATCTAGCATGTTTCTTCATCCTACAGAATAACTTGAAAATTGCTCCTGCAAGGATTAATTGTAATTTCATAATTACCCTTGTTAGCAGTTTTGTCAAGGACATCAGGGAAATATTGCATTATGTGCATCTTTTTTGAATTGGAGAAGATAGTGAATATCAAAACGCTTTGTCTATATGACCTTGCACATGCAGACAGAATACTAGTAAGTACCTTCTAAATACTGTTTTACCAAATCTAATCTTTGTTGAGAAGTCTGTGGTGCCTCAGGAACTAAACATTCATCGCTACAACAAAATAGCATAATTAATATGTGTGCAAATAACATGCATGACATGATGTATCATAGCCCCAAAATTTCTGTATATTTCAACCTTTGATTCACATGTTAAAAATTTTGAGACATGGCTTACACATTCGTATATATTTCATAAATTAAAGCAGGTATTATTTCTTAAGTGGAGTCTTTTATTGTATGACGTTTTGACATTTGTTCTGATTTTCACATATAAATTGTAGTTTATAAAGTTAAAATTATTGCCTTTCCTTGATAAACTTTATTTAAATTCTTTATACTATCCCTCATTGTACTTACGATAGCTGTAAAAGTTGTATAAAAGCTTTTCCATCTTGTAAATCTAAAACTGATCTGATAGAATTACTTGGAACTAAAGAATTAACCTGAAAGTAAAACAAAGAATATAGTTTTATATAAATGTATTGTGTAACCAGAGATGCAACTAATCGTCGGACCCGTCGGACCTAAGGGGCAGAATTTATGCAGGTCCGGCAAAACTCGTAGCTGTGCAGGACCTGATGGCCGGCAATATTTAAGTCCGCTTGGGTCCGCCAAAACTGAAATCCCCGTCGGCCCCGGCAGAGTATTTTGTTTATAAAATTGCGATCATCTTTAATAAAAGTAAATGTCCTGTTCCCCCCGCATTTTCTAACTCCGGGAACCAGTATTTCCACCCAGTAATAGTCTTTCGTACCTTGTCCATCTCGCCCCGAACAATTCTCCGTATTTCTGTCATGTTTTTTGTTTTAGAAATTCGCTCTCTAGGAAGGAGGTCTATTAAGCATAGTTGATAAGTTCAGGAAATATGTCATGGCCGATAAAATTTGTAAGTGGGTCGAATAATAATAATATCAACAAAATCAAAATTAACGTTTGTTCAATAGCATAATTTCATTTGATTTTTGAGTGAAAATATGGGTCTGGCAGAAATTTGATGGGTCTGGCAAAACTTGGTACCCTGTAGGCCCCATTGTCTGACAGGAAAAAAAAACTGTTTGCATCTCTGTGTGTAAAGATCTTATGTAGCTTGACTTAATTTTTATGCTGAAAATAAAATCTGTACAAATTAGTATCAATGATGATAGAAGATATATATATATATATATGTGTGCAATATTGAAAACACAATCCTGGCTGATGTCTTAGACAGAAATGGTCACAAGGTAATGTAGCTTTTAGAATAAAAGAAGTCTGAAATCAAACTCTTAAAAATCTTTGAAATGCCAACGGAAAAAAAATATTCAGTCTTCACGCCGAACTGCTAAATCTACCAGCTCAATTTTTGAAAAATTTTAGTTAGATTCTGTTGGCCTGTAGGTCTGATTTTTACAGACCGAGAGCAATTTTACCAGCCTGGGCAGCCACTCGACGTGAACACTGAAATATGTGTATGGAGTGATGAACAATTGAGCATCAAAGAGTAATTTACATTGTTTTGATACCAGTGATGAGACAACGTCAATGAGCAATAAAATGTTCATTTAAAGGTAAATCAAAATTATACATACCCATTCAATCAGTGCTTTTCTTTTATTACTGTCCATTGTTTATCTTTGTCATACATGAATGAAATTTAAAATCTGCAAATATTACAACATTTTTTTTTTTATTAATTTGAAGATAACTCTTTTACCATTGGAGATAATTTCTTTGATGTAAATAATAAATACTTCAAAGCCCAAGAAAACAAAATTCATTCTAAAAATGTCAGTAGTCCGGTTTAGGAAATAATTGCGCAGCTACAAATGTATAACATACACATTCAATATGAATTTGGTTCCTTACTTGGAAGAAGCACAACTAATATATTGGTGATTTTTTTATAAAAAAATCCTTCTTAAAACACACAGATTAGTTTGGAAACATGATGATACCTTTATTAGACCTTATTTTTTTTTTTTCAATTTTGTGACCCGTCACATTGACATTATTAATCACTAACCAAATATCCTATACAATAATCATTTATCTGTCATTGTGAAGTTCTATTGGACATTGGCAAATGACTGGTAAAATTGTGTATGTTTCGACAAAAATTTCAACATTAACTGGATAGAATGTGGCAAGCTTTATAAGACATTGATTGGGAAATTATAAATAAGATTATTGTATAATTCTTATAGGATTTGCATATAAGGGAATACGTTGATATGCTTGCATTGCTTGGTTTGAGAGGACTTCCGGTAGTTGACATTGGTTATTTTTCCATAGACGATGTTGACTGAACTTCTTTTCGTAACCAATGTAAACAAAATGGCGGCGATAATAACGACATTATTTTTATTTTCACTGCAAGGTTATCGTTAAATAAAATAATACACAAAAACATTCGTTTAAATGATAATAAGAGTTTTTGCAGTTTAATTTTTATCAGATAGGAAATTTCATTGAGTACATATTTTTGTGTTAACCAACAAATATATTCATGGGGGGTTCTAATCCCGGATCTTGCTTACTGTTTTGTCAAATTATTGTATCCCGCTTACACTATTTATACGTAAGCAATTCTAATATTTTTGTAATTTCCTGTGTCCCACTAGATTACATTTCCTGTTTTCACGGCACAATAATTTGACTTTCACGTGTCAAGCTTACAAAAAAATCAGCAATCCTGCGTCACGCTTAGACCCCAATGAGACCCACTTCATGCGACAGGCATATTCAATGACATAAATATACAATTTATGTGTAATAGAGGTTACGAGTGTGAAAAAAAATATATTCCTTATCTGCAATTTAAAAGAATTATAAGGATTAAACGCCTTTTCATGGAATTTATTGGTGTATTAACTCGACCAATTCACTCACAAACAAATAAAAAACAAAAATGTGTTCTCAGTACACGAATGCCCCACTCGCACTATCATTTTCCATGTTCAGTGGACCGTGAAATTTGGGTAAAAACTCTAATTTGGCATTAAAATTAGAAAGATCATATCATAGGGAACATGTGTACTAAGTTTGAAGTCGATTGGACTTCAACTTCATCAAAAACTACCTTGACCAAAAACTTTAACCTGAAGCGGGACAGACGGACGAACGGACGCACAGACCAGAAAACATAATGCCCCTCTACTATCGTAGGTGGGGCATAAAAAAACATTTAATCCTATAGTGTTGCTAATTTTTGGTTAGCCATGTAACCCCGAAAAGGGATAACATGCACTCCAAGTGATGTTAATATGTTTCACTGGTTGGTACATTTTGTATATGCATATAATCATTTTTAATTCATGCAAGCACCTGTTCATTACTCACTGTTTCCCTTTCATACACCTTATCGCTATTAGCCTTATCGGCCGGCTGACCCGGCCGCTTGAACTTTTGACGCATACAGCAATCACTTTTCCATTAAGGCGTCAGATATTCTGTTTTATGACGTCAAAATTTTATGGGAACCTGTGTGATACCCAGCAGTGTTCCCGCCTGCCCTAAATAGAAGGGCGCCCCGCCCTTGGTGCCCTTACCCCCGCCCTTCTGCCCTCCAAAGCCAAAGAATGCCCCCATCTGCCTTTTCAAAAGATACATTTTACAAATTTCATGCCTTCTGGCGTTTCCGGTAAAATTGTTACCTGAGTGATTGTGTAACACTAATTAACTGACAATAGGATTAAGTTAAATACCTAATGCCTTTGGCAGTTTTATCACCTCTGCTAATGATTGTTCACTGCTAATTAGTGGATTTAAGATAATTGAACAAATACTAGATATTTAATACAGAATGAAAATGCTGACATGTTAGCCATTTGTAATGTTTACGTATCATAGCATATGTACACATAAAAAAAAATATTTTTAAGAAAATTTAAAACAATTTAAAAGGCAGACTAAGTTTTGAGTAAATTGGTAGATTGGTAAAAACGTTTTGTTTTTATAACCACGAGTATGAAATTAAAAGAAGAACCAAAGAAATTTGTATTTGAACATAACAAGATTGCACCACTTCCTGTTTTATTTCTTGTATTATAATCCTCCTTACATAGGAGCACTTAACAAATGCTTTTATTTTTTAACCATAATGGAGTTTATACCTTCTGTAATATATGCAATGTATTATTGCATCATTATAATATAATCATCTCTTGTATCACCTGTTATATTTATAAAACTCCCTACTTAGGAGCACTTTGGTGTGCACTTCTTAATACTTTTTTGTAACAATTTACAAGTTAGGTAACTTTCAATAACACAAATGCTATATGTCTAAACAAGTAGTTTTAATGTAAATAATTTAATTACATAACAAATTCAATTTTGTTTAGCTCCATCTTTCAGAACTACTTGTTTATTTTTATAGACTTGTATAATTAAGTTATATATAAATTATAAAATAAAAAAAAAGATTTTTCTAAGGATTTTTTTCCTGATCAAAATGCACAGTTTGCATAAATTTACATCAATTAAAATGATATGCTTTGTGTCATGGTATGATAATTTGATAATAAAAAAATCTTACTGGAACCAACACTTGGAACACATTAATTTCTGAATAAGGTTAAAATACAAGTAATGTTCTGCAGCTGAGCCTAGCAATATAGAATACATATATTCAAGGTTATTAATACACTGCCAAACAGTGCCCTTACAATTTGGGTTATTGCGCTAAAGTGCCCTTTCAGACAAGTAGCACCCTTCTGCCCTGAGATTCAAGCTGGAACACTGCCCAGTAATGGCGGACAAATAGTGATAAGGTGTATTAGAAAAAACACTGAAGATTATACATTATTATTTTTTCTTCAATATGACTTGCTTGTAATGTCGTATTTATCAAATGAAGCCTAACTTGGGACATCCAACTATTTTGTATAGTCACAAATATGCAGCTTTAATATTTACATAAAAAAGGGGGGATACAAATTTGTTTTTTTTTTTCATTTGAAAGTTGCCTACAGTACAAGATGACGAAATTGAAGTCTCCGAGTAAGCTTTTAACCATATTCGTTTGAAATTTTAACCATGAGTTGACCTCTTACAAATAATAATAATAACAACAAATTATAATCGACGTGTGATGACGCCGACCACATTTCAGTTGTGTCGATACTAAATTATAAATTGTGCGTTTTCATTTTGATAAGGATTGTTTGAAATATCAAAATAATAGTGTTTGCATCAAGCTAAAAACAAATGGAAGACACTACATATCTTGGAAACTAACCATAGGCATTTGTTTGTAAGTTACGCCATTCGCATCTTCAGCTGGAGATCTTTATTTTGAATTTCAGCGGCCAGCCTCGTTTTGGAATTTTCTAATTTACTTCGAAGAAACGAACTTTAATTTCAGTGTATTTATTAATATAAAACTGTCCCAATAAAAACACCAATAATTCTTTTTAAAGGATCAATTTTTGTCCAATTAACATATCAGTTCGAAATGTAGGTGTAGAAATGAAAGTCCATACCAATGGCTGCCATGTTAAAAAAAAGGGGTTTAGTAATATCAGTATGTTTTCGAAGAAACGAACTTAACATGAAGAACACAGTTATTTCGTAGTGCATTTCTTTTAGACAATAAATTCAAATTAAAAAAACCGCAACTGCTCTATCTCAAAAGGATTTTTACTAATTGGCCAAATAATATCAAAATAAAAGAAACTTCTACCAGCTCTATAACTCAATGATATTGACAATTCTGTGTTAAGGCAATTAAGGACGTATATTAGTTATACGTCCTTGGTTAAGGGGGGTATACAATTCAGTTTGACAGCTTCGGAGGTAATAAAATTTGACCATTTTTAACTGGACCAAATCCCTACTATACATAAAGATTCAGCACCCATTTTGTTTTAACATGTAATTTCATCCCCCTACTTAATATTTCATGCATTAAATATCAAGAAATAAATTGTGAAAGTGTATTAAATAAAACATCAAATTATACACTGTTCACTAGGAACTTTATTCGTAGAGGACGATAACGGTGTCTTTGGACCTAATGACACCAATAACTCGTTTTTCAAAAGATTGCATTTTTTCTATTTCGTGCAAAGTGAAAAAAAAAAATACGGTGTGGTTGAGCATTTTCAACTGACACGTTTTATTAGCGGACAGCAGATAATCTATATAACCACTTTCTATAACGATGCGCACTTTTTCAGTTTGTTCAATTATCAGCTAGACCAGGGATAATTTTACTGATAATGTAAAAGAAATGAAATAAAATAACTAACTGGACTCATTCGCAACCTCAGTTGGCTCAAAACATATCTGCATTAACTAATAAATAAATATGTTGTAGGTTTTAGTCATATTGCATATTTTCTTCTTGTTGTATTGCTTGTCATGAATGGTAAACATGGTATAACGGCTTTCTTTTATGCAATACAGTTCTAGGCTATATCATGTTTAAACTAATGCAATACAAATATTAAAACTGGTTCAATATATGCGGAACAAATACTTACTAGTTAGGGAGGTTATAAGGTTAAAATAATATCATCATACAATCAAAATATCATACAGACATCAAACGCATATAAGTATAGCTGATATGAATATATTATTCCGAGTTGAAAACATTCGCATTTCTCGATTTACTTCTTTTAACATGTTTAACGACACTGTCATTTCATCTGAAACATTCGATTAATATTCAGTTTGTTGCCAGTATGTCACACAAACAGCAATGCTTAGTTAAATCACTAATTACCATTTTTTCGTGTCATAACTTCCTTGAGGCCACAACAGACTAAAATGCAATTTAACGCTTTAACAATAAAACAATATCCGTTCGCACGTATACGTAGAGAGAATGTCAATTTTTGACATTGAGTAAAATTATATCATACTTAAAAACTTAATTGCAGTGGGCATTTTAACTAACAGAACCTCATTTGATACACCCTCGGGAATATGACAATGTGTATTCTTTGTAATGCTGTACATATGTCCTTTAAGATAATCATAATAATAATAATAATAAACAAACAATAAAAAACACAAAGAAACTTATTGACGGGTATTAATATGGTCATTTCTCTTTATTTGCTAATTTGGTGGTTACAAATAAACCATCTGGCATCGATAAGTAAATTATTTAGGTCATGATATTTTCACCAAGCTTAAAACTTATTTCGGTGAGATATCACAATTTAGAACTGGAAAAGGTTAAAAAAAAAAATCTCGACGACCAACATGCATGCAATAGAAAGCATAAAGCATTGATAAGTTAAAACAGACTCGCCTTAGAATTATATAACCATGTGAGTGTCTAATGTATAATATTAATGACTATAAATCGAAAGAACCATTCTCAAATGTAACAATTATAAATATCGTGTGCAAAAATCGACACAATAAAGAGTCA
The DNA here is from genome assembly GCF_965363235.1 of Mytilus galloprovincialis. Lineage (NCBI taxonomy): Eukaryota > Metazoa > Mollusca > Bivalvia > Mytilida > Mytilidae > Mytilus > Mytilus galloprovincialis. The sequence goes on along the minus strand of NC_134843.1, from coordinate 60,793,760 downwards.
TCACATGAACCATGATGAACTGCAATCGGTATTAGATATTCGAGGTAATATTTGTAATGGTTAGAAACAATTTTAATTAAATAATTTTATCTTGTAATTAAGAGACCTATAGTTGTTAATTGTTATGTCATTTGCCCATGTCTCTTGTGGAGATTTACGATTCTCATTGGTAATCATACCACATATATATATTCTTTTTTTATATTTAGCAAGACAGCTGAATAGAAATATTACAACCGCTTCGCATGTATAATAAAAAAAAAAACACAACCTTATTGAAAAAAATTAAGTCAACTTTGTAGTGAAATGAATCAGTTCCAGTATAAATATATTTGTATATGCACGTTTATTATATAAAAAGACCAATAATATCCAGAGATATTCTTTGGTTGTTATCAGTTGCAATACAATCGACCTTCAAGATGTAGATGAATAGCATCTTCAATCATTAAAACTATCGGGACATTTAGAATCACACACACTTACTTGTCTCTGTAAAAAATAAATGCCCATATACTACACTTTGATACACGCATTTTGAACTCAACTCTAAGCGCGTTAGTGTCTTAGCCTTGTATACAATATGTACAATTTCCTGGACCCTCCGCTCTAATATTTATGAGTTCTAAATGGTTCAAAGTATATTATTTTCTTTAAAATGTAAAATCGTTAGTACGTTTCTTGAAAAGTTAAGATTATTCCACATTCTGACAGAAGATGGTATGAATGACGTTCAGATATTCGTAGAATTTGTCATAATTATCCTTATTTTCAAGGTTATTTCCACTGATATTAGATATAACTGGAACTACGTAGCCACACAATTAGAGCTAATTTTCAAATGTTTGTAGTGTGAAACTTTGGTTGCCTTGCTTGCTTTATTTGCATAAATGTTAACTTAAGCTTTGGAATTAAGATGACATCTTCAAACAATATATATAAGCATAGTTAAACCTGTATATATTGTATATACATTTCATTGGACGTTACCCCAATTACAATTGTACAATATATACAAACAAAGCAAGCAAGCTAACCCAAGTCTTGCTGTACATGCATAAGAAAATTAGCTGTAAATATTAAGGACATTAAGATTTATTATGCATTTGACAGGAAATTTAAAATTTACGTTGAATTCGCATTTAAAAGATTTTTTTCAGTCAGTTTCGAAACATCGTGCTCATATGCTTCCAAATATTTAGCCCCGTTTCTATTCTGGTAGTTTTTTTTTATAAATTTTTTTCCTACTTTTTTAGATTCATTTTCAAATCAACATCCCTTACTTTGAATCTATATTCTAACGTGGACTGGTCTTTTGCTAAAGTTACAAAGATATTTAAATTTGTATAACTTTTTTTTAAAAGTGCAAAATATTTAATGTTAAGTTTCCTCGTTATACGTTTACAATACGTCCCCAAAATGCTCTTCAACTTCGTACTTTATCTGGTCTTTTTAACTTTTTTTATTCGAGCGTCACTGACGAGTCTTTAGTAGACGAAAGGCGCGTCTAGCGTAAATACAAATTTTTAATCCTGGTATCTTTGAAGAGTTTATTTGCAACCACTGGGTCGATGCCACTGCTGGTGGAGTTTTTTTTATTCCCCAAGGGTATCACCAGCTCAGTAGTCAGCACTTCTGTGTTGAAATGAATTATCATTGATATAGTAATAATTAAAAATTATCTGTTTACAAAACTTTGATTCACATTAACTAATTCGAATTAGTTTAATTCGCATTCGAAAAGTTTAACGTCCTAACGTCATTCTAATTCGAATTGCAATGCGCGTCAAATTCGCTTTACTGTCCTAACGACGTTAACTTTTAATTTGTATGTTATTTCGAAAACTTATTTCTAATGCGAATTAATTAATTCGAATTAGCCAATTCGAATCAATTCGAATTGAAAAAGAAGAGTGTGTGAACGCGAATATCGAATTCGATGCGCATTCGATTCGAATTCAATTCGAATTAAATGTACGCTTTTCTACCTCAGGAATAGATAACCTTAGCTGTTTTTGGCAAAACTTTTAGGATTTTTTTTGGTCCTCAATGCTCTTCAACTTCGTACTTTATTTGGCCTTTTCAACTTTTTTGATTGGAGTGTCACTGATGAGTTTTTTTGTAGACGAAACGCGCGTCTGGCGTAAACACAAAATTTCAATCCTGGTATCGATGATGAGTTATATGATTAATGTTAGTTGATGTAAAGTGGGTTTGAAATAAGGTTGTTCTATAAAAAAAAAATTCCTTGGTGTATATATAACTAACTAACTAACTAATTTTATTCAGTATAAAATCCAGTACAAAAGGATCATCGCTGAAACACATAAACACATATAAAAAACATATACAAAACAAAAATAAAACATAACAGACAACAATTTTGACACTTATAACAAGCAAGAGACAAAACTCACATTTCAATACTATGCAATTATTCCCACTGATGAATATCTAATCAAAATACATTTGTCTATATATATAAGAAATCTGGTGAGAACATCAGTCTCCGAACAGTTCATTAAATATTTAAATTTATCAAAATTATCTAAATCGCAAAAACATGGTATAATATTAACAATGTCATCATAAAACTTTTCCCTCTCCTCGTGATAGAGGTTGCATTCACATATGAAATGAAACTCATCTTCAATTTTGTCAATACAATGTGTACATATTCTTTGATCCAAAGGCGTTTTATTATATCTGCCCTTTTCAATTTGTAAATTGTGGTTAGAAATTCTTAATTTACATAATTGTCTAACATATTGTTTTGGGATATTTAACTTTGTATAAGTCTCAGGTTTATATTCCTCTTTTAACTTGTAATATGTGCGTAGTTTGTTTTGCTTTTCACCTGACAAACATGAGAAAAAATAATTTCCATATCTTTCTTGTAATATCTTTTTCACTGCAGATATGAGTTTTCCTTCTGACATAGTTCCTTTATTATTCCAAACATGGTCAAAATTAATTAATTTTAGAAACTTAAAAATGTGTTTATTGGAGGTACATGGAAAGGTACAATCAACTTCTTCGATTGACTTATATGCTAATTTTGAAAAAATCAAAAGAGGGTCTTTATACAAATATAGCCAGTATTTAAGAGATTGCAAAATAACAAATATAGAGATTGGATAACGACCAAGTTCTGCCATACTGGCAATATTAGGAGCATATTTAGTGGCACCAAGTACATATTTACAATATCGAATGTGAACCTTTTCAGGAGCAAAATTTAAAAAAGTTTTTTCTAAATCATCATTTGAACCTTGTGTTAATCTTTTGTCCAGGTTAATGTACGGACCCCACAATTCACTTCCATAGAGAAGGACTGGTTTTACACAGGAGTCAAAAAGTTTTAAAAGCAAAGGTGTATTATTATGTGTACAGTGAAATTTACGTTTAATTTAAGTGCTTTCTTACTAAGATCTTCAACTGCAGTACTGAAAGAACCAAATGCTCTCATTACAATACCTAGGTATTTATACTCTTGAACACTTTTGATCAGATTTTGCTCAAAATAAAAATTACAGTCTTTCAATAATTTACCTGATTTGTTAAATACTATTATTTGAGTTTTTTCTATATTCAATGATAATTGCCATTTTTGACAATAAAGTTCCAATGAGGGTAGACAATTTTGTAGCCCTTCTTTGGTTTGAGACATTAAAATTATGTCATCTGCATACATTAAACAATTTAGGCTTGTATTTCCTATATCTACTGGATCACACTTTTTATCAAGGTATCCTGGAAAGTCATTCATAAATAAATTGAAAAGAAGGGGACTCAGTGTACACCCTTGTTTAACACCCACATTTGAGAGTATGGAATCAGTCAGTCCGGAATCTAGTTTAACTGAATATTTAACACATGTGTACATATCTTTAATTAAATGGAAAATATTGCCACTAATACCTTGCTCAAAAAGTTTAGAAAACAGAAAATTCCTCCGGACTGTGTCAAAGGCTTTTCTAAAATCAACAAAACAGCAATATAGATATTTTTTTGCCCTAAACATTTTATCCACAATGGATTTTAATGTATAGACATGATCAATTGTTCTATTAGCTTTTCTAAAGCCTATTTGATTTTGACATAGTATGTTGTTCTCAGTTACAAAAAAATCTAATCTGTTGCACAAGATCTTTACAAACAACTTACTTAAACAGCTAGATATTGCTATACCTCTGTAATTACTTGGATCTCTCTCTATATATATTTGCGTAAGGATATTATCTGTCGTTTTAATATCTGTAAATTAAATCACGCTCTGTAGTGTTTACAATAATTTCATTAGGTAAATTAATCCGAGATTGTCTGTATATGTCATCATATCAACTTAGAGAAGTAGATTTAAGGATGTTTCGCATTCTACTTTCGACTGTCTGTCAATGGCTTTAAGTCTCAGTTCTGTATTACCAAAGTGATATTCGATGTCTACGTATCTCGTTTCCTTCGATGGTTCAGGAATATTAATCGTCATTTTCCCTAGGAATCGCATACCATCTTCATCTACAAATTTAGGATTGTCTTCACGTGTACAGAACATCTCAATATCCATTGCGTGCTGAAATGGCATAAAAGTTCTTAATGAATCTGTTTTAATTGTGCCAATAGGAACCTCTACGCCACTTTTTAAGACAGTGTTGAACTCATCATCACATTTTTCAATGCCTTGATATAGTACACGACGCTTTTCTCCGTGTTTTTCTTTGTCAAAGTTAACACAGTTACGAATACCATAAGTGAGTCCTAAAATTCTTGAAGTAATGTAATCCGGTTTGTGTCCAAATAAAACTGCTCCTTTTAATATCGTTATTTCAGCCTCATCTGGAATTACAATTTTTTTGTCTTTAAACTTTTTCTGTATGGCATCTTGCACTAGAACACACTCAGAAAAGCCACCGACCAACAGAAAGGTAGGGACATCTCTTGCGGTTTGCCTCTGTAGGATTTCCCCAATCAATTTGATGATTTCTTGAATGGTTGATTCAAACAATGTCTTTATCAAATCTACTTCGAAACGCATTTTATCTGCTTTTAAACTTATTTTCGTAGATAAAGAAGACGCATGTACTGTTGATGGAAAATCTTCTCTTAAGTGCTTCTTACAAAGTAAATCAAGTGTGGTATATGGAACAGTTATGTTAACTCTACCTGACTTTTCAGAAGTAATTGTTCTTTTGACCGTTTCAAACTCACGGAAAAGGTCCAGATAGGCAGATGTGTCTTCTTTTTTCAAAAGATTCATCAGAGGTGCTCCAAATATTTTTGCCATCATTTGAAAAAATGCACTGTCAACTGATGTGCCACCACAATCACTTCCTGTAGCTCGACATATTTCCTTAAGACTGTTGTCAGACATTTTCTGATGTACTGTTATATCGGCTGTTCCGCCTACAAAATAAAAACATGTAACCGATAAATGTGACTTTTCACCTGAACACAAAATCAACTAACAGTTGAGAGCAACTGGTGATAAAGCCAAAAATTGTCATGACTTATGTTGTTAAATCCTAATTTTCTATATTACGTTTTGTTGATTTTCAGTTTGACTATATATTTTGTTCTTTTTAAGACCATGTTGTTATCTTGCCTTTTTTCGACCATAGCTTTTGTTGCTACTTTGGTACCTGTTTATCATGTATAATTTTTTAAAAAACGTCACGGAAGTAATAAATTTGAAATAAATCCATGTGATGGCGCCCAATTTAATTCCATATCAATGCTTCGAAATGCATCCTGAAGAATAATCCTGAGACATTTTATAGAATTCTTTCAAGATTGGAAGGGTAAACTATTAACTGATCTAAACACATTTTTCCGCCCAACTTTGGAAGTGAAAATAATAATATCTAGGTCAAAGTAGAATAGGTTACTTTAAACATATCAAAACTAATGTTTTGCCGGTGTGTTCTGTTTTTATTGTCAGTGTGTTGGTCGGCGGGGACATGGGTATCATTTCGAAGGAAAACACCTTTAAGATTTAATTCAAAGATATAAACTAGACAAACATTGATGTTAAATAAGTGTGTATCAAATATGTATAATTAGTTATCAAAGGTACCAGGCTTATGATTTAATAGGCCAGACGCGCGTTTCATCTATATAAGACTCATCAGTGACGCTCAGATCAAAATAGTTAGAAAGACAAACAAGTACAAAGTTGAGGAGCATTTATGACCGAAAATTCCAAAAAGTGCGCCAAACATGGCTACTTTTGTACGTATTTTCCAGCTGAATGGTATGTGATGTATTTAAAATAGGCAAATGCACTATCTCTCTAAGAATAATTTATGTTTTATACGCTGAATTTGAAAATCAAAGTATTATTACTTCATAAATCAAAGCACTGAAAGCGCTATAAGCAATTAACTAAAAACCAAGGCAAACGTAATCATTAAAACTATGGAAGTGTTGCTTCAATTTATTTTTAAAAGATTTTTAAAAGGACAAACATTAAACATTCGTATATTGCACATGTATGTTTATCTAATGAATTGATTATTAAGGCAAATTAATTGATATTTTAACAAGATTTTCAAAAACAATGCATATACCAATGTATATTTCTAATGATGAGTTTGCAGTGTTACAAGTTCACAATGATTGCAGTTGTTGTAGTTGGTAGTTAACGTTGGTACCAGTTGACTTTTAGTGATACAAGTTAACGTAGTACGAGTTTGTAATAGTATAAATGGAATTGCTTCCCTGTCAGGAACATTGAGTTTGGATTCTACAGTACAAAAGTTATGAGACACAAATCAGCCAAAGGTTTACTACTACAGAAATCAAAGGTGAGGTTTGATTGACCTGTCCATAGTAAAAGTAAATAGTTATCAAAGGTACCAGGATAATTATTCAATACGCCAGACGCGCGTTTGGTCTACACAAGACTCATCAGTGGCGCTCAGATCAAAATAGTTATAAAGCCAAATAATATAAGAGACCCTTACCTTCACCATGTCCATGATGTTACTTCATCCCAAATTTGGAATAGAATGACAGGTGATTATAAAACAGTTGGTCAAACATTCTTGTGATTCACACTGCTTGAACATGTTGAAAGAATTATTATTTCTCTTTAAAATGAGCCATAATGAAAAATGTTATAGGGCAAGAAATAAGTCAAAAAATAATTAAAGTAAAGACTTATTTTTGCATCAATTACATTTTATAATAAACAAGAAATGAGTGTAACAGAATGCTGTTTAATACGACGTCTTATACAAACAGAGCTCCCATAATTTGTCATACCCATGGTAGCCTGATATTGGGCAAAGTCCAATACAAATTGGTTATGTCTAGTAAAGTAATATGCATATGTTACGTCTAGGAGATTGACCCTGTGTGTCAATCAAATCTTCTTGAAATAACGAACAGTACTAAATATGGTTTAGGAGTGGGTATCTTACCGTTTACAAGTTCCAAAAAGGGAGAGTAATCCCCAGGGAACTCACCCTTTATTTCATTTGATTTAGTTCATTGTCTCATACAAGAATATATATGGTTTATGGTTGGTAATATCGACTGTTTACAAGTTTTCAAAAAGAAGGGGGTTGGGTGACCCCTGTGGAATTCCCCTATATTTCATTTGATTTGTTTTATTGTCCCAAACAAGAATATATATGTTTAGGATTTGGAATCTTAACCGTTTACAAATTTTCAAAAAGAAAGGGGTGGGGTGACCACGGAAACTCCGCTATATATCATTTGAGTTATTTTCTTGTCCTATACATACATATATACGGTTTAGGGATGGGAATCTCGACTGTTTACAAGTTTTCAAATAGAAGGGGGTGGGGTGACCCCTGTGGAATTCCCCTATATTTCATTTACTTGTTTTATTGCCCCAAACAAGAAAATATATGGTGTAGGGTTTGGGATCTCAACCGTTGACTAGTTTTCATAAAGAAGTGGATGGGTTGACCCCCGTGGATTTCCCCTATATTTCATTTGATTGTTTTATTGTCCCAAACAAGAATATATATGGTGTAGGGTTGTGGATCTCAACCGTTTACAAGTTTTCAAAAAGAAAGGGGTGGGGTGACCACGGAAACTCCCCTATAGATCGTTGGAGTTGTTTTCTTGTCCTATACAAACATATATACGGTTCAGGGGTGGTAATCTCGACTGTTTACCAGTTTTCAAAAAGAAGAGGGTTAGGTGACCCCTGTTGATTCCCCTATATTTCATTTGATTTGTTTTATTGTCCGATACTAGAATATGTATGCAGTAGGGGTGTGGATCTTGACTGTTTACAAATTTTCAAACAGAAGTGGGTGGGGTGACACTGGGAATTCCTCCAAATTTTCATTGGATTTATTTTATTGACCCATACAAGTTTGTACTAGTATATGGTTTAGGGGTGGGGATCGCGACCGTTTTCAAGATAACAGCATATTTTCAAATTGAAGGGAATGGGATGACTCCCAGGGACTCACCCTATGTTTTGTTTGATTTGTTATATCGTCCTGTTTTCATTACCGAAGACCGCGTGTGTCTTTCACTAACTGTTTTCAAGTAAAAGTCATTTGAACATTGACAAAAATAAAATCCCATATGGTTCTACAGTAAACCCCTCCCTTATTTAGGCCCTCAAAATACCCCTAAACAGACCCCAATGCACAAACGAAAGATTGATGGCTCCACTAGACATGTTAGTCTAACATTTTATGAAACCGTAAGTAAATTTGACAAGCGGTCCGAGTGGCTCGGTCCGACTTGTTTTGGGGACGACTTGTCTACATTTCTTAATGCCCGCGTCACACTGTCCCGATTTTTATATACGATGGACACCCGAATGCGAAAATTGTAAGTTCGTACGAAGTTGGTCCCGATCTCGTTAAAATACCAAAAAGTGACCGAAGCAAGTACGATGAATAACGAAGTCTATACGAGGGTGCCGAAAGTATATACGATAGCAAAAGATGGACATACTAAGGTTAACCGAAGACGGTATTTAAGCTTTATATCTCAGCCGAAGCCTACAAGATGGATCACGAAGGCTACATGATGGATTACGATGATGGCGCGATGGCCATATGATGTCTGTACAGCTTACGATGCATTTAAATTATATGCCGAAGGCATAACGCGTTTTAAATTGTTTGATCAATATTGAATATATATTATATTGTACATTCAATTTTTGGTTTAATCATAAGACGGAAGACCGTGGGTATTTCCAGTTACTGAATAATTTGGTTGATTTCTAAAAAAATAGTTTATGTATCAAATATGCGTATTCAATTTACCATTTTCTGCATGTGTCATATACAAATATAGTGTCCATATTTGTCCCCAATATGTTACATACGAGGGGATGCCACGCTCGGCATTGCCTTGTTTGAACTGTAAAATGTGTGCACTAGTCTGAATAATCACCCATAATTATGCCCATGTTTACTGATCTATCTTAAAGGTAAGGTAATGGGTTCGTTGATCCCTTTTATTCAAAAAGAGCTCTTTCCAGGAGAATATCATAATAATATATACTAAAGGAAGGATGTGGGGAAAGCAACAAATGCGGCAAAATATGACATATAGAAAACAAAATGTTTATGGAGTAAACATTCGTGTGACAACATCTCGGACGATACATAAAAAATCAGAATAATGAAGAAAAAGTTGGTTTCCTTATATACGTGTACCTGCAGTGTTGGTATACGAGGCGCGTTTATGATTTTCATTATGTTATTTGATATGAAAAATTGACAAAAAATAATATTTTATCTGTAAAAGTAAATCCTGAGCCTGTAATACCTGCTCTTCTTGTTCCATTTGAATTAATAGAAACAACGCTGTCGCCTTTCTTGTTCTCATAGAATCATATGATATGGGCTCCATGTTTTGTGAACGTCTTTCTTAACTGTCGTAGTAGACTGACCAATGCATATCGCGCATGGCACTTTAAATGTATTTAAGCGCGAAAATTAACTTACATTTAGCTGGATTTATTGCCGTCGTAGTTCCATCTTGTCACCTTCGTACTTTTATTCGATGGCATCATGACGGGATTACGAGGTCTTCACGAAGTCGTGTTGCCATCGTAAGACCTTCGGGTAGCTTCGTGATTCATTCGTGTAGACATCGTAATGTCAAAACTGCCCGATGGAAACGATGGAAACACGAATGCAATACGATGTTCAAAGATGCATTCCCGGTGACATTACGATGGTGAGAATGGTGATACGAACTCAATACGAACCCTCAACATCGGACGCACCTTCGGGGATTTTTTAACATGTTAAAAAATTTAGAACCCTTCCCGAAGTTGTCCCCGAAGGCTAGAAAAAGTGGCCGATGGTTCTACGAAGGTTAAAGATGGCACTACGAATAGCCCGATCTGGATACGATCAGTCCCGATTTTGAAAATTTCCATAATCGTGTTGCCATCGGCGTAAAAATCGGGACAGTGTGACGCGGGCATAAAACATCCCATAAACGTCGGATCTCTTTCATTCAAAAACAATAACAACTTATTTGGCAAAGACAACGATAAACGGAATAATACGATTATAGAAAGGAATTCAAATGTGTATAATCACAATCTTCTTAAAAAAAAAAGATCATGATGATTAACAAAACTTACCGTTATAACATTAGAATAAATACTAGCTTACGTTTCGTGTAAGTTGATATTACCGCCAACTTAGACTTATACATGTTATATATATGACTTTATTTCAGTATCACAGAGATTGGGTGTACATAAACAACATTCCTGCGTCTTTTGCCATTTGGGAAATGTACATAGAGATTTTCGGCGATGAAATATTTGATACAATTGTTCTTTGACATCTTAGCCAAAAGCACATAGGATAATACGTACGGATTTCTATTGAGCACTGCTTCTTATGTGCAACTTAAATTTTTTGGATAGTTCGACGATCATTTATGGTCTTTTTTTCTAGTCATATTTATTGTATTCCAAAATTAAAAGTATAAAAAATGTCCAAGTATTTATAAATAACATGTTAGCCAGCTGCTAGATGATACCAATGGCCCTTTTTTCACCTGAAGTTGGGAGGAACACACATCTATGGTGCTAGCATAAGGAAGCTTAACTGCCTCAAAATCATATAAGATAACAGTTTATAATTTCGTAATCGAGAGGCGCGTTTAATCTAACGTTGAAGAAAGTAAAAAATTGAAAAGCATTGAGGACACAAAATTCTAAAAGGTTTTGAAAAATACAGCTATGATTATCTGTCCCTTGGGTTGAAAATCCTTAGTATTTAAACAATTTAAAGTTTTGTATTCACGTAATCAAACTTAAAATAATTATCAAATATGTCCATATCAATGATAATTCATGTCAACACAGAAGTTCTGACTACTGGGCTAGTGGTTACCTCCACTATGAAACCTCCACCAGCAGTGGTATCAAGACAGTGGTTGTAAAGACAAATTAATCAAAGATACCAGACTCATAACTTTGTACAATAAACGCGCGACTATTGACTCTGGCATAAAATAAATTAAACTCTAAATACGAATATTGAGGGCATTGAGGACCAGCAAATTCCAAAAGATTTTTATTGAATGATTGATTGTTGTTTGCTTTACGCCGAAAGATTTTGACAAATATATGTAAAGTAACGTATTCCTAAGGTAGAAAATCATGCAAAACAAATCCTCAAAGTATACTGATTGTAGTCTTCTTTTGCAGATTCTTTTTTTTTTTTAAATATAAATATTTTATTTCACTACTGGTTGTGAACAATGTCCCTTAGCGCTACATCGATGACTCTAAGGTTTCTCCCTGAGTTATTAATTGCTAATGAAACCATGGGATTGGGCTAACAAAATATATCTTATATTAATATTTTGTGTTAGTTGCATTTTACAAAGTATTCATACGACCACACAATACATATACATTATTCAGTGATCCTATATCACATAAACAATCATATAAGAAAGAAATACTTTCGGTTCAAACTAGTTTTTATACGCCCGTCAAAATTTTGACGGGACGTATTATGGTATACAAATGTCCGGTGTCCGTCTGTCTGTCTGTCTGTCTGTCTGTCTGTCTGTCTGTCCGTCCGTCTGTCCGTCTGTCCGGCGTAAACATGTCGCACCGTAACTTGAGAACGACTTATCCAAATTTCATGAAACTTAATATAGTTGTTTCTTATGATGGTCAAATGATCTGTATACTTTTTGGGGAAAATAAGATTTAAACTTTTTGAGTTACGGCACTTTATAACTAAGAAAGGGGTGTGTTTTTTTCACATGTCGCACTGTATCTCAAAAACAATTCTTGATTATGACTTAAAACTTTAAACACTTCTTAGTTATATTAATCTTAATATCTGTATACTTTTTGGTGATGATTAAAAATTTCATTTTTGAGTTATTGAGGATTTTGTAAAAAAGGGGGATAGTTTTTTTTACATGTCGCGCAATATCTCAAAAACTATTTATGATTATTGCTTTAAACTTTACACATGTCTTTGTTATATTAATCTCAATATCTGTATACTTTTTGGTGATAATTCAAAATTTCATTTTTGAGTTATTAGTATTTTGTAAAAAAGGGGGAGGTTTTTTTTTACATGTTGTGCCGTATCTCAAAAACGATTTATGATTATTGCTTAAAACTTTACACACTTGTTTGTTCTATTAATCTAAAGATCTGTATACTTTTTGGTGATTATTCAAAATTTTATTTTTGAGTTATTGAGTATTTTGTAAAACAGGGGAGGGTTTTTTACATGTCGTGCCGTATCTCAAAAATAAGTTATGATTATTGCTTAAAACTTTACACACTTCTTTGATATATTAATCTAAAGATCTGTATATTTTTTGGTTTTGATTCAAAATTTTATTTTGGTAATATTTAGTTTTTGTAAAAAAAACCAGGGAAGGGGGTTTCACATGTCCCGCCGTGTCTCTAAAACAATATATGGTTATTGCTTAAAACTTTCTCATAAACTATTTATGATTATTGCATAAGACTTCCACATAAGACGTCGGGCGTATCATGCGCTCATGGCGCAGCTGTTTATTTTAATATCAAAACAAATGACGGACAAAAATCCAGGTTTTTTGTTTTTTTGTTTTTATTTCTTTTTTATATGATTGTTTATATGATATAGGATCACTGAATAATGAATATGTATTGTGTGGTCGTAGATACATATTTCCCGCCACCATTTTTAATCCAACACTTTCAGATTTCTAGGTAAAAAGTAGGCATTTTTTTATGTTTTCTAATGATTTATGAGAACCCAGATTCATTTTAAATATTAGGTTTTTACCCCCAAACTCACTGCAATAGTAGGTTGGAATAATTTTCCAGTTTGCCCAAGTTTCATCTGTAAGTCTTTTAACCAAATTTATTTTCATTGCTTCAATGTAAGAATCAAGATCTGTCATTTTTAACCCCCTTCTAAATAATCTTTTCTTAGCAATGAGCGTTTAACTTTCTCACTAGATCGCCCTCCCTCTTAAACTTAGATATTGTTTCTTTGCACAGATTTATTAGTGATGCAATATATGTTATATTAGGTTTAACAAGTGTTTTGACGATATTGATTTTACCAATCATGCTTGTTTTCCTTTTTTTCCAATCGTTAATATTTTTTTCTGATTTTTCTAACTGTTTTTCTGAATTAAGTTTTTGACATTCTTACTTGTCAGATCCAAAATAAATACCGAGACTTTTTACTTTATATTTCCAATTAATGTTTTCAAATTTGTCCTTGCAGTGTTTAAGTTTACCTAACCATATACCTTCTGTTTTGTTTCTATTGAGTTTTAGCCCAGAGAGCGATCCAAAGGTTTCAATTATATTAAGTGCATGCTTTATTTTATTTTTAGATTTAAAAAAAAAAAAAGAGTTGTGTCATCTGCTTATTGTGAGATTTTTAAACTATGAGTTATTTTTTATCAGATTTGATTTGTTTTCCTTTTATATCATTAGAGTCTCTTATTCTGCAAGCCAGTAATTGAACTGATAAAACAAACAATAAAGCGCTTAAAGGACACGCTTGTCGAATTCCGCGCTCAATGTTAAAGGTTTCTGAAATCCACCCGTTATTTAAGATACATCCTTTTATGTCATAATATGGGGCTTAAACCGACTTCTGAAATGATTGATTAAACCCAAATTTCTTTAATGATTCCAAAATAAAATACCATGAAACAGAAAAGTCAATAAATAATATAGCTCCTTCAATATTTTTTAAATTTTCAGAAGAATCTATAATGTCTTGAATTTGACGCACATTAAATCCTATATAGCGATTTTTATGTATCCATTTTGGTCCCTATGGATTATTAACGGTAGGATTTTTTAATAATGTTATTGGACGGTTATTATCCAGGGACAGCTTTTTTTTACTATGTATGAATTCTAATTTTCTTCCATTTCAGTATTGATTTTTTAATCTTATAGATAACAATGCAACTCCTTGATCTAATTGTCTTACATGCAGCATTCTCATAACTAGCAGAAATGATTGGTCACTGATTCATTAAATGCAAATGACAACAAAGAGTCATCTTCCATACCAGGTCTACCCCTTAAATTTCCTGTTTCACATATGTTCTTTGGGCTTCAGATTTTTTGCACCTAATGCAAAAAAGGCATAATATCGCAATCCCACTAGGCCACGATCGCACTACAATCATGCAGATCGTAGTAAGGTCGTAGTACGGTCTTGGTGAGGTCTTCATGATCGTGATGATAGTTATCAAAAGTACCAGGATTATACTGAGCGTTGCCAATTTTGAACATGTTAAAAACAATTGTGGTGCGGTCGTGGCGAAATCAGGTAGTAGTAGAAGCGTAGTGAGAGCGCAGTAATGTTGTGGCAAGATCACAAAGGTCGCTGTACCATCGTATACGTAGCGACAGCGTAGCGAAAGCGTGATTCTAGTCGGGGAGACTGTGCTACAGCGACTTAACGACAACCTCACCACGATCATCACGTTCTTACCGCGACCCAAACATGCTTCCACTACGACTATACCACGTCTATACCACGCTTATACCACGCTGTTCAAGACCATATTTCGTTTTTAGCACGCCCATGCCGTCCTCATTACGCTGTATTTACGCCCCGACTACGGTCGTACTACGATCATCATGCTCACTGTCATACAAAATTCATAAAAACTTTCCATCTTTTGTTTTATCTGTATGCAATTATTCGGACCTCTTGTCCTTTATCTCCAACGGCTCAACCATTCTTGACACGTCTGTGTCATCAAAACTATCGTTCTTAAAGCAAAGTCTCTCTTTCAATAAATATACTACTGGTTGGGTTGGTCGGTCCCACATATATTTTCGAAATCATGATTCATTACTATTACATCTCCCTCTGCCTCTCCCTCTACCCCTACCCTTACGTAGATTTTGGTTTCATGACTGCGTTGTTTCCGAGAAACTCTACGTATCAATGGGAAATAAAAGGAATGATACAGTATTTATATGGAACACGATGTTGACGTTATTACTGGGAGCGTAGTAAGATCGCGGAATGAACGTGGTATGATTGTAGTATGGTCGTGGTAAGAGCGTGCTACAATCACAGTAGAAGCGTCTAAAAGATTTCTTCAACAGGCCTTTATAAATCCCTTTCGGTTTGAAACATTAGGCCACTATATTGTCTTTTAGTTTTTATCTATATGCACTAGATCCTGTTTTGTGAACTTTCTACACGTTTCCCCTCAAATTACGTAAGAGGTAAGAGAATCATTCTTGAATTATCTTGTAAACTTCAAAAATTGGTTGAAATTTCATTTTCCATGAACCGTCAGATTTAATAGAATTTACCTCCCAAGTCGATAACCATATACTTCTGTCCACTTTCAGGCATTGAAAATAATAAACTCTTCATAGATACCAGAAACCTCTTTACTTTTCCATCAGGCCCATGGAGTCTTTCTGTAGGGAGATAATTCTGATATTGGCAATATATTGATGCACATTCTGGTTCTAATGCAATAAGCAGATTTTCATCTGATATTCCAGCCTAAAATATATCAAAAAGCTAGAACATAAACTCCGTCCCGACCCTACACTCCCAAAATTTAACGCGATTGTCCTAAAGAGGTTGCGTTGCAACTTGTCAAAATCTAGGATGAATGAGATTCAATAACAATCGACAACCTATAAAAAAAAAAAAACCAAAATGCTTCTTTTACTGAGATAATGTCATCAAAATAGTTCAAGCATCCATCCTTCAAATATTGTTGTTAATGAAAAATGTTGAATACTAATGATATGTTTGTTTGCATTTAACAACAGTTTCTGCACATTGGTTATAGTAAGACGGGAAATGTCATTGATGGGGAAATCAGGAGAATACAGAGAAAAACATCATTTCAGCAGCCTAATTAACACTATTTTCTATTAAAATTATTTCCCTTGCATCTTTCATTTTGTAATTCTGGCATACCAAGTTATCAGCATTGCATCCTTTACTGATTCTTTACTGTCTTCTCATTATATCAAGTTTAACAATGACACCACGGAATAATTGACAGATAAGATGAATCCAACTTTTCCTATTTTTTAGTTTCGTTTTTATCAAAATATCCTTTTACATTCAAACATGTTAAACACCAAGATAGGTCTTCGGTTTTCTTTTATGCTAGTATGCGTTTGCTGTGGAAATATATGTGAGTGTATCCAACAGCCCACAATCCGTATCATCCATTATTGCTTGAAGAAATAAGTAAAGATTTCTAAAAATAAAATCCAACGTAATTAGCTACGCTAGGAAGTAAACTCATCACATATACCAGGACTGTTTTGCATGTGCGTCAGACGCGCGTTTTGTTTACAAAAGACTATTCAGTGACGCACGAATCAAATTAGGTACGAAGTTGAAGAGCATTGAGGACCGCAAATTTATAAAGTTTTGCCAAATACAGCTAAGGTAATCTATCCTCTAGGTAGAAAAGTCTAAGTATTAAATGGTTTTGCTGTTACTTCGATAACTCTTAAGACACATAATTTTAGGATGGTGTGCATCCAGAGGATTGGGAACCCATAATAAATAATAACAAGTGGTTTCGCCCATTTTTAATCCTTAAACACAAAAGCTGAAACTCTTGAATACGATCTGATAAAATGCTACGTTATTTTGTTTAATCTTCAGTCTGAATAATTAAGAGACCATTAACTGGGACATGTTTGAACAGACAGTCAATGCATTCAGTCTCCATCAATCGAACGACGACTGAAATCTTTTTTCTCCCGCAGACAAATTCAGTTAAGACTTAATCAAGTTCCCTAAAATTGTTTTATAATAGTTTGAAGGTAGAATGAAAAAGTATACCGCATTTGCACTTCGTCTCATAAACTGCTTTGCTGAATCCGTCCAAATTGCTGGCACTGTCAAAACCCATCTGATTTCATCATCATGAATTCCAGTTCCCTGCTTTGCTAGTTTGTCAATCAAATGTGAAGTCAGAGCCTTAATTGAGAGACTAAACACATGGATAGCACTAACAGGCTTTCCAGATATATCTTCCATCATCATATCAAGTGTTATGTTCTACAATTGATAACGTGATATATACAGAAAATGTGTTCAGCATAAACGATTATAATAAGTTTTTATTGTTTCAAGAATAAATGGCTCCGAGCAAACTTAGTCATGTCTTATATATCAGTTAGTTGTTGTTGTCTTTAAACTTGCTTTCAGTAATTACGAGTACTCTTATATCAGCACAGTGTCTTTGGTTTTTAGTTTAGTGGTTTTGTGCTTCGTGCTAATCTGATGAGTATAGATATGTCCGGTTGACATTCACAGTTTATTCTTCTGTTGTGCTGTTACATCACTGTCCAAGGATAGAAGAGGAGGTTTCACAAACATGTTTAACCATTTTGATTAAACGAATGCATGTTACAAGTCATGAACTTTTAAATAACAAAGCTGTCATTGGTTAATGTTTCAATATAATCAAATATATATTTATGATTTAGTTATCTTTTTAATTTGAGCACGCGAGCTAATGTAGATCAGAATTTTGATTTCCATTCTTTATAGTACTCAAAATGATAGCAAACACTATTTAGAAATCTGATCTTACATGTTTACAGTTTTCTCCCAAAAGGTACAGATGATTAAACACACCATTAGAGGGACATTGCTCATATAGGAAGACAACCGATGATTTCAATCGTGTCATCTTATCTCAAGAACTTATTTTGCTGATCTTTGATTTAAATGTTTTTCTTAATCTAATCTCAAAACCACAAACACAGGTTAAGATTGTTACTAATGGGCAAAACTAGAAACAGTCATATACAAGGATGTAGAGTTGTCTCAGTGGCACTCATACTACATTTATTTTTACCCTAAGAGCCCCCAAATAGCAAATATAATAGTAAAATGCACGAGTTAACGTCACCGTTGAAAAACTGCAATCCCTAAGTGTATCACTTTGCATTGTTGTTTACACCAAAATGTCTTTATAATCAATTTCAGTTTACAAATGTATTCACATGTACCTTGTTGTTATGTAGATTCATTTTAAAACGATGAAAGTAGTAGAACTTATCTTGTTTCCCGTCCATCAATATATCGGCATATTTGTTTTCCGCATCATATCCGAATGAATCAAAATCCTTCTTTGCATCTAGAAGTATGCATGTTGGTGTTTTCAATGACATGAAGTGCTTTCCACCTGAATTCCATGCCTGGTTTGCCCTTATTTTTAAGGGATCATACTTGAAATTTTCTTTCATAGAAAATGCATATCCTGAGTATGTGGTGCCAAAGTCCAAGGCTGCAACCATTAGGTAATTATTTTTTAATTTTGCCATCCCTCGTCAGTTTGTTTTTTTAGCCTAAAATATTCAACTATACGTTTAAATATTCAGTTGTGCTTTTTCTTCTAGCATGAAAGTATTGTTTGTAATATTTAAAAAAAGTATTCATCAAATGATCAAATACCGCTAGAAATGAGATCACGGTAAATTGACGTCTGTCAGGCGAAAACGCACACATTGAAATGGTCATATGGGACATAAGGTGACTTTCATATGAATACAAATAAGAAAATGTGGAATGAGCGCAAATGAGACAACTCTCCTTCCAAGTCACAATGTGTCAATTTTAGGTCAAAGTACGGCCTGCAACACAGAGCTTTGGCTCTTACCGAAAAAGCAATATGAATACGAATAACAATTAACCGTGAACTCAGTTAGAGGGACACATGATTATCAATAGTAATACAACTAAATTGGCAAAATAACCGTCATTACTAAAAACTTGCATAAGCATGATAACTTCGTGTGTGTCAATGGTTACCGATAACAATTATTTCGCACAGAGATAGTATACATTAACACTATTAATCTTTTATATTTCCATATTAAAATGTTTGCAAAATAGATTAAAGGATTTAAAAAAATATATATGAGCTATATAATTATATCAAAAAGATTCTTTTGAAAGAATAATAAATCTCCATATATAGGAAATCTTATCTCACATCTAGGAAAAGGTGCTTTATAGCTTGTTCTATGTAGAAAACTAAATTTCTGTGAGTCATAAAAAATAATAAGAAAAAATATCAGTACGATATGAATTGATTGGTGATAAACGCCAATCTCAGTACTTTTGGCGTTTTCTTGGTGGGCAGTTTTAAGGGGTGGGTGGCGGAAGTTATGAGTGCCTGTATAGAGGACAGAAAGTCACAGAACAGAAAGTCACAAGAAAGAAAGACATTTGATAAAATAAAAAGTGACAGTACAAAAAGTCACAAATAAATTGCTGACAGTTGTTGAAAAATATAAGAAAAAAAACTTGAAATATAATATATTCTTTTTATTTCATATATTCATTTTACAGTTTAGGGAAATGTTCATTAGCCTTGAAAAATGAAAAAATATTAAATTTAATGATCGTTAAAGTCATAATAAACGAGTATAAGTAGAATTTATACTTCTTCTAAATATGAACAAACTAAGAATTTTCTTCAGGAAAAAGTATATGTACATAAGTTTTATGATGAAAACTATCCATTGAGATATAAAAAACATATGCATTATTTTTTTAATTTGAGGTTTCTCATGACTTTAACCAAAACAAGAGGCTGTCACAACGACAGCAAACCGGATTTAATAACATTTATTTGTGTCCTGCCAATATCGCAAGAACCATAACTGATGAACGCTGAAAGTGAAAATCGTCAATATCAAATTTGACATCCATTTTGTCATCAGTATCAACATATTAAAATTTGAGAAGC
This sequence comes from Mytilus galloprovincialis, assembly GCF_965363235.1. Lineage (NCBI taxonomy): Eukaryota > Metazoa > Mollusca > Bivalvia > Mytilida > Mytilidae > Mytilus > Mytilus galloprovincialis. Next base: position 60,773,528 of record NC_134843.1, on the reverse strand, counting down.
TTAGGTTGAATGGTTCATGAGTAAATGCTACAACATGAAAGGAAACGCCATTTTTCGATCTTTCAAGTACCATAATTGATGAACGGTAAAAGTCAAAATCGACATTATTGAACTTGACCTCCATTTTGTCATCAGTAACAACATATAAAAATTTGAAAAGCTTTGGTTGAACAGATCATGAGTAAATGCACGGATACGACTGGAAAAGCCATTTTTCAAGTTTTCAAGAACCATAACTCCTGAACGGTAAAAGTCAAAATCGTCATTATTGAACTTGACCTCCATTTTGTCATCAGTAACAACATATTAAATTTGGGAAGCTTTGGTTGAACAGTTCATGCGTAAATGAACGGACACGACTGGAAATGCCATTTTTCAATCTTTCAAGAACCATAACTCCTGAACGGTAAAAGTCAAAATCATCATTATTGAACTTGACCTTCATTTTGTTGTCAGTAACAACATATAAAATTTTTAAAAGCTGTGGTTGAACGGTTCATGAGTAAATGCACGGACAACATTTGGTTGCCGTCCGCCCGACCGACCGCCCGACTGCCCGCCGTACATCCCCAAATCAATAACCGACATTTTTGTCACAAAAATCTTGTTAAAAATGATATATTTCTTTGCACTATGAAACCATATATTATAAAGTACCAATCCAGTTTGACATTATTTTTTTTTAACAATTATTTGATTATTATTGAAATTCAATAATTAATAATTACAAAGCTGCTTTAAATGTAATAGTTCAAGACAAATATTTTTTTAATAAGTGTTTTTGTGACTTTCTGTCCTACATTCCCGGTAGAGAAATACGTACTACGGCAGAAAAACTGACAATCCTAGTCAATTAAGATTGAGTCAAATGCACCCACGGCATCCGGGGTTCGAACTCACTACCTTAATGTTGACAGGCTAGTGATACAAAAAATGGACTTCTTAGACAACCCTGCCCTCGGTTTATACAAACAAATATTTGCAAATAAGAATATTCTATACGTTCTTATACTAAATGTGTGATTCGAATTATTGTTTTGTACCATATAGTTGTATGAGATATATTCATGATTTAGTTACTAATCAATATTCTAACCAATGGTCGTTACAGATACTTCCTAAAGCAGAAATCTTTATATAATACATATTATCAACTGAATTTTAGTTTCCAATAGCAGCGGATCCAGAATTTGTCATAAGTGGGACCCACTAACTGGCTAAGAGGGGGCCCACTTATTAGAATTATAATTAGAATACATGTATATCTATTTTGCATATTGTTGAAAACGAAAGTAACATTTATGTAAACAGGCATTTATTTGATTCTATTTAAAAAATGAACAGTTTTTTCAATGTATTGATGAACTAGAAATAATTTAAAAAGTTAATGCAATTAGCCTACTTACATTTATTGAAGATTTGTTAAAACGACTTGAAACTAGCCGACCTTACTACCTTAGTCAATAAATACCATAAATGTCATATGCAGTCCGGGACAACAACAATTTTTCGGAAAGGAATAATCTTTTCCTATTAAAGTTTACTAGATAAAAGATAAAACACTTACAGGTAACTCGTCTTATTCTATTTAAAAATTTAACTCCTGTTTTGAATACAACATGTTCATATATATTTTGTATGTTATAATGCTTGCCTCCCATGGACGGAGAAAACAACGATAATTATAATTTCTGGATATTTTAAATTCAAAGTATACCGACAGACTTTAAAAACGCAAAACATTTTGAAGAACTTTTTAAAAATCATTATTGATGCTCATATAACGACTATTCAGGCTTACCATACTTTCTGTTTAGAAAAAAAATAAATATTTCACTTAACTGAGGTAATAAACATAGCAGATTTTTTAAGTCGCTCGAATTTCTGAGCAATAGTCTGAAAATATCATTCAAACCGATCGTTTGTTGGTTGATAACATAAATGGTCGTATTTCATTGTAAGAGTGTCCCGTGTTTAAGGATAAGGGTGTAAATGAGTACGCTTTAAAAGCGAAGCTCATGCTAGAGGTAACAAGTAACAGGTAATAATTCAATATTATTTCTGCAAGACTTATTTAATTGATTATTTAATATCCATCTCGTTGATTTATTCCGAAATTAGAACATATTTACAATATTTCCCCCTGAAATAACTGATGTCTTAGCACAAGAAGAAAAAGTCTCAATTTAAGATGAATATTAAGACTAGAGGAAATTGCAAAAATAGGTATTGCGACAGTATATATTATCACATAAAAACAATAGCAATATAAAAGTATGTATTTATTTACTAACTTCGTGTACAACGGAACTTAAACATGGATGATTAAAATTTCGACTCTTTTTTTGTTGTTTTTGTTTTGCAAAATAACGTATGGCCAACAACAGAAATTTTCATTTAGGAAAATTGTTTTTGGTGTATGAATATCTCAATTTTTAAAATTGGTACGTTAACAAGTGGCTTTCATTTTCATGATTTCACCCTTTTAAACGAGTTGCTATTATTCACATTATTAAAATACAGCTACATTGCCCGCTGCAGTTACAATGATAGAACAACACTCACCCTACTATCTGTTCTGGTAATAATAATATCAGCCAATGAAATGTCAGCCGTGAAATATCCGAAAGTTTTTATCATTACGACAAATCCAGAGTATATAGAAAGAACTTTAAATAAAACTGTGAAATGAAGCATCAATCCTTGATGGCAAAGTGGTGACACAATATCTGTATTTGAAATAGATTGTTATTTAACAATTTCACATCTTAGAATGAATACACTCGATAAACTTGAGGTTGTTTGAGGAGGTTTGCTACTCAGTTTCAAAATAACAAGCTTTTTATAACACTAGTATATATTGAAAGGGGACAATTAAAGGAATCAAAAGAGCCAAAAAAATAAATAGGTCAATGTGCTTGTTTTCGAGATATTAGCCATTAAAATTTTGGCGGGAAAATGTTCTCTCTTGATTTTTCATAGCGTGATCATTGACAAGTTTAAGTGCTCAAAAACTATTAAAAAATAACAAGGATTTTATAAGACTTTTACAGATTGCTTATAATTATACATGTAAAAGATTCATAAAAAGAAAAATAGGGGTCAATGGGCAAAATGTTTTCTATTTCTATTTCTATTTATTTCTTCCTTGTTATCTTCCATCCCCTTTTCAGCCACCAGTTATTAAAGTGAGACACATATTCATTTCTTAAATCTATTCACAAATATCAGATTGTATAAATACTTATATACGTCTAAGTCTTAAAAACGTCGGTGAACGGCAATAGACAACATTCGAGTTCACCCTGCACCGGAAAAAACCCTTCAACTATGCGCGTCTTTATTACGTCATTTACCAGATAAAGTGGAATCGCCTTTATCCCTGCACCTTTCACGTTAATCAAGCGTCTTAGTGATCGTCATTGTGCAGGATAAACCAGAACAACTGTTTGTTTTGTAAGTACCTAATCACAATTACCTAATGACAGCAGCGAATTTTATTTGCCGAATTATTCGTGCAATATATCATTATAGTTTTCCAACCACTCGCTCAACACTGGAACGGAAGTGACGATACCCCTAAACGCACGAATTATGTTCACTAAAACAATAGTTTTTGAAGGAAATGCTCCAAACTCGAAAGTTATCTACTATACTGCATTAAAGGAAATGGTTTAGTTTTCTTTATATAGGATTTACGACATACATAATCATACTGTTTCAAAAGCTCCTTCATAACATTGACAAGCCCTGACTTTTTCACCTGACAGTTCATAGCATATTCCAAGCATTCTCAAATTTGAAAGTTGAGAATGGACCGTATATTTTTTCCCATCCACTAATAATTCTAAATCACGAATTGCATGCTGTCTGTTTGGAATATCACCAAGATGATGATAACATAGGAATTTAAGAAAGTGTGACATGATAATAGGTGGTACAAAAATGGTCATATCTCCCTGTGTTAACTTTAATTCTTCTGGTATTAATGACGAGGCTTTCAAGTACATAACACAATCTCGAGTAGCTACTGTCATCCTTTCATTTAATGTCATTGTAGAATGTATATTTTGTCTGTAGATGTTTATATTGGTTTCATTATAGACACCCTCGCCTAAATACAGCATGGTAGGATCACATCTTGCTAGAACATAATCTAGTAGTCTTAGGCATACATTGTACTGTCCTATCACGTAATAAAACGACGCGTATAACAACCAACCCGACACAGCATCTGTCTTTAAACCGTCTTGCAAATGTCTATGATAACAATTGTGTATCATGTACGTTTTATTCATTGCGAATGGAGGCGGTAGTAGTTGTGCTACATGTTGATTGATTTTCGCATAGTGATATTTACTTACCCCAATGATAAATTTAGAAGATTCAGACTTCAATAAATATTCAATCAATTCAAATTCTTTATAATAATGTGACATATTTCTTTCGTGCGAATATGGTAGGTAAAAAACTTTATAAAATAGTGTGTCTAACTTTCCAGACGATTGTTTACTCTGTTTATCTAATGGAAGATAAAAGCGATTGTTCTGTGGAAATAAATTTTTTAACAATCCTATAGTTCCACCACACTTTATCCTATCAAGTATGTGAAGAAGTATTATATTGTTACTCTGATTGATCTTTCCTAAGAACATGTTGTGTTCAGGTATGAAATAGTTTGGACAGTAACATTTGTCTATCCACGATATTAATTTATCAAGACAGAGAGAAAAACAATAAAACAATTTAGACAATCGAAATATTTTAATATCTTCTTCTTCTGAGACCCAGAATAAAGCCGTTTTCAAAAAATAGGAACACAACAAATCTTTGACATCGTTTTTGATTACGCAACGTTTTAATGTTAATTTCAGAAGACTGTAACATAAGAGTTGTGTGAAATTAAACGAATATACAATTAGTTTTTCTGCCACAGAAAAAGACAATCTCCACAATAAGTGATTTTCTGATATAGTTTTAGGTCCTATTGGTACTAACAAACATCCGAAGCTGATAATCCTATCAATAACGATATTTGGAGGCCATTGTTTTCGATGACGCCATACCCATGGAATTGAGGTGTAAGGGAAATATTTACTACGTAGGCAAAACGCAATATCGAGCGTTTGTCCTTTGTCGGATACACACGGACCGTGAGCAGGTAGATTTATATTAGTATCCAACAGTAGATGCTGAATGACATCAACAAAGCCTTTCACTGAAAAATAAAAGCATTTACTGGTATCTCTAAAAGAAGCACCTTGTACAATTAGGGATTCATTAACCTCTCCTGCTACCAATTTAAGTTTAGTGAATCCAGGATGATTAAAATCAGTCTCCATAACAAGTGTAGTCCGTTGACAATGTTGTTTGACATTTCTATTTTTATTACATCTATATCATTTAAAACGTACATATCATCTCGGTCACTGCCTGGTAAATCCAATCCTTCTGCTAAACTTCCACTTGATATTTTGGTTGAATTGGGCGACGTTGCATTATGAATAGTATTCTGTATGATACAAAGTCGTTGTCGAGTACGTATATCTATTTCAGTACCAGCGATATTTAGAAGGTGTTCGTATAACTTTTTATCCTCTAAATTATTTCCTGACCAACAATAGTTATCTGTGAAATATTTAAATATTTAGTTAAACATATAACAACGTCAATAGAAATTCTTAACATTTATTAAGACAGTTATTGCATCGTTTTTTGGTTTTGCAGTTGTTTCATGACTTCATAATTGCATACATCTGATATTTTATTGATAATTTACATATTTTTAAAATTTTCCTCCATGCATAATTATGATTTCTGTAACTTTTAATGCTGCTTGTCAGATTGCAGTATTATACTATTTACAGTTTAGATTTCAATATAAAATGAATTAATAGAAAGGTTTAAAAGTGACCTTATAAACATATAATATACATTAATGAATATATTTTTAAAATCATTGATATATCTATTGTACATTAGCCATTGTGTGCGATGCATTTAATATTAAATACTATATACATACCTTTGCTTTGATCTGTACAAGTCTGTAAGTATTCGATATATTTGTTTGAAGATTTATCTGGATATCTGAGATTTAGTATCCATTGTTCTTGTGTTGTTCTTCTTTCTAAGCAAGCTCTAAACTCGCGTTCAAATTGACTAATTGTTAACCCAAAAACATCATTTGAGATGATCATCCCTCCATCTAAAGATTGATAAATCAACGGCTTGTATCTGCGTGTTCCAGGATATGGAAAGCGTTTTAAACCATATTTTTCCCAACACGTAGTTTTCCTCATGCCGTACAAACATTTTTTGTCATTGATTTCTATGTTTCTTTCCCTTCTAATCATGGTAACTGTAAAGAAGATGTTATTTACTATAATACTTCTATTTAAAATACATTTCTATCCCATCGACCTTAGAATATAGTATACCACGGATACCAATAAGTCTACTGCATGATTACGTATATACTGAAATTGACAATTACAATCGGTAAAAATCCATAATTTACCACATAATATATGATTTCAGCTTTCAAGTTGTGAACTTGTCGTTTTGAGGCAGCAACAATCAAGCAGCAACCACAAATGAAGTATTTATCTATAAATTAACACGATATACGCTGCTTGTGTTTCCTATCAGATTATTTGGATTAATGACTGTTGCCTACAAGGAAGCTTCTGAACAAAGGTTTCGAAATGGTAAAGTTGAAATCATCCTTCGAAAGTTTTACAAACATCAGTTGGTTGACATTTCTGTATATGTTAAAATTGCCATAATTAAATTCCTGTCAGGAACAGAAAACGTTTGTACCTTTCATAAGCACCTTTTATTTCATTATTCAAAATTGAACACTACCCAAATGTGGTTTTTTATTTACCTTGATGACGTTGCACTAGTATGATACTCATCTTCACAATGTGTCGTTCAATGTTGTTTATTATCTTTGTCCGTCTATGTTTACGATGAAGTTGGTTTATGATGATCGATGTGGTCTATTGTCTTGTATTGGTCTTTGGAATATTTCGTATTATTCCTGTTATCAATCTTATGTATTGATCAAAATTATGACATTTGTCAAAGAAAGATGATATCATTAAAGAAATGTAGACCAGATCAAATTATGTGTAAAGAATTTCTCAGAAGAGGAAATGATGAAATCAAATTTGTAACGGCAGCCGATTTGAACCGGAATAGAATCTACTAGTTTCGTTAGAACAGTAATAGTTCTACCGCTAATTAGAAATGAAAATATGGTTACTTTTTTTTTACAAATAATTAGTATGTGGCCTGGAACTGTCGGTTCCTCTTCCTTAGTAATAGGTGATTTAAACTTTTAAATGAGACGAAATGTGAAATAATGATCTTATTGAATAACTATTTCAGCTGATTTGATGTTGTTAATTACAGTTTCATCTTTCATTGGGTTCATTTGTATCTTTCAATCTATCTGGTCTTAAATATTCATTGTTTCGATTTCAGACTTACTTCCCCCTAACGTTGTTGAAGCAGGTTTTAGTCCCGAGCACACATCTATAATTTGCCCAAGCAGACATGGCGTATAAAAAGTATACCAATAAAACCTCTTTTTTTTTACCAGATCTGATTTGAAATTGAATAAAACGTTATTATATGTTCAAAAAGTCCATTTTTATAGTGAATCCCGTGGAAATACTTAAAAATCCAATTCTCGGTGATGATCCAATATTATCTGTTGAAATGTCGCCTAACTTGGGACATCCAACTTTTTTGTATAGTCACAAATACGCAGCTTTAATATTTACATAAAAAAGGGGGGATACTAATTTGTTTCTTTTTTTCATTTGAAAGTTACCTACAAGATGACGAAATTGAAGTCTCCGAGTAAGCTTTTAACCATATTGGTTTGATATTTTAACCATGAGTTTACCTCTTACATATAATAATAACAACAAATTATAATCGACGTGACTGTGATGACGCCGACCACCTTTCAGTTGTGTCGATACCAAATTATAAATTGTGCGTTTTCATTTGATTAGGATCGTTTGAAATATCAAAATAATAGTGTTTGCATCAAGCTAAAAACAAACGACAGACACTACATATCATGGAAACTAACCATAGGCATTTGTTTGTAAGTTACGCCATTCGCATCTTCAGCTGGAAATCTTTATTTTGAATTTCAGCGGCCAGCCTCGTTTTGGATTTTTCTAATTTACTTCGAAGAAACGAACTTAAATTTCAGTTTATATTTATTAATATAAAACTGTCCCAATAATAACATCAATAATTCTTTTTAAAGTATTAATTTTTGTCCAATTAACATATATCATTTCGAAATGTAGGTTTAGAAATGAAAGTCCATACCAATGCCATGTTAAAAAAGGGGGTTTAGTAATATCAACATGTTTTCGAAGAAACGAACTTAACAAATCAAATCAAATCAAATATATTTTATTGTCAATTAAAGACGCCCATTACAGGCAGAATAATCACAAGTTAAATTTGGTACAATGATTACAAAATGATTACAATTATTTGAGTACAATTAAATCAATGATTACAACGAAGAGAAAAGAAAGACACACTTATGAATATTTATAAAATGTATCATGTTGCAACTTTGACAAATACAGTGATCCTAAAAAATATAGGAAACTGAATTTAAATATTCTGGTTTTTCCCCTGGTGCTTTTATGATCCTACAATAAGAAACTGTACAAATATCTAAATTATGCCTCTGTCGTTTTACAGTAAAATATATAAACTCACTAAGTTTCTAATAGTTGTTTTCGAACAACATTTAAATTTTTTTAAATTAAATTGCTCACTTGATTAAAAATGTGACTATCTTCATTGGACATTAGCCAAATAAATTGTGATTGATAATCTAAATTGTGAAAGTTTTTGTAACTTTTAACTATGTTGGAAATAATGGAAACTCTCTCACTTTCCAAAGATGAACATTTAAGTAAAAAATGGAGTTCATCTTCCACTTCTTTTTTACAAAGATTACAAGTTCTATCCATTGCCTGAAGTCCCCTGTATCTACCTCACTCTATTTCTAAATCATGATTACTAATTCTGAATTTTGTCATCTGAATTCTCAGATTCCTATTACCTATAGCCAAATAAGGTTCAAAATATATATTTCTCTTAAAAAGTCTGTCTGTTCTAAGTTTATTTCCAAATGACATATTTTTTCTGTCATTGTTTAAAGATGAATACCACAACTTATTCTACTTTAATTTAAGTTTGTTTAAAATAAATAGTATTTTGCTAGTGAACTTATAGAATTAAACCAACTTTTCTTACTATGGTTTGATAAGGATTTTGATACAAGGAGAGCTTCAGACAATAATTGGTCCTCTGTACTTGTTAAACGTGATAAGTATGAAAACATATTAACTATAACTTCAATAAATAAAGGATATCTCCCTAGCTCACCTATCACTGCCATATTTGGGCTTCTCTTTCCTACTCCCAGTGAAAATTTACAGATTTTTAAATGAACTGATTCAGTTTGCAGTTCTTTACATAATTTTTCAAAATAACATGAAGAACACAGTTATTTCGTAGTGCATTTCTTTTAGACAATAAATTCAAATTAAAAAAAACCGCAACTGCTTTATCTCTATGTCGGTTAAAAGCTCATTAGAGCTTATGTTTTTCTATGTTTGTATACCTTGCCGACTCTAAATAAAGCTTATTTATTATTTATTTATTTATTATTTATAAAAAGATTTTTACAGTGTAGTGTACTACTAATTGGCCAAATAATATCAAAATTATAGAAACTTCTACCAGCTCCACTGTACTTCAATAAACAAATTAATACGTGGTCAATATATGAAAAAAATACTTACTAGTTAGAGAGTTTATAATGTAAAAAATACCATATATTCAATCAAATTACCATACAGACATCAAACGCATATATATAATAATTATAGCTGATACGAAGATTATTCCCTGCGAAAACCTTCACATTTCTTGATGTGCCTTTTTTTTTAACGGCACTGTCATTTCATCTGAAACAGCCGATTAACATTCAGTTTGCTCTTAGTATGCCACAGTGACACACACAACAATGCTTAGTAAAATTACCAATTACATTTTTTTTCGTGTCACAACTCCCTCGAGGCCACAACAGACTAATGCAATTTAACGCTTTTACAATAAAACAATATCCGTTCGCACGTAGAGAGATAAGATAAATTTTTGACATTGAGTAAAATTATATTCATACTTAAAAACTTAATTACAGTGGGCATTCTAATTAGCAGGACCTGACAATGTGTATTCTTTGTAATGCTGTAAAAATGTCCTTTAACACTGTTTAAGATAATAATAATAATAATAATAATAATAATAATAATAATAATAATAATAATAATAATAATAATAATAAAAAAAAAAAAAAAAAAAAAAAAAAAAACAACTGATAAACACAAAGAAACTTAATGACGAGTATTAATATGGTGATTTATGGTAATTTCTCTTTATTTACTTATTTGGTTGTTACAAATAAAGTATCTGCCATTGATAATTACAAAACAAATTGATGTAGCTATCCTGGACCTCTCCAAAGCATTTGACACTGGGCCACACAACAACCTGCTGCACAAAATGAATGAATACGGTATAAGAGGACCACTAAACAAATGGTTGGAGATGTTCCTAACCCAAAGGAAAATGAAAGCTGTCGTAGATGGGGAGGAATCAGAAGAAGCTTCAGTTGACTCCGGTGGACCACAAGGTACAATACTAGGACCCCTTCTCTTCATCTGCCACATTAACGACCTCCCAGATGCAGTGCAATCATCTGTCAGATGACTGCCTCCTGTACAGGAACATAAATAGTCAACATGACCACACACTCCTACAGCGAGACCTCCAAAATCTAGAAGTATGAGCCAAAAACTCAGTGGGGCATGCGCTTCAAAGCAAAGAAGTGCTTTATACTTAGCATCAAGAACAAAAGCCAGAAGATGTACAGCCTAGATGGACATGTACTACAACAAGTCCAACACAACCCATACCAGGCTTACAAATATCAGAAGATCTAAAATGGACCACGCATATCTCAAATGTAGCCAAGAAAGCCAATTCGACACTTGGCTTTCTATTAAAGAAGAAATCTACGCTTCTGCCCAAAAGATTGCAAAACGACCGCATATATATCATTAGTACGATCAACTATGGAATATGGTGCCATAATATGGGACCCATATACACAACATGATATAAATCAATTGGAAAGAATACAACGCAGAGCAGCTAGATTCATAACAGGGGACTATAGGTCTGGAGAAGAGGGGTCGGTCAACAAAATGCTAGCCGAGTAAGAACTAGACAACCTACAAACGAGAAGAACAAGTCAACGGATGGTGTTTCTGTACAAAGTGGTTAAGGGGTTGGTCCCAGTTATTAATCCCGATGATTTTCTCGTTAAAAGTAAACCTAAGAGGACAATCAAACCTAAAACATTTGACAATTTTGTAAGTGCCAATATAGTGACGAATTCAGTGAAGAACAATTCTAAGGCACTAGAAACTATTCCTAGCAACACCGATCCATATAAGAACTCTTTCTTTGTCAAGAGCATACTACACTGGAACCAACTGGAAGACCGTATTGTATGCGCAGATAGAGTTGAGAGCTTCAAGGCTGCTCTTCAACACCGACAATAGGTGTCTCTCTCACCCGTTGAGTAAAAGCCAGAATTGGTGTCTTCAACGTATACATACAGAATTACATTCTTTAACAAGTAAAAACACAAAAATACTGAACTCCGAGGAAAATTCAAAAAAGGAAAATAAAAAATCAAAAGGCAAAATCAAAAGTCCAAACACATCAAACGAATGGATAACAACTGTCATATTCCTGACTTGGTACAGGCATTTTCTAATGTAGAAAATGGTGGATTGAACCTGGTTTTATAGCTAGCTAAACCTCTCACTTGTATGACAGTCGCATCAAATTCCATTACATTGTCAACGATGCATGAACAAAACAAACATACTCAAAGAGTAAAAATGTCAAAAATATGGGTACAACAGTCAATATTGTGTTATCATCTTAATATCACTACATAAACAACAAATGTAACAAAGTAGCACAAAAAGGCATACATCAAATTTAACATTCTCATTTTGCTTTTCTTATACTGCTGAATTTATCTATGTAAAGTCTACCCATTAATGAAAGAAGGTTTTCATTACTGATGTAAAATTGCGCGTTTGAAATTCGCACAGGTAGACATAAAAATAATTTTGTCGTATGACGGCATACATAAATGCAGACTCACGTAAAGTAGATATAACAAAAAACAGACTTACAGTAAAAATAATAAATAAAATAATGGTGTGGTTCAAAGTATGACGGGACACATAAGTACAGTTTCACGTCAAATACGGCTGAATTTATCTATGTAAAGTCTACCCATAAATGATAGAAGGTTTTCATTACTGGTGTAAAATTGCGCGTTTGCAATTCGCACAGGTAGACATAAAAATAATTTTGTCGTATGACGGCATACATAAATGCAGACTCACGTAAAGTAGATATAACAAAAACCAGATTTAACAGTAAAAGTAATAATAATAAATAAAATAATGGTGTGGTTCAAAGTATGACGGGATACATAAGTACAGTTTCACGTCAAATGTATATCACAAAAAACAGACTAAACAGAAAAAGTAGTCTTATTGAATAAAATAGTTTAGTCATTCATAGTATGTCAAGATCCTTAAGTAAAAGTAATATCAATAAATGAAATAATTTTGCCGTTCAAAGTATGTGGTTTTACGTAACCACAGAGTCACTTCAAATGAATATCTAAAAAAGACATATAAAAGAATACTATAATACGTAATTAAGATGATAACAAACGTCAGTACGCAAAATCTATACTTCAAGACCATCTTGTATTATTTGTGAAGTTGATACGGAATATTTATCAACAAGTTCTGGGTATCTTCCGATGAACTTTTTTAGAAAAAGGACGAGACGTTCTTTGACATACCCCTGGTTCATCAATTTTCTGCTCAGACACTGGTGACGTTTTACAAAGTCTGAATAGGAGCTGCAAGCTCTTGAATACCTTATAAGGTTGGAAATGTATATTCCATATGCAGGTGAAGTTGGTATATTACTACTAAGGTGGGGGAAATTGATAATTTCAAAATTAAAATCGTCTCGTTTGTCATAGATTCTGGTACTGAGATGACTGTGTATGTCAAATTCGAGGTATAAGTCTAAAAATGAGGCAGAGGAAGCCGTGTCTGTGGTCTCTTTAATTTCTAGTTCTGGTGAGTATATTAATGGAATCCAATCAGAAAAGTTCGGATTGTTAATGGAAAGAACATCATCAATATATCTGAAAGTGAAATTAAATAACCTGGCTTCTTTGATCTTCTTGTTTTTGACAAGTGTCTGAAGGAACTCCGATTCATATGAAAATAAGAAGAGGTCGGCAAGGAGAGGCGCACAGTTCGTTCCCATAGGAATGCCGACAATTTGTTGAAAAAGTCTACCTCCAAATTCAACAAATATGTTGTCAATAAGAAACTCCAGCATACTGATCACTTGTTCCTCTGTGTAGTATGTTTTACCCTTTTGTTCTTTATTAACAAAATATGCTTTATGGTATCCCAAAGTGATAAATGTATAGCGTATGCTACCATTTTTATGATGAAAAGCATTGTGAATTATTTCTTTTAGACGGGTTTTCAATTTCACATGGGGAATGGTTGTATACAAGGTTGAAAAATCAAAAGTTTTAATAGAACTAATTTCAGAAAAAGACCGAGATTTAAAATTATCCAGAAGTTCTTTAGAGTTTTTCAGAATCCACATATGGTTAATACCACTACGTGAGTAAACAGTTTCACAGTATATCTGAAGACCCTCTTTAACTGCGGACAGAATTTTAGTCAATCTAATGGACAATTCTTTAGTAGAACAAGCAGATGAGCCGGCAATGTACCGTTGTTTGTACGGAATTTTGTGAAGTTTAGGTATCCAATACAAACAAGGTAAGTCCTCCGATTTGTTGTTCAATGCAATGTTCATAGAAGCCATGAAGGACTTATGATTCGCCAAAATCTCATCCTTGTCAAATGATATGTTTTTGTATGTGGGATTACCTGAGTGTTCATTTATTCCTAATTCTTTTATAAGACACTCGTAGTAATACGATTTACATACAAAGACAATATTATTTGAAGCTTTGTCCGCAGGAACAACAACATACTTATCTTGAAGAGATGATAGACATTTCACAGCCTCTTTGTCACTGAAAATGGACTTAGGTCGATCATTCACACAGTTTTTCAACTTATGAATGCGACGTTTTATCAGAGACCTGATTGTTTTGACCCATTCTGACAAAGTGTCCAGTTGCACTTCTTCTCGCTTAGCCCATGCTCTGGCGTAGTTCTCAATGGAATCCATAATTATTTTGAAGTTATGGTTCCAATTGATGTGTTGGGGTTCTCTAAACTTAGGACCACGAGAAATCACCTTTCGGAGATTTTCATGTTGAATTATGTTTAGATCCCCAGTAATCCCACTGGGGATCTAAGTTATCCCACGATGACGCGGTGTGTCAGTGTAAGATCATCCCACTGATCTAACACTGACACACCAAGTCCGAGTGGGATAACTATTTTACATCCCAGCTATTTTAGATAAGACGAAAAACCATTTACAACTCATAAAATCTAGTTTAGAACGCCACACACATGACACAACCATTATAATTTATTTATTTATGAAATGCACATTTATACCCCTGAAGGCATATACAAACAATAGTATTGGTTGTATATGCCTTCAGGGGTATAAATGTGCATTTCATAAATAAATTGTATTATACAATACAAGAAACACAATGGAATATACTTTCTATATACTACTATATAATTACATTAAATGTATGTTGTTTCATTAATTATAATGAAACAACATACATACTTTATTCTGGTAAGCTTAACTGCACAACACGTGTTATTCCGTAAGCAGTTGCATTACTCAATACAACTTTTCATTCATGATAACACATGGTCCAACAATAAAGTGCACAGGTGAATTAAATAAAAAAATTCGTGTTTTCATGATCATAGCTAAAAAATGTAATTATAAGTATTGAATGCTTCTTTTTGTAACTTTATAGGGTTGTAAAAGCGTTGACCGTGCTTCATACAAAATGTACTTCGGTCAACGCTTTTACACCCCAATAAATTTACAAAAAGAAGCATTCAAAATGCCCTTTATGACCCCCGAACACGATGAGTATTCAAACAATGTCAACTCGCCCCAACGGCCCACACTTTATAAAAAATCGCCCCACTCTTGTTTAACGACTTGCCCCACTTTTGAAAAAGTGTAGATTCAAATTGAACAATCAGTCTGACAACTCACTTATCAACGAAAAGGGTTTAAACCCCTCTGAACAAAGTTCTGCGAACTCGCCCCACTTATAAAAATATCATGATTCCTTTAAGTATGTTAAATTACTGATAGTTCGTATCCAGTTGTCCTGGTGTAGTTGTATGTGTCTTGGCTTATTAAAACCCCCAGCATATACACTGGATTTTACGTGAATTTTGATAGATAGTCTTTTCCTTATAATTGGTTATAAGTTTTATAGTGGATTTGGCATGCCCGCCAAAATGTTACAGAACAAAGGAAAGCATGCATAACAAAGAAACTAAAACTGGGGTGATCTGGTAGGGACGATCCGGCTCAGATCACCCCTGTAAGAATAAAGGAGCTGGAATGTAATTTTTAAGGTCAGGCAATTGTCATCAAGCTTACAACTTATTTCGGTGTGATATTAATTTTTAATTTAGAACTGAAAAGGTTATTTTTTGTTTAATTTAACCATGATGAACAACACGCATGGCATTGAAGCCTAAAGCATTGATAAGTTAAAACAGACTATCTTTAGAATTAATCATAACCAAGTGTCTAATGTATAATATTAATGAATATAAATTGAAAGAATCATTCTCAAATGAAACAAAATATCACGTGCAAAACCGACATAATAAAGATTCATCAAATGAACTGCAATTGGGATTAGGCATTCGGAGTAATTTTTGTAAAGGTTAAAATCAATTTTAATTCAATAATTATATCTTGTAAGTAAGAGACCTATAGTTGATAATTGTTTTGTCATTTGATCTCTTGTGGAGAGTTGTCTCATTGGGAATCATATCACATCTTCTTCTTGTTTTTTTAAAATTATATTTAACAAGACAGCTGAATAGAAATATGACAACCGCTTCGCATGTGTGATAAAAAGGCCACCTTAACCTTACGAGTCGAAAAAAGGCTTAAAGTCAGTTTTGAGGTGAAATGTATCAGTTCAAGTAACAATATATATATTATATGTATGTTTGATAGACCAATATATAGCTAGAGATATTCTTTGGTTGCAATCAGTTGTAATACTAGTACAATCGACATTCCAGATGTAAATGGATAGCATCTCCTACCAGTAAATCTATCAGGACATTTAGGATCACAGGCACTTCTTACACGTCTCTTTAAAACATATGCCCATATAAGTTACACTTTACTACACGCATTTTTAACTCAGTGTCTTAGCCTTGATTTAAACAATATTTATTATGAATTATACAAGTACAATTTATAAACACATTCACAATTACAGAAACAAACAACAAGTGCTTAAACTAATCTGTCTTAGCCTTGTATGCAATATGTAAAATGTCCTTTGCCATTATATTTGTGAATTCTGAATGGTTCAACATTTAGTTTTTTCCGTTAAAATATAAGATCCATTGTACGTTTCTTGAAGTTAAGATTATTCCATATTCTGACAGAAAATGGTATAGACGACTTTCAGATATTCTTTGCATTTGTCATAACTTCTTATTTTTTAGGTTATTTCCACTGATAACAGATACAACTGGAGCTATGTAGCCACCAACTTAGAGCTAATTTCCAATTTCTTGTAATGTGAAACTTTGGTTGGCTTGTTTGCTTTGTTGGTATAAACGTTAACTTAAGCTTTGTAATTAAGATGAGATCTTCAAACAATATATATAGGCATAGTTAAACCTGTATATATTGTATATGAATTTCATTGGACGTTACCCCAATTACAATTCACGTACAATATACAACCAAAAACAAGCAAGCTAACCCAAGTTTTGCTGTACATGCATTAGGAAATTAGTTGTAAATATTAATGACATTAAGATTTATTATGCATTTGACAGGAAATTATAAATTTACGTTGAGTTCGCCTTAATAAGGTTTCTCCAGTCAGTTTCGAAACATTGTGCTCATATGCTTCCAAATATTTAGCCCCGTTTCGATTCTGGTAGTCCTACGTTTTTAGATTCATTTTCAAATCAACATCTCTTACTTTGAATCTATATTCTAAACGTGGTCTTTTCCTAAAGTTAAAAAAGATATTTAAATTTGTATAAGTGTTTTTTTGTAAAAGTGCAAATGTTAAATTTCCTCGTTATACGTTTACAATATGTCCCCAAATGCTCTTTAACTTCGTACTTTATTTGGCCTTTTTTTATTTTTTTTTGTATTTGAGCGTCACTGTTGAGTCTTTTGTAGACAAAACGCTCGTCTAGCGTAAATACAAAATTTTAATCCTGGTATCTTTGATGAATTTATTTGCAACCACTGGGTCGATGCCACTGCTGGTTGAGTTTTTTTTAAATCCCCGAGAGTATCACCAGCCCAGTGATCAGCACTTCTGTGTTATCATGAACTATCATTGATATTGTAATAATTACAAATAAACTGTTTACAAAACTTAGAATTTTTGAAATACTAAGGCTTTTCTACCTCAGGAATAGATAACCTTAGCTGTATTTGGCAAAACTTTTAGTTTAAACATATTTCTTTATAGTGGATTTGGAAACAAGTTTTGCAACTTATATTAATCCCTTTCCACTTTGCGGGTGCGAGTGCTGCCTTGTAGCGGCATTAGCCTACTCTTTTTCGAAATCTACAAGGGTGTCTTTAACGTGCAAGAAATATGGCTCTCTCTTAACACAGGTCAGCCATTTATCGCCCCCTTCCGATGGACTATCATCGTTTCCTCAAGACCATACTCGCAAATGGTGTGAAGGGAGAGCCGAAAATTGAGTTCCTGAAATTCTCATTCCGAACAGGAATCGAACCAGGAACCTTTGCGTTAGTAGTCCGATGCACTAACCACTACACAACGGCTCTCTTTTAGGCAAAACTTTTAGGAATATTTGGTCATCAATGCTCTTCAACTTCGTATTTTATTTGTCCTTTTTAACTTTTTTGATTCGAGCGTCACTGATAAGTTTTTACGGAAGACAAAACGCGCGTCTGGTGTAAGCACAAAATTTCAATCCTTGTATCTATGATGAGTTTATTTACCTGTTAATTATGCATTTACATCAAAGCATCACCTGTTAATGCAGACTTTGTGTTATCATCTAAATCGGTAGTCAGACTCGGACTTCTCTTGGACTGAACTTTAATTTGCATATTGCTATTATGCGTTTACTTTTCTACATTGGCTAGAGGTATGAAGGGAGGGTTGGGATCTCACAAACATGTTTATCCCCACCGCATTTTTGCGCCTGTCCCAAGTCAGGAGCCTCTGGCCTTTGGTTGTCTTGTATCTTTTTTTATTTTAGTTTCTTGTATACAATTTGGAGTTTAGTATGGCGTTCATTATCACTGAACTAGTATATATATTTGTTTAGGGGCCACATGAAGGACGCCTCCGGGTGCAGGAATTTCTCGCTGTATTGAAGACCTGTTGCCTGTTGGTGACCTTCTGCTGTTGTCTGTTCTATAGTCGGGTTGTTTTGTCTTTGACACATTCCCCATTTCCATTCCCAATTTCAATTTCAATTTCAATCTGTCAGCAGTCCTTATTGCCTCAGATATACGACAGTTTTAACATTTTACGTTTTCGACATGGAATATTATGGAGGAGTGGTTGGAGGGTATGTCATCCCAAATTCCTGTAAAACTAAGGCATTATTTCCGGATCCCGAAAGATAAATCATTAATGAAAGAGTCCCAATTAGTAAAATCCCGAAACACCGCGAAAATAAAGGCCCAATCCCGTCGCGAAGTCCAAGTCGCGAAAAAAGTAATTCTGACCCCCATAATATAAAGAACTCATTTAATAACAAAATGTTAAACAATTGGAATTAATCTGTGCTTTGGATCTAAATCAAACACAAGGTTTGCCTATTGTAAAATGGTATACCCTGATAAGTTTCGTCAACAGTTGGAATTGAACATGAATATTCGTTTACTAGGTTTGTCTTTCGCTGTAGTTAACAGTAGTTTACCTGCATACGGATATACCTTAAAATATTCATGAAAATCATTCCACTTTATTCTGTATATATTCTGTGTAAAGGCAAACAACATCCTGCCTATTACATTGAACAACGAGGAAATAGAGATAGTAGACAGCTTCACATACCATGGATCGGTCATAGATACCAACGACAATGCAACAGCCGACATAAGGAATAGAATTAAAAAAGCAAGAGCAGCATACTATAAGCTAAGAAAAATATGGACATCAAACCAAACCAGTAGAAACACCAAAATGAAAATTTATAAAAGCAATGTAATATCAGTGTTGCTATATGGGGCAGAATGTTGGAAGATAAGCAAGAGATATGGAGATAGACTTAACACCTTCAACACCAGGAACTTGCGTAGAATCTTTAAGATATTTTGGCCAACTATGATATCCAACGCAGAACTGCTACAAAAAGACAACATGTGCAGCATAACCAACACCATTAAGATCAGGAGATGGAGTTGGATAGGTCACATCCTGAGGATAGACCCATGGAATGATTGTAGAATCGCCTTGACATGGACACAACCAGGAAAGAGAAATGTAGGAAGACCAAAAGAAACTTGGAGACGAATGGTAGATAAGGAAAGAACAGAATTTGGATGGAGAACATGGGGAGAAGTATGCCAAGCCGTTCTCGTCAAAACTATGTTTAAACCCTTTTTTCGAAAAAAATACACACTGAGATTTAAAAACCAAAAATAACACACTGAGAAATCGAAATTACACACCGAGATTTAAAAAAATAAAAAACACACACTGAGATTTCAAAATTACACACTGAGATTTTAAAAAGACACACTGAGATGAAATAAATTGAAAAGCACACACTGAGAATTGTTAATTACACACTGAGATTTCAAAAATACACACTGAAATTAATATGCAAATTACTAATGAATATTCATGAGATGAATAATTCAACAGATTAATATCTTGATCTCAAGAACTCTTGTCATTATAATGAAATGCGATTCCTTCAACCAACATTCGTAATAAATTTCAAGACTTAACATCGCTCATATTCATAAGTTTGTTTCCTATAATTCAGGTCATTACTACCAGTAATTAAACATGTGTCCCTTTTCAAAAGTCTTCCAACTGTTTCCGTGATTTCGCTAGTTAATCTTTAATATTTTTGTTACGTTTATATGCTATAATAGACACTTGAGTAAAAATTTCATTGCATTCTTTTGCAGATTGTTCCAATGTTTTCTTATAATTTTAATAAAGTTTTTCACCATTTGGTTATTTTTTGTAATAAGAGTAAGTGGGTATTTTTCTTGTTCTTGTATTTCTAAAGTTTTTTTTAATTAATAATTTGGAACCAAATCGAAGGACTAACGAGTTCTGTCCCCTTGTTGTTTTAAGCTTGTAATAGATTCAGATTAAGTATGCTAATTAGATATGTGCGCATAAAAAGTGCGCACAAATCTCAGTGTGTAATTTTAAATTCTCAGTGTGTAATTTCAAATTCTCAGTGTGTGTTTTCAGTTTATTTATTCTCAGTGTGTCTTTTTGAAATCTCAGTGTGTAATTTTCAATTCTCAGTGTGTAATTTTCAATTCTCAGTGTGCGTTTTTCATTTTTGTAATCTCAGTGCGTCTTTATGAAATCTCAGTGTGTATTTTTTAATTCTTAGTGTGTAATTTTCAATTCTCAGTGTGTAATTTTCAATTCTCAGTGTGCTTTTTGAAGTTTTTAAATCTCAGTGTGCTTTGTTGTAATTCTCAGTGTGTAAATTTTTCGAAAAATGGTTTAAACATAGTTTTGACGAGAACGGCTTGCCATAGAGAAGCACAACAAGCAGCAGCAGACAGACTCAGATGGAAGGCTTCCATTCGCGCCCTTTGCGACACATGGCGCTAACGGGAGTTGTAAGTTGTAAGTATATATTTCATTTCTGTAATCATCAGTATTTTATACCCTATCAATACCCTCGTAGTTAAAAATTGAGATTTGTTGTGTTCATGGTGCCTTTTTCAAGAATCAACCATAATCCATTGTATCTATAATACATATTGAAACCTGGAGCGAAATGATATATCTTATAAAAGACTTAGTATGTCTTCAGCACAAAACGATGGACTCAACGCCTGAACGTAAAAAGAAGTATATGTTTTTTTTCTTTTCGATACGATTTTGTCAGTTTTTGGATTAAAAAAAACTTGTTGCCACGGAATGCTTTTTATCTTTCTCTAGAATTTATATCCCGGTTGAATCCATGGTAATACATATTAAAGATTCGGAAGGCCTCTAATGGGTCTTTAATACCGCGAGAAAATACCGCACCGAAGGCGTCCTTACCTTGCCCCTTGTACTAGTTCAGTGATAATGGACGTCATACTCAAATCCGAAATGTAAAGAAGAAACTAAAATAAAAAATATTACAAGACTAACGATATCTCCAAAGCGAACACAAATGATATCTAGTAAAAAATCAAGGGCAGTTATAATATCAAAGCATGTCCAATAGACATAGTTCTTTTATTTGTTGTTACTAAAAAAATACCTAAAAGAGTTTGAAATTAAATATTCGTATTCTGACTTTTCAAATGACCATTTAATTTTTTCTTAACAAGGACATGAGACGAGTGGCATATAAGGTAGAAAAATCTTAACTTTGAACAGATTCAAAATCACCAATATAAGCATGCAATTTATCAAGTACTTCCAAATATATTATATATCTTTTATTGTGAAACTACCCCTTTACAACGGGGGCAAGCGCCAGCGGAGTACTGACACCTGCGTCATCAAAAATGCACATCATAGTATTTACAAACAACATAAAATGATTGTAGTAAAAATGGTATAAGATACTTGCAAAAGGCTTTATATATATTAAGTCTTATCAATACATTAACGCTAAAATATCATAATAAATTGGTTATTTGGTAAAAGTACATTACAGTGACAATTTCATATGCATAAATACTTTGAAACCTTTCATTCATAAAAGATTTAAAAAATCAAACTTAAAACTAAAAACGTTCATACACAGTTCAAGATATTATGCATTGGAAATCTTATCAATTTGAAAAGAACGTTCATTCATTACGTCTACAAGGTATTTTTTAACGATCTTATCTAAACTATTACCTAAGTCTGGAGAATACAAGTAGCCCAGATCACCTATCATTCACTGTATTTGTGATCAGGGTGGCAACTCTGAAAAACAGATATCCATTTTTAAATTCTCGAAACATGCTTGTATGTTAGTACTTGTTCTTTTTCTGATAGCCTAGAAAAAAGGACAATCTAACATAACGTGAAAGATGTTCTCAATCGCATTTGAGGAACATAGCTGACACTCATTATTTGTTGTCAGATTCATTCATTGAAGCGTTGCATTTATAGGCAGACAATTCGTTCTTGCCAAAAAATTTAGCCTTGTTGAGCGGAAGTCGTCAACATTTGATAGATACGGCTGCTTACGACTAACAACCACAAAGGATTGGTACAAATTTAGGCAACTCGTTCCTAATATATTACATAGTTGAGTATTGGTCGTTTCGTTACCATAAAATTTATCAAAGATGTTAACGTTTATGTTTCCATTTGCATAATGGTCAAGACCCGCAGTCTGTAAAATAGTTTCGATATTTTCGATATATTTCCATTCATTACATTTAACAGGTACAATTTCATCAAGGATAATTTTAGACAGCCGATTATTGGGCAGGTTTTTCAATCTAGCGTAGTATGCAATTCTTTGTCTATCCATAAATCTTTTTATTGGCTCCCAGCCAAATTCAGCTAGGAGCGAACATTTAGGAATATTCATTTTTGTGTTTAAGATTATTTTCCCCACTTTATATTGAAAACTTTCTAGTAATTCTTTACATTTCTGGGATGACGGGAACCATACTGAACATCCATACGTCAGTGATGGTCGAATAGCCGACATCCACAGAGAATGTCCAAAATTTATACGTTTAAAATCCCCATGTTCACCTAAAATACGAATTGCATGATTTATTTTCCGTTGAAAATTTTCTTTCAGGTACTGTTCTATATGGTATGTAGATTTAAGGGATCTTGAAAAATATACGCCTAAATATTTGTATTCATTTACTTCTTCAATGAGATCGTTCCCCAGATACCATTTTTTTATCTGAGTCTTTCTTTTTACCTGTAACTAGAACCTTCGACTTGGATGAATTAAACTTTAATCTCCATTTTGAGACAAATTTATGCGCTATGTTTAAGAGAATTTGTAGCTCTTCTTCAGTGATTCCTAATAGGACAATGTCATCAGCGAATAGAAGGCAGTTTATAAACTCAGAAGCAATGTTAATGCCTAAATTTGCCCCCTTCAGCATATCGCACAGGTCAGTCATTAAGACGGAAAAAAGTGTAGGAGATAGGACGCATCCTTGTTTAAGACCAAATTCTTGATCGAACCATTCAGACTCGTAATTACCAAAAAGGACTTTATTGCTAACATTCTTATATAATGCTCGGAGGATCTTCCAGCATTTACCCTGGATACCCTTTTTCCATAGGAGATAAAACAGTCCATCCCGCCAAACTTTATCGAAAGCCGATGAAAGATCAAGGAATGCAAGAAAAGTCCTTTCCTTCCTTGACTCTTTCATCGAACAAATTCCGTTAAGTGTAAAAATGTGATTCTCCACCCTCCTATCTTTTCGGAAAGCACCTTGGCTTTCCCCAAGTATCCCTTTATCTTCAATATAGCCCATAAGATTACATTCAATTAGCTTATAGTATACCTTATATACATTTGATGTTAGAATTATACCTCTGTAGTTACTCAGAGAGTGTGTAGACCCACCTTTGTGTATGGGTATAATGATTCCTTTATGCCATTCATCTGGGATTATTTCTAGATCTGTAATTTTGTTAAAAATATGTACAAGGGAGTTTAACAGGATATCCCCACCATATTTAAGGAATTCGTTAGGAATGCCATCAGTACCACAGTCTTTTCCAGATTTGATACTTTTCAAAGTCTGTGAAATTTTATTTTCGTCGAAAGTAACCGATAGGGGACTCACTCGAGAATCTGATATTAATATATTTTCGTCAATATTTGTAATAAGGTTTTTAACATTTTTTTGAAGTTCTTCATTTTCATTTTGAAAGGAAATTCTTGGAAAGGGCATTATTTATCTCATTTGTATCCGTTAATATTTTATCCGAATTATGTGGATCGTTAAGCTCTATAGGACCTGTATCGGTTCGTTTTATTTTAAGAAAATTCCAAAAACCTTTCATCTTATTTTTTGCATTTATACATTTATCATTAAACTGTCGGATTTTGGCTGATCGTTCTTTCCGTTTGATAGCCTCTTGTACTTGGGATTTCCGATTAAAATAAATTTCTTTAAGTCTTTTGCCAATTTCGTCATCATGCGCATGATATTTGTTATGGGTGCGGTTTAATCTATTGGCGTTGCGGCGTTGTTTTAAGAGATAATCAAGTTCTTTATCCCAAAAGTCTTTGTAATTTTTTACGGGTTTGACTTTACCGATAGCTAACATTGCAGATTTTTCTACCGCATTTTTCCATAAATCCCAGAGTCGGTTTACATATTTATTTTGTCACTTTCTTTAGTAAATTGGCTCATATTTTCATTAAGTTTTTTCTGGAAGAGGGTCCAGTCTGTTTTATCGTTTATTTTCGAAACACATTTTTCATTTTGTGTCTGTACAATAGGTTTACAAATTAGAGTTAATCTTATCAAAACATGATCACTGTGCAAGTCGAACCTGCCTGAATCGTTTATTACAACACTAGAGACATTTTCTGACAAGCTTTTTGTAAGAAATACGTAATCTATTGCCGACCTCTGATTATTAAGAAAGCGCTTGAAATGACCCGTACAGCAATTCATTGTATTTGCTACTATCATTTGACTTGCGTCAATGAACTGTAATAAGCGAGATCCGTTATATGACGGTAAACTACATATAGTTTATTTTTACCTGTATGTTCGCAAACACCAACACAACGCCCGTTGAAATCGCCCATGAGTAGTATTTCATATCCCATGGCATTTAAACGAGACGTTTCGTCTAGTAATTGGAATATTAATTCATCAGTGTAAGATTTATTTGTTCCGTCGTTCGGAAAATAAACTACACCTATTGCCGTTTTCACGTTATTTATTCGCGTTAAAGTCCAAAGCCGTTCATATAAATCTGATTTGCTATCAAGCAAATTTTCATCAAGCAATGGTAAATGCGACTTCAGACAAATACCTATGCCTCCTTTTTCTTTACTACCTTGTCGCGTTTTTCCGACCCAACAATAAGATATATCTAAGTTAGGTGGTCGGGTGTTATTTTTCAAAAATGTCTCAACCAAACCAAAAATACCAACATTATTATATTTTAAATGTTTGTTAACTTCATGTATTTTTGACGTCATACCACGAATATTGAGATAGTCGATATTAAGACTGGTCTTACCATACGAGCGACGACTAGTTTTTTTCCCGCGTTTATGTTTACGATATTTTATTGCATGCATTTTCTTACTTTTATCTATAGGATCTATCTGTTCAGAGTTGCCAACCTCTTTGGCCAGTAACCTAAAATCTACATACCTTGGCCTTATGACCGGGTTCATTACAATTATGACAAAGAACATAAGTACCATGCCTACAGACAGAAGTCGTATGGTTAGATTCGCCACAATACCAACAGAAAATGTTATCATGAGTGTCTTTTGTTTTCCTATAGTTATTAGGTGTTTGTGAGTGACCACCAGACCTATTATGATCACCATACAAAGAGAACGATCTATTGTCTAGACTATGATATTGTTTATCTTGCCTTCGGTCCATATGATTACGGTTGTTTTGTCTTTCCGGGTTCCTACGCCCTTGACGCTTTTTATAACTATTACTAGCGTTGAACGACTTCTTCTAAGAATTCTGATTCGAATGACTGTCCGCCTGTCGTCCGTTGTAGGGTTTACGATTGTTAGACATTCGTTGAAAGTATAATTCATCTGTTACTTCTTTCAGAGCACGATGATCAAACTTTGGTTCCAATAGTTTTATGTTTAGGTTTTCGGCCAACTTAAAGGAGCCTGTAATGTCCAAGTGAACTCCATCAGGTTCATACATGTTAACATTTATGGAGTCATTCGATAGACGGAATTTGTCGTCATTGTCTACATAGTGTAAAGATTCATCATTGGCAATTTTTTGTAGGATGTTGTTCGCTCTACTAATTCCAAAGAATTTTTGACACTCCAAAAGTAATTTTATTCCACTATTTTGAAAGATCTCATTTGAACAATTTATTATCAATTTTTTATTGTACCACAAGTGTACTAGTAAGTAGAATAGACAGTTTAGTAGTCACACAATGGCTTGAAGACGAAATAAATAATGATGCAAATCGTCCTAAATAATGCACCTACATTAAACTTTTAAAGCCCACAGATACAGATGTAAACAATTCAAATATATCAATTTGGCCATTTTACCTGTTTTCCAATAAACAGTTTAATTTCTTTTGCTTAATTTAAACAGGATGTCAGGCTGTAAAACATTTTAATATGTAATTAGTTCGATAATGAAATGATCAATTTTATTTTCTTTCACTATTTATCTTGTGATATTGACTATATTTTCCGAAAAGAAGATTACTGAAAAACTAAGTTTCCAACTCCCAACGCTAGGTTCGAGCGTTCCTGATGGAAGTTAATCCAGAAAAACGCTTGGAACACACAGAATTAATAAAATGTTATTTTCATTAACACTAACATCCGTGAACTCACCTCTAAATAAATTTTACATTGAGGTTCTGAAGAAGGAAATCACCAATTCACCAACATTTCAACTGACTCCATTTTCAGAAAACGAAATCTGTAACAAACATAAACTTTTAGCCACCGCTTTACAAGCAGAGCCAAATACAATGAAAGTCCTAACTATGTATTGCTTCCGAAGCTGCACAAAACCCCTTACAAATATAGATTTATTTCGTCTTCAAGCCATTGTTCAGCTACTAAATTGTCTATTCTTCTTACCAGCACACTTGGTACAATTAAAAACCTGATAATAAATTGTTAAAATAAGGCCTTCGAAAATAGTGGAATAAATTACTTTTGGAGTGTCAAGAACTCGTTGGAAGTACTTGATAAATTGCATGCTTATATTGGTGATTTTGAATCTGTTCAAAGTTTTGATTTTTCTACCCTGTATACCACATTGCCTCACATTCTCATTAAGAAAAAATTCAAACACCTAATTAAATGGGCATTCAAAAAATCAGAATGTGAATATATATGTTCAAACTCTTTTAGGTCATTTTTTAGTAGCAATAAACAAAAAAACTATGTTAATTGGACATGCTTTGATACTATATATGCCCTTGAATTTTTACTAGATAACATTTTTGTTCGCTTTGGGGATTCCGTATATCGTCAGATTATCGGAATTCCAATGGGGACTAACTGTGCACAACTTATTGCGGACCTGTTTTTGTATTGTTATGTGTTACAATTTATGACAAAAATAAGCAACGACCCATCGAAACAACATCTGATAAACAAATTTAATAATACTTTTAGATATTTGGATGATATTTTGGCTCTCAATAATGACGACTTCAGTATTTATATTAATGAAATTTATCCTGTTGAACTTACTTTAAATAAAGCTAATACTAACAATGACCACTGCTCTTTTCTCGATCTTGATATCTATATCACTAATGGAAAGCTGAATACTAAAATTTATGATAAAAGGGTTGATTTTTCATTTCCTATCGTTAATTATCCGTTTTTAGATGGTGAAAAGTAAAATCACAAAAATACTGAACTTAGAGGAAGATCAATTGGGAAAGTCCATAATCACATGGCAAAATCAAAAACGCATCAAAAACGAATGGACAAGAACTGTCAAATTCCTGACTTGGTACAGGCATTTTCAAATGTAGAAAATGGTGGATTAAACCTGGTTCTATAGCGCTAACCCTCTCACTTTAATGACAGTCTCATCAATTTCCGATATTTTTACATTGATGCGTTAAATAAACAGACACAATAAATATAATAGTCAAAATATGGGTACATCAGTCATCATCGTTTAACAATTTTAAAAGGAACAATTTAACAGAACACAAAAACATCTACTATCTACGAACACATTTATTGATTTGAGTGTCTGACGTCAGAAAATTTTATACGTCACATAAATTTGTCGTTCAATGTGCGTACAAACAATTTTAAAATTTTCCTGGGAATGTTAGCATACAGGGTTAAAAAATCAAAAGTATGTAAGAATAAATTTAAGAAATAGACCGAGATTTAAACTAGTCCAAAAGTTATATATAGAATTTATAAGAATCCAAAAATAGTTAATTTCACTACGCGATTGAATGATTTTGACGTTTGTGGTTCAACGTATATTGTAATTCATAGTAGAAATATATCATAATGACATATAATAGAACAATATCATACTGACGGGATCTTTTAAAGTACAGAGTCACGTTATAAGAACAAAAGAAATACAAAAAGTCACAAATACAAAACAAACCACAAAAAAATAATGAAAGCCAATACAAACACATTGACGAGATGTATAAGTACCGAGCCACGTGAAACGGATATCACATGAAACCATTCAACAGTAAAAGTAATATTAATAATAGAACAAAGACAAATGAAAGAACTATAAAACACGTTGTTAAGATGATAAACAACATCAGTACGAAGAATCTATACATCAAGACCAACGTGTATTATTTGAGAAGTTGATACGGAATATTTATCAACAAGGTCTTGGTACCTTCCGATGAACTTTTTTAGAAAAAGAACGAGACGTTCTTTGACATACCCCTGTTAAATCAACTTTCTACTCAGACACTGATGACGTTTTACAAAGTCTGAGTAGGAGCTGCAAGCTCTTGGATATCTAATAAGTTGGGAAATATATATCCCATATGCAGGTGAAGTTGGTATATTGCTACTAAGGTGGGGGAAATTTATAATTTCAAAATTAAAATCGTCTCGTTTGTCATAGATTCTGGTACTGAGATGACTGTGTAAGTCAAATTCGAGATATAAGTCTAAAAATGAGGCGGAGGAAGCCGTGTCTGTTGTTTCTTTAATCTCTAGTTCTGGGGGATATATTAATGGAACCCAATCAGAAAAGTTCGGATTGTTTATGGAAAGAACATCATCAATATATCTGAAAGTGAAATTAAATAATCTGGCTTCTTTGATTCTCTTGTTTTTTACAAGTGTCTGGAGGAACTCCGATTCATATGAAAATAAGAAGAGGTCGGCAAGAAGAGGCGCACAGTTTGTTCCCATAGGACGTTCCCTTGTCACCATCTTACGGTGTTTATATATCTCAACTTGTACGATTCGTTCGTGTATGTAACAATGTTTTAGATTTTTACGAGAGAAGTTTATGTATTACTGAAAAATTATTACACCAGGGTTTTCGATATCACAAACTAGTCAAAACATTTACTAAATTTTATCATCGGTATAAAGACATCATTCGTAAATAATAATACTAAATATAGCTCAACATGCAGACTTCTAATACGTTCAGATATTTCACATCCAATTTTTTATGGAAATATTCTTTATAAAGCACAAAGGTGTCAGTATTCACCTCAGAAACTTACAAAACCTTTGAATAGACTTATTAAGAAGGGATAAAATTACAATTCTGTTGTCAGGTCATTAAAGATTGCATATTTTGGCGTTAATATTGATTCACTTATAGGGTCTTTGCATCGGAACTAAACACTTTTATTCAAAAATCAGTTGTTGGCATGACACGGGTTATGTTCTTCTCATATATGTTATGATGGTATGATACTAAACCCCTAACGGGAAGGATTGTGCCTGATGTTCATATGATGAAATCATAATCTTTCAGTCAGTTTAATTGAAGTCTGGAGCTGGCATGTCAGTTAACTGCTAGTAGTCTGTTGTTATTTATGTATTATTGTCATTTTGTTTATTTTCTTTGGTTACATCTTCTGACATCAGACTCGGACTTCTCTTGAACTGAATTTTAATGTGCGTATTGTTATGCGTTTACTTTTCTACATTGGTTAGAGGTATAGGGGAGGGTTGAGATCTCACAAACATGTTTAACCCCGCCGCATTTTTGCGCCTGTCCAAAGTCAGGAACCTCTGGCCTTTGTTAGTCTTGTATTATTTTAATTTTAGTTTCTTGTGTACAATTTGGAAATTAGTATGGCGTTCATTATCACTGGACTAGTATTTATTTGTTTAGGGGCCAGCTGAAGGACGCATCCGGGTGCGGGAATTTCTCGCTACATTGAAGACCTGTTGGTGACCCTCTGCTGTTGTTTTTTATTTGGTCGGGTTGTTCTCTCTTTGACACATTCCCCATTTCCATTCTCAATTTAATCTAATATACACATGGAAAAAAGTATTGCAACACCTTGATTTTTTAAAATTTGAAAAATCAGCCTCTTTTTTTAGATGAAATATAATAAAATATTTGTATAATATTATTGAAACATAGTTTATGATAACATTGGCATTGAAACGAACCAAAAATGTTTGAAAAAAAATGATTTATATAACCACAATTTTAATAACAAAATGAAGTGTTTTTTGTACAAAAAAATGCATTTTACAACTTTTACTGTAGTCGAAGTTTACAATGTCAGACATTTCAAAATTAATCTTCAGATGACTGTTCACATCATGGTTGATCGTTATACGCCAAAGAATTAGTACTTTGTGCACAGCCTCCATTCAAACGGATAACCGCACCTAAACGTCTTCTGATTTCTGCCAAAAATCGGCTAATTTGTTGCTAAGGTAGCAGCAACCATTTCTGATGAAGTGCATTGTTTATTTCATGATGTGTTTGAACTGGGGTGTCCTTTCGCGCACGTTCAGCCCAAAAGTGTCCCATATATGCTCAATATGGTTCAAATCCGGGCTACGATCCGTCCAAGGAAGATGAACCGAATTCCATTGGAACAATGGATCTTCCTCCACGATGCTAATTTTCAACTTTAGCGAGCTCTGCACTACATTGGATACGGGAAACTGTCTGTCTGTTCGTAAGCAAAGGTCTTTGAAATGGTCTTATCGCACGATAACTAGTAGCGATGAGTCGATCTCGAACAGTTCTTGTTAAAAGGCTCCTGTATGCCCACCACTCTCTTTTTAGGATTGTATTGTATGCAATTGGTTTCCTTCTGACCAACCTTCATTATGCTTGATTTTCCCTAGCAAATGGTATAGGGGTCTTCTTTATTTCTCTTCTCTCATGCTGATAATCTGCCATCTTGCTGCAGTTTAGAGTTGTCGAGGACCCATTACAAGGTGTCAATCACATAACTTTAAAAACTTGGTTATTTAAAGTGTGGAAAACAATGAGGATGAAAACATCTGTTTTGCTGTTTACGGGTACAGTAGCTGCATGTGCAGATAAAAACTTATCGAGTCGATATGTATTGTTTAAACTCAGGTGATACTTAAATAATGTTTAATTAGTTCTATTTTACCAAATTATATCACAAAAAAATAAAAAAGTGTTTTTTTTTAATTTCAATTTCAATTTGGTGTTGCAATACTTTTTTCCATGAGTATATATAAGAAATTTAAAAAAAAAGTCAATTTTTTTAAAGTTCTTGAACGGCCGGTGAAATAATAGTATGACACTTTACATTCAGCCGGATTTATGTTAGTTGATGTAAAGTGGGTTTGAAATAAGGTTGTTCTATAGAAAAAATTCCTTTATGTATATGTATATATTTGCTTAAGGATATAATCTGTCTTTTTAATATCTGTAAATTAAATCACGCTCTGTAGGGTTTACAATAATTTCATTAGTTAAATTAATCACAGATTGTCTGTATATGTCATCATATCAACTTAGAGAAGTAGATTTAAGGATGTTTCGCATTCTACTTTCGACTGTCTGTCAATGGCTTTAAGTCTCAGTTCTGTATTACCAAAGTGATATTCGATGTCTACGTATCTCGTTTTCTTCGATGGTTCAGGAATATTAATCGTCATTTTTCCTAAATATCGCATACCATCTTCATCTACAAACTTAGGATTGTCTTCACGTGTACAGAAGATCTCAATATCCATTGCGTGCTGAAATGGCATAAATGTTTTTAATGAATCTGTTTTAATTGTACCAATAGGAACCCCTACATCACTTTTTAAGACAGTTTTGAACTCATCATCACATTTTTCAATGCCTTGATATAGTACACGACGCTTCTCTCCGTGTTTTTCTTTGTTATAGTCTACACAGTTACGAATACCATAAGTGAGTCTTAAAATTCTTGAAGTAATGTAATCTGGTTTGTGTCCAAATAAAACTGCTCCTTTTAATATCGCTATTCCAGCGTCATCTGGATTCACAATATATTTGTCTTCAAACTTTTTCTTTATGGCATCTTGCACTAGAACACACTCAGAAAAGCAACCGACCAACAGAAAGGTAGGGACATCTCTTGCGCTTTGCCTCTCTAGGATTTCCCCAATCAATTTGATGATTTCTTGAATGGTTGATTCAAACAATGTCTTTATCAAATCTACTTCGAAACACATTTTATCTGCTTTTAAACTTATTTTCGTAGATAAAGAAGACTGGTCTACTATTGATGGAAAATCTTCTCTTAAGTGCTTCTTACAAAGTAAATCAAGTGTAGCATATGGAACAGTTATGTTAACTTTACCTGACTTTTCAGGAGTAATTGTTCTTTTAACCGTTTCAAACTCACGCAAAAGATCCAGATAGGCAGATGAGTGTTCTTTTTTCAAAAGATTCATCAGAGGTGCTCCAAATATTTTTACCATCAATTGAAAAAATGCACTGTCAACTGATGTGCCACCACAATCACTTCCTGTTGCCAGACATATTTCCTTTAGACTGTTGTCAGACATTTTCTGATGTACTGTTATATCGGCTGTTCCGCCTACAAAATAAAAACATGTAAACAATAAATGCGACTTTTCACCTGAACACAAAATCAACTAACAGTTGAGAGCAACTGGTGATTAAGCCAATCATGATTTATGTTGTTAAATCCTAATTTTTCTATATTACGTTTTGTTGATTTTCAGTTTGACTATATATTTTGTTCTTTTTAAGACCATGTTGTTATCTTGTCTTTTTTTCGACCATAGCTTTTGTTGCTACTTTGGAATCCCTTTCTTACTATGGTACCTGTTTATCATGTAATACCCCTTATTTCATTTGATTTAGTTCATTGTATCATACAAGAATATATATGGTTTATGGTTGGTAATCTGGACCGTTTATAAGTTTTCAAAAAGAAGGGAATGGGGGTGACCCCTGTGGAAGTCCCTTATATTTCATTTGATCTGTTTTATTGTCCCAAACAAGAATATATATGGTGTACCGTTTACATGTTTTCGAAAAGCAGGAGCACGTGAACCACGTGACCACAGGAACTCCTCCTATATTTCGTTTGAGTTGTTTTCTTGTCCCATACATGAATATATACGGTTTAGGGGTGGGAAATTCGACCGATTACAAGTTTTCAAAAAGAAGGGGGTTGGGGTGACCCCTGTGGAATCCCTTATATTTCTTTTGATTTGTTTTATTTTCCCATACAAGAATATATATGCAGAAGAGGTGATGATCTCGACTGTTTACAAGTTTTCAAACAGAAGAGATGGGGTGACGATGGATGGGGATTCCTCCAAATTTTCATTGGCTTTATTTTATTGTCCCATACAAGTTTATACTACTATATGGTTTAGGGGTGTGGATCGCTACCGTTTACAAGATAAAAGAATGTTTTCAAATTCAAGGGGATGGGATGACCCCCCAGGGACTTACCCTATGTTTTATTTTATTTGTTCTATTGCACTGTTATCATTTCTGAAGACTGCGTGTCTATCACTTACTGTTTTCAAGAAACAGTCATTTAAAAATTGAAAAAAAAATTCCCATAGGTTTCTACAGTAAACCCCTCCCTTATTTTTGCTCTCAAAATACACCCTAAATATATCCCGATGCACACACAAAAGATTGATGGCTCCGCTAGACATGTTAGTCTAACATTTTATGAAACTCTTAAGTAAATTTGACAAGCGGTCCGAGTGGTTCGGTCTGACTTGTCTCGAGACGAGTTGTCCACATTCTTTAAACATCCTATCAACGTCGATTTTCGGATATCTTTCATTCTTAAGACAACACCAACTTTATTTGGCAAAGACAGCGATAAACGGAATAATATGATTATAGAAAGGAATTTAAATGTGCATACATTTAATTGAAATCAATTAAATAATCAAAATCTTCTTTAAACAAAGAGAATAGTTATCAAAGGTACCAGGATTATACTCTAGTACGCTAGACGCGCGTTTCGTCTACATACCTACATAAGACTCATCAGTGACGCTCATATCAACATAATCCAAACGAGTACAATATTGAAGAGCATTGAGGATCTAAAATTCCAAAAAGTAAATATCATGATTAACAACACTTAAAGTTATAACATTAGAATACTTACTAGCTTATGTTTCGTGCAAGTTAAGATTATCGCCAACTTAGACTAATATAATATATAACTTTATTTCTCTATCATAGAGATTGTGGGTACATGAACAATATTCCTGCGCCTTATGCTATTTGGGAAATGTAATTAGAGATTTTTGGCGATGAAATATTTCATACAATTGTTCTTTGACATCTTAGCCAAAAGCACATGGGATAATGAACTGCGTACAGATTTCTATTGAGCACTGCTGCCTATGTAATGTATGTGCAACTTCAAAAATTTTGGTTAGTTCGACGATCATTTAAAGCTGTCAAATTCATGTTCACCGATTTTAATAAAATTCTCATATTTGATTTATAACAATGTATAACAATTATCCAAACTATTAAAAGTCTAGAATAAACAATTAACAGGGCACGGTTATGAAAATACGTAGCTTCGTTTCGTCTGTATTTCAGTCTAGACGCCATCTAATTAGTTGACCTCTAAAGTCATCTGATGACCATATAATCGATGTAAACATAAATATAGATATAAATAGATTAAGCAAACTCGTGCTGTTGGATTATTCTAGGTCTATTCAATTTCATATTAATAAATGGTTATCGTTTTTACTTGTATAAAAATGATTTTGTGCGGATCGAATCAAATGATTTACCTTTATTTCACTTCCAATGTTGACATTCTTTTCTTTTGAATAACTTTACACATACAATTTACGTGTTATTCATTTCAAGCTAAGGGGTTAAATTGATGTTCATATGAATACGGATTCAATGAGGTCGAATTATTCTTGAAAGTGAATAATTCAGCATCAATTTTTCTTTGCTTATTTTGACAAAATTTAACCAAACTACCTGTTAAAAGCGAATTATTATTTCACTATTTGCATTTCATTAATGATTAAGCATAATAAATAATATATTCGATTTTATATATATATCTCGTAGCTAGTGCCCCTTTAAGGTTTATGTTTTTTTTTTGTCATATTTTTTGTATTCCAAAATTAAAAGTATGAAAAAAGTGTCCAATTAGTTATAAATAACACATTAGCCTGCTAGATAATAACAATGGCACTTTTTTCACCTGTCGTTTGGAGGAACACAAATCTAGGTTACTAGCATTAGGCAGCTTAAAAATAATATAAAATAACGGGCTTATAATTTCGTAATGGAGAGGCGCGTTTCATCTAATGTTGAATAAAGTAAAAACTGGAAGAGCATTGAGGACACAAAATTCTAAAAGGTTTTGCCAAATACAGCTATGATAATCTATCCCTTGGGTGGAAAATCCTTAGTATTTAAAACTTTTTTGTAATCAATTAATCAATACATAAATTATTTTTCAAATATGTCCGTATCAATTATGATTCACGTTCTGACTACTGGGCTAGCGGTTACCTCCGAAATGAAACCTCAACCAGTAGTGGTATCGAGTTAGTGGTTGTAAAGACAAATTATTCAACGATACAAGACTCATAATTTTGTACACTAAACGCGCGTTCGTATAAAAAAAAGAGTGACTACTGACTCTGGTATAAAATAAATGAAACACTATAAACGAATATGGAAGGAATTAAGGACCAAAACATTCCGAAAGATTTTTTTGATTGATTGATTGTCGTTTGCTCTACGCCGAAAGATTTTGACAAATATATGTAAAGTAGCGTATTCCTAAGGTAGACAATCATGCAAAACAAATGCTCAAAGTATACTAATTATAGTCTTCTTAAAAAGCATTTTTTTACTATAAAATTGAGAAAGAGGAAAGTGTCAAAGCGACAACAACCCGACCACAGAGCAGGCAACAGCCGAATGCCACCAATGAGTCTTCAATGTAGCAGAGTTGTACATAAGCTGTCCCCTTAAAAAGTAATAGTTCAGTGATCATGGACGTCATACTCAATTCCAAATTATACACAAGAAACTAAAATTAAAAATCATACAAGACTTATGAATTATAATTTTCTTTACAGCTTTTGATTTTTATTTATCTTATAGATACAAATTGTCTTAGATGCAGCATTTTCATAACTAGTAGACATGATTGGTCACTGTTTCAATAAATGGTAGGTTTAAAACGCACAAATGACAGCAAAGAGTCATCTTCCATATCCAGGTCTACCCCTTAAATTTCCTGTTTCACATATGTTCTTTGGGCTTCAGATTTCTTGCATCTAATGCAAAACATGCATAATGTCGCAGTTCCACTAGGCCACGATCGCACTGTGATCTGTGAAAACAATGTAAATTTTGACGATCGTGCAGATCGCAGTAAGGTCGTAGTACGGTCGTGGTGAGGTCTTCATGATCGTGATGAGCATGACCAATTTTGAACATGTTCAAAACAATTGTGGTGCGGTCGTGGCGTAATCTATACGTAACAATCAGGTCGTAGTAGAAGCGTAGTGCGAGCGCAGTAAGGTCGTGGTAAGATAGAAAAGGTCGCTGTACCATCGAATTATTTCACGAATGTAACATTTTGCCAATCACACAAAGAATACTTTATCACAAATCATTACTAATGTATAAGGCAAAACATAGCTTAGCTCCAGAATATATGTCCAGTCTTATTGTATCAGCGTCTGCAAACCAAAAATATAATTCGAGATTTTCATTTTAATGTAATTATTATTGTAATAAGAGAGCCTTATTGAAAATTGGTGTAATCCAAATGAGTTACTCTCTCTAAAAAAGATATTATTATTATTATTATTATTATTATTATTATTATTATTATTATTATTATTATTATTATTATTATTGTAGCGACAACGTAGCGAAAGCGCGATTCTTGTCGGGGAGACTGCGCTACAGCGACTTAACGATGACCTCTCTATGACCATCAAGTTCTTACCGCGACCCAAACGCGCTTCCACTAGTCTACGACTATAACACTTGTTTACCACGCTTATACCACGCTGTTCAAGACCATAGTACGATTTTATAACGCCCATGCCGTCCTCATCACGCTGTTCTTACGACCCGACTACGCTAATCATGCTCATTGTCATTGTCATATAAAATTTATAAAAGCTGTCCTGCTTTTGTTTGTCTGTATGCAATTTGGACCTTTTGTCCTTTATATCCAACGACTCAATCATTCTTGACATATCTGTACCATCAATACTATCGTTCGTAAAGCATAGTCTCTCTTTAATCAAAGATATTATTACTAGTATTTGATCGTAATGGACCAGAAAGAAGTTGTGATATATGTTGGATTGGTCGCTCCGACATGTATCTTCTAGATCTTGATTCGTTACTATTACTCCCTCTGCCTCTGCCTCTACCCTTACCCTGACGTAGATTTTGGTTGCATTACTCTACGTAACAATGAGAAATAGAAGGAATGATTCAGTATTTATATGAAACACGATGTTGACGTTATAGCTGGGAGAGTAGTAGCGGTATGAACGTGGTATGGTCGTAGTATGGTCGTGGTAAGAGCGTGCTATAATCACAGTAGAAGCTTTGTAAGATCGTGTTGCAATCGGATAAATCGTGTTATGATCGTTTTGAGGACGTTATGAACTCATGAAACTTATGAGGCGAGGAAAAATGCCATACATAAAGAGAAACAACAGTCTAGTGAATATTGTATTGTTTTCAAAGACTGCATCAGTGAGTAAATAAATGTTGTATTTACACGACTTTGTAAAGAAAAAATATATAGAGCAAAAATGATTTTTTAGGCATTTAGTTCTTTTTGTTTCAATAAGGAGCCAACACATAAACGAAAGACATCCTCGCTAATTGGCACTCAGTCTTTTTGTCATCTAAAACATTTCTTCAACTGACCTTTATAAACCCCTTTCGGGTAGAAACATAAGGCCACTATATTGTCTTTTAGTTTTTATCTTTTCTGTATTTACCGGTTAAGTTTTTTTTTTAATTGTACATGTTGTAGTTGAGCCATTCATAATTTCTATTTATATGCACTAGATTTATTTTAATCTTATTCTGCTTCATGAACTTTTTACTTTTATACCCGCAAATTACGTAAGAGGTAAGAAAATCATTCTTGAAATATCTTGTAACCTTAAAAAATTGGTTGAAATTTAATTTCCCATGAACCGTCAGATTTTATAGAACTTACCTCTCAAGTCGATTACCATATACTTTTGTCCACTTTCAGGCACTGAAAATAAACTCATAAAAGATCCTAAAAACGGCATTGAAAATAAACTCATAAAAGATTCCAGAAACGTCTTTGCTTTTCCATCACGCCCATTGAGTGTTTCTGTATATTGACAATATATTGATGCACATTCTGGTTCTAATGCAATTAGCAGATTTTCATCTGATATTCCAGCCTAAAATATATCAAAAAGCTAGAACAAATCTAGGATGAATAGGATTCAACAATAATCAACAAACCTATAAAACAAAATAGTTCTTTAACTGAGACTGTGTCATCAAAATATATTTTAGTTCAAGCTTCCGTACTTCAAATATTGTTGTTTATGAAAAATTTTGAACACTAGTGATATATTTGTTTGAGTTTAACACCAGTTTCAGCAATATTGACTATATCAAGACGTGAAATACGACAGAGAGAAATAATATAGATTCTTATATTGATGCATGCTAGTGGATTATCGGATTTATACAATTGTTTTTTAAACAATGGGTTCGGAAAGGGATAAGTTTTCATAGAATTAGAGAAATATAGATTATTACATTGATACAAGTGGATTATCGGATTTATCCAATCGAGATAGTTAAATCATCAATTTTAAAGTCCGAGCTTTGGTGAGGACTTTAAAATTTATAATCGAACTATCAAGATTGGATTAATCCGATAATCCACGCGTTACTATGTAATAATCTGTTTTTCTAATGATTAAAAAAAAAATCTCTTTTTTTCTAAACCAAAATCCCCTTCGAGTGCCTTCGATGGTCCACGAAGTTGTCAATTTCATTAACACCTGTTACATTTTAATCATTTCAGGGAGCTGAGAAAGATTATGACCCTTTTACTCAGCCAATCATCTTCTGAGATCACCGGCAACCACACACTGATTAATTTTTTTTATACAATGGGTTCGGGAAGGGATATATTTTCATAAAATCAGAGAAACATCATTTCAGCAAACCTCATCAGTATTATTTTCCACTAACATTATTTCCCATGTTTCTTTTTTTTTAATTTAAAAGATGGCATGAACTATATTTGCTAAGTTTTATGGAATTTCAGCTCTAAAAATTCTTCTTCTTCGTTATTAATTTGGTCTTCGAACTATTTTTATACGTGCTACTGGCGAACCAAATTATCAGCATTGCAGCCTAGCTTGATTTTTACGGTCTTTTTATTATTTTAACTTGTATATACAGTGACCGTCGTGGAATTATTTACAGATGCGATGAACCCAACTTTTCATAAACTTTAGTCCCGTTTTTATAAAAATATTCTATTGCATCTAAACACCAAAATAGGATTCGGTTTCTTATTATGCAATATGCGCCTGCTGCTGGAAAAATGTGAATGTTCAAATAAAGTGTATCCAACAGCCCACAATCCATATCATCTGGTGTTTGTTGCACGAATAAGGGATCGTGAAATATTTATCAGGCAGGTGGGACCGATGAAAATTCTGGTTACGACAAAAAAAGTCAATGTCCTATACTGATTTGGGCTGTAAAAACTAAATGTCCTATGACTTGTATGCTGACAAAAGTATGTGTCCTATTGACTTGTCGAGCACAGATTTGATACGACTCAATGTTATCTCAAGGGCACGCTTTGGTCTCTTCTTTACCCAATTTAGTCAGTTTGATTGAGGACTTGATAATATTGATATAATCTAATTATGACATCAACAAATTGGTAGCTTGGTTCATTTCTGTCAATTTTAAAGATTTAATTAAAAGATAAAAAAAAGCTAGAATTTTCAGTTTGGACTAATTTCAGACATCGTTTTTTTTAAATTTCTATAAATTTTGGAATCAACTTTGATTTTCATATTACTCTATAGAAATCTAAAAAATGTATTTTGACCTTATAGAATACCAGGTTGTTTGGTAATTTGTGTATTGCTGTCAGACAAATTAATGGATTAAATTAATAGGTAAAAAAAATCAGTTAAGGCTAAAATTAAGATAGTCACCTTTAAATTTTTTTATAACTTTTTCAAATTAACTTGGATTTTCATATAGCTTTACAGCTAGCACATTCATATATTGATCTAACAGAATGGCAGGTTGTTTGGTAGTTTGTGTATGGCTGCCATTTTATTGTTTCAGTTAAAAGGTAAATAAAAGGTAAAATTTTCAGTTTAGGCTTCATCCAGATAGTCACCTTTAAATTGTTGTTTAACTTTTTTCAAATCAATTTGGATTTTCACATCACTCTACAGCTATCTCATTTATATATTGATCTTACAGAATGACAGGTTGTTTGTTTGTTAAGTGTATAACTGTCCTTTTTAAGGATTTTATCAATAGGTAAAATAAGCTAATATTTTCGGTTTAGGCTTAATTCAGATAGTCACCTTTAAATTTTTTGTATAACTTTTTCAAATCAACTTTTATTTTCTTATAACTCTACAGCTATATCAATTTTATATTGATCTTACAGAATGCCAGGTTATTTGGTAGTTTTGTTTATTTCTGTGAAATTCTATGATTTAATAAGAATGTAAAAAACTGCATCAAAGTCAAAAACATGTCTGCCTTTGCTTTAAAAAGATCATAATTTCTTTCTTGAAAAGTAGAATATATAAAGTAACATTGTATATTTGAAATAAAAACATACTCTGTTATTGAGACAATAATTGGTAATTCGGCATATGGTAATATGTTTACTAGTGTAAAAGATAGTATACCTTAACTTAAAGTAATCCCTCTATCTTAAATCAATAGGGTATTTTGAAAATTGTATACAAATTTGATATTTATAGTTAATATTCTTGTTCGATTATTAACAATAGTTTGAATAGTTCTTCATGTCCTATGGTTACAAAAATGGGCAACAGTGGTGACTCTATGCTTGAAGTGGATGAAAAACGTGTTTGTCCTACTACCGTTTGCACCGGTCCTACCTGCTTGATCAGTCCTTGCACAGTCCCTA
Source organism: Mytilus galloprovincialis (assembly GCF_965363235.1). Lineage (NCBI taxonomy): Eukaryota > Metazoa > Mollusca > Bivalvia > Mytilida > Mytilidae > Mytilus > Mytilus galloprovincialis. The sequence goes on along the minus strand of NC_134843.1, from coordinate 60,731,617 downwards.
GAATAAGTACGAAATGATGGATTTATAAAAATATAACGTAATGAACTACGCTAGGAAATAAACTCGACTGGAATTTTGTATTTTTTTGCTAGACGCGCGTTTTCTCTAAAAAAAGACTCACCAGTGACGCACTAATCAAAAAGGGTTCAAAAGGCCAAATAAAGTACGATGATAAAGAGCATTGAGAACAAAAAAATTATAACGTTTTGCCAAATACAGCTAAGGTTATCTTTCCCCAAGGTAGAAAAGCATCAATATTAAAGGGGTTTCCTGTTACCTTGATAACTCTAACGAGACATTCTTTTAGGAAGGGATGCATGTGTTTTTTTTTTATCGATCTCTCATGTCTCATTCTTATGTCGATTCACGACGAAAATACTCTTCCAGAGGGTGAGAGTTTAATTGTGTGTAAATCGGTCGATTGGAAACCTTATATTGGTAACATATGGCTTACAGATGCATGTTTACTTAAATATTTACGACAGGCGTATCTAGATCATGTTGTTTTTCATTATGTAATGTACCGGAAGATCGCACTCTAGCTTACATACATTGCTGCGCAATTTTTTTTTATCAGTCATAAGATAATTACGAGTGTACTTTTGACATCGTGGTAAAGCTTCTGGCAACATTGAAGTGCAATTAATATTTTCTGATAGAGCATTTATATCGTTGACTATGAATCATTTCTATTAACATTTTAAAATTGTTTATTACAATAGACAAGACGGTATTTTTCTTTCAGAGAACCACAATTCATCAATTGGAACCATAACTTCAAAATAATTATAGATTCCATTGAGGACTACGCCAGAGCATGGGATAAACGAGAAGAAGTTGAACTGGACACTTTGTCAGAATGGATCAAAACTATCAGGTCTCTGATAAAACGTTGCATTCATAAGTTGAAAAACTGTGTGAATGATCGACCAAAGTCCGTCTTCAGAGACACAAAGGCCGTGAAATGTCTATAATCTCTTCACGATAAGTATGTTGTTGTTCCTGTGGACATAGCTTCAAATAATATTGTCTTTGTATGTAAATCGTATGGAACAAATGAGCACTCAGGTAATCCCAAATACAAAGACATATCATTTGACAAAGATTGGGTTTTGGCAAATCATAAGTTCTTCATGGCTTCAATGAACCTTACATTGAACACCAAATCGGAGGACTTACCTTGTTTGTATTGGATACCTAAGCTTCACAAAATTCCGTACAAACAACGGTAAATTACTGGCTCATCTGCATGTTCCACTATAGAATTGTTAATTAGATTGACTAAAATTATGTCCGCAATGAAAGAGGGTCTTCAGAAATACTGTGAAACTGTTTACTCGCGTAGTGGTGTTAACCATATGTAGAGTCTTTAAAATTCTAAAGAACTTCTAGATAATTTTAAATCTCGGTCTTTTTCTGAAATTAGTTCTATCAAAACTTTTAATTTTTCAACCCTGTATACCATCATTCCCCGTGTGAAATAGAAAAATCGTCTGAAAGAAATAACCCACAATGCCTTTCAACATAAAAATGGTAGCATACGCTATGAATTTATTACTTTTGGATATCATAAGGCATATTTTGTTAATAGTGAAAAATGGGTAAAACATGCTACACAGAGGAACACGTGATCAGTATGCTGGAGTGTCTTATCGACAAAATATTTGTTGAATTTGGAGGTAGACTTTTTCAACAAATTGTCGGCATTCCTTATGGTACAAACTATGCGACTCTCCTTGCCGACCTCTTCTTATTTTCATATGAATCGGAGTTCCTTCAGACACTTGTCAAAATAAAAAGAAGCCAGATTATTTAGTTTCACTTTCAGATATATTGATGATGTTCTTTCCATTTACAATCCGAACTTTTCTGATTGGGTTCCATTAACATATCCCTCAGAACTAGAAAAAAAAAGAAACAACAGACACTGCTTCCTCCGACTAATTTTTAGACTTATTTTTTGAATTTGACATACACAGTCATCTCAGTATCAGAATCTTTGACAAACGGGACGATTTTAATTTTGAAATATTAGTAGCAATATACCAACTTAACCTGCATATGGGATATACATTTCCAAACTTATTCGATATTAAGAGCTTACAGCTCCTACTCATACTTTGTCAAACGTCACCAGTGTCTGAGCAGAAAGTTGATGAACCAGGGGTATGCCAAAGAACGTCTCGTCCTGTTTCTAAATAAGTTCATCGGAAGGTACCAATAACTTGTTGATAAATATTCCGTATCAACTTCACAAATAATACACGATGGCCTTGATGTATAGATTCTGCGTATTGACGTTGTTTATCATCTTAACTACGTGTTATATTGTTCTTGTCCAATAATTAACATTACTTTTACTGTTTGTTCTGGTTTTATTTGATATCCATTTGACGTGGCTCGATACTTATACATCCCGTCAATGTGTTTGTATTATCTTTCATTTTTTCTGGTGTGTTTTGTATATGTGACTTTTTGTGTTTCTTTGGTTCTTATGACGTGACTCTGTCATTATGTTATTGTTCTATTATATGGCATTATGTTATTGTTTTTTTTTTACATTTCATTATGTTATTGTTCTACTATATGTCATAATGTTATTGTTCTATTTATGTCATTATTTTATTGTTCTATTATATATCATTATGTTATTGTTCCATTATAAATTTGATAATACTTTTGAACGCCAAACGACAAAATTATAAAGAATTTCTGGACAATTTAAATCTCGGTCTGTTTCTGAAATTAATTCTTACATAACTTTTGATTTCTTAATCCTGCATACCACTATTCCCCATGTGAAATTATAAGTGTTTTGAATATACATAGAACGACAAAATTTCTTCTTATGTGACGTTAACATTTTCTTACGCCAAACAGGCGAAAAAATGAATGTGTTTTTTTATTTGATAGACTTTTTTTTCTTTTTTTTAAATGTTCGTTGATTTTGAGATTGTAACACAGTGATGACTGCTGTAACCATATTTTGATTATTTTACCGATAATGTCTGTTTTGTTCACGCATCGTTGTAAATATAACGGAATTTGATGCGACTGTCATACAAGTGACAGGTTTAGCGCTTTAAAACCAGGTCAATCCACCATTTTCTACATTTGAAAATGCCTGTACCAAGTCAGGAATATGACGGTTGTTGTCCATTCGTATGATGTGTTTTATCATTTGATTTTGCCATTTGATTAGGGACTTTCCGTTTTAAATTTTCCTCGAAATTCAGTATTTTTGTGATTTAACTTTTTTTTCTCATTGCAAGCTATGTTGTTTCCTTATTTAATTACAATTCAAATATAAATAATAGTTTTTCAATGAATGACAACATACAAACATATAAGAAAAAAATATATAGATGTGACGTATATCGTCCGAGAAGTTGAAGGATAGATCAAATCAAATACGAAGTTAGAAAGCATAGAAGAGATGACAAAATTGTGTCAAAAACGCGGCTAAGGCCATCTCGACTTAGTATACCCCGTTATTTCGTAAAGAGTTGCAACCCGTAATAAATATTTAGTGATTTCGCCCATTTTGAATTCTTAAATACAAAATCTGAAACTCTTCAATACGATCTGAGAAAATGCTACGTTATTTTGTTTAATCTTCAGTCTAAATAATTAAGAAACTTTTACAGGAACATGTCAATGCATGCAGTCTCCATCAATCGAACGGCGACTGAACAATCTTTTTTCTTCCGCAGACAATTTCAGTTAAGACTTAATCAAGTTCCCTAAAATTGTTTTATAATAGTTTGAAGGTAGAATAAAAAAGTATACCTTATTTGCACTTCGTCTCATAAACTGCATTGCTGAATCCGTCCAAATTGCTGGCACTGTCAAAACCCATCTGATTTCATCATCATGAATTCCAGTTCCCTGCTTTGCTAGTTTGTCAATCAAATGTGAAGTCAGAGCCTTAATTGAGAGACTAAACACATGGATAGCACTAACAGGCTTTCCAGATATATCTTCCAGCATCATATCAAGTGTTATGTTCTACAATCGATAACGTGATATATACAGAAAACGTGTAAAGAATATATATACAAGCGATATAAAAAAAATTATTGTTTCAAGAATAAATGAGCAAACCTATTTTGATAGAACATGACTTATATATCAGTTGTTAAATTATTTGAACTTGCTGTGAGTACTCTTATATATATCGGCACAGTGTCATTTGTTTTAGTTGAGTGTTTATTCTTCTGTTACATAACTGTCTAAGGATAGAGGAGAAGGTTTCACAAAAAATGTTTGACCCCTTTAGATTAAACGAATGCCTGTTACAAGTCATGCGCCTTTTAATTACAAAGTTGTCATTAGCTAATGTTTCAATATAATTAAAATTTAGATTTCTGATTTATTAATCTTCTTAACATGAGCACGCGACCTAATGTAGATCTGAATCTTAATCTCCATTCTTTATAGTACTCAAAATGACAGCAAATACTTAGTATGAGGAGGTGATTCCCAATTTGTCTCATTTTGATTTATTTAGAAATCTGATCTTGCATGTTTACAGTTTTCTCCCAAAAGGTACTGATGAGTTAAAACATCATTAGAGGGACATTGCTAATGTAGGAAGACAACCGATGATTTCAACCGTGTCATCTTATTTGTAGAAGTATTTTGCTGATCTTTGATTTAAAAGTTTTTCTCAATCTAACCTTCCGCCAAAAACGCAAAAAACAGGTGAAGATTGTTACGAGTGTGCAAAACCAGCAGAAACAATCATAGACTAGGATTGAGAGTTGTCTCAGCAGCGCTCAGCCGATTAGTTGATCGAAGTCGTATCTAGATGAAGACTATTGGTTCTGTATTTTTGTATGGCGTTCTCCAAGGATCGGTCCCAGGACCACCAACTTTATTGCATGTTCTTAAGACTCATTGGCAAAATATGTAAACGCTATATGAACTATCACAGTTATACAGAAGATAATAAGTTTATCTCGTGTTCAAACCACTTGATAGTTGGAAGAACATATCAAAGCAACTTGAGGCTTGCCTGACTGACACCAGCAATTCGACAAAACAGAACTGTTCTGATGAATTTGCCAGGTGAACTGCGAAATACATGTATTTATTTTGTGAATGTTTTTAAGAAAAACCTGAAAACTCTTTTTATTAAGATATGCTTTTTCTTAGTTCTTAAAATAGTCCAATCTCATTCTAATTTTTGAATTTTTAACTTAAGGTTTTTAAATCTCTAATTCATTTTTATTTGTACGGTTTTATTGTCTTTTTCATTTCACATGCCCATTTTGTTTTTATTGTTCATTAGTAAATTTAATGGTATAGTTTTATATGCAATATGTTTTAAAACAAATTTTAGGAATTTTTTTTATATGACATTTTTTTTAACATGCTAGATTCTTATCAATGGCTTTCATATTTGATTGATAATCCTTATGTGAATTGATATATGTATGGTAAAGCGCGTAAATAGGGTAATTTTCATATTACATGATGCGCTGTTATAAATACTGTATAATTGTAAAAATACACATACTTTGAGTATTGGATTTTCTTAAACTTTGTGATTTGCAAAAGAATGCAAAAGATTGAAATGATTCTTTATAAAAAAGGAGATGCAATCTTAAATGTTCATCTTTTATCTCAAAACAGATTCTGACAGACCGATGATTCTGAAATTGTTAGAAAATCTCCTTCTATATATTTAATCCCACACAGAACAAGATAGAATGAAAAAAAGAAAGAATATCTGACAACGATAAAGGTATCAGACCACCAATTACTCAAATTTCGAACGTATGTAAAAGTATTCCTACTCTGACAACACATATATAGTGCTTTTAAATTCATTGTTTATTGAAACTAACCAACAAATTTGCAGAAATGAAACTTTTGGTGAAAGAGAAATATATTTACACCAGTTTCAGCCAAATTTACTGGTCTATGATTTTGCATTAAAAATTCAGTATTAATGCGCTCATAGTATTTCCAGAAAACATGGAGTTATTTTGGTAGTACCCGTGTTCCCAAGGCCGGAATTTTCTTTTACGATTTTATAGGTAGGTTGAAAATTGGCATGTAGAAATGTGATATAAATGTACACTATTCAGGATATTTCTGGTTTCTATGAAGTTAAACTTATGGTAAAATATTTGGAAAGCTGTGAAAATTGCAAAATTTGGTTGAACAGATAGTAATTTTTAAGTGGTTGTCTGACACTTAAAGGTATCCGTTTTGAATGTGTAGATTAGATACATCTTGATGGCGCAAGTACTTAGGATGTATTTAATTTACATCAAGACTTTATTGTCAAAGTCGAATGATAGTTTCCAATAATTTAGGAGGGGGTTGCATTCCTCGATTTGACCATACATTGTTGAAAAGCAAGATAAATGCAGGGTATCAAATTTCATTTAAGGACATCTTGGTGTGAACAACAATGGAAAGTGATACACTTAAGTTTTTCAGCGATTGTATCAAACTCATGCATTTTACTATTATATGTGCTATTCTGGGGGATTTTAAGGTAAACAAAAATAAATTGATATATATTTATTTCAATAAACTATGTATTTAAATATACCTTGTTGTTATGTAGATTCATTTTAAAACGATGAAAGTAATAGAACTCATCTTGTTCCTCGTCCATCAATATATCGGCATATTTATTTTCCGCATCATACCCGAATGAAACAAAATCCTTCTTTGCATCTAGAAGTATGCATGTTGGTGTTTTCAAAGACATGAATTGCTTTCCTCCTGAATTCCACGCCTGGTTGACCTTTATATTTAAGGGATCACATTTAAAAGTTTCCCTCATAGAAAATGCATATCCTGAGTATGTGGTGCCAAAGTCCAAGGCAGCAACCATTAGGTAATTATTTTTTAATTTTGCCATCCCTCGTCACTTTGGGTTTATAGCCTAAAATATTCAACTATATGTGTAAATATTAAGTCGTGCTTTCTCTGCTAGCATGAAAGTATTGCAATATTTCAGTAGTGTACATATGTGACGTAATTTTTCTGCTGTTTCAGAAATTTTATATGTTCAAATTTTTAATGCCTTTTCACCATCGTATGTGACGTAATTTGTAATGCCTTTTCACCGTCGTATGTGACGTCATTTTCATAATTTACTGCGTTGAGGCCTGGACTGAGTCGGGTGTGTCTATTCTGTGTTGGTCATTCATTATGTATTCGTGTTTGTTTTATGTAATGAGTTAATACTTCAGTTTCATTATGTATATCTGTTATATTCATTTGATAAAATTTACTGTTTGCAATAGCATTAATTGTTCTAAATAATTAGGATGTTCTTATCCCAAGCATACAAACTTAGCCGTATTTGACACAACCTTTTTCAACTTTTGATCTTCAGTGCTGTACAACTTTGTACTTTTTTTCGCTTTCGATCTTTTATATCTGGGCGTCACTGGTGAGTCTTGTGTGGACGAGGCGCGTTTTTGACGTATTACATTTTAAACCTGATGCTTTTTGTTATTCATTAATCATGTGTTTCTTTGTCTAATACGAATACGTCTAACGGCTGTTTTGCCAGACCAACCCGGGGATTTGAATCAGAGAATGTATTGCTTTGTACCACAGAATTGTATGATTATATATGCCTGATTTGCCAACTAATCAATATTCTAACCAATCTTAAGTTTGTGTTATATTTTTCAACTGAATATAAGTTCCAGATTTTACACAAGTGGGACCCACTACCTGCCTAAGAGGGTAACCCACTTATTAGAATTACAATTATAATACATGTATATTATCTATTTTGCATATCGTTGAAAACGAAAGTAACATTTATGTAAACATGCATTTATTTGATTCTATTTCAATAATGAACAGTTTTGTCAATGTATTTATGAACTAGAAATAATTTATAAAGTTAATGCAATTAGCCTACTTACAATCATTGATGTTGTTAAAACGACTTGAAACTAGCCGACCTTAATTCAGTCAATAAATACAAGTATTGTTATTGAATAAATACCATAAATGTCATGCAGGCCGGGGCAACGACAATTCCGGAAATGAATTATAATTGTCAAACTAACTTTTCCTTTAAGTTTACTATATAAAAAAGGTAAACATGCAGCAATGTGCAGGTTACTCGTCTATTTCTATTTAAATATTTAATTCTTTTTTGAATAATAGATGTATACATTGTATGTTATGATTGCCGCCTATGGATGGGGAACAACCACCATAATTTCTGGCTAATATTTTCAATATAGATTTAAAGTATACTGACAGACTATAAAAACGCAACACATGTTGATGGACTTTTAAAATCATTATTGATGCTCATATAACGACTATTCAGTCTTACCATACTTTCTGTTTAGAAAAAAAAAATATTTCACTAAACTGAGGTAATACACATACCAGTTTTTTAAAGTTGCTCGAATTTCTGAGCAATGTTCTGAAAATATCATTCAAACCGATCGTTTTAGGTGTAGTTTGTTGGTTGATAACAGAAATGGTCGTAGTTCATTGTAAGAGTGCCCTTGTTTAAGGGTAAGGGTGTAAATGAGTACGCTTTAAAAGCGAAGCTCATGCTTTAGGTAACAAGTAACAGGTAAAATTTCAATATTAATTCTACAAGACTTTTTTAATTGATTATTGAATACTCATTTCGTGGATTGACTCCAAAATTAGAACATGTTTACAATATTTTTCCCCTAAATAACTGGTGTCAAAGCACACAAAAAAAAGTCCCAATTTAAGATGAATATAAAGACTAGAGGTAATTGCAAAAATAGGTACTGCGACAACTTAATATATCATTACATAAAAACAATAGCAATATAAAAGTAATCATTTTTTTTACATACTTCGTGTACAATGGAACTTAAACATGGATGATTAAAATTTAGACTCATTTTTGTTTGTTTTGCAAAATAACGTATACGTATTGCCAACTACAGAAATTTACATTTAGGAAAATTGTTTTTGGTGTAAGAATATTTCAATTTGTAAAATTGGAACGTTAACAAGAGGCTTTCATGTTCATGATCTCATCCCTTTTTAGACGAGTTGATATTATTCACTTATTCACATGATTAAAATACAGATACATTGCCCGCTGCAGTTACAATGATAGAACAACAAGTAGTTCCATTCTAATGCATTTAGTTTGTAACGATAATTTTCATTGGACGTTGACAAATATTTTGAGGGGTTAGATTCAACGTTTAATCATTCCGTAATTAAGAAAGTCATCGTTTTGAATTCCGATTTTTTTGGGGTATGTAACTTCTAAAAAAATCAACAAGATAGCCACATTCTGAGCCTCAATTTTTTTTATGTCTATATTGAAACCATTCTGAAGCTTACGAAAAGTAAAAATACGTTCAGTATTCATGTTTGACATCCAAAATATTTATTAAATGAAATTTATTTTGATATGTGGCATTTTAATGGAGATAACTATTGTATTTGGCCTTCGTAATACGTTGATTTTACTGTCGCAAATCTCCGCTTCGCGTCGCTGGATTAACTATATTTGCGACAGTAACATCTACGTTTTACAAAGGCCAAGCTTAAAATACAATCGCCGCGATATAGCCTTTTTGTGCTAATGCAGCGTAAAGCAACCAACAATCAAATCAATACAGTTATCTGCTAATTCTACTTTCTGTTCCGGTATCAATTTACCAGCCAATGAAATTTCAGCCTTATTAAAAATATGTGAAGGTGTTAATAATTACGACAAATCCAGAGGACACTGAAAGAACATTAAATTTGAAAGTAAAATGAAGCGTTGCCAGATCCTTTATAGCAAAGTGGTGACACAAGATATGTATTTGAAATAGATTTTAATTAAAATTTTACATCTTAAGGTCGAGTAACAGTAAATGAACATCGTCTAGCGGATTCCACGAAATGTTGCGACGTTTAGTACGAGTTGCTATGAATACACTCAATAAACTTGAGGTTTTTGAATATATATTTGGCGCCATGCAAAAGGAATATTGATTCTCATAAATCAACGACAAACTGACAATGCCACTAGAAAACGACAAAAATAAACAACAAAAAGACAAACAAATATTAAAAATGGTAAACTTCCATTTATGTTTTTTCATACGGTCATTTAACTCTTTGTAAGTTATTGCAATATATAAGGTAAAGTTTTAGCCATTCCTCTTAACGCTTACATACAGCAAACTAATTTTTGTGATATCAAAATATGTTTTATAGTATTTTCTAATGTCTTTTATTTAAATCATAAGCCTGTTACCTTTGATAACTATTTACACCACTGGGTCGATGCGAGTGCTGGTGGAAGTTTTGTTTCCGAGGGTATCACCACTCCAGTAGTTAGCAATTCGATATTGACATGGATATCAATTATATGGTCCTTTTTTTTTTTTTTTTTTTTTTTTTTTTTTTTTTTTTTTTTATAATTTACTGTTTTCAAAAGTATGAATTATTCGTAATACTGAGGATTTTTATCATCCCAGGCCTCACGGTCATAAAACTTTCGAGCATGATTTTTGTACTCGGACTCGAAAATCAACCAATCAAATAGCTTGATTTCATGTTTCGAGCATGATTTTTGTGCTTCGAGCACTGAGCTAAGTTTTATGCCTTCAAGGTCAGGTATAGATAACATTAGCCGTATCTGGTACAACCTTTTAGAATTGTGGGTTCTCAACGCTCTTCAACTTTGTATTTGTTTGGCTTTTAAACTATTTTGATCTGAGCTTCGCTGATGAGTCTTATGTAGACGAAACGTGTTTCTGGCGTATTAAATCATAAGCCTGGTACATTTGATAACTATTGACATCAACTAATGTCATCTACGTTTTAAATATCAGTAGCAACTAACACATGTCACTTATGTAACACAAGCTTCTTACCCTTACAGGACAACTGTATCCACCACTAGTTTTTGCACTGATTCGTGAACCTCAATATTTAGTTTATTTTTTTTATTGTGTAGCGTTTTTAAAAAAAAGAAAGAATTTAACTTGGTTATCGTTGGGTTTCCTTTTGGCACTGGTGGTTATCCTGTTTATTATCTGCGTTATTTTTTTGATTTTGTTTTTCAAATGTGCATTTTTTTTAAATTCTGGATTTTTGATATTTCCAACAATTACAACATATACATGACATACATAGAATACAATACATATAAGATATATACATGACATAATAGAATATTATACATATAAGATATGTACAATGTCATTATTATAAATACATCTTAATTGGAAATTTTATTTTACATTTTCTAATGAAAAGATCAATTTTTTTTATTTCTTCCTTGGTATCTTCCATCCCCTTTTTAGCAACCAGTTATTAAAGTGAAACACATATTCATTTCTTAAATCTATTCACAAACATTAGATTGTATAAATACTTATATACGTATAAGTCTTCAAAACTTCGATGAACGGCAATAGACCACTTTTGAGTTCATCCTTCACCTGTATCCCTGCACTATTAACGTTCATCATGCGTCTCAGTGATTGTCATTGTGCAGGATCAACTAGAAATACTGTTTACTTTGTAAGTACTTAATCACAATTCCCTTATGACAGCAGTGTTGATTGACAATTATGAGAATTTAATTTACCGAATAATTCGTGTAATATAGCATTACAGTTTTCCAACCACTTGCTCAACATTGGAACGAAAGTGACGATGCCCCTAAAAGCACGAATGATGATCACTTAAACCAGTTTTTGACGGAAATGCATCATACTCGAAAGTTGTCTATTATACTGCATTAAAAGAAATGGTTTAGTTTTTATTATAGAATTTAGGACACATATAATCATACCGCTTCAAAAGCTCCTTCATAACATTGACAAGCCTTGTCTTTTTCACCTGATAGTTCATAGCATATTCCAAGTATTCTCAAATTTGAAAGTTGAGAATGGACCGTATATTTTCCCCCATCCACTGTTACTTTTACATTACGAATTGCATATTGTCTGTTTGGAATATCACCAAGATGATGATAACATAGGAATTTAAGAAATTGTGACATGCTAATAGGCGGTACAAAAATGGTCACATCTCCCTGTGTTAACTTTAATTCTTCTGGTATTAATGACGAGTCTTTCAAGTACATAACACAATCTCGAGTAGCTACTGTCATCCTTTCATTTAATGTCATTGAAGAATGTATATTTTGTCTGTAGATGTTTATATTTGCTTCATTATAGACACCCATACCTAAATACAGCATGGTAGGATCACATCTTGCTAGAACATAATCTAGTAGTTTTAGTCAAACATTGTACTGTCCTATCACGTAATAAAACGACGCGTATAACAACCAACCCGACACAGCATCTGTCTTTAAACCGTCTTGCAAATGTCTATGATAACAGTTGTGTATCATGTACGTTTTATTCATTGCGAATGGAGGCGGTAGTAGTTGTGCTACATGTTGATTGATTTTCGCATAGTGATATTTACATACACCAATGATAAATTTAGAAGATTCAGACTTCAATAAATATTCAATCAATTCAAATTCTTTATAATAATGTGACATATTTCTTTCGTGCGAATATGGTAGGTATAAATTTTATAAAATAGTGTGTCTAACTTTCCAGACGATTGTTCACGCTGTTTATCTAATGGAAGATAAAAGCGATTGTTCTGTGGAAATAAATTCTTTAACAATCCACTAGGTTAACCTCACTTTATACCTTCAAGTACATCAAGTAGTACTTTATTGTTACTCTGATTGATCTTTCCTAAGAACATGTTGTGTTCAGGTATGAAATAGTTAGGACAGTAACAATTGTCTATCCACGATATTAATTTATCAAGACAGAGAGAAAAACAATAAAACAATTTAGGCAATAGAAATATTTCAATATTCTCCTCCTCCGAGACCCAGAATAAAGCCGTCTTCAAAAGATAGGAACACACTAAATCTTTGACATTATCTTTTGTGTTAACAGCACGTTTTAATGTTAATTTCAGAAGACCGTAACATAATAGTTGGGTGAAATTAAATGAATGTACAAGTTGTTTTTTTGCCACAGAAAAAGACAATCTCCACAATAAGTGATTTTCTGATATAGTTTTAGGTCCTATTGGTACTAACAAACATCCGAAGCTGATAATCCTATCAATAACGAGATTAGGAGGCCATTGTTTTCGATGACGCCATACCCATGGAATGGCGTTGTAAGCGAAATACTTACTACGTAGGCAAAACGCAATATCGAGCGTTTGTTCTTTGTCGGATAGACATGGACCGTGAGCAGGTAGATCCATATTAGTATCCAACAGTAGATGATGAATTACATTAACAAAGCATGTTACTGAAAAATAAAAGCATTTACTGGTATCTCTAAAAGAAGCATCTTGTACAAGGAGGGATTCATTAACCTCTCCTGCTAGTAATTTGAGCTTAGTAAATCCAGGATGATCAAAATCTGTCTCCATTACTAGTGTAGTCCGTTGGCAATATTGTTGGACATTTCTTGTATTTTGTATTACATCAATATTATTTAAAACGTACATATCATCTCGGTCACTGCCTAGTAAATCCAATCCTTCTGCTAAACTTCCACTTGATATTTTGGTTGAATTAGGCGACGTTGCATTATGTATAGTATTCTGTATGATACAAAGTCGTTGTCGAGTACGTATATCTATTTCAGTCCCAGCGATATTTAGAAGGTGTTCGTATAACTTTTTATCCTCTAAATTATTTCCTGACCAACAGTAGTTATCTGTGAAATATTTAAATATTTAGTTTAACATGTAACAACGTCAATAGAAATTGTGAACATTTATTAAGACAGTTATTGCATCGTTTTTTGGTTTTGCAGTTGTTTCATAACTTTATAATTGCATATATTTATTATTTTATTGATAATTAACATATTTGTAAAATTTTCCTCCATGCATAATTATGATTTCTGTAACTTTTAATGCTGCTTGTCAGATTGCAGTATTAAACTATTTACAGTTTAGATTTCAATTTAAATGAATTAAAAGAAAGGTTCAAAAGTGACCTTATAAACATGATATACAATTATTGACTTTTGATGAGGTTGATACAATGATTTATCAACCCCAGAGATGTTATATTCACCAAGGCCAACGGCCGAGGTGAATATCACATCTGGGGTTGATAAATCATTGTATCAACTGATATCAAAAGTCAACAATTGCTTTATTATATGACTCTTTAGTTCTCAGTGTCATTTTCATATTTTTAGATTGTGAAATATATCCTTGGTTAGATGGTATTTTGCCTAGACTGTTTTTATTTTATGCTTGGGTTTGATTTTTAGGCATATTTAATTCTGCATAATTAAAACTAGAAGAATATTGTATCATTTCAATTTTTAAAGAACAAAACATGAACAATATTGAATACAACAGAATAAAAAACTAGATACATGTACATGTATATAGTAAATTTTCACTTAAAATTTCATTTTAAATTGAAATTGATTGTTACATTTGAACAATTGTTCAACACTGGCATTGGAAATCGTTTGAAAACTTTGTTGCCGGAAACATGTAACTGTCGTCTGTTAGATCGAAACGATTTTATGTCGAGAGCGCTGATTGGTTGATATTTATTCGGTCGTCCAATTAAAAACCATTTTATTTATACATCCCTTAAATAGCTAACAAGAATTCCCCGTTTCTATATTTAGGTACACGGACGCTGTTCCAAATCTTATATTAACCTCTCGTGATTTTTGACGCGGTGAATATAATGTTTTATCAAAGAGGATTTCCTATGCTTTTAGCCAATGAGAAAACAGAAAATTTATAGTCATATAATAATATACATTAATGAATATATTTTTGAAATCATTGATATATCTATTGTACATTAACCATTGTGTGCGATGTATTAAATACTATATACATACCATTGCTTTGATCTGTACATGTCTGTAAGTATTCGATATATTCGTTTGAAGATTTGTCTGGATATCTGAGGTTAAGTATCCATTGCTCTTGTTTTGTTCTTCTTTCTGAGCAAGCTCTAAACTTACGTTCAAATTGACTCAATCCAAAAACATCATTTGAGATGATCATCCCTCCATCTAAAGATTGATAAATCAACGGCTTGTATCTGCGTGTTCCCGGATATGGAAAGCGTTTTAAACCATATTTTTCCCAACACGTAGTTTCCCTCATGCCGTACAAACATTTTTCGTCATTGATTTCTATGTTTCTTGGCCTTCTAATGATGGTAACTGTAAAGAAGATGTTATTAACTATAATACTTCTATTTAAAATACATATCTATCCCATCGACCTTGGAATATAGTATACCACGGATACTAATAAGTCTACTGCATGATTACGTATATACAGAAATTGACAATAACATTCGGTTAAAACCCATAATTTACCACATAACATATGATTTCAGCTTTGCAGTTGCGAACGTGTCGTTTTGAGGCAGCAACAATCAAGCAGCAACCACAAATGAAGTATTTATCTATAAAATAACACGATATACGCTGCTTGTGCTTCCTATCATATTTTGTTTTGATTAGTGAGTGTTGCCTTCAGGGAAGCTTCTGAACAAAGGTTTCGAAATGCTAAAGTTGAAATCATCCTTCGAAAGTTTTACAAACATCAGTTGGTTGACATTTCTGTTGATGTTTTAATTGCCATAATTAAATTCCTGTCAGGAACAGAAAACGTGTGTACCTTTCATAAGCACCTTTTATTTCATTATTCAAAATTGAACACTACCCAAATGTGGTTTGATATTGACCTTGATGACGTTGCACAAGTAAGATACTCATATTTACAATGTGTCGTTCAATGTTGTTTATTATCTTTGTCAGTCTATGTTTACGATTAAGTTGGTTTATGATGATTGATGTGGTATATTGTGCTTTGGAATATTTCGTATTATTCCTGTTATCAATCTTATGTATTAATCAAAATTATGACATTTGCCAAAGAAAGATGATGTCATAATAAAGAAATGTAGACCAGATCAAATTATGTGTAAAGAATTTCTCAGAAGAGGAAATGATGAAATCAAATTTGTAACGACAGATTTGAACCGGAATAGAATCTACTAGTTTTGTTAGAACAGTTATTTTGTTGTAAAATTCCAATTTCATCTTTCATTGAGTTCATTTGTTTCTTTCAATCTATCTGGTCTAAACATTCATTGTTTCGATTTCAGATTTACTTTCCCCTAAGCAGGTTTTAGTCCCGAGCACATATCTATAATTTGTCCAAGCAGACAATCCGTATAAAAATGTACCAATAAAACCTCTTTGTCACCAGATCTGATTTGAAATTGGCACGTTATTATATATTGAAGAAGTAATTTGTTTTTATAGTGAATCTCGTGGAAATACTTTATAAAAATCCAATTCTCGGTGATGATCCAATATTATTTGTTGATAGCTAGAACGAATATGTTTTTTTTTGTACAAACAGATTTTTAAACACCTTACCTTTCTTTTAATACAGCTAGATATAAATATAAATTGATTGAAGCAATATCACTTGTACTAGTCAAATTAAATTTTAAAGGAAGTTGAAACAAAGATATGCGAAAACGTCCTTGTAAAAAATGTAAAAAAGATCAGTGTCAATACCACTATCTTATTATTTTGTTTGTATTCGAACATATAAAAATGTGAGCTTTATATCAATTTGTTACTTTGTCTTTTAATATCACCTTGTCTATCAAAAAAAGGATTAAGGAAACTTTAATAAAAAGTTTGAAAAATTTCCTTGTGTGAAATTTGAAGGTGCATGTCCCAGGACATATTAATGTTATTATTCGTAATAAAACATAAATGTGGAAGAGTTTGTATAGATTTACTAAAAAATAAATCGAAACAAAGCGGAAGGGAATCTTAGTTCAATAAATAGCTCTAAATTTTTTGATTCACACATTTGCCACTTGTCATGAATTACATGTAAGGATAGCCCATGCATGTATTGTTAATATATCCAATTCAAGTTAATTCGCATGAACGTTGGTTTGAAACGAAGATAGTTTTTTTATGCAAAAGTAAATCTAATTCGAAAACAATATAAGTGTATAATATTTGTCATGGGGACGGGAATAAATAAAAAATGACTTAAAAAAAAAGTTATTTCTTTAAAACAAGAGTGGGTACAACACTTAGGTAATCAGGTTTCATTTTACTTGATCTGAAATAAAATCTTTTCATGCAGCTACGGGTGATGGGATTGCGACATGCAAAATTATGTGGCAAATGTTTGGTGGCCACCTACGCGTATCATTTTAGTTGTTGTAAATAAACATTAAATTAAAGTAGAAATAATAAAGCGCCACAAATGATGGCCAAATTTTGCGAATAAGATGGTTTTTTTTTTTTATTTTAAAAGAAAAGCGAACAGAGCTTCTTGCATGTATTCAAGGTTATAGTAAGGTTAAATGTACATATTCATTTCTATAGGATATCAATGGAGGAGCATTAAATAGGGGTATGAATGAAATAAACAAAACATTAATGCGAAGAACAGAGCATTTGCGTAATGTCCAATCTGATGTTGTTTTGGCTATTGTCTAAATTAATCAATCATGAATTCTGACAAGATAGATGCGCAATAAATTCTTGCTGATCCTGAAGCACTCTTTCCCAACCACCACATTTTAAAACTTCCAAAACTCGCAAGGAAGTTTATGAACATATATGTTATTAGTTTTCGGATAGTTTTGTTAGTGTATCGTACATTATACCATAGTTATTGTTTAGATCCACGGCCTTAACCACGAGACAAGGTCGAGAACGAGAAACGACTGTTTGATATTGAAATCGAATGCCGAATGTTGAAAATTGAATGTTAAATGTTGAAATCGAATGTTAAAACAATCAGTTCAATTTCTAAAAAAGGTTAAACTGATATAAAAAAAATTGTTCACTGCTCTTTCCTGTTCTCTTGAATATTCTTGGGAATATATTTGACCGTTGTCGCACTGTGCTTATATTGACGAAATCCTAGTCTTAATATGAAATAAAGGGTTCATTTGCTAGACAACAGTTGTTTAACAATTTTCAAATCTCATGAATCGCGCTTTCGTAGATATACCTCCAAAAGAATAACTTAAAATCGAATATTTGAAAGACAAGGTTCTAAGAACTGAGACAGTTAAATAGTTGTATGACCAAAGAGGACAAACAAATAATAGCCATGCAAATGCATTTAAGGTAAACTTTCCTGAGGGAGTTGAAATCTAAGTTTCTTTATAATTTCAAAAAGATCAAAATCTTGGAAACCACCGGAAACGGTGAGAACCACATAAACTCCAAAAAGGAGATACATAAGGTTAGTCGCCATGGTTAATGTCTTCTACTATATATGCATCCCCTGTCATGATAGTTAACACCGAGTCAAAAAGTTACAATCAAGAATAGCAAACAATTAGCCGTTTCAGAATCTTAAGCATCATGGGCAATTTCATTGTTCGTAACCCAAAGTAAAAATAAGGTCACGTCATTGGTTAAATTTCCATTGTTTATGACATTTTTAACTAATCAGGACGTTTTGGTGTACACTTTTGAAAATATTACCCAGGATGCATTAGATTCTGAAACGGCGAGTCGATAAAATTACAGATCGGACGACTATTCTGGTATCCAAGACCTCGATTTTGTTTTACTACGGAGCTAAGAGCAAAAATTTTTAATAATTAGTTTGCCTCCCAAAGAGGATCAGTTGGTTAACCAGTTTTAACACAGAATGTGTCAGTTCAATAAAGGCAACAGTAGTATACCACTGTTCGAAATTCAGTTAAAAAACCGACAGTTAATTTGTAATGTTTATGTAGGCATCACTTTTTTACGAAACTAATTCTAATTCCTTAATGAGGGTCGGTATAATTCAAATAAGGAAAACAAACGTTTTGATGAGTAGCAACCAGCAAAATTGTCGGACAATACTCAACAATTCAAATATAAGTATTATCTATTTGGAGTCATGCTTTTTGCTGAAATCACATATTCGTTCAAGTGTACTTTGTGTTTCATATTCAACTGTAAAAATTCATGATATGAACCTAATAACAATATTGAAACACACCTAGCTACGTGTATGTACATGCATGGATACAATCTAATGAATCAGCTTATACATGTATAACGCGAATGATGTTCCTACATATGAAATCTATTCTAAATGAAAAGGGTTACAAGAATAAACTTTATATCAATATCATTAGCATCAATAATCATTTTGCCAAGCTCTTAATTCTCAAAAGGATACAAATGTTTTATATTAGAAAAGTATTGTAATTTTGACCATTCGATGCATCATAACACCGCAAACCTGTAAAGCATTTTGAATAAAAAAAGCTACGTAGAGAATGATAACTATTTTGTTTGAATTAAGTTTACAGATAATTGATTAAACTATCTTTAACACTAAATTAAAAGGTCGGAAGGTATTTATTTTCAATTTGTTCTTTCTCCAAACGCGAAAGTACAAGCTTCCAAACTTGCATCAGCTTATCATTCGGTCAGTATATGATATAAGACTAAACTAGAAGGCTCCGTGTTGAAGGCCGTACATTGACCTATAACGGTTTACTTTTTTTAAATTGTTATTTGGATGGAGAGTTGTCTCATTGGCACTCACACCACATCTTCCTATATCTATAATGATAATGAGGATAGTGTATATATATACTGCATGATACTTAATTCCAGAAATGTACAGCACATTGTGCAAATTGAAAGAAAATGTTGAAACAATACAGTCTTATTAACTAGTATGTTCAATGTTATATATTTCTCAAAAAGCTCCTAATAAACCCAGCTTTATATTCCTCCTTGATTTTCAAATGACTAGGTTTGAGCCTTTCTGATGAAGGTATATCATTTAATTAAAACATATTTCACGGCATTGGAGAGACTCCAACAATATCTTTATCACTCGAAACACAAAA
Source organism: Mytilus galloprovincialis (assembly GCF_965363235.1). NCBI lineage: Eukaryota > Metazoa > Mollusca > Bivalvia > Mytilida > Mytilidae > Mytilus > Mytilus galloprovincialis. Next base: position 60,711,720 of record NC_134843.1, on the reverse strand, counting down.
CACCTCTCTCACCCAGGCATGAATTGGCTCGGCAAGATTTAAGTTTTGTATCGAATTTGGGGATTTCAATGCACATCAATTTCGTGTTTGATTGACTTTACAGTGTTTTGATGCGAGTACCACTTATGGGTCTAATGTAGACAAAACATGAGTTTGACGTAATCTTTAATGAGTTTCTATACTCATTTTAGCTCTTCAGTGATAACTGATCTATAACTTTTAATTAGTTTCTGACAGTTGACTAACCCAAAGCTATTAGTTTTTTATGCTATTGCGGAGAACAGACATTTATATTTTCTTCATTGCTGAGACATTGCCAATACATTGTACCACATTACTGATTCTTGATTAATGATTGTGTACTGCATTGGTATTACCGGTCACATACATTATACATTGTACATACATTGAATATTTTTTGTCAATATAATGGGTTACTTTTGTACCAATAAGTAATGATTTCCCAGAATTAACTGGCCGTAAAAATCTCACTAAAGTTAGTGTTCACATATTTGTTTATAATGGATTAGACAACTTATATTCATCTCTTTCCACTTTGTGGGTGCGAGGTCTGCCTTGTAGCGGCATTAGCCTGCTCTTTTTCGGAATCTACAAGGGTGTCTTTTACGTGCAAGAGATTGGACTTCTAAACACGGTCAGCCATTTATCGTCCCCTTCCGACGGACTTTCATCGTTTATCAAGACCATACTTGCAAATAGTGTCAAGGGAGAGAGCAAATAATTCAATCCCTGAAATTTCTCCACGGAACGTAGGTCGAACCAGAAACCTTTGTGTTAGTAGTCCGATGCTCTAACCACTACACCACGGCCCTCTTCATGTCATTAAGTTATAAACCACTTCCCGAATCCTAGTGAAACTATTGAAATTAACATTGCAGATCAATAACTAAAAAACTTATATTTATGAGCTTCTTTAGAATCATCTTATATGAATTGTTCTCCAATTTCGTGCAAAGTGTTTTTATTTTTAGACAACCCAACATTAAGCCGTTTACCTTACACATTATTTACCACTTTTTCATAGAGCTACTTGGCTTCACATTAATAAAGCTTTCGTAGCCGGGTGTTACCTTTCCTTGTCAGTTTTAATCTAGCGTCGTAATACAGAACAAAATATATAAGACATGAGGAAGGTATTGTTACAGATCAGCTGAATTATATATTGTAAAGGATCCTAAATTAATGCAAGATACAGTCACAGAAATGACTATATTTACAAGTCCTTCTGAACCAGTGACAACTTTACAACAGATTTATCCATCGGATCACCAGCAGTGATTGTGATACATGACTGTGTATATTCTGTATATACAACTCGTCAAAACATCAACCCAACAATGTTAGATCTGTAAATTTGCTTTTGCAAATTGTTTGTTTAATCAGTACATTTATATCTATATGCAAGATGCCGTAATCATCCAATTATTATAATTCAGGAAAGTTGACTACGAGTGCGAAAAGGTTGATTCGGCCGAAGGTTGAACATTTCAAACTTCCGCTACCGATATTATAAAAGATCTATAAAGTTTGATTCTATTAAATTTTGAATTCAGATTTTTTCTTCTCTTTATACTTTTTTGATCAGTAATAATTTGTTTGAATCGAAACAGCTGATTTATGAAATTGCTACAATAAGTTACTGAAAAAAGGGTTATAAGCAGACGAACCAAAGATTATTCAAAACGATTATTTAATCGTAACATAGTACAGCGATTTACTTTTTTTTCATGTATTTAATACATCAGCCAATGACATTTAAGAATGTACTTAGGTGAGGTTTTGGAATACGTGTCAATTGTTCGGACTCTTTGGTGTATTTCCATATGATACAAGCTAAAATATTTTGCCCCAGAACACCTACTGTGGATTCATTTATTTTCGTGGGTATCAATTTTCGTGGATAGAGAAAAAAAGGCATTTCGTGGTATACGTAAATTCGTGGATCGCTGATTACAACAACAAAAAATTAGATACGTAATTCGTGGATTTCTTTTTGATTTATGAGATCATATAACCTCCTTGGTTTGATCAATAATAAAACAAAACAAAAAAGAAGGAATTCATTGAAAAAGTTTTGAATTGTCAAAATCCTCGCTTGGTCATTCTAGTTTAAAGTGTTCATTGATAACTTCGATTACAATAATGGACAGAGACAACTAATTATTTGTTTGTTTTACAATTGATAAATTCTTGTCTGAATTCTATAAGGCATTCAAACTTTATGATTGAAAGCTCATTTCCCTAATCACGATGTAATAAACAGTGATATACGTATAAGGTGTGAAAATAAATGTTCCTGTCATAAACAATATTACCTATATTTTGGGATGCTATGAATAACAAAGAAGCTAAATTCATTCAAGTATGGAAATTACAATATAGCAACTAATTACATAACAATTAATTATGTAATAATTATGTCATAATGAAATTATCACAATTTGAAAGATTAATCATTCTTCTTTCTTTTGGTACCTCGTTTATAAAATTTAAAGAAGGATGAGTGGAATTACATCAGTTTAAGGATGTCTAATTGGGGATGAAAAATCTTTGTATTGTGCTACCTTAAAGTATCAATTTTAAATTCTTTTTTTTTAACTACATAATAATTTTATTCATCAAATATTGCTTGTTACATAAATCATCAAGATTCCAAGCTTCTCTTGACGTACCCTGTAACAATTCTCTGACTACCCAGAGGAATAATCAGCTGATTAAATTAATTGACATACATTTTGTTTACAAAACATTATATTAACAATACTAGAAAAAATATTTATTGATTATGTTTCTTTTAATTGAAAGTAACATTGGACTTATTGTCTTATGTCCATTAATATTGGTATCTACTTTCTTGGTTGGTACAATAAACTGTAGTAGTTTCCATATGTATATTTTTAATTTATTTTCAGTTAAGTATTTGAAGATAAAGTTATATAATGAATTCATATTTGGAGCTTCTTGCATTGGTATTGTTTTCAGCCACCTGTTTATCCCTACTGACGGTCCTTTTTTACTATTCACTAAAGAGTCATATAACATTTTATTTGAAAAAAATGTAGTCTCAAAATAACGATCTTTCCATGTGATCTTATTTCTCTGGGCATTTACTTTATTTTGGACAGAATTTTCTTGTTTCACTATGTCAATCCAATTTTGTGGAATGGATTGTTTCAATTTTTGAAATTCAGCAATCCAGTTTACCTTACACTTTAATTTGTTCAAAATGTAATTTTCTGATAATGACATAGTGTTATCTAGAATGTCATTTACGTAAATTATATCACTCTTAATCCAGTTTTCAAATATAATTGATTTATTATGAAATGCAATAAATTTATTCCCCCATATTGTTTGTTTTCTTATATCAACATATGTTACTGGTTGTTTTGTTTGCCCACTCCCAGTCAAAATCCATGACTTTACTACTTCTCTATAAAATTCTGGAACATATTTAAAATATTCTAAAGGTTTTATATCATCCAAAACCATATTAAATATAGTTAAAATATTATTAGACACTTTTAGATATTTAAAAGGTATAAGCTTCCAGTTGGCAAATTTACCATTAACAAGTCTATATACCCATGATGCCTTAAGCGATATAAAATAACTTTTAAAATCGACCATTTGTAAGCCTCCTTTTTCATATGCAAGTGTTATCAGGTTGCTTTTTACTTTGTCTGGCTTCCCATCCCAAATATATCTAAAGCTTCGTGTTTCTAGTTCCTTAAGATAATTTACAGGAGTTAAGTACCTGTCTTTGTAAAAATCATGCAGAAGGTGATTCATGACATGTCACAGAAGTAATTTTTTTTGCCCTATATCATAAGAACTTTGGTAGATGAGTAAAATTCTGTCTTTATTTTCCCTGTATTATGCCCGTTGCCATGGTAACCATCAAATCAACATTTTTCTTAAATATATGAAAAAAGACCCTTTTTGAAAATATAAAATAACGGAATTTAAAGTCCCATAGAAATATTGTTAATCAATACAAACAATATGTATATTTACAGTATTGACAAACAAAACCCCAAACTATACAAAAACATTAAAATTGTGAATTTACTAAATAGTTTGTTTCCATAGCAACCATTTAAAAATGTGTTAAATTTCGAAAATGAAAAATTTCAAAAACTCCTAAATTTTAAATCTGTTTATCTCCCAAGACCAACAATACCATGAAATGTCATTGACAAATTTTGAAAGACTACATTCTATATATTCATAAAAGAAAAAGAAAGTCGTGCGTTTTTTTTTCTTTAAAAAAAAAAATTTAGTCAAAAATTGTCAATTTTCACCAAAATTCAGATTAACAATCAGATGAATAATCAAACATTTAGTAACTTAAAAAGCTAAAATATTCCATTCATATGTGCAATTCTGACACGCATTTGTTAATTTTAAACAAAAATATATAGTAAATGAAGATAGACTTGTACAAAATGAAAAATCATCACTCTGGGTATGGTCCACCCCCCTTTTTTCGATTTTTTTTTTTTTTTTTTTTCAAAATTATAAAATTTGTTGAAAAAAAACGTGGTATCTCATTTAGTTTACTTGTGAACTAAGTATTTTAAGAATTTAAGCATAACACAACTTCTAAAGTTGAGGGCATCATATGTACCCCCTCCCTTCAATCTTATATGTAAGATTTCTCAGAAGTTTAAAAAAAAATTGGTAATACGCATAACCCGTTGTAGTATCTAAGACTGATGCTGTCAGTGAAAAAGAATAATGTTGAATCCAAAACTTAATTACTAGTAAGTCTATGTATAAAAATAAGACGATGTGTTGTAATTGTCAATGAGACAATTAACTCTCCACCAGAGAGCAAAGACATAGAAATAAACAACCACAGGTCACCGTATATCCTTCAACAATGAGCATAACATGATTATTTAGAAAAACAAATCTTAATGAACATTTAAAAAAAAATAGCTCAGGATACTTTGTCTTTCAAAATGGCTATAAAAAAGTTACAGGAACAATTTAATGCAACTCATTGTTGGTTTTTGAAACAGATTAATGCTTTAAAAACTTTAAACCTAGACTAAGATCTGTTAAGCAAGAAGGTTCACCCTGAAATGTCTGGTTGGTTTTATCTATCATTGAATTACTTTTGAAACTCTGTAAGTGTTATGTAAAGATTTTAATACAAGTATCATATTAACTTAACATTATCAATGTTCTAAGAAAATGAGGTCAGTGTAAGATGAACTATGTCAGACAGACGAAAAAGAGAGAACGGAAACGGAAAATTCAGCATTTTTTCCAATTTATAAGGGGCATAACTTATTGACAGTACATGTTAAACCAATAACATTCTAACTGTTCTGAATTTTATGGAAATAAGCATTGTGTATAAGTTTCAAAACATTTGGTTGTGGCAAACTTCATGAACTTAAGTTAGAGAACGGAAACAAAAAAGTCAGCACTTTTTTCCATTTATATAATGGTATAACTCTGGAACGGACGTACTTACGGACAAGGGTACAACTTAATGCCCCCTTTGCTACGGTGGGGGCATACAAATTCTACATGTTCTATCTGAGGAAAAATATACCAACGATCTACATTAAATTGTGCAAGAATTTGTCAATGTTTCTATTGTATATGGTGGAAAAGGACAGCTTGTCTATTATTATTATTTTTAAAAACCTAACTGATTATTATTTGTATACGGCAGAATAATCGATTTTTTTTATGGTTCTTAAAACATATTTTCCTTGTGGCCTTGAGGACAATTTGCTGGTCCTAACTATTATATACTGTTTTGATTCTCAAACCTTTATGACAACCATGTGCAATGACCATTCATTGAATTTTGCCTAATTTAATCAATTGTTATATTTACACATTTTTATGCCCCCGCAGTGGCGGAGGGGGCATTAAGGTTTACCCTTGTCCGTCCTTCAGTACGTCCCAAAGTTGGTTTCTGTTCTCTATCTTTAGTTTGCCTCAACCAAATGTTATGAAACTTAATCACATTGCTTATTACCATAAAACACAGACTTAGTTTGAATTTTGGTGGTGTCACTTAAACCGTCCAAGAGTTATGCCCCTTTACAGATAGAAAAATTGCTGAATTTTCCGTTTATGTTCTCTAACTTTAGTTTGTCTTTACCAGATGTTATTAAAATTATACACAATGCTTAAAACCACCATATACAGATCAACTTTGAATTTTGGTGGTGTCACTTTCACTGTTCTATGCAATGCCTCTTTATACAGGAAAAAAGTTGCTGAATTTTTTGTTTTGTATTTCTTTCTTTAGTTTGCCTCAACAAAATGTTATGAAACTTTTACACAATACTTATCACCATAAAAGTTAGTACACAATTGGTAAGTGTCACTTTTACTGTTCTTCAGTTATGTCCGTTTATAACTTTTATGATATGCAAGCGGGAGCATCATCTGTGTCCAATGGACACATTCCGCATGTATTTCAAATCTTTTACATAAGTTAGATTAATTTATTATATATTAGAATAGAAAGAAAGGTTCTGTAGTTCTTCTTCAATTTCAATTTTAACCCAGTTAAATTGACATAGTGACAAATAAGTGTTTGCATAAAGGTTTTGATGTACATGTCGATTTACATTGGAGGTAAATAGTAACAGCCATTATGTGTACATAATCTGACTCTGCGCAATAGTATACTAGTCCACAAAAGAAACGATACAAGGCAATGTATTTTCCATAGATAATGAAATTGGATACACTGTACCAAGCTTAAAACTGTCCATTGGTCTAATCTTTACAGAGTGTTATTTTCTTATCAAAACCACTGTTTTAAGACAAAAAAAATAAAATATTTTTTTTTTTTTGTTATATCAAAAATAGTATTTTTATAAATAAAAAATTCGAAATTAAGTTCTATAAGGATGGACAATGGACTTTTTTTAAAGAGTTATGACCCTTAAAAATATTAAAATTTATGGAAAGTGGCCTCGTTAGCGCTCTCGATGGTACAAGTTTTTAATTTTTTATTTTCAGTTTATTTCTAATAGGACGGACGTAGTTTTTTTTTAGCTCACCGTTTCAAAGGAACTGTGAAATTTGCCATCACTTGGCGTCCGTCGTCGTCTGTTCGGTGTTAAATATTTGAAACATTTCCACTGAAACTACTGAACCAATTCCAGTAAAACTTAAACTGAATGATCCTTAGGATATCTAGAATAAAGTTTGTGTTTTATTTTCAATTTTGTAAAAAAACATGGCCGCCATTGGTAAAAATAGAACATAGGGGTAACATGCAGTGTGTAGCTTATATCTCAAACACTAAAGCCTTGAGAGCAAATTTTCAGATAAATCTAACAACCCATTGTTGGGTTGCGGCCACTAAATTGTTAATTGTACGGAAATTTTGCAGTTTTTGGTTATTATCTTGAATATTATTAATGACAAAGATAAACTGTAAACAGCACAACTTTCAGCAAAGTAAGATCTACAAATAAGTTTATATGACCAAAATTGTCAATTGAATCATGTGGAGTTATAGCCCTTTAAAGAATTTTTTCACAATTTGTTCATCTAGTTTGCTTACTTTAAAAAAGTCTTCTTCTGAATATGCTAAATCGATTTCGGCCCAACTTGGGAGTATCTTGTATAAACTTTGTGTTTTATTTCCTTGTACTTCAAGAAACTTAGCCACTATGGCTAAAATGGAACATAGGGGTAAAATGCATTTTTTTGCTTTTGAAGAAAAAACGACAGCTACAAAGAACATTTAAATGGAACTTTTAAGCCACTCATTGATATATATTGAAAGACACAAATAATCATTGATGCAAAATTTATGAAACTAGGACAGAGTCAATTTTAAAGACCATGAAATAGCACTTAAAGATTTTAAATTTCAATTTGCACAAAACAAGTGTAATTAGAGACGCAGCTATCCTTCATTCAGTTTTCAGCCTTTCGGCTATTTTCTGTTGATTGCTTTGGTTGTTGTCTCTTTGACACATTCCCCATATCTAAAAAAAGATCTTAATATATAACCAGGTGCTCCGCAGGGCGCAGCTTTATACGACCCCAGTGGTTGAACCCTGAACAGTTAGGGCAAATTTGGTCACAATATTCAAGCTTGATTCTGTCTGAATTTGGATTGTGATCAAATTTTTGAAATAATATAGGTTTTTGTCACAAAATTAATGTGGTCAAAGATCTAACAAATCTATTGCACAATACTGTGCAATTGAAGATTTCTTCTTGAAACTTTTCAAAATTCGAAATTTGAAAAATTTTGAAAAAAAAGGAAGCCCTTCAAAAATCGTAAACAAAAAATCCCCCTCCCCCCAATTTTTTTAAACCCCCTTGGAGCAATAACCCTTAAACTCAATCCCATGCTTTCCATTGCAGTATTGAACATTGTAGTACAATTTCAGAGAGATCCATACAATTACACATAAGTTATTGTCTTGAAACTAGAAAAATGCTTGTTTTGACCCCTTTTTGGCCCTTAATTCCTAAACTTTGGCCCCATTACCCCTAAAATGAATCCAAACCTTCTTCTTGTGGTTTTAAACATTGCGATATGATTTCAGAGCAATTGAAATACTTCTACACAAGTTATTATCCTGAAACTAAAAAAATGCTTGTTTTGGGCCCCTTTGGGCCCCTAACTCCTAATCGGTTGGGACCATCATCCCCAAAATCAATCCCAACCTTCCTTTTGTGGTATTGAACCTTCTGAAAAAGTTTCATGAAGATCTATTCACTTAAACTAAAGTTATTATCCGAAAACCAATGTGTCTTCGGGCGACGACGACGCAGACGACGTAGACGACGCAGACGACGACATCATACCATTATACGATCCCAAAATTTTTTTGGGGTCGTATAAAAATGGTGTAGGGGGTTTCTATTATTGCGCTCAGCCTTTGAAGAAATTTCATGTTTTAATGCTCAAAATGTTCACAATTGAATTCCATCTTTTAAATTTTTAATAATTTTTTGAATTTTGAAAAAAGGGGGGGGGGGTGTGGCACCATGCCCAGAGAGAAAAAAATTCCTTCTCTACCAAAATATCTCTATCAATCATATATTCTCATTTATAATTACCAAATTTGTGTCAGAAATGCACGTATAAATGGAATGTTTTAGCTTTTTCAGTTCAAAATGTTTCAGTATTCATCTGTTTGGTAATCTGAATTTTGGTGAAAATTGACAATTTTTGACTAAAATTATTTTTTTAAAGAAAAAAAAAACACACGACTTTCTTTTTATTTTATCAATATATAGAATGTGGTCTCTCAAAATTTGTCAATGACATTTCATGGTATTGTTGGTCTTGGGCGATAAACAGATTTAAAATTAAAGATTTTTTGAAATTTTTCATTTTCGAATTTTAACACATTTTTAAATGGTTGCTATGGAAACAAACTATTTAGTAAATTCATAATTTTAACGTTTTTGTATAGTTAGGGGTTTTGTTTGTCAATACTGTAAATATACATATTTTTTGTATTGATTAACTTTATTTCTATTGGACTTTAAAACCCCTTATATTTCAATTTTCAAAGGCTACTTATGAACGTATTTAGGCAACATTTTGTAAGGATGGTTTCCATGCCAACCAAGGTTCAAAAGAAAAAAAATTAATACATGAAACTTATTTTCATACCATACCCTCCTCATAAACAAAATATAAAGACATTTGAAGATGGGTCATGAATCGCCTATCAACAGGAACCTGCATGATTCTTACAAAGACCGGTACTTAAGCAAACACTTCCAAAAAATGTAAACAAAGGCAAAATTAATGTTTTAATAATTAGTACTTTCCCTAAAATTGAAAGATTCCTTTTTTCCCATGTCTTGAACATTTTCATCATTTTCTCTATTTTACAATCCCAATTTAATTTTTTGCATTCCTCTTTATCATGTCCAAAAAAAAAAACACTCCTAATGCTTTAATAGGTTTATCTCCTCAATTAATCCCCGCAATTTTATCTTTACATTTTTTCAATTTCCCAATCCATAATCCTTCTGTTTTATTTCTATTTACCATTCTAACATGACGTCCTTCAAACGCTTTGAGTACACACCCGTGGTAAAATTTGAATATATTGCATGGGCTGTTCCGATCGTACTCCCACGTCATATGCTTTTTAATGAATGAGATACCCGACGTCATAGAACAATGACGTTAGAATGTAAGCATTTTACGGGAAAATACACGCTTGTGAATCCGAAAATCATCACAAGGAAACATACACAAATGATGCTAAAATGTGGCAAAAGCCCTTTATTGTACATCATATAAGACATATAAATAAATTATCATTCAAATTCATCCAAAACTGTCTAAATACATTATTTTAAATAGTTTAAGCATGTCACTAATGCAGTTTGCTCCGTTCTTTTACGCTAGTTTATTAGTGCGTTTATTTATGGGAACGGCAAATATTTGCCTACACCTAGAGCGCTTCGATCCAAAAGAATTGCCGTATGTGTCCTATCAGAATCGAAATAATTCATGGGGCTTGAATATATCTAGATTTTACCACGGGTTGTCCCTTTATGCCGATATTTTACCCCTCGCTATCGCTCAGGGGTAAAATATTTGTCATAAAGGGCCAACCCGTGGTAAAATCACGATATATTCAAGCCCCCATGAATTATTTCTTAAGTATACCTGAAAACGAGCCAAAAATTTCTATTATATTCATTGCAAATATTACATCGTTTTTATCTTTACGAAATAATGTTGTGTCATCTGCTAGTTGTGAAATTTTAATGCTGTAACTTTTCCCATCTAACTTAATAGTGATTCCTTTTACTTCGTTGCTATTCCTGAACTTAAGAGCCATAATTTCAACAGCCAAAACAAACAATAACGCTGATAGAGGACAGCCTTGTCGGATTCCCCGTGAATTTTTGAAATTTTCTGATACCCACCCATTGTTCATAACACATGTTTGAACATCTGTATACATAGTTTTAACCCACTTAATAAATGATTCATTAAACCCAAAATGTTTCAAAGTTCCAAGCATACAATCCCATTCTAACGAATCAAATGCTTTTGTAAAATCCACAAAAACAATTGCTCCCTCAATTTTGTATGTATCTGAGTAGTCTTTTACATCTTGGACTTGTCTCAGATTAAACCCAATGAATCTATTTTTAACATAACCGGTTTGGTCCTCATTTATAATTTTTGGAAGTACCTTTTTTAAGCGTTGCGCAATAACATATGACAAGATTTTAAAATCTTTATTAAGAAGGGATATTGGACGATAGTTTCCCAAAAGTAAAGGATCCCCTTTTTTGAATATCAAAGTTGATATACTAGTATGTTTTGAATATGAAATAAAATTGAGAATGGAAATGGGGAATGTGTCAAAGAGACAACAACCCGACCAAATAAAAAACAACAGCAGAGGGTCACCAACAGGTCTTCAATGTAGCGAGAAATTCCCGCACCCGGAGGCGTCCTTCAGCTGGCCCCTAAACAAATATATACTAGTCCAGTGATAATGAACGCCATACTAATTTCCAAATTGTACAAGACTGTTTCTATCGTATCCTTTATTTAAGACATTTACTAGTAATGATTTAAGCTTATTCCAAAAAAATCTATAAAATTCTACCGTAAGTCCATCAAGACCTGGAGATTTATTTAATTTCATTTTAAAGATACCATTTGTGCATTCCTCTACTGTAATTTTCCCATCGCATATTAGTTTATCATGTTCATCAACTCTATTTTCTAATTTTGTATCGCTGACATATTCTTCTGTTAAATCTTTATTTAAATTTTTTTATTATACAAGTTTTTAAAAGTTTCTCTTGATCCGAAATTATTTCCCCATTATCTCCCATTAGCTTATTTATAGATTTTTTAACTTGTCTTTTTTTTCTAACCCAAGGAAGTAAGAATTATTTTTTTCACCAAATTCTTCCCACTTTTCTCTAGATCTCACTTAGCTACTTTCGCTTTTTCTTCATATATCTTCAATACTATTTATTTCTTTTTCTATTTTATTGTCATCTATATTTGATTCGTCTCTTATTTTAATTTTTTCTTCTAAGTCTTTTTTTAAAAGTATATTTTCTCCTCTTGCTTTATTTTTACAATAATTTGTTGTTACTTCCCTTACCGCGATTTTAAAACCATCCCATAATAAATTACAATCTAATGTTTCCTTTTCGAAAACATATTTATCTATCAAAGTATTATTCAGTTCTTGGTAATCTTTATCTTGCAAAACTGAATTATTTATTTTCCAATACCCATTGCCCCTTTCTGATACCCCAGGCTTAAATTTTAGAAATACTCTTTGATGATCAGTGGTTCGAACAACTGCCGGTTTCATTTAACAAAATGCTATAAGTGGTGAAAAATCTTACTCCATAAAATTAAATCAATCCTACGGAAGCGTATTAGCGCCACACATTTTTTTTTTTTATTTTTCTTCCTATGTTTGCGTTATAACGCAAACCTTTGCGATATAACGCAAAGGTTTGCGTTAGTTTGCGTTATAACGCAAAGGTTTGCGTTATAACGCAAAGGTTTGCGTTATATCGCAAAGGTTTGCGTTATAACGCAAAGGTTTGCGTTATATCGCAAAGGTTTGCGTTATAACGCAAAGGTTTGCGTTATAACGCAAAGGTTTGCGTTATAACGCAAACATAAGAAGAAAAATAAAAAAAAAAAAATGTGTGGCGCTAATACGCTTCCGTACAATCCTACTAGCTTGTGACCTATCTCTTCTTCTTCATGTGAATTGTTGTTTATTTTCATTTTAATTTCTCCAAACATCTGTCAGTTTGTTAGATTAAATCAAGTTTTTAAAACCATGTACAGGTTGAGTAAATTTACATGGCCGTATAGATTTTCTATCAATTGGTTTTATTGTCTCGTTAAAATCGGCCCCAAGTATTGGTATTTCTAGGCCGTGTTCCTTTAAATAATCGCTAACCTTTTTTAAAAAAGAATTTCTAGATGTTTTACATTTAGGTGCATTTACATTAATAAATGTAAAAATTGAGTTATTTATCTGCACATTGATAAGTACTAATCTTCCGTCCCTATCAATAAATTTACTAATTAGTTCGTAGCTTAATTTTGAATTCTTGATTCTTCTAATTTTACCTTAGATCACCTTTAGCCTTCAAATTTTAAAAAGGTGTAAACACATAAGTAAAATGAAGCGTTGTCAGACCCTTGTTAGCAAAGAGTGGATAAAGGATCTGTATTTGAATCAGATTGTTTATTTTAAAATTTCAAATCATAAAATGAAAACTCTTAACAATACTTAATACTGTTGAAGTTATATTTGGTTCAAGGCAAAATAGAGGCGGAAAATATCGAAGGGATAATAAAACTCATAAGTTTATTACAACTAAAACTGCCATGGCAATAAACGAAAACCGACTAAAAGAGAAGCAACGGAATTCCCCACTTGTGTTTCCCATAAGATCATGTGATTGTAAGTAAGCTATTGAAATTAGGATTGAATAAATCTTCATTGCATTAGCACGATTATTGCTTTTATCAAAATACAAGGCATATACATATATGACAAATATAACAGAGTACAGAGAACTATTAAATAAATCAAAATAATGCAAAGATAACTTATAATAAAACATACATGTGTACAACAAATTAAATGATAAGGAGTAAGTTCGGTAAGGGCCATATTTGGCCCCAATTATAAAGTTCATAGTTACAAGGTAATACATGTTTAAAGTTGCCCTAAAGACATGTTAGAAAGTTAAACAGAACTGTTTTTGTCAAAGTTTAATTCTAACACGTTGATTTTTACATCCAAAAAAGGTCAAGATAAGGGATTTTGGTGAAATATGACAAATCAGCTAGATTTCAACCAAATAAAGGACCAGGAAACATAGAGCGCAGGCGTCGACAAGCTTAAGATTCAAATAAGACATGTGAAATGTCTTCACAAACATTATTTTAAAAGATCTTTGTTGTCGACGTATGCGCTCTATGTTTCCTGTCCAATAATCTATGGAAATTCTACCATTTTCGTTGATTTTTTCGTGAAAAATCAATATGAGTACAACTTTTGACGTCATAATGAAACGCAGAAACGTAAAATTTTCAACAAAATGGGTTATATCCTAGCTAGTCAATGTATTAGCTATAATTTATCTTGATATTGGTCGATAAATACGAATTTTAAATTTACGCTAAAAAAGGGGGCCATTTCGAACATACTCCTTTGCAATCTTACTTTCCATGCAGCTATAAGACAACTATGTAGTCTCTTAGTTAAGCATTTTGACCCAGCTTGTAACAGAAAAATAAGCTTTCGTGTATTTGACCATAAACAGTAATATTTTGCCTTGATCGTAACACCATCCCTTGATATTTTCTTTTATCAGCGACCAGTTATTTTAAAATAAGTGAAACGCATATTCATATTTTGAATATTCGGACAATGCATAAGATTGTATCATAATTTCTTTGAGAATAAGCGTTATTAAATTACAAAGTACAATGCTTGATGATTCAAAACTAAGATGAATAATATATGCTGCATTTAAATTTTGATTTTTTTCTTTTTCAGATGTACGACAAACAGATTCACCATGTTCCAAAATAATGAAAGAAAAATGAAAAGAACACGTGAAATAATTTTATGCGTCCCAAGTGATTTTCCTGATTTTCCGTCATCAGGAATGCTGAAAGCCGCAAGCTTCATCATAACACTAAGATGTCTTACTCTTATCGCCGGAGAGTTCATAGCATATTTTAAGTATTCCTAAATTCAAATTAGGAGAAAATGTAATAAATTCTGTTTCTTTCACTGTGCACTTTAAATCACGTTTTGCCTGTTGCCTGTTAGGAATATCACCAAGATGATGATAACATAGAAATCTAAGAAAGTGTGACATGGTAATAGGCGGTATAAAAATGGTCACGTCTCCCTGTGTAAGCTTTAATTCTTCTGGTATTAAAGAAGAGTCTTTCAAGTACATAACACAGTCTACAGTAGCTATTTTCATCCTGTTGTTCAATGTCATTGTGGAATGCACATTTTGTCTGTAAATTTTTAGACAATCATCCGTGTAGATATTACTGCCTACAAACAACATATTAGGTGTACATCTTGATAAAATATAATGTATTAGTCTTAGAGTTACATTGTACTGTCCTGTCACGTAATAAAACGACGCGTATAACAACCAACCTGACACAGCATCTGTATTCAAGCCGTCTTTTAAATGTCTATGATAACAATTGTGTATTATGTACGTTTTATTAATTGCGAATGGTGACGGTAGTACTTGTGCTACATGTTGATTGATTTTGGCATAGTGATATTTACACACATCAGTAATAAATTTAGAAGATTCAGACTTCAATAGATATTCAACCAATTCAAATTCTTTATAATAGTCTGAAATATCTCTATCATGCGAATATGGCAGGTAAAAAACTTTATAAAATAGTGTGTCTAACTTTCCAGACGACTGTTCCCTCGGTTCATCTAAAGAAAGATTAAAGCTGTTGTTCTGAAGAAATAAATTCTTTAACAATCCTATAGTTCCACTACACTTTATCCTATCAAGTATGCAAAGAAGTATTTTATTGTTTCTCCGATTGATCTTTCCTAAGAACATGTTGTGTTCAGGTATGAAATAGTTTGGACAGTAACATTTGTCTATCCATGATATTAATTTATCAAGACAGAGAGAAAAACAATGAAACAATTTAGACAATCGAAATATTTCAATATCTTCCTCTTCCGAAACCCAGAATAAAGCCGTCTTCAAAAAATAGGAACACAACAAATCTTTGACGTCCTTATTTTTGTTAATGATATACTTTAAAGTTATTTTCAGAAGACTGTAACATAAGAGTTGTGTGAAATTAAACGAATGAACAAGTAGTTTTTCTGCCACAGAAAAAGACAATCTCCATAATACGAAACTATCTGATATTGTTTTAGGTCCTATAGGTACTAACAAACACCCGTAATTAGTGATCCTGTCAATTACAAAATTAGGTGGCCACTGTTTTCGATAACGCCAAGCCCATGGTTCTGCGTTACAAGGTAAAACTGTACTGCGCAGGCAGAATGCAATATCAAAAGTTTCGTCTTGGTCTGATATACATGGACCATGTAAAGATAGCGGCATATTCAAATAGAGCTGACGAATACTGTTAACAAAGCTGTCTGATGATAGATAAAAACATTTACAAGTATCTCCAAAAGAAATAGATGGTATCAAGAGGGATTCATCAAACTCTCCTGTTACCAATTTGAGTTTAGTAAATCCAGGATGATCAGAATCGGTCTCCATGACCAGTGTAGGCCGTTCTGATGACTGTTTGATATTTCGTGTATTCTGTATTACGTCTACACTATTGATAACGTACATTACATCTCGGTCACTGCCTGGTAAATCAAATCCCTCTGCTAAACTTCCACTTGATATTCTGGTAAGCGTATCCGACGTTGCATTGTATATTTTATCATTAATTATGCAGAGTCGTTGTCTATTACGTATATCTATTTCAGTACCAACAGTATTTATGAGGTGTTTAAATAAATTTGTTTCTTCACAATCATTTCCTGGCCCTTGCAAGTAATCTATAAAATTTGGATGTATTTAGTTAAACTGCAATAACGGTTGTAAAAAGTAATTATTTACATTCATGCTTCTTTTTATGTGTTGCTGTAGTTTCATGGCTTTTAATTATTACTCTGAAATCATACCAAAATTCCTTACTTTCAATTCCAAAGTTATTGTTCTTATTTTAATTTGACGTCATAATTATAAGCATTTATCTTCACAAATTAAATGCATAATAAATATCATAAAGATAAACAGTCATCAATCTTTTCAATCTACCTTTTGTTTTGGCAATTGCTTGTACCAAGTCAGGAATGAGACAGTTGTTTTCCATACGTTCTGTTGGATGATATTGTCAAGCGTTTGGTTTTGTCAGGTTTTATGGACATCATCCTTATTGAAAAAAAACTCATCATAGATACCAGGATTGAAATTTTATATTTTATATACCTTTGAGTTCGGTATTTTGTAAATATGTTTTTAACTTCGTGTTTGATTTGGCTTTCCAATTGTTTTGTTTCGAACGCCACTTATAAGTCTTATGTAGACCACGTCTGGCCCACAAAATTACAAGCCTTGTAGATCTATAGTTTTTTTTTTATTAAAATTATGTATCTATCAACTGTATATTCACCATTGTCGGTAATATAACAGATAAGTAATAAATATATACATACATTTCTCTTGGTCTGTACATGTCTGTAAGTATTCGATATATTCGTTTGAAGATTTGTCTGGACATCGGAGATTGAGTATCCATTGTTCTTGTTTTGTTCTTCTTTCTAAGCAAGCTTTAAACTCACGTTCAAACTGACTGATTGTCAATCCAAAAACATCATTTGAGATAACCACCCCTTCGTCTAAAGAAATATAAATCAACGGCGTGTATCTGCGTGTTCCAGGATATGGAAAATGTTTTAAACCATATTTTTCCAAATACGTAGTTTTCTTCATTCCATACAAACATTCGTCGTCATGGTTTTCTTTTTTTCTTGCCTTTCTATACATGGCGACTGTAAAGAAAAAAACCCAGATGTATTCCGTTATAAAAAAATCTATCCCAACCAACTTGTAATAAAGAATACCACATATTTTCAATAAGTCGGTTTATATCTTGACTTTCATTAAGCAATTAACATTATGGGTTGGTTTACACCCATTCTGTACGACAAAACTTATGTATAGTGTTAATTGTTTGTCTTTTGGTCGTTTTAATTTTTTGCCATGGCATAGTCAATATAAAAATAAGGAGATGTGCTATAATTGCCAACCAGACAACTATCCAACAAAGTTGAAATGAATTGGATATCAGCAGTTATACGCAACCTTACGGCCTTCAACAATGAGAAATACCCATACCATAAAGACGGCTATAAGAAGCCCCTACATGAAAATATGATACAATTCTACCGAGAAAACTAACGTCATAATTTAAAACAAAACAATTTACGAAAACTAAATATCGCAGACATGAATCCACGACAACCACTGAACTACAGGCACCTGACTTGAGACAGGCACATAAAGAATTTGGCAGTCTGTTTTTGACCTATGAGTTTTATTATACATTTGGCAGCTTTCGCCCCTGTTCAACAGTTATGTAGTAACATTCAAGCCGCACCTGCATATAAAGTACATAATCTTTTGTATTATACAATAAACAAAAGCTACTTGTGTTTCCCATTATAATTTTCTTGATAGTGGGTTGTTGCTTACCAGACAGCTACAAAACCAACGATTCGAAGTGGTAAAGTTGAAGTCATCCATTCAACAGTTTTACGAAGGCTATCATGAGTAGGTTGACCTTTATGTATATTTTCCAATTGACATAGTCTCACTTTCGCCAGGAGAATGTAAACTGTTTATCTTTCATTAGCTTATATCATTACTTGAATTAAAGTTTGATACTGCCAGAATTTGATTTCTCAATGGTCATGATGTCGTTGCATTAGTAAGATTTTCATTTTGACAAGGTATTTTTCTATGTCATTCTATGTTTATTGAGAGTCAGTTTTTTAGTGCTAATGTGATCTGTTGTGTATTTATTTTTATTCCTCTTATCGCTCGTATTTAGTATACAAAATGATGACGTATGTCAAAGAAAAAAAATGATATCATATTAAAGAATATGTTGGCTAGATAAATATATGCTTTTTTTTTTAGGATTTTGACACGATGAAAACAACTTTTATGAAAACAGATTTTTAACGACAAACTATTTGACCCTTAATAATGTTAACCTGTTTCGTTGGAACAAACAGACTACTACGTTAGAAATTCAAAGAACACAATATAATGAATAAAGTGATTTTATTTGCGATGCTGTTAACATGTGTTTTGAAAATAAGAATAACTGCTGATTTGACAAAATTTTACGTTTTCAGCTGATTTGATCTGGTAAATAAACATTTAATCTTTTAACGGATTCAGTGGTTTCTTTCAATGTACTTGTTGTTAAAATTTTGGTTGTGTCGATTTCAGACGTACTGCCTAATAACTCTGTGTGAGCAGTTTTTAGTTACTAGCACACCAGTGTAACTTGAAGAGGTAGACATAACTGTACAAAATGTGTCCCAAGACAGGAGCCTCTCGCCTTTGTTAGTCTTGTATTAGTTTTAACTTAAGTTTCTTGTGTAAAATTTGGCTTTAGTACGGCGTTCATTATCACTGAACTAGTATATATATTTATTTAGGGGCCAGCTGAAGGACGCCTCCGGGTGCGGGAATTTCTCGCTGCATTGGAGACCTATTAGTGACCTTCTGCTGTTGTCTGTTATATGGTCGGGTTGTTGTCTCTTTGACACTTTCCCCATTTCCATTCTCAATTTTACTAATAAAAGCTTTTTATGATCAGATCATATTTGAAATTACTACGTTTGTGTATATTGAAGTAGTCATTATTGTTATTTTTAAAGAAAAGCACGTAGGAAGTCTTTGTAACTTCAACTTCTCGGAGATGATCTAATATTATTCGATGATACCACGAACGAATGTATTTCTTGTACGATAAGAATTTTACTGCAAAGGTTTAGACCTTACCTTTCTTTTGATATAGCTTGATATTAATTCGTTACTTCGTCTCACAATATCACTTGCACTATTCATAGACGTAGTTACAGGAAAATGAAAAAACTTCCTGGTGAATAAGTTGTAAAGTTCTTTTCCTGAGGATATCTTATTATGGTGTTCGTACTTAAACATAAGTGTTTAAGCGAATTGTATCGGAACATAACATTAGTGTCAGAATCCTAATTTGAAATCTAATTCATTTCAAAATTTTAATATACATACATTTGTCATTTGTTATATCTTGAGGGGGGCTCGCGGGTATTAATCAATTTTTTTTCTATTATAGGATTTCGCTATATTTTTTCATAAATGAACTTTAGCATATACTTAATAGAAAGATGAAATAAAAAAAATGGGATCACCGTTCATTTAAGCTCACAATCTGCCTCCGAAAGAAGCATTCATTTTTGTAAATATCCTTTTTTTCTGTTGAACTAATAGGAACAATAAAGCATTGTAGAGGTAATATCGAAATAAAAAAAGAAATAAATTACAGAAATCGCTTAAATTTTACAATTATTTAGTTTATGTAAAGCTTATTTGAAAACAATAATAAAAAATATAGGTCATCGATGAGTTAAAAAATTAATTTAATTTAAACGCCAAAAAAAAAGGCATTTTTGCATCAAAGGGAGATAATTTGGAGCTTTTTCAATGATATAAATATTTTTGATAGGGGCCAAACCGAATCGATTTTTTTGTTATTTTTGTACCATATCATAAAGTTATAACTAAAAGTGTTATAAATAAAATTTGTAATGAAAAAATAAATGTTTAATATTTCGCTGAAATTTTTGTACCCGCGAGCCCCCTTAACAGCAGCGCCTGCATCATGAGTATACATAAAATTATTCAAGTAGATTTAATATTCCACGGCTTGCGTTTCCCATCACGATTTATAGAATTGCTGCTAATAATGAATGGGTCCAAGTAATAACGTTTGAGTCTTATGTAGATGTAACATGCGTCTGGCGTATTAAATTATCAACCTGGTACCTTTGATACTAGTACATGTAACTATTAGCATGTCGAAATGTAGAATTGGGTTGTGTTTTTGTGTATTTCTCTGTACTTAATGTTCTTGTATTTATTTGTACTGTAGTCCTGTCATGTAATGTTGTCCTTTTTAGTGTTATATTTAACATTGTCATAAAACACGAGGCTCGGCTAGCCACAAAACCAGGTTCAACCCACTATTTTGTCTTAAAATGTCCTGTTCCAAGTCAGGAAAATTGCAGTTGTTAACTTAAGGTTCGTTTCTGTGTTGGTTACATTGTCGTTTACATCATATTTTACACTTAAATGTTTCTGTAATTTCGTTGTTTTCCTCTTAAAGATATTGTGTTTCCCTCGGTTTTAGTTTGTGACCCTGATTTGTTTTCTCCTAATCGATTTATGAATTTTGAACAATTGATACTACTATTGCCTTTATTTGAGACATTGCTTTGCTGAAGCGATTATTTCATTTTATTTTGGAAGGAGTACGCAGTTTGATTAACAAGGTTACATTAAATCCTAGCTCCGATCCTAAACACGTCGGTATTCTTTACCAATTTTTTTTCTATATAGAAGTCATAAAGAAATTCATCAGGAGGAATTTGGTATGCCACTTTACCATTTTTAGAATAAAATGTGATATATCAAAACATTAAACTTTGAACAAACTGGTAATGTCCTCCCTGATTGGAAACAAAAGAGACACTATCAGTCACTAGTCAAATATAACAACATAATCAAAGAAAAAAGGCCAAATACACAAACAACAGTTTTCATAGCACTTCAGAGAAAACTAAAGTGTTTAGTTTTCTACGTTTTTTTTTGTATACTGTTGTATGTGTTTCGATCTTTTTTTATTTTTGCCTAGGTATTATCAGTTGGATTTCAGCTCATGAGTTTGAAACCTTTTTCGCCTCTATTTTATACGAAATGAAAAAAGTGACCGTTACATTGTTAGCAAGAAGTGCATATTGGTAACCAAAGAAATAGTTTGCCTTTAACAACAAAATGATCATATTTGGTAACAACTCGGGGAAGGGGAGAAGATACGTTCTTTACAATGAGTGATAGAGAAAAGTAATATGCCACTTTGTTATGATGAGGTCGAATTCAATTCCGAAAGTTCAGTATTTTAGATATGCAGATACAACCACAGTCAAACATGCATCTGGTATTTGAAACATCTACGTTTTCCCTGTCAATGAAGTAGCGTAATATAGCTATATTTTTTTTTTAAATTAGGTTTAAATTGTTAAATATATATGTTAGTTCAATATTTACTGAATGTCTCAAATGCTCAACACTACCTCAACAGTACGCACTTTTTCTATTCTAAAAAAAAACTGGATGCAGCCTCAGCCTGTAAAATTAGCTTTAAATTGTTAAATATATATGTTAGTTCAATATTTACTGAATGTCTCAAATGCTCAACACTACCTCAACAGTACTTTTTCTATTCTAAAAAAAACTAGATGCAGCCTCAGCCTGTAAAAGACAGAAGAAGGAATTGTCTTTTTAATCGATCTAAAGCTAAATTCATAAATCATAGGTTTGGTAATCGTTTGCATGGCAACATTGTAAACCACTTAAGTAGTACTCGTGTAATTTGGTGGTCTCTTCGTATGTTATTTTAGAGAAGATTGTTACCTTCCTGTTAATGCTATAGAAAAAAAGGGATCAGGGATCGGATAACTTAATATTCATAATAAATATTCTCCAGAGTGTTTCTTGTTATACATGTACTTATCAAACGCGTATTTAATGTAAAAGAGCCAAACAATGAATTGTTATACTTTCATTGGCGCGGACTTTTTTTCTTCACATTTCAATATCTATAGCTATAGGAGATCATAAAGCCGTGTCTCATATTGCAGTATTGTGGAAACATACTTTACCTATCCCATACGGTATAGTTTTAACACATGGCAATGTTATTTGAGTAGCAAAATCGGCAGACAATATCATATTTTTACAAAAATCAATATACATGTATATGTTGAAAAAAAATTATCACACGATGTTGTGATTTAAATATATTCTTGATTTCATTCTTAAAACATCTCTATCCAATGTTCAAGATTTACCACCACTGAACAGCTCCAATGAAATCACTTGAGATTTCTTTCCTTGTGATATGTGGAATATTTGTTACCAGCATTAACGCACATCTTAAAGACAATAGTAAGTATAATAGAATAAGAACTAAACAGTAAATGTTTGAGACAATTATTGCACATCACTTACAGATAGCATAAGGGATGCTGACCTAGCATTGATTTTAAAAGCAGTATATTTCGGCAGATATAAGATCGAGATCATCCAATAAATATATGACCATACAATACGACGAAACGAGCTTGTTTGTCTTGATATCTTTCGTGTATTGCCATGACGTTGTGAGTTTTAAATATTTCTTTTACATGTTATATCTCTTTTGAATAGAGATTCCTTATTTTCTTAAGTTTGTTGATTAAGATTTTCCTAGGGCGCCAAGTGGTCTAAGTAGGTTATTTACTGTACCATTACCATGAGGTTAGGAGTTTGAATCTCTCACAGGGGAGGTCTTTTCGACTAATCTTTTTTTTTACAAATACCGAAATTTCCGGTGGTCCAATCCGTGAATTCAGGCTTCCTCCACCTCGGTTCATTTGTATATAGAACTTGTCGTTTTTTTGTTTTTTTTAATTATTGATGTAATCGTATAATTAGTGTAAGACAACGCAAATTGGTTGGAGTAAATTGCTGTATTCGTGTTCGTGAATTTTTTTCTATGCTTTCGTAAATTAATTTTGCTAAACAAATCCAGCTTAAATATCTGATCATTTGATTTTCATGATTGACCTAAAACTGTAAAGAATTTTTCAGTGTTAGTCTTACATTTGTCCTAAAAGGACGTCTTGTCTATCATTTTTTTTGAAGTAACCAAACTGGGTTATTTTTGTATATAAAAGGTATATTCACAAAACCTTCGTACCACATCTTTAGTATGCAAATTGATTTTATTAGCCCTCTGTATGTCCGTATAGGTCAATTGCAAACCATAAAACTCATATTGTACATTTGTATGTCAGGATTGTGTCGTTTTCATCAACTTTTAGTAAAATCCCTTCTTCATAATTTGCATCAATACAACTCTTGAATTATTAAATGTCTGTAGTTGTATTACAGAATTATTCATCTGTTTCGAAACATAATTACGAAAATACAAAAAGGATTTTAATATACATTTACATATTGCAGATTGCATATACATGAATATTATTGAATTTAAAACATACACGATTATGATATTCAAATGCAATGCATAGTAACGCTTGAAAGAAATTTCATTTTAAAATACTTTGAAAAGACAAGTTTATTTTTCTTTTAATGAAATCGTGTTAAAAACAGGACACATGTGAAATTAAACTGAGATATTTGAAGAAAAAAAAACCCAATGTTATATATAAGCATGTAAGTGTTAAATAGAGTTCAATATAACACTTTAGAGAAAAAGGTAAACTCACAAAAATACTGAACTCAAATGGCAAAATTATATCTCAAACACTTTTAACGAATGGATAACAACTGTCAGATTCCTGACTTGGTACATTCATTTTCCTATGTAGATAATAGTGGATTAAACCTGGTTTTATAGCTAGCTATACCTCTCAGTTGTATGACATTTGCATCAAATTCCAATATATTGACAACGATATGTAAACAAAACAAACAGACATAATAGGTAAAAATGTCAAAAATTAGGGTACAGCAGTCAACAGAGTGTAATTATCTTCATAACTGTGATAACAAACAAATATGTAACAAAGAAGCACAAAAAGGCATAAAGACAAAGCACTCTAGCAAAAATAAAAGACAAAAATTCAAAATTTTTTTGAGTTTTAACTTTATAAGGTTTACTTATTTCAATTTTGCAACTTTGATTTTCTGATCTATATATCAAGAATAATTTAAATCGTACCAAAACGATTGTAATCATTCTATTTTTAGTAACACCAATGATAATAAATGAAAAAAAATATTCCAATATTAATCCGTATTCCAAATTAATACAATCATTTTATATGTAGATGGCTATTTCAAAAACCGTCCGAGGGATTGTACAGACATTGATATCAAACAAAAGAGTGGTGTCTATAAAATTTACCCAGAAGGCTCCGCTGATGGATTTAACGTATACTGTGATACGACGACAGAAAGTGTGAACGGCGGCTGGACGGTAAGACTTTTTAATGCCCCATTTATGGGGCATTATGTTTCTGTTCTGTGCGTCCGTTCGTTCGTCCGTCCGTCCGTTGGTCGTACCGTTCGTTCGTTCGATCGTTCGTCTGTCCCGCTTCAGGTTAAAGTTTTTGGTCGAGGTAGTTTTTGATGAAGTTGAAGTCCAATCAACTTGAAAGTTTATGATATGATCTTTCTAGTTTAAATGCCAAATTAGAGATTTTATCCCATTTTCACGGCCCACTGAACATAGAAAATTATAGTGCGGATGGGGCATCCGTGTACTTGGGACACATTCTTGTTTCAAATATTTTTCTGCCTTTCCTGCAATAAATTAGCTCTCATGCAGTTTTGTCTTTCACACTTTCGATTGTGAATATATTATACACTAATAAGTAGTTAACAATCATCCTGCATGATGGTATACTCTTAAAGGGAAGACAAAAGTACGTTGTTGTCGAAATAATGTTTATGTTATTTTAACGGATGACATATTTTTATATTTTGGAACCTCAATGCCCTTCAACTTTGTACTTGTTTGGCTTTATAATATATTTTGATATGAGCGTCACTGGTGAGTCTTATTTAGACGAAACGCGCGTCTGGCGTACTAAATTATAATCCTGATACCTTTGATAACTATTTACACCACTGGGTCGATGCCACTGCTGGTGAACGTTTCGTCCCCGAGGGTATCACCAGCCCAGTAGTCAACACTTCGATGTTGACATGATTAACACTTCGGTGTTGACATAAATATCAATAATGTGGTCATTTTTATAAATTTCCTGTTTACAAAACTTTGAAATTTTCGAAAAACTAAGGATTTTCTTATCCCAGGCATGTATGCTAATAATATTATTATTGTTTGACGTAAATTTTACATTGAGGTTCTGAAAAAGGAAATCACCAATTCACCAACATTCCAACTGACTCCATTTTCAGAAAACGAAATCTGTAACAAACATAAACTTTTAGTCACCGCTTTACAAGCAGAGCCAAATACAATGAAAGTCCCAACTATGTATTGGCTTCCGAAGCTACACAAAACCCCTTACAAATATAGATTTATTTCGTCTTCAAGCCATTGTTCAACTACTAAATTGTCTATTCTTCTTACCAGCACACTTGGTACAATTAAAAACCTGATTATAAATTGTTTAAATAAGGCCTTCGAAAATAGTGGAATAAATTACTTCTGGAGTGTCAAGAACTCGTTGGAAGTACTTGATAAATTGCATGCTTATATTGGTGATTTTGAATCTGTTCAAAGTTTTGATTTTTCTACACGGTATACCACATTGCCTCACATACTCATTAAGAAAAAATTCACACACCTAATTAAATGGGCATTCAAAAAATCAGAATGTGAATATATATGTTCAAACTCGTTGAGGTCATTTTTTAGTAGCAATAAACAAAAAAAAACTATGTTAATTGGACATGCTTTGATACTATATATGCCCTTGAATTTTTACTAGATAACATTTTTGTTCGCTTTGGGGATTCCGTATATCGTCAGATTATCGGAATTCCAATGGGGACTAACTGTGCACCACTTATTGCGGACCTGTTTTTGTATTGTTATGAGTTACAATTTATGACAAAAATAAGCAAAGACCCATCGAAACAACATCTGATAAACAAATTTAATAATACTTCTAGATATTTTGATGATATTTTGGCTCTCAATAATGACGACTGCAGTATGTATATTAATGAAATTTATCCTGTTGAACTTACTTTAAATAAAGCTAATACTAACAATGACCACTGCCCTTTTCTCGATCTTGATATCTATATCACTAATGGAAAGCTGAATACTAAAATTTATGATAAAAGGGATGATTTTTCATTTCCTATCGTTAATTATCCGTTTTTAGATGGTGACGTTCCCTTGTCACCATCTTACGGTGTTTATATATCTCAACTTGTACGATTCGCTCGTGTATGTAACAATGTTTTAGATTTTAACGAGAGAAATTTATGTATTTCTGAAAAATTATTACACCAGGGTTTTCGATATCACAAACTAGTCAAAACATTTACTAAATTTTATCATCGGTATAAAGACATCATTCGTAAATATAGCTCAACATGCAGACTTCTAATACGTTCAGGTATTTCACATCCAATTTTTTATGGAAATATTCTTTATAAAGCACAAAGGTGTCAGTATTCACCTCAGAAACTTAAAAAACCTTTGAATAGACTTATTAAGAAGGGATATAATTACGATACTGTTGTCAAGTCATTAAAGATTGCATATTTTGGGTCTTTGCATCGGAACTAAACACATTTATTCTAAAAACAGTTGTTGGCATGACACGGGTTATGTTCTTCTCATATATGTTATGATGGTATGATACTAAACCCCTAACGGGAAGGATTGTGCCTGATGTTCATATGATGAAATCATAATCTTTCAGTCAGTTTAATTGAAGTCTGGAGCTGGCATGTCAGTTAACTGCTAGTAGTCTGTTGTTATTTATTGTATCATTTTGTTTATTTTCTTTGGTTACATCTTCTGACATCAGACTCGAACTTCTCTTGAACTGAATTTTAATGTGAGTATTGTTATGCGTTTACTTTTCTACATTGGTTAGAGGTATAGGGGGAGGGTTGAGATCTCACAAACATGTTTAATTCCGCCGCATTTTTGCGCCTGTCCCAAATCAGGAGCCTCCGGCTTTGTTAGTCTTGTATTTTTTAATTTTAGTTTCTTGTGTACAATTTGGAAATTAGTATGGCGTTCATTATCACTGGACTAGTATATATTTGTTTAGGGGCCAGCTGAAGGACGCCTCCGGGTGCAGGAATTTCTCGCTACATTGAAGACCTGTTGGTGACCCTCTGCTGTTGTTTTTTATTTGGTCGGGTTGTTGTCTCTTTGACACATTCCCCATTTCCATTCTCAATTTTATTATAGATTACCTTAGCCGTATTTGGCACAACTTTTTGGAATTTTGGATCCTCAATGCTCTTCAATTTTGTACTTGTTTGGCTTTATAAATATTTTGATATAAGCGTCACTGATGAGTCTTATGTAGACGAAACGTGCGTCTGGCGTACTAAATTATAATCCTGGTACCTTTGATAACTATTTTTTTATTAGCAGTTAATGTATTTATTAAAAAAAAACTATTTATACACCATTGTTCACATAGAGGTAAAATATATTTGACGTGTCATATTTGAGGATTGGTATGGGTTTTACATAATAGAGATTAATGGTAAAAGATAATAATGAAAAGCAAAAGAAGCAATTTAAAGAAAACATAGAGCCCAAAAGACTTCAAATGAAAAATAAACGTGTAAAAATAAAGAACTAGGTTATAAAATATTGATTACAGAAAAGAACCATGTACAGAATGAAGATATAGGATTAAATTTCAAGAAATTTTACTTTTAATCTAATACAATATTCAAAACGTTATTTATATTTTCGGGTATTATTTTTTTTATTGTTCAATAATGTTGTATTCTATCATTTTATAGTCGTAAAAAAATCGTTGTGATTGTATAGATTTGAAAACTAGCAAGGGTCCATGGTTGCTTCAATAAAGAATTTCGATATCTATTTCTATGTTTATTAGGTGTTTCAAAGAAGAATGAATGGTAAAATAGATTTTTACAGAGATTGGAAAGAATATAAAGAAGGATTTGGAAGTCTGAGGAGTGAATTTTGGTTAGGTATGAAGTATATGTTAATCTTTTAAAACTATGAATTATTGTATGGTCGTGGAGGATAGATATGCCTCATTGTCAATCAGAGTATAACAACCTCTACTTAAAAAAATATTCCTGCAAAACCTACAATTGTATCATATTTTCACATGTCCTGGACAGATATATTATAATTTAAACCCGAGCGTGAGCGTAAGGACAAAAACATATTTTGTCAACTCCTTTAATTGAACAGACTTTTAACGATCTAAACTAGGTTCATTTTTAATTAAAAAAAATTATTCTGATGAAGCAGATGACAATAAAAAATATTTTGAATGCAGATTTCCCCCATACCTTATAGTGTTAAATTTTGAAAACAAATAGTTTGATTGATTGAGTCGAAAAACTAAAAAAAAAAAACATTTCCAATTGACAATCGGTAATAATATGTTAAATTGGTCATTATTGCGTTGTATAACATCGAACTCGACATTATATATATTTCTTTAATTCTTCGTCAATTTATCCCTTTCTGCACCCATTGTATAACAAAAATTTAATCAACGTGTTGTTCGTTTGATCTCAGTATTTCATTGGTTAAAATCCGATTATGATGTCGAATTATATATATACAACTCGTCTAAACTCGTCTAAACATCAACCCGACAATGTTAGATCTGTAAATTTGCTTTCGCAATTTTTTAAAAAATTTGCGAAAGCAAATTTACAGATCTAACATTGTTTGGTTGATGTTTAGATAAGTTGTATATACATAATGTACACAGTCATGTATCACCATCATTGCTGGTGATCCGATGGATAAATCTGTTGTAGAGTTGTCACTGACTCAGACGTTATATACATATATATATGAAGTCTCATTTGCACTCATACCACATCCTCCTATATCTAAAAAATAACAGTGGGTAATATGGGGCAAAATAGTAACCTGTATCGTTCCATCATTAAAAAAACCATAATCCTTACCTGCTTACATCCTTAAATACTTTATTTTTCAGGTAACGATAGACTCCATATGCTGACGGCACAAGGAAAATATGAACTGATGATAACCATGGAAGATTTCTCCAATCAGAACCGTTATGCTAAATATGATAACGTTAAAGTAGGGAATGAGAAATCGAAATACCTGTTGACTTTTGGTACTTATAGGGGGAATGCAGGTATGTTTAACTAATTACAAAAAAAAGAAAAACTTTTCTTCTAAATCTAAATGAGAAAACTTGTTTTAAATGTCTCTTTTCTAACAAACAGGAGAATATTTTCATCATGATTGCGTGTTTTAACCTAACTGAAAAAAACATTGTATGTTTTCTTCACATTTCATTATAACTATTTTGTTTTCAGTGCTTGTATTCGTAACATATCCATTTACATCATTTCTTAATGTAACATAATTAATCCACAGACAAGCTGATTTGACAATCGTGAAAGTAAATTGTTTAGTGTCTTTTTGCTTTAGATTTTGTCAATTGATAAAGGATTTCATTTGAAATTTTCCCTTTGAGTTCGGTATTTTTGTTTTTTAATAATTTAGCTGATGATTGAAAGTTCAACAAATTGGTCTTATTAAATATTTTGATAAAAAAATTAGTCAAAGTTTTACACGTAAATTATCAAAACGATAATGAGGTTTTTAAATAGACTGTGTGCTATGGTATCTGCTCATTTGGAAAGGAGGACAATCCGAGGACGATGGTAAAATTCATTTTCAGTCTAGAGGATATTTAACTGACTGTTATGCACTCTCTCAACTTTAAATTAGTCACGACCATTACGGGTTGCGAATTTTTGTGCAGCGATAATCTCCGTCTAAATATAGTTTACATATTAAATAATTCTATAAATTGTAAATATATCATTTAGGAATCAGTATCAAAATGATAACGAATCTTTCCTATGATAAAAAGAGACACGTTACCTAATTTACACGTTACAATATTACAGGTTTTTTTTTACCTGTGAAGTGCTTTTTTAAAGGTACCGTTAATCAGAAACTTTTAAACACAAAACAAAATAAGGATGTTTTAGTGTTGAATACACAAGGAGTTATATGAACAATAATACCATACAAATGATATAATAACATATATACAAATGATTATGAAGATCACAGTTCAAAAAATGAAAACTTATATTCGTCTCTACATGTATGAATTCAAATGTTTTTTTTTTGGTTTTTTTTTTTTTATATAATCGATAGCATTTGGCGAAATCAGAATTGTTGATGTGTAAAATATACATTGTACATCTGATTTTTTTCGTACTTTTTAAAGTGCTTTTTATAAGATGATATGTAATGCTAAATCATTAAAGTGTGGTTTTAATTTGATAACTTTGGGTGAAAAAAATCTGCAAGACGTATTTACTGAACTTGGATTTATAAATTAAATAAACCTCGTAGGGTTGTACTGAATCCAAAAGCACATATACATGATACATGTCTTGCGTTGTTTACACGAACACTAATACAAACCGATAGTTTAACTTATTCTTTTTTTTGCAATATCGTCAAATAGTTCTTGTCTTTTGGTTTACAGGAAATTCTCTGTCCCCTCATCATCATGACAAAAAATTCTCTACAAAAGACCAGGATAATGATGTTTCTTCTGACAATTGCGCAACAAAATACAAAGGAGGGTGGTGGTATGGCGCTTGTCATGGTGCTAATCTGAATGGACTTTACCTTTCCGGTAAACATTCTTCTAATGCTGATGGAATCAACTGGCACGCATGGAGAGGTTATAATTACTCATTAAAACGTTCAGCAATGATGATAAGAAGACTAAATTAAAAAAAGAAAAACAGATTTTCAGTCGAAAATTCAATATAAAATGTTTAATAAAAAATATTCTACCATATGAGTAATTTATCTATCGTTCGTCAGTCCCTCCGTAGGTCTGTGGGATATGATAAAGCATCTGTAAACAGTTATTGTAGAAAAATCTACAATTTTTGTTATTTGATATTATCTGAAAACGTGGTATACTCCTCTGGGGGACGTTGTTTATTCGAATCTGACATACCATTGTTTCTATGATAACAATTCACCACCTCATATTGTTGGATTTTTTTTTATGAAACAAGACACAGATACTTTATGTTTAATATTTTTTTTATCTATGAGATGATAACAAGTTGAACATAATTTTATACAGTAATTAATCACACGTTGAACATCGCATCTAATAAAATAAACTGGAGAGAAAGAATTACTCAAACTATTTTCAAATTCTTCAAAGTTTAAGAGGTGCACATTACATTTGAGGATATGGCACCAATTGTGTTTCTTTTCTTAGTATTAACCAAGTGATAAGTATAATTTGATAGGTTGCATTCAGGAATATCTGACCGTATGGTGTCACAATGCTATATTTCTTTGTCACTTTTTTGTAGAATTGTTTCATTACAAATCATATCACATTTTTTTAATTTTCACATTAACTGTAAGAGCAAATGCTTCGTGTTGAAGACCGTACTTTGACCTATATTACTTTTATAAATTGTGACTTTGATGGAGATATGTAACATTGGCACTCATACCACATCTTCTTATATCTATCTACTGTAAAAAGAAACCTTTAATTTTATAAATTCGGCAAAAATAGACTTGTATGATAAAGGCAATAGTGTTTCTATGTAATCCACTATCATGTGTCTTAAAGCTGAAATTAGCAAATGAAGATGTAACTAGCTCGGAAAATGTTAGGTAAATATCAATCTTTTTATAGGACTAGAATATGTTGCTATTTATCTATATCAATAAACTGTGCGGTCAATGGTGCTGAAAATGTCCTTAATCACTTATCGCTAATCAATTATCCGTAAATCAAAACATTTTCAACTTCTTTTTTTCAAACAAATTTACGATTTTTCAAGCATAAATCTTATGCACGAAGTACACGATCAATACATCAGAATAGTGTTGGTCAATATGAAAGCGGAGCTTACTATTTTATAATGTTTTGTTTTAGTTATACGGCATAGAATATTATATCAAAAAGAGTGCACATGCTGAAATGTCTCGCCTTCATTACTGACCATTGATATTATGTTGGTGGTCCTAATTATAAAGCTTTACTACAATTATCACATGAATTTAACATGATCCAAGAGAATGAGGTCACGGTCAAATAAACCAAACAAGAAATACTTGTACACCTTACAATTATTCAATACACTAAATATAGTTGACCTATTGCTTATGGTTTCCACGTAACAGACTTAACCATGAAATCTAAACATGGACCAATGAACCATGAAAATGAGGTTAGGTTTATGTGAACCATGCCAGACAAGTACATGATCCAATCCTTTTATGCAACAAATATAGCTGACCTATTGATTTTATTTTAAGAAAAACAGCACATAACACACAAACTTATCACTGAACAATGAACCGTAAAAATGAGGTCAAATAAAACCTTCGAGACTGACATGCAATAATGAAATATTTTGATTTGCCTATTAGTTATAGTATCTGAGATATGGACTTGATCACCAAAGTTTAACCTTGCTCACTGATCCATGAAATAAGGTCGAGGTCAAGTGAAAACTGTCTGACGGGTATGATGACGTTGCAAAGTACGCACATGCCAAATATAGTTATCCTTTAACTCATAATCAGTGATAAATTATCATTACCAACAATCTATATAGTCACTGAACCAAGCGAATGAGGTCAAGGACAATGGACATGTGACAGGCAGAAACTTCGAAACATAAGCCGTCCATGTAAAAAGTATGGAGCACCCAGGTCTTCCACCTTCTAAAATATAAAACTTTTAAGAAGTTAGCTAACGCCGTTGCAAGCTCGACACTAATTAAAGCATATAACTTTCAGCCAATGAAAGATCAGTATTTGTATGAACTAAACAGTAGATTTTATTCAAAGGAATACTGTTTCACCAAAGTAATGAAAATATTTTAGTGTTACATTACTTGAGCAAAAATGAAAGGAAGATGAAGAGTATATTGTTGCAGCAAAATGTTAATCATACAAGGCATATATCCATTCGTGCTATCATCGACAAGTTTAAGATTTTCTCAGAGAAGTTAAGGTTAAAAGAATTCCTACGTACTCTTCTTTAATACAAATAGTGACAACTTCAATATACACAAGTGTAGTAACTTCAAATATGAACTGATCATAATCAGTTTCATTCTGATTCAAACAAAAAATTCTCTGAAACTGACATTATCAAGATGCTTGATATCTTGATTGACAACGTACTTGTTACGTTCGGAGGACGTGTTTTTCAACAGACTGTCGGCATTCTAATGGGAACAAATTGTGCTCCTCTTCTTGCCGACTTACTTCTTTATTGTCATGAGGCTGACTTTATACAGGAACTTCTTAGGAAAAAAGATAAGAAGTTAGCAATATCCTTTAACTCTACTTTCAGCTATATAGATGATGTTCCTTCACTAAATAATTCAAAATTTGGTGACTATGTTGAACGCATCTATCCCATCGAACTAGAGATAAAGGATACAACAGATACAGTTAAGTCGGCCTCATATCTTGACTTACATCTAGAAATTGAAAATGAGGGTCGGTTGAAAACAAAACTTTACGACAAAAGAGATGCTTTCAGCTTTCCAATTGTGAACTTTCCATTTCTAAGTAGCAACATTACATCAGCAACTGCATACGGGGTACATATCTCCAAATTGATACGATATTCCCGTGCTTGCATTTCCTATCATGCTTTTCTTGATAGAGGATTGCTACTCACAAGAAAGCTATCAAACAAGAGTCCCAGATTATTTACCGGATTTGTTATAACATAAGCAACACGACGGGTGCCACATGTGGAGCAAGATTTGCTTACCCTGCCGGAGCACCTTATATCATCCCATGTTTGGTGAGGTTCGTGTTGCTTTTTCTTTAGTTTTCTATGTTGTGTCATGTGCTCTATTGTTTGTCTGTTTGTCTTTTTCATTTTTAGCCATGGCGTTGTCATTTTATTTCCGAATGATGAGTTTGACTTTCCCTCTGGTATCTTTCGTCCCTCTTTTTCAATTAGTACACTTTTTGTACAGTTATGTCTGGCTTAACTAATTATACTGGTGTGATAGGATTAAAGTCGAATGCATTGAGTGTGTAGGTTGGGGTAATATCTTTCTTCGATTCCTGGCGAGCAACAATTCATTATCAAGTAAATTATGAAATGAATCGCCAGCAACCATTGTATATCGTATGAAATAAGTGATATAAAATTGAAAATGGAAATGGGGAATGTGTAAAAGAGACAACCACCCGACAATAGAAAAAACAACAGCAGAAGGTCACCAACAGGTCTTCAATGTAGCGAGAAATTCCCGCACCCGGAGGCGTCCTTCTCTGCCCTTAAACGAATATATACTAGTTCAGTGATAATGAACGTCATACTAATTTCCAAATTGTACACAAGAAACTAAAATTAAAATAATACAAGACTAACAAAGGCCAGAGGCTCCTGACTTGGGACAGGCGCAAAAATGCGGCGGGGTTAAAAATGTTTATGAGTTCTCAACCCCCCCCCCCCCTATACCTTGATATGCAGTAGTCTACTTGAGAATTATCGCGGGTGTTGTTCGGCTTTGCTTTGTTTTAAAGTAGGTCTGACACGCTAACCCACCCTTACCGAAAAGTTAATAAAAGAATTTCTACGGCAAAAATTTTGTCCGCAAAAGGTGAGAACGGAAGATAGGGACCGAGGATTTGTTTGATCAAAGTTCCGAGTTTGGGTATAGCACGCTTCTTTTTTTTAGATGATAATAAATGATTCCCTTGCCAACCTTACTTTGAGTAGAAAAAACCCAAACTTTTCGTCCAATCAAAAGTACACGAAATCCACTTGTTATGATAAACTAATGATTCGTCAGAAGAGATTGTCTAGCAAAAATGAGATTAAAGCACGAGCGCAACTTTCTATCCTTGAAATGGATAAAAACTGTTATTTTTCAGGAATGTTTTGACAGGATGCGAGAACACGTAAGTCTATTTCACACAGTATTGTATTTTTGCAAGCATTTGAAAAATTTCATAATTATTTACGATTTTATATACAATCTAAACTGTTGACTATTAGAAATTCAATGCGTGCAGAACGTTGCTGGGTATATTGAAAGCGAATACTATTGTCTTAAAATTACTGAATAGGAAATAAAATTTTAAAACTCAAAGAACAGTGTCTTTGACACCGCGCTGAAGTACGTCCATTATTCATAGTTCATTATTCATTATTCAATAATGAATAATGAAATAGTTCACTATTCACTATTCAATATTAAAAAATGAATAATGAATAATGAAATAGTTTATGTTTCATTATTCAAATTGAAGCGGCGAATAGTGAAATAAATATAAAAAAAATTGACTGTTGACACTAAAGCTATATTTTGATTCGCAATGACCATAAGAGGGTTTACGGAGGACCTAAATGCCACAACATGCGTAAAAATGAGGAAATATCAAAAAGAAGATGTGGTATGATTGCCAATGAAACAACTATCCACAAAAGACCAAAATGACACAGACATTAACAACTATAGGTCACCGTACGGCCTTCAACAATGAGCAAAGCCCATACCGCATAGTCAGCTTTAAAGGGCCCCAATAAGACAATGTAAAACAATTCAAACAAGAAACCTAACGGCATTATTTATGTAAAAAAATGAACGAAAAACAAATAAGTAACACATAAACAACATAAACAAACTACAACCACTAAAATACAGGCTCCTGACTTGGGACAGACACATACATAAATAATGTGGCGGGGTTAAACATGTTAGCCAATTTTGAATAATGAAATGGATATTTTGAATAATGGCATGGACTGGCAGGACCCTTCAGTCTCTAATTACAGATATATATGATACATCGATCGAAAGCTTATTAAGAGAAGAACAAAAGGTATATAGTCAATATATTCCGCAACGCATATTAGAGGAGTAACGAAGGACTTAAATATCGAAATACGCCTGAACATTGAGAAATAGCCAATTTTGAATAATGAAATGGATATTTTGAATAATGGAATAGACTGGCAGGACCTTTCAGCCCCTAATTTCAGATATATATTTTACCTCGATCGAAAGCTTATTAAGAGAGGAACAAAAGGTATACAGTCAATATGTTCCGCAACGGATATTACAGGAGAAACGAAGGACTTAAATATCGAATTACGCGTGAACATTGGGAAATAGCCAATTTTGAATAATGAAATGGATATTTTGAATAATGGAATGGACTGCTGCGACCCTTTAGTCCCTAATTATAGATAAACCTTATACCTCATTCGAAAGCTGATTACAAGAGGAACAAAATTTTTATAGTCAATATGTTCCGCAAGGAATATTAAAAGACCTAAATGCCAAAATACGCGTGAAAATTAAGAAATAACCAATTTTGAATAATGAAATGGAAATTTTGAATAATGCAATGGACTGCTGCGACCCTTTAGCCCCTTATTATAGATAAACCTTATACCTCATTCGAAAGCTGATTACAAGAGGAACAAAATGTATATTGTGAATATATTGCGCAACGAATATTAGAAGACCTAAATGCCAACATACGCGTGAAAATTAAGAAATAGCCAATTTTGAATAATGAAATGGATATTTTGAATAATGGAATGGACTGTGGCGACCCTTTAGCCCCTAATAATAGATAAACCTTATACCTCAATCGAAAGCTGATTTAAAGAGGAACAAAATGTATATTGTCAATATGTTTCGCAACGAAAATTAGAAGACCTAAATGCCAAAATACGCGTCAAAATTAAGAAATAGCCAATTTTGAATAATGAAATGGATATTTTGAATAATGGAATGGACTGCTGCGACCCTTTAGCCCCTAATTATAGATAAACCTTATACCTCATTCGAAAGCTGATTACAAGAGGAACAAAATGTATATAGTCAATATGTTCCGCAACGAATATTAAAAGACCTAAATGCCAAAATACGCGTGAAAATAAAGAAATAGCCAATTTTGAATAATGAAATAGATATTTTGAATAATGGAATGGACTGCGGCGACCCTTTAGCCCCTAATTATAGATAAACCTTCTACATCATTCGAAAGCTGATGACAAGAGGATCAAAATGGATATAGTCAATATGTTCCGCAACGAATATTAGAAGACCTAAATGCCAAAATACGCGTGAAAATTAAGAAATAGCCAATTTTGAATAATGAAATGGATATTTTGAATAATGAAATGAACTGCGGCGACCCTTTAGCCCCTAATTATAGACAAACCTTATACCTCATTGGAAATCTGATTACAAGAGGAACAAAATGTATATTGTCAATATGTTCCGCAAAGAATATTAGAAGACCTAAATGCCAAAATACGCGTGAAAATTAAGAAATAGCCAATTTTGAATAATGAAATAGATATTTTGAATAATGGAATGGACTGCGACGACCCTTGAGCCCCTAATTATCAATAAACCTTATACCTCATACGAAAGCTGATTACAAGAAGAACAAAATGTTTATTGTCAATATGTTCCGCAACGAATATTAGAAGTTCTAAATGCCAAAATACGCGTCAAAATTAAGAAATAGCCAATTTTGAATAATGAAATGGATATTTTGAATAATGGAATGGACTGCTGCGACCCTTTAGCCCCTAATTATAGATAAACCTTATACCTCATTCGAAAGCTGATTACAAGAGGAACAAAATGTATATAGTCAATATGTTCCGCAACGAATATTAGAGGACCTAAATGCCAAAATACGCGTGAAAATAAAGAAATAGCCAATTTTGAATAATGAAATAGATATTTTGAATAATGGAATGGACTGCGGCGACCCTTTAGCCCCTAATTATAGATAAACCTTCTACATCATTCGAAAGCTGATGACAAGAGGATCAAAATGGATATAGTCAATATGTTCCGCAACGAATATTAGAAGACCTAAATGCCAAAATACGCGTGAAAATTAAGAAATAGCCAATTTTGAATAATGAAATGAATATTTTGAATAATAGAATGGACTGCTGCGA
Source organism: Mytilus galloprovincialis (assembly GCF_965363235.1). Lineage (NCBI taxonomy): Eukaryota > Metazoa > Mollusca > Bivalvia > Mytilida > Mytilidae > Mytilus > Mytilus galloprovincialis. The sequence continues at coordinate 60,673,147 of NC_134843.1, read as the reverse complement.
AAAAGCCCCTAATTATAAATAAACCTTATACCTCATTCGAAAGCTTATTACGAGAGGAACAAAATGTATATAGTCAACAAGTTCCGCAACGCATATTAGAGAAGTAACGAACGACCTAAATATCGAAATACGCTTGAACATTAAGAAATAGCTTATTTTGAATAATGGAATGGACTACTACAGCCCTTCAATCCCTAATAAAGGCAAATTTTATACACCAAATTAAAGCTTATATTGATAGAGGAATAAACTGAGTATAAACGATATGTGCTGCAATGACCATTAGAGGGGTTACGGAGGACCTAAATGCCAAAATATGCATGAAAATCAAGAAATAGCCAATTTTGAATACTAGTAATGAAATGGATATTTAGAATAATGGAATGGACTGCTGCAACCCTTTAGCCCCTTATTATAGATAAACCTTATACCTCATACGAAAGCTTATTACGAGAGGAACAATATGTATATAGTCACGCATATTAGAGAAGTAACGAACGACCTAGATATCGAAATATGCTTGAACATAAAGAAATAGCTTATTTTGAATAATGGAATGGACTACTACAGCCCTTCAGTCCATAATAAAGGCAAATTGTATACACCAAATTAAAGTTTATTGATAGAGGAATAACTTGAGTATAAATGATATGTGCCGTAATGACCATTAGAGGGGTTAAGGAGGACCTAAATGCCAAAATACGCATGAAAATCAAGAAATAGCCAATTTTGAATAATGAAATGGATATTTTGAAATACAGAACACTTGTCTTACAGAATGGACTGTTGTGACCCGTTGACCCCTTATTACAGATATACCTTATACCTCAATTGAAAGCTTATTAAGAGATGAACAGTAGCATGAGTATGAGAGTTCTGCCACACCCCAATTTTGAGGTTGGAGTCGAGGGAAATTTTTTCTTTGTGGATGAAATATACACACACACACACACAAAAATAGAAATTCACAGATATAATAAACATAATGGACTTTAAGATTACAAACATGTCTGGTCAGAGATAGAATACTGCGCAAGAGGTAGAAATTCTGAAAAAAAACCTGGCCGCTGTTAAGGCCAATCGAGAACAGCGCTGCGATGATGAGGAAATTATCAAATTGCGAAAAGTAGGGCAGGACTCACCCTAGATTGTCAAAGACATTAAAGACTTCGACACGAAGTAAAGGCCTGCAAAATTATAACCTTATGCTGGAAAGCGGAAACTATATATTCGCACATGGGGATGTGAGAGATTAAATAAGCAGCTGTCTACCGTCTTGGCAAAGAGATAACCGATGGAGCTGTGCAAATTGTGAGCTATGGGATGAAAAATCATGACGCACCACGTACGTTTCACGACTTTCTTATTTTTTATAAGGATTGTAGGATCGAAAGTGTTCGAATATATATGTTTTGTAGGCCCAAAAGCTGGGTCTAAAAACCAGTAAATTGGGAATGGTGGTTTTGGGGTGACCTAAATTATTTTTGTTTAATAGGATAAAGACATTGACCCAATAGTGAACATGTAGTTGAAAACGTCAAAGCCCTGAGGGGTATAGCCAAAATGAACCACCTTCATGGGTATTCCCGGTTGAGGAAAGATCAGTTGGTTGAGAGTTGATAGAAACGAAGACAAATCTTAAAATTCATCGTCGTCCCAAACCCCACACGAGGAGATTGTCACCCAGGCAAAACAACTTGGGTTGAAAGGGGTTAGCAGGCTGTCGATAGATCAACTGCTAAAGAAGGTACAGGAAAAGATTTTGGAAGATAGGAAAGCCATTGCGGATAAAATTGAGGTACATTCGACGAAAAAAACGTTTAAACATTTATTTACTACCTGGAATATGACCCCGCTTATTGGTATGGACGTGCATACCTCCCTTAAGGTCTCTCTGATGTCACTGATGAAAGTTATAGACGATTGGGCGTTTTAAGGGGCAAAACAATGTGATCATGCACTGTATGTACCTTTGTAAATATTAATCCAACAGGTAAGGCGGATGATGAGAACGAGGGATACTTTCACTCGGGAAACTAGATTTTCACCGCGGCCACGGACTTTGTTGAAACCCTTGAGGAGCTGGATAAAAAGATCGTAGAATGGCCCAGTGGACCTCTGACAAAACTAGGGAAATGGTGAATACTTCCTCGGTCCAGCGGGGGTGTATCCCTTCTCGAATGTAACTTTCTTCTTCGGAAATTCGCGGTGGTTGTATGAGAGAGAAAGGTTCCAATACAACTTGTTTTTCATGCTCCTTATGACTTGCGGCAACATGGGCCATCTTGATAGTGGTGCTTGGTGGTATTGTACTGGCGAACAAGATCGTCCCGGACATCGATATAGGTGCGTGTGGAGTTGGTTGAAAAGTATTTGACCACATTTTATCTTTCATGGTGCGGCTCCAACGTTTGACAATACTCGAATTCTCTTCGTTCCCGGTGGAGTAGATATCGATACCATGCTTTTGAAGCAGCTGATTTACGTGTTTGTTGTAAAATTCAGTGCCTTTGTCTGTCGATAGCTTCATGGGCACACCGCTACGAATGCATCCCGCACCGTCACCCCTTCTTTTTCTTGAGTGGTATCATCCAGCCATATTTGGAAAATACATCGATAATGCTCAGGATAAATTTATTTCCCTTGTTGTCCTTGGAGAAGTCACTCATATGAAAAAGGTCGTCCGTCCAGGTCTCATCCACACCACCCACCGCTACACAGCGTTTATGAAACTAGCGTCGAACTGGTTTGTGAACCCCTCAGCTAGCTCATCGGTCTAGCGAACATTTTTTAACACCGTGACCGAATCCAACTTTGGTACCGATGATGGGTCCGACGATGCTGCAGTCCAAGTGTTAAGCGAGGCTATATTGTAACATAGCTTCGTGAACGATGGAGTTGTGTGCGGATAAATCCTTGTACTGGGCATAACAAAGATCGTGGTGATATGCTGCCTCGTCAACTTGATTAATGGGTTTTGACCAAGCCTTCAGGGTGCCGTCGGGAAGTAGTCGCTTTCTAAGTTAAGTCCCTAGCCTGGTGAAGTTGTGTCCGGGTAGATGCATTTCCATGGGTAATCGGTTGATTACATTGTTCATGAACCCTGTACCGGTTGTAGCAACAAACTGAGACATCTTGGCATCGCACACCTTGCAGTTGCCAACCTTTCACCGTCGCCCGTTGCTGGTCATTATCTCGCTGGTGTTAACTGTGTCCGACTTTCACACAGAAAATCATAGCTATTTTATTTTAATAAATGAACATTAAGGACGTTTCATACAGTGCCAACGCCCACACGAGGAGTAATCGATGAGACGGTCGATCATTGGGAAGTCGGACTGTGGTAAGACGACGCAGCTAAACAACCTATTCCTGCGCGATGGATGGCTCCGACTAAAATCAATTGTTCGTCTTCGGATAATTCATTCACCAACCTATCTACCAGCTGTTGGAGCAAGCGCTGGAATAAAGCTTCCCCAAAGAAGATATCCAAGACCTCCTTCAGTGCAAGGGCAAGTCACCCTACTCGTTGATCGATGTGGTCAACACCTTACTACCACCACGACACCGGAGTATCGACACTTTTTTCTTCGAGCAAAAAAGCGATGTACTAGACCCCCGCGAACTTGACCCCAACCGCAAGAACCTCATGGTGAACCTCATGGTGTTCGACGATGTTGATAAAACAGAACACGTGTGAAGACAATGACGATTGTTTCTACCTGTGCCAGAACTACTTCACACTGCCCAGCCAGTAGATCCGGGAGAATACCTACTTCTCCTGCCTCTTCCAGCAGAACGCTAAGAATATCGATCACATCCGACGCAATCACTGCAACGATCTCACCAAGAAACAGTTTGAAGCTCTGTGTAAGCATTGCTGGTCCAAAGCAATTTTCTCAATCCCAATGCCCTGCCAAGACGATTTGAGGCCACCAGTGCACATACCCATGACACGTGAATCTATCGAAGAAAAGGGATCCGTATCAGCTGTGTAATACCTTCATGTGCAACTCATAAATAAGGGCGTTCAGACAAACGCTTAGGGGCGTGCAACAGCATTCGATCTATTAGATAAATGACGTAAGTTGCAAGACACAAAACGGAAGATTCAAGCCAGTTATATGCAGCATCGTCTCGACAAGACTGAACTTAGCCGGGACCTTTAAAAGGTGTTCAAGCCTGTGATTGAGGCTCAGCGAGAGGCAGCTTCACAGATCACCGAAAATATGGCAGACCTTCCTGCAACAGTGCCAGCCAGCCATCCCCTCACCACTACTCATTGCACCACCTACAGACACCGTCCTCGGAGCTCGAGCACAGCAGCATTTGCAGCTCAGTATGACTTTTGCCGCCGACCACGCCTTTGGATCGCGATCTGCAAACGTTGGTATCTTCATCGGAAGCTCACTAGTTACTTTTGACGGCGATAATGTTTTTATGGATAGAGTGAAGTACAATGGAACCCTTGGCTGCTGGGAAGTCATGGTGAAAAAGAAACCATAATCGTTCGAGCTCAACGACCTTGACGACTATGCAGAGATGCTTAAAAGTTCCGGTACTATGTATAAAGGCAATTCCATCCTTTCAAAAACCCCGAAGGCGAATAAGAATTACAAGTGGAAGGGAATCGTGTCCCACATCTACCAGAAGTATAAGTTTGGCATTGAGCTGCAAACCGTGCTTTTTTTCAACTTCAAGCAGCTTCTCGATCGCTTGGAACTGTGTGCTGCAGCTTACCGAGCAGGAAATAATGGTGTGAGCAACGAAATTGTATCGATTTTCCATGCTATGAAAAAGGGTAGACATATCAGCATCGAAGAATATATGGCGCTTCATCATAGCATCCTATAAGTAAATGTTGCAAATCAAGAACGGTTACGCCTGAAAGTACGCATACGGTGGTAGAGGACTGTTTGAAACAATCGCCAGTTTGGCTGGATACATGTTTACTTCATCTGCCACCAAAACCACAGGAAGTAAGGCCGTGAGTGCAAACACCAATGCAGCCATGAAAGATGTTGCAAAAGGGGCACCAAAGCCGTCGACTACGTGGTTGATAAAGTTACCCGCCCCTTAAACCGCAGAATGTTCACTCAACAGTCCAGTGTTCAACGCAGCAAACCGCAGCAAACCAAGTTGAACAACATGATCTCCGGTTCTTGCATTGGTACCATCCACGACTTCGTGCAGCGCTTTAAATAAATACATAATGTCCAACATCCTTATAACCACCGAAGGGTTGGCCTTCGACGAAAGTCTCCAAGAATATCAGGTTCACGAATACAAACCTCAAGCTGGTGCCAACCTGAATAATCCAGGTGAGATCCGAATCAACATCGAAACCCAAGACTTAAAATATCTCTTGGTAGAGGGATGACTGTACAATAACGACGGTAGTGCATCTGCTTATGCAGATCTAGTGTCTCTCATTCTTAATGGGATCATGTATCTCTTTAAGACCATCAGTTACAATTAATGAAAGCTCTCAAGCTAGCTGATCGAACATCCCAGTCGTTGCAATCATCGTAATGGGAATGTTGATTTATCCCAACAATTTCTCCTAATTCCAAGGAATCAACTAGCTGTGGTACAAAGAACCATCTACCGAAGCCGGGGCCGAAAACAGAGGGTTTGCAGCAGGTCATGGGTATATTAATTATTATCACCAAGCCCGCCAACAAAGGATCGTTTTCATTCACCATACCTCCGAGACACATTTTCGGCTTTGCAGACGATTACAACAAGATTGTGTATGGATCAAGCACAAATTGTCACTCGTACGCGACTCGGACGACAATGCCATACTGCTACTGCCGTCAACGACGTGGCAAAAATCAACCTGTGGACGTGGCGAATATCAACCTGAGTAAGATATCTTGGTTTGTTCCTCACGTCCTTCCTTCCTTCCGATGAAAAAAAAACTGCGGTTGCACAAGACCATCCAGAGCAAGAGTAAGATCGATTGTGGTTTCCGAATACGACAGTGTGATTCTACAAGTGTTACCCTAAACTTACAGTTTCACTGGTGTTTGTCTGCCAAGAGCGGTCGGGAGAAACCGAGATACATCATCGTAGTACGATCAGACTCAAAATGCAATCGTGTTCGACCACTGCCAGTTGCGAACTATCTACGTCACTCTCATCGCAGAACGCTACCCGGCGGAAGACTTCTATGCGAGTTTCACACAAACAAAGATCGCCAGAGTGTACAGGAAAGTCGCAGTTCTTAAAAAAACTACTTCATCATTAACCTCTCCGATTTCGTCGAACTGTACCCACTTCTTGTCATTGATGTGAGTCACCAGTACGAGCGGTTGAAAGAGTCGAGCGTTGACATTCAGATCCTGATCGAGTTCGAGCGCAAAGTACCTGCAAACATTCCGACAGAATCCTGCAGTTTGAATCCGATGGTCAGAAGATGAATGTCGTGTACAAAAGTTAAAAAAAAAATGGATAAAATTCACCTTCAAATAACCCCTCTTTACCAGCCGCCCTGCCAAAGTATATGCAATCGTGGTGAAGGTAATTAAACAGCTTAAGTATGACGGTATCGAAGAGTGGAAGCAAATATATGTGACAATGGTGTACCATAAATAAATCGATAACACATGGTTCAAGCAAATTGATAAAAACACCAACCCCAAGCATGGGTTTGCTTTCATCGTTTCTAGAAACGATAGCCAAATCCTTACCCGATTCAACCCCACTGCAACTCAAGGAATCCAAGACCTACGAGATGGCATTGGTGAACCTGGAAACCAATAACTCCATCCATAACATTCATATGCATACAGGTAACAATTTCTTCTGCTACTCTCCCGGCGATGGTACCAACTGGTTTTCTATCGCACTGAGCACATGTTACTATGACATTAAAGACATCAACAATGAAATCCAGCGGAAGCTACGGCTCAACAAACACAAAATGAAGATCATCATCGATGCCAACTGGGCGACCCTAAGAGCAACACTGACTTTCGCCAGACTCTATCAACGTTGTCAATAGCATCAACACCGTCTTGGGATTCAAGTGGCAGATTTACACGTTCGGTTTGATCACAAACGGCTATACAAGAAGGGGAGCACATTATAAATATCATCAGAATCAACAGCATTCTTGGGAATAGTGATATTAGTGCGGCGGCTACACGTATATTTCAGACGATTTGTACACATCCTGCTACAAGCATGACATTTGGCATAGACCTTCCACAACTATTACTCTTTCATTTCAGAAACAGAGACATCTGAAAAAATGTCTCACTTCCGGTAAAATCCAAATGGCGGTTATCATACTTAAATCAGCCCTATATCGAAGGCTAATATGTGAAAAGGTGTTATTATCATGCTACTAACATAATATTAAGTACCAACCTTTGTTATCTACTACCGTTGGCTATATGATAGAGATTAATTGTCTTCAAAAACCCTACTTCCGGTATATACCAACATGGCGCACATACTACTAGATTAAGCTTATTTTTAGGGAGGGTAAATGGAATGTGTTTTAATGTATTGCTACTATCATTACATTGTGCAGCAAACCTTTCTTTTATGCTTCTCGTGGATACAATGTATAAGATATATCTCTTTACAAACATTACTTCCGGTAATATCCAAAATGGCGGACATAGAAATATCTATTTTCTATTTTAATATTCAACTTTTTTCAAAATAAAAAGAAAATGCTTTTGTTGTGGGTTTTGTTGCTTGTCATTAAACTTTGTTTTCTAGTTGTCCTCAAAACCACTTAATTATTCTGATCTAAATTTTTAAATAACACTTGCGGTAAAAAAACATATGGTGTAGATTTAGGAAATGAGTCCTCAATCCACATCTTTGATTTAGAGTTTTAGATAGATTGATTAAAACAAAATAAAATTACTAAAACACTTTAAAAAAATCAAATTACTACTATTTTGGCTAAAAAAAACATATTCATTCATTGTCACCACCACATGAAAACAAAGCAGTGCAGGGGAGACCCGATTTTCCACATTAACAACGACCGCGACATCCTCTGTATTTGTATCTGTATATAAAATTGAGAATGGAAATGGGGAATGTGTCAAAGAGACAACAATCCGACCGAAAAAACAACAACAGAAGGTCACCAACAAGTCTCCAATGTAGCGAGAAATTTTTAAATTCAGTTCAAGAGAAATTCGAGTCTGATATCAGAAGATGTAACCAAAGAAAATGAACAAAATGACAATAATACATAAATAACAACAGACTACTAGCAGTTAACTGACATGCCAGCTCCAATCTTCAATTAAACTGACTGAAAGATTATGATTTCATAATATGAACAGCAGGCACAATCCTTCCCGTTAGGGGTTTAGTATCATACCATCATAACATGTATGAGAAGAACATAACCCGTGTCATGCCAACAACTGTTTTTTTTTTATAAATGTGTTTAGTTCCGATGCAAAGACCCTATAAGTGAATCAATATTAACGCCAAAATATGCAATCTTTAATGACCTGACAAGAGTATCGTAACTATATCCCTTCTTAATAAGTCTATTCAAGGGTTTTGTTAGTTGAGGTGAAAACTGACACCTTTGTGCTTTATAAAGAATATTTCGAAAAAAAATTAATACATTGTCGATACCAATTCTGGATTTCATATAACGGTTTGAGAGAGCGCGCAGATATATTGACGAGCATTAAGAGCAGATCTGACGCTCTCTACGCTTGATGCGCGCACTTAGTCTACAGTGTTGTGTAGCTGATTCGACGCGATCACTGTCTTTTCAAAGAGTGAGTTTGAGTATTGTGGTGTTTTGCTTAGTGGAATGTCAAAACACTAAGAGTGATTCTAACTTGTTTTCCACAATATTTGTTGCGTGGTATTCTTCGGACTTCTTGGCAGTTATGTTTCTCTTAGGACGTGCTTTTTGTTAGAAATTCGTCTGGTTCAATAACGGGAATCAGCCCCTGAACCACTTTGTACATAAACTTCAACTTCTAGCTTGTTCGTTTTGCAATTTTAAAGAGGTCTTGTAGTTCCAGTTTGGCAATCATATTAGAGACACAATCGTCCTCTCTTGACTTGTAATATATGGTGATGAATCTTGCCGCTTGACGTTGTATCCTTTCTAGCTTATTTGTGTTTGTTACCGTGTATGGGTCCCATACTATGGCTCCATATTCCATCGTTGGTCTGACGAGCGAAATGTTAGCTGTTTTTTTTTTCAATCTTGTTGGCAGTATTACAAGTTTCTTCTTTGAAAGCCTAACGTTGAATTGAATTTCCTTTCTTTGCCACGTTTAATATGTGGGTGGTCCATTTGAGGTCTTCCGAAATAATTAGGCCTAGGTACGGGTCATGCTTGACTTGTTGAAGTATGTGTCCACTTAAACTGTAGATTGTATGGCTTTTGTTTCTGATGCTTAGGATGTAGAATCTTTTGCATTGAACCGCATTCCCCAGTACATCCACAATGTACAAGCTTCTGCCAAAAGGATGAGGCCTTAGAAAGAGTTATTAATAAGTGATCCTCTTTGTCCCTTCGCCATCCATTAGCGCCTTAACTGGGTAGCATAAGAGCCAATTCCAAGCTCGCCCCCCTAAACACCTGCCTTAGTATATTGCACGTTTTACATGCTGGAAAAGTCTAGACCAAGTTGAGGGAATACCCTCAATTAGTCTTCCCTTTTGCGCAAATAGTTAGTTTCTTGAATCGTTAACCATGTTAACCTCATCTGATATGTTTGTGTGATCTTACAGTTAAACATCGGTGATTTATGCTGATCAATCATCATTCTTTATGTTAAATTCACATCTTCAAATTGCCATCAATGTCGCCCACATTTTGTTCCTTTTCAAGCAATCATAAAACTATATCACAACCGGTAAAGACATGGATCACAATAAGTGTTTGTAATCATTCATTGCCAGGTGCATTTGAAAGGTCATTGATATATATTTATCAAAAGCTTTTTGCCCTCCAAACCACAACCCATAGTTCGTCTACCCCTGTCACGGAATAGCAAAACAGTAATGACAGCATCATCAGTAACGACTATTCGAATCATGACTCGTGCAAGTTCGTGTTTCATCACATCAGACACATGCAACATGATTCAATCGCAGCCTCTTAATGTGAACATGGTGATAAACTTGAAATACATCACGAGGTAGATAAACTATAATATCAGGAGCATTTTTTATAAGAAGCAAGAGCTACATTTAGGGGAAGGGGAATACACAGACGAACCAAGAGTCCTAACAAAATCCTCAAAATTGGCAAAGTGTTCTGATAGATGACGACAATAAGAAAGAACTTTTAAGTTTTCATTCGCAACAGATTGCTTAAACGATTTTGAGGAAAAGGTAGTTGTAGCAACACTTACTCAGGATGTTTTGTGTTATCTACCACATGATGATGTTTCAAGCTTAGCACCATGTTCAGACGAAGAGGCTGACACTTGAATCAAGATGCATGTGTCTGATGCAGTGAAACAGAGACTTTAACTGAGTCATGGCTCGAACAGTCAATACTGATGTTGCTGTCATTGCTGTTACGCTATTCAGTGAAATAGGGGCAGACGAACTTTGGCTTGAATTTGGAAGTGAGAAAAGCTTCAGATAAATATCTATCCATGACCTTTCAAATACACTAGGCATTGAGAGATTACAGTTTGCTGGAGAAGGGACTGCGTTTGGGACATGGATGATTTTTGAAGATGTGACTCTCTCATTTAAAATGATGATTGATACCCAACGTCTCCAGATATGGATTTAACAATGTCGTTGATAGAACGATCCGTGGTTTTGTTGTAAGATCGAACAAACTTATTAGATGGGGTTAACAAAGCAAGAAAACATGTGTTTTTGGAATAGGAAATACTTATGGAGGCTATTCCCACGACTTGGTCTAGTCTTTTTCACCAAGTATAAAACGTTCATTATACCATGGCGGGTGCGAATGAGTAACAAACTTTGTATTTGTTTCTATGCTAACTAGTCAAGACGCTTATGAATGGCGAATGGAAAAATATGATCCATGGGAACCCTTTTGGACAACTCTTTGTGAGGCCTCTTCATCTGATCAGGAGCTTGTACATTATAGATGTAAAAAAAATATACCACGATCTTTGTAAATTTGGAAAATAAGTTCTCCGATTGTGAATAAACATGTATTTGCGGCCATAACATAGTCATTTTAAAGATGTTTAAGAACTTTAGTGATTTTATTCTGTTTTAATCAATCTATCCAAAACTCTTCATCGAAGATATGGATTGAGTACTCATCTTTGTAATTTACGCCATATTGGTTTTTTTTCCCCGGAAGTGTCAACTTTGTATTTAAACATATAATGCTGAATAAAATTAGTGGTTTTGAGGATGACTTAAAGCCAAAAATTTAGTGACCAGCTAAAAAACATTTTCTTTACATTTGGAAAAAAGTTAAATATTAAAATGAAATACTATCAATATTTCTATGTCCGCCATATTGGATATATCCGGAAGTAGGGTTTTAAAGAAATATGTCTTATACATTGTATCCATGACAAGCAGCAAAGAAAGGTTCCTGCACAATATATTGATAGTAGCAATAGTTTAAAATACATTTCAAATTACCCTCCCTAAAAGAAAGCTTATTTTAGTACAATGTCCACCATGTTGGATTTTACGGGAAGTAGGGTTTTGAAGACGTCTAATCTATATCATATATCCAAAGGAGTACATAACAAAGGTTTGTACCAAATTTCATGATAGTAGCATGTTCATAACGTCTTTTCACATACTAGCCTTCGGTATTGGGCTAATTAAAGTATGATGTCCGCCATTTTGGATTTTTCCGGAAGTGGGACATTTTTTTTCAAATACCTCACTATCTGAAATAAAAGAAAAATAGTTTAGGAAGGTCTGTGCAAAATTTCATGCTTGTAGCAGGATGTGCCCAATTTTTCACAAAGCCGCCGTACTATATCAGCCATGGAAGTTATGTAAATGGTATTACAGCAGTCTTCCATCTACAGCTTTTTTCCCGCAGACGGTCCTGGTATGAAAATCATTCAAACCCCTAAGAACCTAGTATACTTGTCAGTGATTTTGCGAACCAGCAATCGCATGCAAACATACCTCAACGACTAAGACGGTATGCAAATCGATCGATAGGTATGAATAAATGACTTATGAACTTGACAAAAGTTCAACATAATAAACTACAACGGGCTGCCAAGTCTTCATTCGTTTGTCCCACGCAAAGCTGGCTCACCTCTCTAAAGGTTCAAAAGACTACCAAGCCTCTCCCAAAAAGGTACTGATGGAATGAATCGGAAGCTGAGTACCACCCAAATGAAGGTAAAAGCAACAAGTAGGTGGATATCTACCCATGTTGGCAGGGCTGGCAATGAGGGCACTCCCCATGATAGCAAAATACCATTCTATCAGCCTTGGGTGTTGGAGCCTTGAGCGGTTTGGGTGGTGAAGCCGTCAACAAGGCCTTAAGGTCTGGATTGTACCTTGAGCGTGGTGGCTGCGTTTGCGCAGTGAATCCCAGTGTCAACGGTCTCTACCTCAAATCCTCAAACCCCCGGATAACCTATGGGTATGGACTCTACTTGAAGCGTGGTCAGCAATTCCACGACGGAGCTGGTCTGATCTTATATTTGGAGGGTAACAGCCTCTTCAAAAACATTCCCCTCCTCGGTATGCTCCTATAAAATAAAAGAACGATTTAGATTCTGGGTACCGGCGACTATAGTCGAACGTGTGTAGAATCAACTCGATACAGAAATTGAAGGTATCAAACTACCTTTAACGCCTATGTACGTCTGGACAAAGCTGTATCTGTAACGCTGGGCGCTTGTTCTGTGGGTAGTGTTGTGTTAACCAGCAGTACCCTGGGTTCAGCTTTGACCGGCACAGGTGTTATAGCCACCCTTCCTCTTGGATTTCTATCTTGCTTGAATGCTACCACCGTAATGGATCTCACACTAATTTCTAGGCATGTAACCAAAAAGAAAAAGAAGCACCACGATACTTTGCGATTGGCCCAGTCCAAAAAGTCCTTGGTTGAACAATGTGTCAGCTCTGCTTTAGCTGATGATGAACAGATCGATGATGCCGAGTTTGCCTCAAAAACAACTACGACCATAAAGATCAGATGCAGCAACCCATGTCCAGTTTCAGCGAGGATCTGTCAAAATGTTCCTTTTAGGTTTTGCCCACCATCCCCAATTCAATGGTTTAAATAAACTCATCATAGATACCAGGACTTATTTAGTATATACGCCAGACGCGCGTTTCGTCTACCAAAGACTCATCAGTGACGCTCGAATCCAAAAAAGTTAAAATAAAAAAAGGCCAAATAAGTACGAAGTTGAAGAGCATTGAGGACCAAAATTCCTAAAAGTTTTGCCAAATACCCGATTTTCAGGCATAAACAACATATTCTCACACTTCCAATCATACCATTTTTATCAAAAATATAAAAGTCGTGGTAATTATACCCTGTGCGCCTGTTTTTTTTTTCATCTCATAGCTCACGATTTGCACAGCTCCATCGGTCTCTCTCTTTGTCCAGACGGTGGTCAGCTGCTTGTTTAGTCTTTCACATCCCAAGTGCGGATATTTTTCTCTTTACAGCACAAGGTTAAAACTTTTGAGAACCAACACTTCATGTCAACATTTTAAATGTCTTTGACAGTCCAGGGTGAGTCCTGACCTACTTCTCGCCATTTTAGGCTTTCCTCATCGGTATTTTCCAAAATTTCTACCTCTTGCGCCATTAACTCTCTGATCAGACATATTTGTAATCTTACAATCCATTGTGTTTATTCTATCTGTGGATTTGTTTTGGTGTATTTTCTTTTTTCCACAAAATTACATTTTCCCACGACACCAACCCCGACTTTTTCCCTTCAAACCCAACCAACAACGTTTTGCCCTCTTAACCTCGTCAACGAGCGTGCAAGATTTTCGGATTTTTAGGTGCGGTCACAGCAGAAATTACCCTCAAAATGTTCACGCGTATTTCGATTTTTAGTCCCTTGTTACTGCGCGGAATAAATTGACTATATATCATTTGTTCCTCTTTTCATAAGCTTCCGAATGAGGTAAAAGGTAGGTCTGTAATTAAGGGCTGAAGGGTCCCAGCAGTCCATTTCATTATTCAAAATATCCATTTCATTATTCAAAATTGACTGTTTCTTTTTTTTCACGCGGATTTTGACATTTACGTCCCCCGTAACCCCTCTAATGGTCATTGCGGCACATATTGTTTATTCCTCTATCAATAAGCTTAAATTTGGAATATATAATTTGCCTTTTTTAGGGACTGAAGGGTTGTAGTAGTCCATTCCATTACTCAAAATAAGCTATTTCTTAATGTTCAAGCGTATTTCGATATTAAGGTCGTTCGTTACTTCTCTAATATGCGTTGCGGAACTTGTTGACTATAAGCATTTTGTTCCTTTCGTAATAAGCTTTCGAATGAGGTATAATGTTTATCTATAATTAAGGGTTAAAGGGTCACAGCAGTCCATTCCATTATTCAAAATATCCATTTCATTATTCAAAATTGGCTATTTCTTAATTTTCATGCGTATTTTGGCATTTAGGTACTCCGTAACCCGTCTTATGGTCATTGCGGCACATATTGTTTATACTCAGTTTATTCCTCTATTAATAAGCGTTAATTTGGAATATAAAATTTGCCTTTATTAGGGACTGACGGGTTGAAGTAGTTCATTCCATTATTCAAAATACGTAAGCTATTTCTTAATGATCAAGCGTATTTCGATATTTAGGTCGTTCGTTACTTCTCTAATATGCGTTGCTGAACTTGTTGACTATAAACATTTCGTTCCTCTTGAAATAAGCTTTTGAATGAGGTATAAGGTTTATCTATAATTAGGGGCTAAAGGGTTGCCGCAGTTCATTCCATTATTCAAAATATCTATTTCATTAATCAAAATTGGCTATTTCTTAATTTTCACGCGTATGTTGGCATTTAGGTCTTCTAATATTCGTTGCGGAATATATTCACAATATACATTTTGTTCCTCCTGTAATCAGCTTTCGAATGAGGTATAAGGTTTATCTATAATTAGGGGCTAAAGGGTCGCAGCAGTCCATTGCATTATTCAAAATTTCCATTTCATTATTCAAAATTGGTTATTTCTTAATTTTCACGCGTATTTTGGCATTTAGGTCTTCTAATATTCGTTGCGGAACATATTGACAATATACATTTTGTTCCTCTTGTAATCAGCTTTCGAATGAGGTATAAGGTTTATCTATAATTAGGGGCTAAAGGGTTGCAGCAGTCCATCTATTATTTAATATATCCATTACATTATTCAAAATTGGCTATTTCTTAATTTTCACGCGTATTTTGGCATTTAAGTCTTCTAATATTCGTTGCGGAACATATTGACAATATACATTTTGTTCCTCTTGTAATCAGCTTTCGAATGAGGTATAAGGTTTATCTATAATTAGGGGCTAAGAGGTCGCAGCAGTCCATTCCATTATTCAAAATTTCCATGTCATTATTCAAAATTGGCTATTTCTTAATTTTCAAGCGTACTTTGGCATATAGGTCTACTAATATTCGTTGCGGAACATATTGACTATATACATTTCGTTCCTCTTGTAATCAGCTTTCGAATGAGGTATAAGGTTTATCTATAATTAGGGGCTAAAGGGTCGCAGCAGTCCATTCCATTATTCAAAATATCCATTTCATTATTCAAAATTGGCTATTTCTTTATTTTCACGCGTATTTTGGCATTTAGGTCTTCTAATATTCGTTTCGGAACATATTGACAATATACATTTTGTTCCTCTTGTAATCAGCGTTCGAATGAGGTATAAGGTTTATCTATAATTAGGGGCTAAAGGGTCGCAGCATTCCATTCCATTATTCAAAATATCCATTTCATTATTCAAAATTGGCTATTTCTTAATTTTCACATGTATTTTGGCATTTAGGTCTTCTAATATTCGTTGCAGAACATATTGACAATATACATTTTGTTCCTCTTGTAATCAGCTTTCGAATGAGGTATAAGGTTTATCTATAATTAGGGGCTAAAGGGTCGCCGCAGTCCATTCCATTATTCAAAATATCCATTTCATTATTCAAAATTGGCTATTTCTTTATTTTCACGCCTATTTTGGCATTTAGGTCTTCTAATATTAATTGCTGAACATATTGGCTATATACATTTTGTTCCTCTTTTAATCAGCTTTCGAATGAGGTATAAGAATTATCTATAATTAGGGGCTAAAGGGTCGCCGCAGTCCATTCCATTATTCAAAATATCCATTTCATTATTCAAAATTGGCTATTTGTTTATTTTCACGCGTATTTTGGCATTTAGGTCTTCTAATATTCGTTGCGGAACATATTGACTATATACATTTTGTTCCTCTTTTAATCAGCTTTCGAATAAGGTATAAGGTTTATCTATAATTAGGGCTTAAAAGTGGCACCAGTCCATTCCATTATTCAAAATATCCATTTCATTATTCAAAATTGGCTATTTCTTAATTTTCACGCGTATTTTGGCATTTAGGTCTTCTAATAATCGTTGCAGAACATATTGACAATAAACATTTTGTTCCTCTTGCAATCAGCTTTCGAATGAGGTATAAGGTTTATCTATAATTAGGGGCTAAAAGGTCGCCGCAGTCCATTCCATTATTCAAAATATCCATTTCATTATTCAAAATTGGCTATTTCTTTATTTTCACGCGTATTTTGGCATTTAGGTCTTCTAATATTAATTGCTGAACATATTGGCTATATACATTTTGTTCCTCTTTTAATCAGCTTTCGAATGAGGTAGAAGAATTATCTATAATTAGGGGCTAAAGGGTCGCCGCAGTCCATTCCATTATTCAAAATATCCATTTCATTATTCAAAATTGGCTATTTGTTTATTTTCACGCGTATTTTGGCATTTAGGTCTTCTAATATTCGTTGCGGAACATATTGACTATATACATTTTGTTCCTCTTGTATTCAGCTTTCGAATAAGGTAGAAGGTTTATCTATAATTAGGGCTTAAAAGTGGCACCAGTCCATTCCATTATTCAAAATATCCATTTCATTATTCAAAATTGGCTATTTCTTAATTTTCACGCGTATTTTGGCATTTAGGTCTTCTAATATTCGTTGTGGAACATATTGACAATAAACATTTTGTTCCTCTTGTAATCAGCTTTCGAATGAGGTATAAGGTTTATCTATAATTAGGGGCTAAAGGGTCGCCGCAGTCCATTCCATTATTCAAAATTTCCATTTCATTATTCAAAATTGGCTATTTCTTAATTTTCACGCGTATTTTGGCATTTAGGTCTTCTAATATTCGTTGCGGAACATATTGACTACAAAAATTTTGTTCCTTTTGTAATCAGCTTTCGAATGAGGTATAAGGTTTATCTATAAGTAGGGGCTAAAAGGTCGCCGCAGTCCATTCCATTATTCAAAATATCCATTTCATTATTCAAAATTGGCTATTTCTTTATTTTCACGCGTATTTTGGCATTTAGGTTTTCTAATATTAATTGCGGAACATATTGACTATATACATTTTGTTCCTATCTTAATCAGCTTTCGAATGAGGTATAAGGTTTATCTATAATTAGGGGCTAAAGGATCGCCGCAGTCCATTCCATTATTCAAAATATCCATTTCATTATTCAAAATTGGCTATTTCTTTATTTTCACGCCTATTTTGGCATTTAGGTCTTCTAATATTAATTGCTGAACATATTGGCTATATACATTTTGTTCCTCTTTTAATCAGCTTTCGAATGAGGTATAAGAATTATCTATAATTAGGGGCTAAAGGGTCGCCGCAGTCCATTCCATTATTCAAAATATCCATTTCATTATTCAAAATTGGCTATTTGTTTATTTTCACGCGTATTTTGGCATTTAGGTCTTCTAATATTCGTTGCGACACATATTGACTATATACATTTTGTTCCTCTTTTAATCAGCTTTCGAATAAGGTATAAGGTTTATCTATAATTAGGGCTTAAAAGTGGCACCAGTCCATTCCATTATTCAAAATATCCATTTCATTATTCAAAATTGGCTATTTCTTAATTTTCACGCGTATTTTGGCATTTAGGTCTTCTAATAATCGTTGCAGAACATATTGACAATAAAAATTTTGTTCCTCTTGCAATCAGCTTTCGAATGAGGTATAAGGTTTATCTATAATTAGGGGCTAAAGGATCGCCGCAGTCCATTCCATTATTCAAAATATCCATTTCATTATTCAAAATTGGCTATTTCTTTATTTTCACGCGTATTTTGGCATTTAGGTCTTCTAATATTAATTGCTGAACATATTGGCTATATACATTTTGTTCCTCTTTTAATCAGCTTTCGAATGAGGTATAAGAATTATCTATAATTAGGGGCTAAAGGGTCGCCGCAGTCCATTCCATTATTCAAAATATCCATTTCATTATTCAAAATTGGCTATTTGTTTATTTTCACGCGTATTTTGGCATTTAGGTCTTCTAATATTCGTTGCGGAACATATTGACTATATACATTTTGTTCCTCTTGTAATCAGCTTTCGAATAAGGTAGAAGGTTTATCTATAATTAGGGCTTAAAAGTGGCACCAGTCCATTCCATTATTCAAAATATCCATTTCATTATTCAAAATTGGCTATTTCTTAATTTTCAAGCGTATTTTGGCATTTAGATCTTCTAATATTCGTTGCGGAACATATTTACTATATGCATTTTGATCCTATTGTCATCAGCTTTCGAATGAGGTAGAAGGTTTATCTATAATTAGGGGCTAAAGGGTCGCCGCAGTCCATTCCATTATTCAAAATTTCCATTTCATTATTCAAAATTGGCTATTTCTTAATTTTCACGCGTATTTTGGCATTTAGGTCTTCTAATATTCGTTGCGGAACATATTGACTACAAAAATTTTGTTCCTTTTGTAATCAGCTTTCGAATGAGGTATAAGGTTTATCTATAAGTAGGGGCTAAAAGGTCGCCGCAGTCCATTCCATTATTCAAAATATCCATTTCATTATTCAAAATTGGCTATTTCTTTATTTTCACGCGTATTTTGGCATTTAGGTTTTCTAATATTAATTGCGGAACATATTGACTATATACATTTTGTTCCTATCTTAATCAGCTTTCGAATGAGGTATAAGGTTTATCTATAATTAGGGGCTAAAGGATCGCCGCAGTCCATTCCATTATTCAAAATATCCATTTCATTATTCAAAATTGGCTATTTCTTTATTTTCACGCCTATTTTGGCATTTAGGTCTTCTAATATTAATTGCTGAACATATTGGCTATATACATTTTGTTCCTCTTTTAATCAGCTTTCGAATGAGGTATAAGAATTATCTATAATTAGGGGCTAAAGGGTCGCCGCAGTCCATTCCATTATTCAAAATATCTATTTCATTATTCAAAATTGGCTATTTGTTTATTTTCACGCGTATTTTGGCATTTAGGTCTTCTAATATTCGTTGCGGAACATATTGACTATATACATTTTGTTCCTCTTTTAATCAGCTTTCGAATAAGGTATAAGGTTTATCTATAATTAGGGCTTAAAAGTGGCACCAGTCCATTCCATTATTCAAAATATCCATTTCATTATTCAAAATTGGCTATTTCTTAATTTTCACGCGTATTTTGGCATTTAGGTCTTCTAATAATCGTTGCAGAACATATTGACAATAAAAATTTTGTTCCTCTTGCAATCAGCTTTCGAATGAGGTATAAGAATTATCTATAATTAGGGGCTAAAGGATCGCCGCAGTCCATTCCATTATTCAAAATTTCCATTTCATTATTCAAAATTGGCTATTTCTTAATTTTCACGCGTATTTTGGCATTTAGGTCTTCTAATATTCGTTGCGGAACATATTGACTACAAAAATTTTGTTCCTTTTGTAATCAGCTTTCGAATGAGGTATAAGGTTTATCTATAAGTAGGGGCTAAAAGGTCGCCGCAGTCCATTCCATTATTCAAAATATCCATTTCATTATTCAAAATTGGCTATTTCTTTATTTTCACGCGTATTTTGGCATTTAGGTTTTCTAATATTAATTGCGGAACATATTGACTATATACATTTTGTTCCTATCTTAATCAGCTTTCGAATGAGGTATAAGGTTTATCTATAATTAGGGGCTAAAGGATCGCCGCAGTCCATTCCATTATTCAAAATATCCATTTCATTATTCAAAATTGGCTATTTCTTTATTTTCACGCCTATTTTGGCATTTAGGTCTTCTAATATTAATTGCTGAACATATTGGCTATATACATTTTGTTCCTCTTTTAATCAGCTTTCGAATGAGGTATAAGAATTATCTATAATTAGGGGCTAAAGGGTCGCCGCAGTCCATTCCATTATTCAAAATATCCATTTCATTATTCAAAATTGGCTATTTGTTTATTTTCACGCGTATTTTGGCATTTAGGTCTTCTAATATTCGTTGCGGAACATATTGACTATATACATTTTGTTCCTCTTTTAATCAGCTTTCGAATAAGGTATAAGGTTTATCTATAATTAGGGCTTAAAAGTGGCACCAGTCCATTCCATTATTCAAAATATCCATTTCATTATTCAAAATTGGCTATTTCTTAATTTTCACGCGTATTTTGGCATTTAGGTCTTCTAATAATCGTTGCAGAACATATTGACAATAAAATTTTTGTTCCTCTTGCAATCAGCTTTCGAATGAGGTATAAGGTTTATCTATAATTAGGGGCTAAAGGATCGCCGCAGTCCATTCCATTATTCAAAATATCCATTTCATTATTCAAAATTGGCTATTTCTTTATTTTCACGCGTATTTTGGCATTTAGGTCTTCTAATATTAATTGCTGAACATATTGGCTATATACATTTTGTTCCTCTTTTAATCAGCTTTCGAATGAGGTATAAGAATTATCTATAATTAGGGGCTAAAGGGTCGCCGCAGTCCATTCCATTATTCAAAATATCCATTTCATTATTCAAAATTGGCTATTTGTTTATTTTCACGCGTATTTTGGCATTTAGGTCTTCTAATATTCGTTGCGGAACATATTGACTATATACATTTTGTTCCTCTTGTAATCAGCTTTCGAATAAGGTAGAAGGTTTATCTATAATTAGGGCTTAAAAGTGGCACCAGTCCATTCCATTATTCAAAATATCCATTTCATTATTCAAAATTGGCTATTTCTTAATTTTCACGCGTATTTTGGCATTTAGGTCTTCTAATATTCGTTGCGGAACATATTTACTATATGCATTTTGATCCTATTGTCATCAGCTTTCGAATGAGGTAGAAGGTTTATCTATAATTAGGGGCTAAAGGGTCGCCGCAGTCCATTCCATTATTCAAAATTTCCATTTCATTATTCAAAATTGGCTATTTCTTAATTTTCACGCGTATTTTGGCATTTAGGTCTTCTAATATTCGTTGCAGAACATATTGACTATATACATTTTGTTCCTTTTGTAATCAGCTTTCGAATGAGGTATAAGGTTTATCTATAAGTAGGGGCTAAAAGGTCGCCGCAGTCCATTCCATTATTCAAAATATCCATTTCATTATTCAAAATTGGCTATTTCTTTATTTTCACGCGTATTTTGGCATTTAGGTTTTCTAATATTAATTGCGGAACATATTGACTATATACATTTTGTTCCTATCTTAATCAGCTTTCGAATGAGGTATAAGGTTTATCTATAATTAGGGGCTAAAGGATCGCCGCAGTCCATTCCATTATTCAAAATATCCATTTCATTATTCAAAATTGGCTATTTCTTTATTTTCACGCCTATTTTGGCATTTAGGTCTTCTAATATTAATTGCTGAACATATTGGCTATATACATTTTGTTCCTCTTTTAATCAGCTTTCGAATGAGGTATAAGAATTATCTATAATTAGGGGCTAAAGGGTCGCCGCAGTCCATTCCATTATTCAAAATATCCATTTCATTATTCAAAATTGGCTATTTGTTTATTTTCACGCGTATTTTGGCATTTAGGTCTTCTAATATTCGTTGCGGAACATATTGACTATATACATTTTGTTCCTCTTTTAATCAGCTTTCGAATAAGGTATAAGGTTTATCTATAATTAGGGCTTAAAAGTGGCACCAGTCCATTCCATTATTCAAAATATCCATTTCATTATTCAAAATTGGCTATTTCTTAATTTTCACGCGTATTTTGGCATTTAGGTCTTCTAATAATCGTTGCAGAACATATTGACAATAAAAATTTTGTTCCTCTTGCAATCAGCTTTCGAATGAGGTATAAGAATTATCTATAATTAGGGGCTAAAGGATCGCCGCAGTCCATTCCATTATTCAAAATATCCATTTCATTATTCAAAATTGGCTATTTCTTTATTTTCACGCGTATTTTGGCATTTAGGTCTTCTAATATTAATTGCTGAACATATTGGCTATATACATTTTGTTCCTCTTTTAATCAGCTTTCGAATGAGGTATAAGAATTATCTATAATTAGGGGCTAAAGGGTCGCCGCAGTCCATTCCATTATTCAAAATATCCATTTCATTATTCAAAATTGGCTATTTGTTTATTTTCACGCGTATTTTGGCATTTAGGTCTTCTAATATTCGTTGCGGAACATATTGACTATATACATTTTGTTCCTCTTGTAATCAGCTTTCGAATAAGGTAGAAGGTTTATCTATAATTAGGGCTTAAAAGTGGCACCAGTCCATTCCATTATTCAAAATATCCATTTCATTATTCAAAATTGGCTATTTCTTAATTTTCACGCGTATTTTGGCATTTAGGTCTTCTAATATTCGTTGCGGAACATATTGACAATAAACATTTTGTTCCTCTTGTAATCAGCTTTCGAATGAGGTATAAGGTTTATCTATAATTAGGGGCTAAAAGGTCGCCGCAGTCCATTCCATTATTCAAAATTTCCATTTCATTATTCAAAATTGGCTATTTCTTAATTTTCACGCGTATTTTGGCATTTAGGTCTTCTAATATTCGTTGCAGAACATATTGACTACAAAAATTTTGTTCCTTTTGTAATCAGCTTTCGAATGAGGTATAAGGTTTATCTATAAGTAGGGGCTAAAAGGTCGCCGCAGTCCATTCCATTATTCAAAATATCCATTTCATTATTCAAAATTGGCTATTTCTTTATTTTCACGCGTATTTTGGCATTTAGGTTTTCTAATATTTATTGCGGAACATATTGACTATATACATTTTGTTCCTATCTTAATCAGCTTTCGAATGAGGTATAAGGTTTATCTATAATTAGGGGCTAAAGGGTCACCGCAGTCCATTCCATTATTCAAAATATCCATTTCATTATTCAAAATTGGCTATTTCTTAATTTTCACGCGTATTTTGGCATTTAGGTCTTCTAATATTCGTTGCGGAACATATTGACTATATCCATTTTGATCCTCTTGTAATCAGCTTTCGAATGAGGTAAAAGGTTTATCTATAATTAGGGGCTAAAGGGTCGCCGCAGTCCATTCCATTATTCAAAATATCTATTTCATTATTCAAAATTGGCTATTTCTTAATTTTCACGCGTATTTTGGCATTTAGGTCTTCTAATATTCGTTGCGGAACATATTGACAATAAACATTTTGTTCCTCTTGTAATCAGCTTTCGAATGAGGTATAAGGTTTATCTATAATTAGGGGCTAAAGGGTCGCCGCAGTCCATTCCATTATTCAAAATTTCCATTTCATTATTCAAAATTGGCTATTTCTTAATTTTCACGCGTATTTTGGCATTTAGGTCTTCTAATATTCGTTGCGGAACATATTGACTACAAAAATTTTGTTCCTTTTGTAATCAGCTTTCGAATGAAGTAAAAGGTTTATCTATAATTAGGGGCTAAAGGGTCGCCGCAGTCCATTCCATTATTCAAAATATCCATTTCATTATTCAAAATTGGCTATTTCTTTATTTTCACGCGTATTTTGGCATTTAGGTCTTCTAATATTCGTTGCGGAACATAATGACTATATACATTTTGTTCCTCTTGTAATCAGCTTTCGAATAAGGTCTAAGGTTTATCTATAATTAGGGCTTAAAAGTGGCACCAGTCCATTCCATTATTCAAAATATCCATTTCATTATTC
This sequence comes from Mytilus galloprovincialis, assembly GCF_965363235.1. Classification (NCBI taxonomy): domain Eukaryota; kingdom Metazoa; phylum Mollusca; class Bivalvia; order Mytilida; family Mytilidae; genus Mytilus; species Mytilus galloprovincialis. The sequence continues at coordinate 60,649,009 of NC_134843.1, read as the reverse complement.
AAAATTGGCTATTTCTTAATTTTCACGCGTATTTTGGCATTTAGGTCTTCTAATATTCGTTGTGGAACATATTGACAATAAACATTTTGTTCCTCTTGTAATCAGCTTTCGAATGAGGTATAAGGTTTATCTATAATTAGGGGCTAAAGGGTCGCCGCAGTCCATTCCATTATTCAAAATTTCCATTTCATTATTCAAAATTGGCTATTTCTTAATTTTCACGCGTATTTTGGCATTTAGGTCTTCTAATATTCGTTGCGGAACATATTGACTACAAAAATTTTGTTCCTTTTGTAATCAGCTTTCGAATGAGGTAGAAGGTTTATCTATAATTAGGGGCTAAAGGGTCGCCGCAGTCCATTCCATTATTCAAAATATCCATTTCATTATTCAAAATTGGCTATTTCTTTATTTTCACGCGTATTTTGGCATTTAGGTTTTCTAATATTAATTGCGGAACATATTGACTATATACATTTTGTTCCTCTTTTAATCAGCTTTCGAATGAGGTAAAAGGTTTATCTATAATTAGGGGCTAAAGGGTTGCCGCAGTCCATTCCATTATTCAAAATATCCATTTCATTATTCAAAATTGGCTATTTCTTAATTTTCAAGCGTATTTTGGCATTAACGTCTTCTAATATTCGTTGCGGAACATATTGACTATATACATTTTGTTCCTCTTGTAATCAGCTTTCGATTGATGTATAAGGTTTATCTATAATTATGGGCTAAAAGGTCGCCGCAGTCCATTCCATTATTCAAAATATCTATTTCATTATTCAAAATTGGCTATTTCTTTATTTTCACGCGTATTTTGGCATTTAGGTCTTCTAATATTCGTTGCGGAACATATTGACAATATACATTTTGTTCCTCTTGTAATCAGCTTTCGAATGAGGTATAAGGTTTATCTATAATTAGGGGCTCAAGTGTCACCGCAGTCCATTCCATTATTCAAAATGTCCATTTCATTATTCAAAATTGGCTATTTCTTAATTTTCACTCGTATTTTGGCATTTAGGTCCTCTAATATTCGTTGCGGAACATATTGACTATATACATTTTGATCCTCTTGTAATCAGCTTTCGAATGAGGCATAAGGTTTATCTATAATTAGGGGCTAAAGGGTCGCAGCAGTCCATTTCATTATTCAAAATTAGCTATTTCTTTATTTTCACGCGTATTTTGGCATTTAGGTCTTCTAATATTCGTTGCGGAACATATTTACTATATGCATTTTGATCCTATTGTCATCAGCTTTCGAATGAGGTAGAAGGTTTATCTATAATTAGGGGCTAAAGGATTGCCGCAGTCCATTCCATTATTCAAAATATCCATTTCATTATTCAAAATTGGTTATTTCTTAATTTTCACGCGTATTTTGGCATATAGGTCTTCTAATATTCGTTGCGGAACATATTGACTATATCCATTTTGATCCTCTTGTAATCAGCTTTCGAATGAGGTATAAGGTTTATCTATAATTAGGGACTAAAGGGTCGCAGCAGTCCATTCCATTATTCAAAATATCCATTTCATTATTCAAAATTGGCTATTTCCCAATGTTCACGCGTAATTTGATATTTAAGTCCTTCATTTCTCCTGTAATATCCGTTGCGGAACATATTGACTGTATACCTTTTGTTCCTCTCTTAATAAGCTTTCGATCGAGGTAAAATATATATCTGAAATTAGGGGCTGAAAGGTCCTGCCAGTCTATTCCATTATTCAAAATATCCATTTCATTATTCAAAACTGGCTATTTCTCAATGTTCAGGCGTATTTCGATATTTAAGTCCTTCGTTAATCCTCTAATATTCGTTGCGGAACATATTGACTATATCCATTTTGATCCTCTTGTAATCAGCTTTCGAATGAGGTATAAGGTTTATCTATGATTAGGGACTAAAGGGTCGCAGCAGTCCATTCCATTATTCAAAATATCCATTTCATTATTCAAAATTGGCTATTTCCCAATGTTCACGCGTAATTTGATATTTAAGTCCTTCGTTTCTCCTGTAATATCCGTTGCGGAACATATTGACTGTATACCTTTTGTTCTTCTCTTAATAAGCTTTCGATCGATGTATAATATATATCTGTAATTAGAGACTGAAGGGTCCTGCCAGTCCATGCCATTATTCAAAATATCCATTTCATTATTCAAAATTGGCTAACATGTTTAACCCCGCCACATTATTTATGTATGTGTCTGTCCCAAGTCAGGAGCCTGTAATTTAGTGGTTGTAGTTTGTTTATGTTGTTTATGTGTTACATATTTGTTTTTCGTTCATTTTTTTACATAAATAATGCCGTTAGGTTTCTTGTTTGAATTGTTTTACATTGTCTTATTGGGGCCCTTTAAAGCTGACTATGCGGTATGGGCTTTGCTCATTGTTGAAGGCCGTACGGTGACCTATAGTTGTTAATGTCTGTGTCATTTTGGTCTTTCGTGGATAGTTGTTTCATTGGCAATCATACCACATCTTCTTTTTTATATTTCCTCATTTTTACGCATGTTGTGGCATTTAGGTCCTCCGTAAACCCTCTTATGGTCATTGCGAATCAAAATATAGCTTTAGTGTCAACAGACAATTTTTTTTATATTTATTTCACTTTTCACCGCTTCAATTTGAATAATGAAACATAAACTATTTCATTATTCATTATTCATTTTTTAATATTGAATAGTGAATAGTGAACTATTTCATTATTCATTATTGAATAATGAATAATGAACTATGAATAATGGACGTACTTCAGCGCGGTGTCTTTGACTTACCTATTTATTAAAAACAGATAATTTAGTGGTTATGCATTAATATAAACATTTTAGGTACGTTTGAATATAACGTTAAGTTAAAAGAAATATCCGAAAAATGGCTGCTTGCAAAGTAACTGCTAGCGAGTGACTGCTAGCTTGAGCCTGGCCTTGATTTCGAGGGTCTAGCTTTGGATCTTCACCAAAGTTTCCGTTTCGTTGGTATATGCATTTGATAGCAATAATTAATTTTGATTTATAATGAACTCATAGACATGTGTGGTTTTAAAATGGAGACAAAAAAAATTATTTCAAAATAACGTTGTAAATATAACATATCATTATTTTGCTAAAAGCACATGGCACACATTACACTTTCTTTACACATCTTAAACGTATTAAGTGAATGCAATAATCGGTTCTAATTTCCTCCCCTTTTCATCAAAAGAATGAAACATTACGTAATTATTTGCAGAATACATTATATGTGAGTACCGATTTTCGATTTATGAATTTGTACAGCATTATTTATATATTTTGCTAATATCCACTTCACTTAATAACTTAAATCTGAAATATACTTCTTACGATATTGATGACTTCTAATTTGCACACATTTAACTTATTTGTTTCAATATAATTAGTAAACTTGATTTGACAAAATTGGTTAACATTTAACATAATAAGCTAAAAGTAAAAACAAAATCATGTTCTCCTTCGCTCTGATTATCCGAACAAATAAATGTTCTGACTTCTTCAAAATTAAACAATTGAAGGCTTATAAGAATTGAAAGACACACCAAAGCATTTCGACAAAACAAAGAGAAAGGCACAAATGTGCAGTATGACTATTTTTATCTTATTACTGGCGACTATAAATGAATGTTTTTTCAAACTGATAATCTATTCGAATGGTTTTATGTAACCGTCTTTAGCTAAATCTGTCTTACAACGAACGTGTGATTTTAATATTTTTTCTGGGATGCAATTTCTTGCAGCATCTGAACCCCCACTGCTTCTGGAAATGTGAAGAGCAAATTATTCTTTTTACAACCCACTTCTGGCAATGCAGTTAACAACAACTTGTGCTCATGCACATGACAACCGTATGTTAGCTGTTCACAAAAGTTTGTTTTTTCAACGGTTTATCATACTTTATTTGATAATTTTAGTTTACTTATTTCTAAAATATGAACATTTCTAAATGATAATATTACTATATCTTAACTATACATGTAACAATATAGAGTATATTCGAAAAAAAGGGGAAAAAACCCCCACAAGATGAAGATATCAATAAGGTAATGAAATGCAAAAAAAGACTTATTTTAGTTATACTAGTATTAGAAGCCATGGGTTCAAGCAGATATTAGTCATGCTTACAGTGTTACCTTTAAAAATATATTTTATTGTTGTGTAAGAGATTCTTTGAGGTAATGATTTAGTCGTCCTGTAAAATTAATCTGATTTTCACAAAATGTTAATGTTCCTTGATTAAATAAAAAAAATGATAGCTCTAAAGAAATAGTTTACTGTTTTCAAATTTATTTTAGAATTTCGACTGGGTGTATGCTTGCTATCACACCGACATTGCCTTATTTTTGTTCATAACCCCCCAGATATTGTCCTAGGTATAACTGAAATAATTTTACCAGTAGTTTTGGATGGTTGTTTGGCTGTAGTTGAAACAAAATGAAATGACTTGATGTTATCATTAACAAAATAGGGGTTACCTCCAAAATAAAAGTGTTTAAATTCCACACGAAATCTAACTATATAAGCTTCTTTTTTTGGTTTCAAATACTTTTGCCGTCGTCCAAATACAGAACTACTCTAGAGCCAGACGAACGTCAATGCCTTACAAATGGACGTCAAACTGTTGTAAATTAACATTAGCAGCTGTAGAAATATTTAAAAGTAACAAAAAGAAATTTCCATGAAAAATTAAATAAGTTCTGTAATTCTCAGGTATCCTTATATGATACACACATCCGGATCTGAGATCAAATTTTATCATGAATCCATCTTTAATTACATTATTCAACTTCAGAAACTTCTTCAAATGAAAATTTGTTCTTTTGAAAGAATTGATTGACGTGACGTAAATCAATGATTAATTTTTCTATTCCTCTAACAATAAGAGAGACACTTAATGGGTTAACCACGTGAGGAATGCAATGTTTACATTCTACTACGGCTCCGTAGACAAGTAGTTGCTTCTCAACAAAACAAGCAAGCTCGATAGCTGATATATTATTGTTTAAATGAGTTGAAAATACATTTTCAAAGAATGGAACTAAATAACCGATTGAAATAACATTTAAAACGAAGTAATTTGCTTGTAAAATATCTTTCTAAAATGCAAAATTATAATTTAGACTTCCAACCCAAAAAGTGATTGAGGAACAGCTCATATTTTCATTTTCATAATCCCAATCTTGTAAATTAAGTATATATTTAGCAGTTTTAATACTGTTTCCCGGTTTGGAGTCTTTAGGCTTTCTTTAGGCACTGGTAGGCAAAGTATCCTTCTCCGTAGCAATATAAGCACCTGTCGCTCTTATTACTACCGTAGTATTTGAACTGGGAGTATACGTTCTGTAGAGTGTTAGAGATCTGCCTTTCAGTGATTCTTCTGGATTCGATGTGCCAGGCCTACGAAAATTTTAACAAAGGACTACTAGCAGTTACTTACATGCCAGCTCCAGATCTCAGTTACAGCCGATTTCATTGAGTGTGTAATAAAATTTAGAATCCTTGGTTAGCTTGCTTGTTAGCTGAACCGTAAAGTCGTTATTATGTAAGGTATACTTCCCTCCTTTCGAATTAGTCTTGACTTACAGACATGTAAATTGGCTATACTCGGACTTGTCTACTCGTAAAGGATGGCAGTTTACCCAACCTGCAATCGGCTGTAAACTGATTGAAAGATTATGTCTTCATCCCTCGAATATGAAGCATAATTCCTCTTTTACATGTATAACACTTATTTTAACATGGGTCAATATTATGATATTCTCACTTATAGTTCAGGTCCTGATAAAAAAATTTACACATCCAGTACAGATAGACGTGTTTTTGTGCCAGTTGTCTTGTTTTCGAGGCAGAAATATTTTTTAATGCCATTATACAGGTTTAAAGAGCTCAAAATATTAACGTTCTGAAATTCACTGTTTCACGCCGTGAAATTAGTGAACAGGTACAATACATAACTATGGAACAAACCTGTGCAACTACTTTTACAAGGCGAAAAAGAAAGTCGAATTGTGAAGTCCGTAAACAATACATTTTTAATCTGAGCATGCAAATTGAAGATTATGTTATATATTAATATATGAATAAACATATTTGCAGAACAAAAATATTTATTTTGAGAATCCCAGACACTATATTAGTTTTCACTTTTTCCATTAATTCCACGTGTTGTCAAGTGATAGTACACTCGTAGTAGCCCACAATGCCAGTGGCGGATCCAGATATTTTCCTAAGGGGGGGCCGCTCTAGTCATGCTTCAATGATTCCCTATATAATCAACCAATTTTTTTCCACGAAAGGGGGGGGGGCGGGCCCCTCAGGGCCCCCCTGGATCCGCCTATGAATGCATTGTAGTTCATTGAGTCTCTTCGGGCACTCCGACTTCCTCCACTTTTAAAACCTGACCACCATGAAATTACGATTGTTTTCACAAGCATTCTATACATTACAGATATATTTTACAATTCTTAACTAATTTTACCTGTGGAAGTGAATGTGCTACATGTATGATGTTTCTATATTCAGATGCAGTTCTATGAGTTCCTAATGCATGTTAAATTTCATTAAAAATCCGAAATATTGCTCAAAAAACTTTAAAAGAACTATTATATTTTATCATAATATATTAAATATTTCTTTATTGAAGCTAAGTACATTTCGGCTTTAAAAAGTAGATTGTAGGACATTCAACTAATAATACTTTTTATCTGTTGTTGAGAGACATTATTGACTTTTATATATTTACATAACGATTAGATAACTTTTATCTTTAACCGAGTGCAGACATAAGAAACATGGTCGATTTTTTAGTATTATATCTGTCTTTTCTTATTTGGGTGAGTAATAATTTTCTTATGCTTGTCTGGTATAGATATTAGATTTCCTAATCAGTTTCAGGAGTCTTTTTAATAATCCTTTTCAGCTAGATACTTTTTTCAACATCAAGATAAAAGATTTCAAATTTTTGTGACATTTTTACTGCATATGTGACAGAACAATTGTAATAAAGGTCTTATCCGTTTCTAAGAAAAAAATCTCATATAATTCTAAATTTAATTATTATTTTTTATTTTTATTTTTTTTAAACTTTTTAACTTTTTGCCACTTTTTATATCACATCTTTATCAGCTGAATAGGAGTTTGCAACCTTTCAAAATGATGTTTTGTAACTTGTTTTCTATAATCACGGTGGGTGTAGTTAGGGGGAGGGTTGGGATCCCGCTAACATGTTTAACCCCGCCAGAGTATTTATGTATGTGCCTGTCCCAAGTCAGGAGCCTGTAATTTAATGGTTGTAGTTTGTTCATATGTTACATATTTGTTTTTCGTTAATTTTTTTTTAATATAAATAAGGCCGTTAGTTTTCTCGTTTGAATTGTTTTATATTGTCATATCGGGGCCTTTTATAGCTGATTCATTTTGGTCTCTTGTGGATAGCTGTCTCAATGGCAATCATACCACATCTTCTTTTATAGTGTCCGGCAAGGATCGTGGTTTTTCGAGTGATTTGTTCGGGCATTTTCGAGTGTGACCACTTTTTTTTCCGAGTGATTGTGATAAAAAATGTAAACAAATAGACTTCCTTTCTGACAAGACCTGATATACAAGCTTGAGGTTAATATACAAGGTTATACAAGGTCTGTTAGTATTTAAAATAAAAAAAGTTATTACCATTCTGACATTGTTTATCGTTAAAAATGTTCAATTTAGCCTTACAATGCTTTTATTCCAAAATATAGAATAAACCCATTTTTATACACATACCAATATAATTTAATTTTGGATGTAACACGTCTTCTGATTGGCTGACGTTATTTTGTTATGAGCCCATAGACATAATTTAGTCATGTGACCGTGACGTCATCAACGTTTTTTCATGGTTTTCTACGGTTTAAAATGGAATTTAGAATTAAATTATAAGAAATGACTGTAATATTTTTTCTGTCTATTCGAAATAACATAAAAAATGTGGTGCACACTGTTAAATAACCCGATACGCGCGTTATTCAGTGTGCACCAAATTTTTTATGTTATTTCGAATAGACAGAAAAAATATTACAGTCATTCCTTAAGTAAATGTCGAAGAAAATACATACATGGAATCTATATATCCTTTGATATACAGACACTTTACAAAAAATATTTTTATTGCATTGAAAACGGCATTGTGAGACTAATACAAAAAAGAAGATGTGGTATGATTGCCAATGAGACAACTAACTATCCACAAAAGACCAAAATGACACAGACATTAACAACTATAGGTCACCGTACGGCCTTCAACAATGAGCAAAGCCCATACCGCATAGTCAGCTATAAAAGGCCCCGATAAGACAATGTAAAACAATTCAAACGAGAAAACTAACGGCCTTATTTATGTAAAAAAAAACTAAATTCTTTTTGTTATTGTCCGGGCTTTTTCGAGAGCAGTACGAATTTATTTCAAACGGGATAGCACATCCTCATTTTTACGGAAATGTTGTTAACCGTGCACGGAAATTTACAAATGATCCATGTAAACTTGTCGCTCCTTTAAATAAACTTATTCTAAAAGGTTACCTATTCAACACTGTAATTAGATCATTGAATATTGTTCTTATTGGTATAAATATTGATTTTGTTATCAGTAAATTAATAGCTAACTAAATATTACTAGTATGTTATATGCATATACATATTCATAGATCTACAATCTGTCGATACCTGTAACTTGGCATTGCACAAGGTCATGTTTTTCTCTGACTGTTTATGACGTCTTTACACTAAATCCATGGGTTGTTGGATGTGTACGGATTGATAGTTTAGTCTTAGTTGCATGATTATTTTATTAGTTGTTAGTGGCTTTGAACTAGCTGTCAGATAACTGCGAGTACTCTCAGATATGTTCATTGTGTCTTTTGTGTCGGGATATATAAGTACCGGGCCAGGTCCACATGTATTTTTGCCCATCTGATGAGTTAAGCCTTTTTCAACTGATTTTTATAGTTCGTTCTTATATTGTACTGTTATACCACTGTCCCAGGTTAGGAGGAGGGTTGGGATCCCGCTAACATGTTTATCCCCGCCACATTATTTATGTATGTGCCTGTCCCAAGTCAGGAGCCTGTAATTTAGTGGTTGTCGTTAGTTTATGTGTTACATATTTGTTTTTCGTTCATTTTTTTACATTAGTTTTCTCGTTTTAATTGTTTTACATTGTCTTATTGGGGTCTTTTATAGCTGACTATGCGGTATGGGCTTTGCTCATTGTTGAAGGCCGTACGATGACCTATAGTTGTTAATGTCTGTGGCATTTTGGTCTTTTGTGGATATTTGTCTCATTGGCAATCATACCACATCTTCTTTTTTTATATTAATTAGTGTGTGGTTGGTTTGAAATATTTTATCGTAAATTTCAATTAGATATAAAAGAGGGACGAAAGATACCAAAGGGACAGTCAAACTCATAAATCCAAAACAAACTGACAACGCCATGGCTAAAAATGAAAAGACAAACAAACGACAGCACACAGGACACAACATAGAAAACTAAAGAATAAACAACACGAACCCCACCAAAAATAATGTTTACTTCATAACTATTTGATAAACAGTAAATAAACTAGAAAGTAAGTAATACACCAGTCCCACTAGGCCACGATCGCACTACGATCTGTGAAAAAAATGCAAATTTTGATGATCGTAGTACGATCGTGTAGATCGCAGTAAGGTCGTATCACGGTCGTGGTGAGGTCTTCAAGATCGTGATGAGCGTTGCCAACTTTGAACATGTTCAAAACAATCGTGGTGCGGTCGTGGCCAAATCAGGTCGTAGTAGAAGCGTAGTGAGAGCGCACTAAGATCGTAGTAAGATCGCAAAGGTCGCTGTACCATCGTAGTGAGAGCGTAGCGAAAGTGTGATTCTATTCGGAAAAACAGCGCTACGATCTCATTGCGACGTTATTACGACCTCACTACGATCATCACGTTCTCACCGCGACCAAACTACGCTTCCACTACGACTATGCCACGCTGTTCACGACCATAGTACGATTCTAGCACGCTCTTGTCGTCCTCATCACGCTCTTCTTACGACCTGACTACGTTCACACTACGACCATCATTCTCATTGTAATTTTCACATAAAATATATAAAAAAGCTCCCTAGATTTTGTTTGTCTGAATGTAATTAGCCATTTGCTCTAACGGCTCAACCATGCTTCTAGTTTTTATATAGATTAGACCGTTAGTTTTCTCGTTTAAATGTTTTTCCACTAGTAATATTTTGGGCCCTTTATAGCGTTCTGTTCGGTGTGAGCCAAGGCTCCATATCGTCATTTGAGCTTTATGGACCAGCAATTTAGGTTGGATTGGTCGGTCCGACCTCTCTGCTTGATCAGGAATCGTTACTTTGCTCCCTCTGCCTCTACACAAACCCCTACCACCACGCCCACGTGTTCTAGTAGATTTTGGTGGCATGACTTTATTGTTTCCGAGAAATCTACATATTAATCAGAAATAGAAGGAATGGAACTGTATTGATATGGAACACGATGTTGACGTTATTGCTGAGAACATAGTAAGATCGCAGTATGAACGTAGTATAATCGTGGTAAGAACGTGCTATAATCGCAGTAAGATCGTGATGCAATCGGATAACTCGTGGTATGGTCGTAGTGAGAACGTGAAGAGCGTAGAAAGCTCTTGATAAGTGTGGTGAGGTCGCAGAATAAGCGCGGTGAGAACGTGTTCTAATCGTGGCGGGATCGTTGTAGAAGCGTAATGGGGACGTAGTAGCATCGTGAAAGCAACGAAAATTCACATTTTCACGCCGCTCATACCGCGACCTCACCACGATCTAAATTTATTTTAGATCGCGGTGAGCGTGGTGCGATTGTGGTCTAGTGGGACTGGGGCTTAATACCCCAGTCCCACTAGGCCACGATCGCACTACGATCTGTGAAAAAAATGCAAATTTTGATGATCGTAGTACGATCGTGTAGATCGCAGTAAGGTCGTATCACGGTCGTGGTGAGGTCTTCAAGATCGTGATGAGCGTTGCCAACTTTGAACATGTTCAAAACAATCGTGGTGCGGTCGTGGCCAAATCAGGTCGTAGTAGAAGCGTAGTGAGAGCGCACTAAGATCGTAGTAAGATCGCAAAGGTCACTGTACCATCGTAGTGAGAGCGTAGCGAAAGCGTGATTCTATTCGGAAAAACTGCGCTACGATCACATTGCGACGTTATTACGACCTCACTACGATCATCACGTTCTCACCGCGACCAAACTACGCTTCCACTACGACTATACCACGCTGTTCACGACCATAGTACGATTCTAGCACGCTCTTGTCGTCCTCATCACGCTCTTCTTACGACCTGACTACGTTCACACTACGACCATCATTCTCATTGTAATTTTCACATAAAATATACAAGAAAGCTCCCTAGATTTTGTTTGTCTGAATGTAATTAGCCATTTGCTCTAACGGCTCAACCATGCTTCTAGTTTTTATATAGATTAGACCGTTATTTTTCTCGTTTAAATGTTTTTCCACTAGTAATATTTTGGGCCCTTTATAGCGTTCTGTTCGGTGTGAGCCAAGGCTCCATATCGTCATTTGAGCTTTATGGACGAGCAATTTAGGTTGGATTGGTCGATCCGACCTCTCTGCTTGATCAGGAATCGTTACTTTGCTCCCTCTGCCTCTACACCAACCCCTACCACCACGCCCACGTGTTCTAGTAGATTTTGGTGGCATGACTGTATTGTTTCCGAGAAATCTACATATTAATCAGAAATAGAAGGAATGGAACTGTATTGATATGGAACACGATGTTGACGTTATTGCTGAGAACAAAGTAAGATCGCAGTATGAACGTAGTATAATCGTGCTATAATTGCAGTAAGATCGTGCTATAATTGCAGTAAGATCGTGTTGCAATCGGATAACTCGTGGTATGGTCGTAGTGAGAACGTGAAGAGCTCTTGATAAGTGTGGTGAGGTCGCAGAATAAGCGCGGTGAGAACGTGGTCTAATCGTGGCGGGATCGTTGTAGAAGCGTAATGGGGACGTAGTAGCATCGTGAAAGCAACGAAAATTTACATTTTCACGCCGCTCATACCGCGACCTCACCACGATCTAAATTTATTTTAGATCGCGGTGAGCGTGGTGCGATCGTGGTCTAGTGGGACTGGGGCTTAACATAATTATTCTGAATTGGCTGAGGGTATTCAACCCTTTTGATAAAGTGTATCAGTCATTCCTGAACACACGGTTTTAAATACGATTGTCATGTCAAATCATGGTGGCAATCACTTTGCGTACATATTCGTAAAAATGATCAACAGTTCTGTTTTTTCCCTTCATTTGTAAATGTATCTTTTCATAGGATTTCATACTATATTTGAAAATAAAAGTGAAGAATGGTCTTGCGAGAAATCTGAAACACCCACAGTTTGGATTCTTTGGCTGGATTGTTATGAAGGCAGGTATAATATCATTAACAGTGTCAACTTTTCTAGTTACATGAATACTTAAAATATATATGCGTTGCTTTTCTCTTTTGAGTTGTTTTACATTTTGTTATGCAAGAGCCTTCTATAGCTTGATATGTGGTATTGGTGACAATATAATGGAATGTGATACGACTGTCATACAAGTGAGAGGTTTAGCTAGCTATAAAACCAGGTTCAATCCACCATTTTCTACATTTGAAAATGCCTGTACCAAGTCAGAAATATGACAGTTCTTGTCCATTCGTTTTTTGATGCGTTTTGTTATTTGATTTTGCCATGTGATTATGGACTTTCCGAATTGATTTTCCTCTGAGTTCAGTATTTTTTGTGATTTTACTTATTGCTTTCGCTAATTGTAGAAGGTGACCTAATATCTACGTCGTTTAGTATTGGTGGATAGCTGTCTCTTTGGCAATCATACCACATCTCCTTATCTTATATTATAAACCCTCCTACGTAGTAGATTTCAATCATCATCGTCATCCTCAGTCTTTGTTGAAGTATGGTTTTTAATACTTTTCCAAAGCCGTCAATGACAACAAAGATGACGTCTGCAAATTAGGCAATGGAAAAAAGAACATGAATTAATTCATGAAACCTAATCGATACATGTCCTTGTAAAACTCAAAGTAAACCGCTTTTGTGGTTGTTCTTTGTCTCAGTTCACAATGAGGATTTCAACACTGTAGTAATTTAACTCGAACTTTGTTTAAGATCCTAAAAGTACCCAAATAAAAAAGAATTCTGCATTTGCTACATAAATCTCTGTTCTTTTTCTCCCATGTAAACCTTCGTCACTTCCAAGTTATAACGATGGTTTAACATTGTACTATGTCCTAACTTTGTAAGTGTGTGATGCAAATTTCGACTGCAACTTTGGTCACGTTGAATATTTCTGCTCCTCTTAGTATATCGGTGTATCACAAAATTGAAAAACAAAGCTAAAATTCTCCAGAACAAACTATTATATTTATTAACAAGTAAGTCCTATAAAAACATTGGGAAACCAGGTCTATCAAACCTCGGTTTCTTGAACATTGACAACAGAGTTAAGCAATTGCATGTACACAAAATCTGCAATTGCAAATGCTCATAATTTTTGAAAGACAATTTTTTGAAAAGTCTATATGCACACCATATCTACAACACAAGTTCCAGTCATTACAACCACATGTACTCTGTTAGATATTATTATTTTATTCATTGTAATTTAATAAGATTTTCTTATTTTCTGTCTTTTTGTATTACATTATGATAAACATTGGTATCAAAATTTGTGTTTTAATAAGCAATGTGCAGTTAATACTATCCATGTTCGTATACTGAAACAATTCTAAGGGGATCTAAGTTACCATTTTAAATTGCCTACCCTTCTTAAAATAAAAAAAATATATCAAAATACTTCCTGTACGAGACAGAAGCGTTCGATTCCATTTCTTAGTTGACAATGATTGTCAGTTTTCCTGCCGAAGGTTGGTGGTTCTACCCGGCCTTTCCGGCTTTCTCCACCAATAAAACTGTCCACCATGATAGACCCAATAGTGCGGAAAGTGGTTTTAAACACTGACAATAAGTCAATCAATCTCTAGCTGCTCTGTATAGGCCTTTTTTGAATTTAAGCTCACAAATGTTTTACTTTTTGGATAGTCAGCTTTATGTTTCAAATTTCCCATTCAAAACACATTTTAATAGATTCTGTACCGTTGCTAGTGATTCTTCATCTCCAACAATGTGCCACCGGTTAGTGGCCTGTACTTCGTTATTTGCATGATAAAAATGATACATTTGGACGATAAATTTTTGGTTTAAACATTCTATAATCGTTATTATTGGGATTTTATGTCAGTCAGATAAAATAAACAACATACCCTTTTAATTGTTGTGGTTATGGCCTTTTAGTTGTAAGGCTCTTAAACATTTTTCAATTCAAGAAAATGTACAATCCTCTTGGACATGTTAAGATCTTCAGTTGGTTATCGAAAATAGAAATGATATCATCACGGTCATAAAACTTTCGAGCATGATTTTTGTACTCAGACTCGAAAATCAACCAATCAAATTGCTGGATTTCATGTTTCGAGCACGATTTTTGTGCTCCAAGCACTGAGCAAAGGTTTATGCCTTCAAGTCCTGAACCTCGAATTTCCACAGCTTCATACATAGATGTTGAGTGGTTTCAGTGTAAACTTTGGATGTTAATAAAGAATAATCAAAAGACATGTTTCTTCTAGGAAAAGCAAGTGAAAATGCCTTGTTCTGAATTTGTTTTAGAACATTACTCTGTACCTGATTTTTCAAATATCATATGTATTGAAACATGAAGATGTGGTATGATTGCCAATGAGACAAGTCTCCACCAGAGACCAATGACATAGAAGTTAACAGCTATAGGTTACCGTAAGGTCTAAACAATGAGCAAAACCAATACCCCATAATCAGCTTTAAAATGCCCCTAAATGACAAATGTAAAACAATTCAAACGAGAGCAATAACGGTTTGATTTTTTCGAAATAATGAACGAAAAACAAATATGATATACTGCAACAAACGACAACCACTGATGTGGTAATGAATTACAGGATCCTGTCTTGCGACAGGCACATACAGAATGTGGTTCAGTTAAAATAGTTTGCTGGCGCCAAACCCTTACCATATTCTCGGACAGTAGTATAACAGAATCATATAAGAACAAATTATAAAAACCAGTTGAAATGGCTTAACTCATATCGATACAAAGCAGAAAAAACAACTAACAAAAACACAGACCGGACGTGGCAGGATATTTCGAATGTTTAAACTGTGAACTAACATGCAGTAACATTTTTAGATATTTCTGAATAAGAACACTTACTTAGAAGAGAAAGCGGTTAACCTTTGTAGAATCGAACCGACCCATAAGGTACTAGAAGTAGGGTTCGGACTTGGAATAGGGTTAACTTCTGCGTGCAGATATGTTGAAGGCAAGTTTATACTTATTTGATATACAGATTGATGATGATTCGATTAAAAAAAAAAGATTAAAGAAGTTTAGAATCAATTCTCAATGATTGAGATAATACTTTTTTTATGCCCCACCTACGATAGTAGAGGGGCATTATGTTTTCTGGTCTGTGCCTCCGTTCGTCCGTTCGTTCGTTCGTCCGTTCGTTCGTCCCACTTCAGGTTAAAGTTTTTGGTCGAGGTAGTTTTTGATGAAGTTGAAGTCCAATCAATTTGAAACTTAGTACACATGTTCCCTATGATATGATCTTTCTAATTTTATTGTCAAATTAAAGTATTGACCCCAATTTCACGGTCCAGTGAACACGTAAAATGATAGTGCGAGTGGGGCATCCGTGTACTATGGACACATTCTTGTTTTATATATTTAAGGAAGATTATTTCGAATAGAAGTTGCTTGGGCAAAACATTTTATTAATAATAGCCTAGGTAAACGCCGGAGAGTGACAAAATATTAACAGACAAATGATTATTTAATATAGTTTTCTGTGGAATGTATTTGCCCTCTAACTTTCCCCTGCTAACAGTCAGTTAAGCAGAACATATGAACCTTTACGAACACTCCAGTTCACCCTTGGTTTTATTTGGGTTCTGATTATTTTGCATTGTTAAAAGTCTCTAAGATAAAGGTATCGTATAAACTTACTACAAAAAGGGGTCAAGGTCTGATGAACCCCGAAAGATGGACAAGTCATTGATACACCAAATATAGTTGACCTATCACTTGCAAATAGGGGGAAAATCATGTTACACGGTTTAAATATAATTGAGCGCAGGACATTAAGCAACAAATGAAGACTACTAAAATGACCACTATTACTCTTAAATTTTTCGCTAAAATATCCTACGCTCTTTTACATCTAAACCGTGATCACATGCCCATTGACAATCTTCGGAAGTCATATCGCGATCGATGGTAACAGGTTACATGTTGTAAGATAGCTTCCTGTCCCAAATTGTTAATACTTAATAACGATTCCGTGCATTTCTCAAAACATATTTAACACCTTGGGCTGTTTTCTGCTCTTTGATCAGGTTGTTGTGTCTTTGACACATTCCCCGTTTCCATTCTCAATTTTATTGTTTATTGCTTCATAAGCAACTTTTGTTTTTCTGTTATTCGTTTGAATATATTATTATTAATCAAAGTTGAAAGATTGAGTCAATTCTAAGGACGTTTTTTGACATCTAATACACCTGTTATCAATGACAACCTACCAAACTCGCTTACAAATATTATAATTCTATATTTTCAGCTAATAAAGGTAAAGTTTATGGGATTGACATATCCGACAAAATAATAAGCACAGCCAAACAAACATTACAAGTAGAAATTCGGGAAGGAAAACTACATATTCAAAAAGGATGTGTCTCTCTACTTCCTTTTGAAAATGACACGTTCGACCGTGTATTTCATTGTAATTGCTTTCATTTCTGGCCAGATCTGTTGATATGCTGTAGAGAGCTTTATAGGGTTTTGAAACCCAATTCCTTCATGGTTACAACATTGTGTATAAAGTCAATCAAACATGCCCGCGAGAAAGGACTTTTGCAGTATGGACCTCAGGACCATTTAGTATTTATTGAAACACTAGAAAAGGCATCCTTTAAAGACGTTATGTTGGATACTTTTGAAGAAAACGGAAAGAAATTTGAAGCGATTATTGCATTCACTTAATACGTTAAAGCTGTTAAGGTGTAAGGTTCTGTGTACCATGTGCTTTCGGCTAATAATAAGATATTATATTTACAACGGTATTTTGCATTATTTTCTTCTCTCCATTTTAAAACCACACATGTCCATGAGTTCATGGCAAATCAAAATTAATGATTGCTATCAAGTACATGTACCCAGGAAAACGAAATCTTTGGTGACGATCCAAAGCTAGACCCTCGAAATCAAGACAAGGTTCAAGCTAGAAACCACTCGCTAGCAGCCACTTCGCTAGCAGCCACTTATCAGATATTTCTATAAACCTAAACGTTGCATACAATTCAAACGTACCTAAAATGTTTTTATTAATGCATAACCAATAACTTATCTGTTTTTGTAAATATTTCGTCAAAGACACTGTTCTATGAGTTTCATTTCCTGTTCATTAATTTAAAGACAATAGTATCCGTTTTCAATATACCAAACAAGATGCTGCACGTTAGTCAACACTTTAGAATGTAAAAAAAAATCGTACATTGAATAATTGAAATGCTTGCAAAATTGCAATATTGTGTGAAATAGCTTTGCATATTCTCGCATCCTGTCAAATAATTCCTGAAAAATAGCAATTTTTCTCCATTACAAGTTACAAGTATAGAAAGTTGCGCTCGTGCTTTAACACTATTTTTGTTACACAAACTGTTTTGACGAATCATTTGTTAATCTTAACTAGTGGATTTCACGTACTTTTGATTGGACGAAAGTTTTTTTTTCTACTCAAAATATGGTGTGAAAGGAAATCATTTATAATAGCTAAAAAAAAGATCCTCGCTATACCCAAACTTGGAATTTTAATCAAGCAGAATCTCGGTCCTTAGCTTTCATTCTCACCTATTGCGGACAAATGTTTTGCCCTAGACATGCCTTTTTAAACTTTTGGATAAGGGTTGGGTAGGGTGTACGACCTACTTTAAAACAAAACAGCACCCGGGATGTTTCTCAAATAGACCTCTTCTACCCAGCTCCGCTTTGTATCTATATGCATGTAGTAACATGAAGCAGCACGTGCATATTAATTATATATCACTTACACAATGTAAATACTATTCTGTACGTTATCCGGAAGTCGCAATTTTCGAAGCGAGAACTTTTTGGATCGCATTTTAAATTTGATTAATATACTGAATTAAACGGTAAGTTGATCATTTGTTCATTGCTTAATGATTAATTCAGCTGACATCGAGATTCTCAAATGGTTTAAAATTTAATTCAGCGCATTCATTAATCTTACCTTTGCCTTAATCAAGATATTTTAAAGTGCATCACTAAAGAAAATCACTCGGTGAACCTAAAACAATCTTTTTACCCTATTAGTGTACAAATTAACGTAAATACCAGACTTAGTTGACTGAATGAAATATATTTCAAGTGGGGGTAAAAGTTTCAACCAGATCTTTGAAACTAGAAATCAGAAAATTACACTTGTTTGAATTTCTCACTGTACCAGTCAGGAATCTACTTCGTCAAAATTATCTCCCCATTACGCCAGTTAATTTTCACTGTTGTAGAAATGGAAGCTATTGTAGGGATGACGCGCTGCCAATTTTGCTCTTGGAAACCGATAAATTTATCCGCATAGCACCATCACGATCCTTATATGTCAGTTGTATTATAAAAGACAAATATATCTACTTGCTAATGAGCATCAGTTAATGATTTAGTCTGCATTGATTCAACTTAAAACTATTGCCTAATTGGTTGCCAGGTGGAATTTTTAAAAATTCATAAACATTTAAAAAAATTCTAATTAAATATTTCGTGGAAGGGCAGACTAGATTTTTTTAGTGGTTGAAGACTATAAACCTTAGTTATCACACACAAAAAGTTGATTTTTTTCGAAGATATGCATTTTCATCATCCAACTTGAAAGACTGTCGTCAAGTACTTTTAGTAAAAAAACAGCTATTCGAACACACCTACTCTGTTTTTATGACTCATTAGATAGGTATTTCACTTGACCCATATAGTTCATCTTTTAGTACTGTGATTTTTTTATGTTATTAAGTCCACCTGTAGCTTAAATATATAAAATACTAGAATCTGAAGCGAGATGATGTTTCAAATATTCTTGCTTTGTACATTTTCAAGACAAAATATTCAACTCAAACACACCCTAACATAAAAAGGTGTACTCGATTTTCTCTTTTCGATACAATTGTTACCCATTTTTTAGAATTTTTTCTTGAGTCACATAATGGAACACTGTGTCTAAACCACACCGGCAAAATTTGTTCGGACTCGATGGTATCTAACATCCGGCACAATGACGGAACATTAATAGACAGAAGAAAGCTAGGTTTCTCCTTATTTTCTTATTTTTTTTATGATATAGAAGAATCTATATACATATACAATTTTCTATTGTGATATGCAATATTTTCTACAACCGTTCTATATTAACGAAGAAATAAGTAAAAATGCATGTCAAAAAGACGAATTGAGTGAACCTTGACTCGAAATTGTTTAATTTCTCCTTAAATTGTTCACATTGTACGGAAAGAAAGGTATGGGAAGATAGATATTGACACGGAGATTGCAAAACTAGTCATTATGAGCATCTCAATACTTGTATTTCTGTCTATGGAACAAAAGAAATGGGTCATGTCAAATTAAAATACACCGGTTTCGTCATTGTTGTTTCTACACAATCACCCGGTTTCGTCTATATATATCACCCGGTTTTTTTTATATTATTTTAAAACCAACAATTTCTGAAAAGCAACGTTAACACAGATCTGAACATTGTCTTTCGAAAGAATTTAAATATATATTTATTATAAAGTAAACTTGGCGTGTTTACATTTATTTACATAGGTAATTATAGTACTACACATTTTCCTAATGAAAGGCGTATCCGTTATTTCACTGATCTTCAAACTAATTTTAAGCAAACACTGATATCTAATTATTTTTTTAACATTAACATTATGATATTTTTTATATAGGTTTTGAGATGCATCACAATAAGTGACCCCCCTTTTTTTAACAAAAAAAAAAGCTAAATAACGCCTAATAAAAAAAAATTAAAACATCACCAAAAAGTATGCAGATTTATATTATTAAGAAGTGTGTAAAGTTTGATGCAATAATGATAAATCGTTTTGAGATATGGCGCGACATGTTAAAAAAAAAACACACTCCTGTTTTACTTACAAAGTTTTGTAACTCAAAAAGATTTAATTTGATTTTCACTAAAAGGTTTACAGATCGTTTGACCATTTCAAGAAATAACTTTGTTAAGTTTCATGAAAACAAGATAAGCTGTTCTCAAGTTACGGTGCGACATGTTTACGCTGGACAGAAGGAAAGACGTCCGGATAGACGGACGGACAGAATGACTGATAGATGGAGGAACGGACGGATGGAAGGAAGGACAGACGGACGGACGGACGGATGTATACAATAATACGTCCTGTCAAAATTGTGACGGGCGTGTAAAAACGCAATGAAATGAAAAAAAACTCTTCATTAAAGGTCAATAAGTTTTATTAGGATATCGGCCAAATCGATTTATTTGTATGAGTGATGAAAAAAAAACTTTTCCTGTTGGGTCAAGTGAGCTAAAAACAGTCAAGAATTCCAAACAAAATTACACCGTTCTTGAATTTAAAAAAAAAATGTGTAACAACTGAAAATTTCAAATTTCACGAAGCGGATCGGACATAGCAAACAACTTCACTGGCGGTTTTTTTTCAATAAAAAATTAAGACATATTATTTATATTTAAGTGTACGCACTGACATGTCACAAATGCTTAAATGGTCGCTATTCAATTTATGATGAAGGTCTGTGGCCGAAGGAAAAATAATATAGAAATGAGGTCAAGGGCAAGGGCAATGGACGTATTGCAAATAGGGAAAAAAATCGTTAGATCTGTGTTCCATACTTGTATATGTTACAGTCAAACCTTCTAACTTTTGACATATGCAGCTTTATACAAACAGTTCAAAACGCTATGAATTCGAAACTCACTTAGTGTCGCTTGTTTAAAAATATCAATGAGAATGTTTATAATAAACATAATCAAACTCACATAATCCGATTTCGCGGGTGTCCCTGTTTTCTTATTTCTTACAATTTTTTAATTCGGTATACACTTTTTAAGATAAGTAGCGAATCTAGAAGACGTATAGATTGCACCCCACACCCCCTTCCCCGACCCCACCTTTGATGCATGGTAGTTGTAATCCTTTTCTTCCTATAAACATTCATTTTCGATGTCGATTATGCATGCATATATACATTTGTCTTATCATCAACGTTTATCCTTAAGAAGATTTATTTTTAACGATCATAGAAAAGATTACATACATAGAATGATTAGATTACTTATAAAGGTGTCCATCCTATTGTATGAGAAAATAACATATCAATTTTGTGTTTCGATTTTTTAAGACCGTAAAGTTTAACTCTAATTTCTAGTTTAAACATATTTTCCATAATTCATATAGAAAACGCATATTTGAGAGCTTTAACCTCAATTTGCGTTATAACCTTCATTTCTATCTATTCTGCTGTTAAAAATTTTTGTATGCAAAATAAAATTAAAATTATTTGTGTTCTATAAGAGTAGGAATTCTAGTGTTTGCTTATTATTTATTTGAATCTGAGACTAATCATATAAATAATAAGCCGTTGTCCTGTGAAAGAATTTGTTTTCCAAAGACCCGGTCACAAAACTCCTTTTTTAACACTGAAGTTAAATTATCTATTATAATGCAATGCGATTATGATTTTTTTTTATTTGACCAAACCGGGTTATGCATTGTGAAATCTTTGACCAAACCGGGTGGTAAACATTGACGAAACCGGCCAGTTCCATTTTGACATGACCCATTTCTTCCGTTCCATACTCAGAAATACAAGTATTGAGATGTTCATAAAAACAAGTTTTGCAATCTCCGTGTCAGTATCTATCTTCTCGTACCTTTCTTTCCGTACAATATGACCAATTTAACGAGAAATTAAACAATTTCGAGGCAAGTTTTACTCAATTCGTCATTTTGACATGCATTTTTACTTATTTCTCCGTTAATATAGAACGGTTGTAGAAAATATTGCATATCACAATAGAAAATAGTTGTATATGTATATAGATTCTTCGATATCATAAAAAAAAAAATAAGAAAATAAGGAGAAACCTAACTTTCTTCTGTCTATTAATGTTCCGTCATTGTGCCGGATGTTAGATACCATCGAGTCCGAACAAATTTTGCCGGTGTGGTTTAGACACAGTGTGGAAGGGCAGAAACGAAAATTACTGAACTAATCGATTAATATGTTCTCCGTCCGTGGTAATTTTTTTAAACAAAAAATCGGAGGTTATGCATTTTCTACATCCAACTTGATAGATACCCATGTCGTTGACTTGATATCTAATTGTTCTGCTTAACTATGCAATAGATAAATTGTAACCTTATGCAAATGGTGTTTTTAAAATAGAACACTTCGTAATTGAGAAGAAAATTGTCATTTTATTTGTTTCAATTAACTTTTAAACTTTTTGTTTCTATAGTAAACATTACAGTAAGCATTTATCGCTTTCTCTAACAAAGAGCTTTGATTCTTTTGTTCTGTTTCAACTGGGTTTCCGCCTGGTACGATCAGTCTCGCTTGTATATTTTGAAACGGTCTTCATTTCACTATATTCTAGTGGTGATTTCAAAGTTATTTACGATACATTAGAAGGTTGAATTTTTCTAAATAACACAAATATATTTCAATAAATTCACATCCTGAAAACTTATGAACCATGTTTTAGCTTAATAGGGTGTACTCGACTTACTACATTAAGTATGTTTAAATGTTGTTAAAATAAGAAGAAGATTTGTTGTATATATAAGTTTCAGAACTGTCCTCCGTTATACTTAAAATTGTACAAACACACAAATTTAATTGTTATTTAAAAATGCATGTATTTACACACATTCGAGGCCGTACTGTAGCCTATAATTGATCACAGTTCCTTCACTTTATTTTGGAAGTAGAGCCGTCTCTTTGACACTCAATTGTACACCACTTTAATTTGTAAAGAAGGGGTTTATAGTGATAATGAAGTCCGTCTTTCCGTTCGTTTGTTGGACCGGTACAATATGTTTCGCCGGTTTTGTAATCGCATCTCCCCATAAACGACTTAATAAACAATGGGGTTTCCGGCCATTTTTAAATGGAGAGAGGGTTCAATCCACGAGAAAAGGGGATTCAAAATATATGTTCCCATACAAATGCATTGATAGCTAAAAAAGGGTTTCAGACTGCCGGCTCCCCTTTTTTGGATCCGTCACTGATATAACTATTAATTAATCTTTCTCGGATTCCTTATCATAAATGATAATGACTATATTGTGCACCGTCTATTTCGGATTTTAGTAAAAATCTTCTTTATATAAGATACGGACTTTGCATTATATGGGGACACCAATCAACGCAGTTAAGCAGTAATAGAACTCATAGCAAAATACATAACGGGAGACAAACCTCTAGATGAGACACATGCACTTTTAATTATAAATAATTTGAAATATTTGAAATGAAAAACAGTAACTTAGATGTGGGTCTTCCATCGAAGTCGTCGAGAAATAGGTCGCCACGAAACTACAATTTTCAACAATAAATTAATGAGCCCGACTATAAAATTGCTACACAATGGGATAAGCTTTGAGCCAAATATCCAAGTTATGTCCCACGTTGTTGGAACGAATTTTTTTTTGAGACGCCGATACAGACGACGAGACATACGACGGATAGTGATCCCTAAGTTCATAAGCATATCCAAAGTATAGAAAAAAATTGATTACAGAAAATGTTTTAAGTGTATGCGAACCAATTAAATGGATGACTTGTGTTCTCTTTTTTAATCAAAACTTTCTTTCCTGTAGGAAAATGGTTGACTCTTTCATTGTTAATGCATTAGATGAAAGCTATGAAGTAGAGGAAAAAGTGGAAACAGAACCATCTTCCATGTATTGTTGCACTTTTGTAGTTATTCCAGCAAATATAAACAAAATGTGAAAAGACACACACAAAATGCCCAATCGCGTGCTCCAAATAATGCAGAAACTAAATAAACATTTATTCAAATAGAAACCTCTCTTAAAATAAGTTTTTCTCACAATAATACTCATTTATTAGAAGTATAGCCTGAAAGAAATCACTGTGTATACTCTAAGTTGTTTTTTACTGAACATTTTATACCCCCTCCCCTATTTCAATTTTTTAAAAGAATTTGAAAACAAGACTTTAATTATTGCCAGCTTACCCTATTTGCATATTTTGTGATATAAAATGCCTAGAACCTGTTTAAAACTGTTTTGATAACATATTGAAAGCATATCAGAATACTATAAATGTAATGTTTAGCAGTCAATCATTACAACATTCAAGATTATATAAAGTCATAATCCAATCCTGCCTCTGTCTCCAGTCCACATCTTACTGTATACCTATTTGTCAATTAAAATTCACATTTTTTACCTCAGTTGGTCAATTTAGAGTTGTTCTTGTCACAACAGTACCATCTGTAACCATGCATATATCTGACACAATTTACCTAATAAATATACTAGAAGTATTCAAACAAAGTCATATTTGCAATAGTTGTATGTATGCAGATACCAGTCTGAGATATAAATTCACTTAAAATGTTATAGAGATGACTGCTAACATCTCATTTTTTCTAAGCATAGTTATTGTTTTCTGTATCAAGACATTAAAAGTAATAAAATCATAGCATTGACAAGTTAAATTATTTGTTTTATAACCCAGGGGGTAGGCAATTTTCTATGTTTTTTGCCCCTGGGGCCTCAAATTTCCAAAATTATTCTGCTGTTTCTAGCAATTTGGAATATTTAGTACATATTCAGGATAGAACACACTATAATTGTAAGTTTTGTTGAGACATTTTTGTATTTCTAGCTGGTATATTTTATGCCGTGGTGACAAAAAAGCAGATTTAGGTATTACGGCTTACTTTTGAGTTATCGACAGGACACAACCACTCCATAAATAATATTCAGGAAGGATCGATGAGTTTCAATGACTGCGAAGAGTAAATATAAACATTTTGTAACAATTTAACTTGCATATATGCAAATATTATGAATTTATTTTGTAGTCAGGACTTTAAGTAAACTATGCATACAGTAAACTGTGAATTTATGCTGAGTCATCATATCTAAGGCCAAGGATTCTATCAATTTTCATGAAATATTTATAAAACTTCATATTTGAGTTAATTTCTTTAAAATCTGTGAGTTAAAGCAAATTTGGTTAAATTCTGAATGTTATCTTTTTTCACCCTATATAGGTTGCATTTCTGTAAATATTGACAATGAAATTTCCCATAGGAACTCCTTTTACGGCTAAAACTGTACCACTTTTACTATGAAGTTTTGAAAAAAATCTTATCCTAGAATTAAAAGTTCATATGCACTACAATTTTTTTCAAAGGTCAAAATATAGGGCTGTGCGGCATATTTTCAACGTTTATATGCCTTGAATTTTTCAGAGTTTAAACTAACATTAATTTTCTTAACAACCCCTACCTCGAATGAAGGGTTACCACAGATTTTAATGTAAACAATATGCACATGTATATTTACTGGTAACATTCCCAAGTTATGTCTCTATGAAATGGAACACAGAGAGCATAACTGGGAACCAGTATGTAAACAAAATTAATTTTCTATCAATATTCTAAATGTGATCAATGTGGCAGGGTTTTTAAAACAACTGGTGGACTAAATATACATTATAAGGGCAAACATACACAAGAGTTTAGATTTAAGTTTAAAGTGTGTGACAGAGCCTTTAACACACTCTGGAACTATAGAGGGCATATTACAAGTGTGTGATAAGACTTTTGCTTACAAAGAAACATTAAAACAACACATCACATCAGTTCATACTAGTGAGATAAGTAGCATCATATGTACATTGACACTTAATTAAGTCTACGTGTCACTTAATTAAGTCTACTTGCCACTTAGTTAAGTGCACTTGTCAGATATATAAAAGTCGTCATAAAATGGGCAAAAACACTTAAAGAAGATTTTATTTTCTACAAAATAGTTTCATTTTATTATCTGACAAATAACTTAATTAACTGACAAGTCGACTTATTTAGCTTATTAAGACGACTCAACTAAGTGACAAGTAGGGGCAGATATATGCCACAATAAACAACACAATCAAAAACAATAAAAAAAACCCTAAGGTATGCATTGTAATTCACATGATTATTATGCGCTTCGCTTTACATTCAATCGTCTAAATAGTCATATATGCATTTGATAATGCTTTAAGTTGTGATTTCATTTTCAGTTATGTCCAATCCCATTCTTACATGAGGTAAAATTTTGGACTCATCACAACGATGATGCTGTCTTATTGGTCTTGCACCTCTACTTGACATGGACGGGTCACTTATTTCTCCCCTTTTCCGCTTTCCATAGGATCTTTTTGCCCTTTCCGGTGAATCAAATATGTGATTTCTGTAATTGATAAAACAAAACAATACTTATAAAACAGATGATTGGTGAATATCGTAGGTTGTTCATTACATATCTTTTATGATCTATTTTTATAGCAAAGTGACTGCGTGTTCGTACCAGCTATTTATATGTCGATACTTAGTGGGATATTTTGAACTTAACCAAACTTGTCTAACCAATTCCTTCTTATTTTAGTTTGTCCCAGTCAAGTTAGAAAATTGGTTACAGGCATGTGGTTGTCTCTTTAATATGAATAAGAAGATGTGGTATAAGTGCCAATCAGACAACTCTCCATCCAAGACATAATGTAAATAAAGTTAACAATTATAGGCTTCTATACGGCCTTCAAATCGGCATTTGCTCACATCGAAATCTGTACTCACACAACCATGTTGAATATTTAGATAAAGTTTTAAATGTGTTTTATTTTTTATCAACTGGATTTTTTTGTCGTGGCCATTTATTAGGCTTGTTGCATAGATTGATTACCCTTCTTTATTCAAGATGATTCAGGGCTTGGATATATCATTAAATCTCTATCTTTCCATAATTAAAGTCTGTAAAGTACAAATCCATATTTATGACAGCAGCCTTTTCCCGCCATCTTTTATAAATCAAATGTCTCGAAAAAGAGCTCCATGACCTATCAATATTTTTAGCTTATTTAGATCCTTTACTAATACTCTTCCAGCTTAAAGTATCAAATTTGAATTCTTGATTTGTTTAATTTTACCTTATATCACATAAGTACATCCTTAAGCCTTTAAATTTGAAAAGGTGTGAAAACATAAGTAAAATGAAGCGTTGTCAGATCCTTGTTAGAAAAGCGTGGACAAAGGATCTGTATTTGAATCAGATTTTTTATTTAACAATTTCAAATCATAAAATGTAAACTCTTAATAATACTTAATATTGTTGAAATTATATTTCGTTCAAGGCAAAAGACAGGCGGAAAATATCAAAGGGATATTGAAACTAATAAGTTTATTACACACTAAAAAAAGAGGGACAAAAGATACCAGAGGGACAGTCAAACTCATAAATCGAAAATAAACAGACAATGCCATGGCTAAAAATGAAAAAGACAAACAGACGAACAATAGTACACATGACACAACATAGAAAACTAAAGAATAAGCAACACGAACCCAACTAAAAACTAGGGGTGATCTCAGGTGCTCCGGAAGGGTAAACAGATCCTACTCCACATGTGGCACCCGTCGTGTTGCTCATGTTATAACACATCCGGTAAATAGTTTAATTCGATAGGTCACATTCATGAAAGGAAAGGGGATTGTAGTTATGACGTAAGGAACATATCCGATATCATCTGTAAAACAGTTATTCGATAACGGTCAACCAACTCGTGATGGCGTCCGTAAAATTTACGAAGGGATGATTTCAACTTCACCATTTGGAACTCTTGGTTTAATAGCTTCCTTGTGAGCAGCAACCCTCTAACAAGAAAATAATGATAGGAAATGCAAGCACGGGAATATCGTAGCAATTGGGAGATATATACCCCGTATGCAGGTGCTGCTGGAATGTTGCTACTTATAAATGGAAAGTTCACAATTGGAAAGCTGAACTTATCTCTTTTGTCGTAAAGTTTTGTTTTAAACCGACCCTCATTGTCAATTTCTAGATGTAAGTCAAGATATGAGGCCGACTTAACTGTATCTGTTATATCCTTTATCTCTAGTTCGATGGGATAGATGTGTTCAACATAGTCACCAAATTTTGAATTATTTAGTGAGAGAACATCATCTATATAGCGGAAAGTAGAGTTTAAAGATATTTCTAACTTCTTATCTTCCTTCCTAAGAAGTTCCTGTATGAAGTCAATACGTTGGCCATTCTTTTTTATGAAACAAAGCAATACCAAATCTTTCAATGTGTCTTTTAGTTTGGAATGTGGAACACTTGTGTAAAGTGTAGAAAAGTCAAATGTTTTAATACTATCGTAAGATGAAAGAGAGTAAGATTGTATGTACTCTTAAAGATCTTTGGAATTTTTTAGTATCCACATCTGGTTCACGCCACCTCTAGAATATGCAAGTTCACAATAACTTTGAAGCCCGGTTTTGATTGCTAATAAAATAAATAAAAATAATTTAGAAAGAGGTTTCGTGGAGCACTTGGAAGACCAAGCAATTTACCGTTGTTTGTAAGGACACTTATGTAGTTTAGGTAGCCAATACAGTGATGGTTGAAATTCCAAAGGAACATAGAACAGACCTATGATTACCCAAAATTTCCTATTTGGTAAGTGTCGTGAGGGTATATGTTGAGTTTCCAAGTGAATTGTCAATACCTAATCGTTTATCAAGCAGTTAATGTAATGAGTTTTACACACAGAAACGATGTTGTTTGGGGCTTTATCTGCGGGGACAACAACATATTTGTCATGGAGGTAAGATAAGTGTTTTGCAACATTTGGGTCTTTAAAGATTGATGTAGCATGGGCATTGATAGACCTATTCAGTTTCGTAATGTAATTCTGATTTGTATCAAGGACCTCACAGCCTTAATCCATTCGGAAAGAGTGTCTACGTCTTCCTTCTCTCGCTTAGCCCATTGCCTGGCATATTCCTCGACTGAATCCATCAAAATTTTGAAGTTGTATTTCCAATTGATGGATTTAGGCTCACGATATTTCGGACCTTTCGATAACACATTTCGCAGGGAAGTGTTATTGACAATGTTGAGGTCACCGGTAATAACGTGGTCAGTCGGATTATATGTGAATTGGAAACTAGCACAAGTGCAATCAGGAGGTTTAGACCTGAAGTCGTCAATATTGAGATCCTGCAAAACGTGTTTGTAATTGAAAATTTTAGTTGCAATAGGTTTGGTATAGGTATAAGAAATGATAGGTACAGACTATCGGTGAAACTGCAATGGCAAAAAAAAAAAAAAAAAAAAAAAACGACTAAAAGACAAACAACAGAATTCTCCCCTGGTGTTATCCATAAGATCATTTGATTGTTACTAAGCTATTGCAATAAGAATTGAATGAATCTTTATTACATTAACAACAACATTGCTTTAGCAAAATACAAGGTATATACATATATGACAAATATGACAGAAAACAGAGAACAATTAAATAAATTAAATAATGCAGAGATAACTTATTATAACACATACATGTGTACAACATATTAACTGATAATTTGCGATCTAAGTTTCCATGCACTTTAAGTTAATTACATAGTTTCTTAGGTAAGCTTCTTGACCCAGCTTGTAACAGAAAAATTAGCTTTCGTGTATTTGGCCATGAACAGTTATACTTTGGCAAAAAGTTACATCTAAGTGTTCTATATGCAGGACAAATCAACACAAAATGATAAAATTTAAGGATGTTCGCTACTCTGTTTCAAAATAACAAGCTTTTTTAAAGACTGTTATAATTTGATAGGTTAGAAATAACGGAACTAAAAAAGCAGAAAAAAGTAGGTGTCCGTGTGCTTGTTTTGGAGATATAAGCCATTGAAAATTTGCCGGGAAATGATTCTCTCTAGAATTTTCATACATTTAGCATTTGGCACAATTTTTCTTTCAAAAACAATAAAAACCTAACAAGGATTTCATAAGATTTTGAAATACGGCTTGTTAAACTATCTGTAACATTATTATGAAAAGAAAAGAAGGGGTTAGTGGGCAAAATTTTTAAATGACACTACATGGATAAAACCAGAGGATTTCGAATATCTGGCAAAAATTCAAAAACAAGAGGAGCGAACATCCTTAAGTTAATTCTTCGCACGCTTTATTCGCATCGAATTGATTTTGCTGATAGTAATGAAACATATATGTTTTAAAGTATAATCCCGTCCTATTTGCCTTGATCGTGAAATCACCACCTTGTTATTCTCTTTTATCAGCGACAAGTTTTTAATAAGTGAAACGCATATTCATATCTTGAATATATGGACAATGCATTAGATTGTTTTATAATTTCTTTTATAGTAAGCGTCCTTAAATTGCAATGCTTGATGATTTTCAATTTAAGATGACTATGCTGCATTTAAAAAATGTTGTTATTTTCTTTTTTCCCCCAGATGTACGACAAATAGAGTCACCATGTTTCAAAAAAATGAAAGAAAAATGAAAAGAACACGTTAAATAATTTCATGCATCCGAAGTGATTTTCTGGATTTACCTTCATCATGAACGCTGAAAGCCGAAAGCTTCATCATAACATTGAGAAGCCTTGTTCTTATCGCCGGAGAGTTCATAACATATTTCAAATATTACTAAACTCGGATGTAGAGAAAATGTTAAAAATTCTTTTTCTTCCACTGTGCTCTTTAAATCATGCATTGCCTGTTGCCTTTTTGGAAAATCACCCAGATGATGATAACATAGAAATCTAAGAAAGTGTGACATAGTAATAGGCGGTATACAAATGGTCAAGTCCTCCTGTGTTAGCTTTAATTCTTCTGGTATTAATGAAGAGTCTTTTAAGTACATAACACTGTCTATAGTAGCTATTTTCATCCTGTTGTTCAATGTCATTGTTGAATGTACATTTTGTCTGTAAATTTTTAAACAATCGTCAGTATAGATATAACTGCCTACAAACAACATATTAGGTGTACATGTTGATAAAATATAATGTATTAGTCTTAGAGTTACATTGTACTGTCCTGTCACGTAAAAAAACGAGGAGTATAACAACCATCCCGTCATAGCATCTGTCTTTAAACCGTCTTGTAAATGTCTAAGATATCAACTGTGTATCATGTACGTTTTATTC
Source organism: Mytilus galloprovincialis (assembly GCF_965363235.1). Lineage (NCBI taxonomy): Eukaryota > Metazoa > Mollusca > Bivalvia > Mytilida > Mytilidae > Mytilus > Mytilus galloprovincialis. The sequence goes on along the minus strand of NC_134843.1, from coordinate 60,617,523 downwards.
CTTGTGATTGGATGTGGTAGTAGTTGTGCTAAATGTTGACTTATTTTAGAATAATGATATTTACATACACCAATAATAAATTTGGATAATTCAGACTTCAATAAATATTCAATCAATTCAAATTCCTTTTGATAATGTGACATATGTCTTTCGTGCGAATATGGTAGGTAAAACACTTTATAAAATAGTGTGTCTAACTTTCCAGACGACTGTCCTTTCTGTTTATCTAATAAAAGATAAAAGCTATTGGTCTGTGGAAATAAATTCTTTAACAATCCACTAGTTCCCCAACACTTTATGCTATCAAGTACGCAAAGAAGTATTTCATTGTTTTTCAAATTGATCTTTCCTAAGAACATGTTGTGTTCAGGTATGAAATAATTTGGACAGTAACATTTGTCTATCCAGGATATTAATTTATCAAGGCAAAGAGAAAAACAATAAAACAGTTTAGATAATTGAAAAATTTCTATAACTTCCTCCTCCGAGACCCAGAATAGAGCCGTCTTCAGAAAATAGGAACACAGTAGATTTTTGTCATCTTCACTTTTGTTTACGAAACGTGTTAATGTTAATTTCAGAAGACTGTAACATAAGAGTTGTGTGAAATTAAAAGAATGAACAAGTAGTTTTTCTGCCACAGCGAAAAACAATCTCCATAATACGAAACTATCTGATATTGTTTCAGGTCCTATAGGTACTAACAAACACCCGTAATTAGTGATCCTGTCAATTACAAAATTAGGTGGCCACTGCTTTCGATAACGCCATGCCCATGGTTTTGCGATATAAGGTAAAAATGTACTGCGTAATCAGAATGCAATATCAAAAGTTTCCTCTTAGTCTGATATACATGTACCATGTAAAGATAACGGCATATTCAAATAAAGTTGATGAATACTGTTAACAGAGCCGTCTGATGATAGATAAAAACATTCACAAGTATCTCCAAAAGAAACAGATGGTATCAAGAGGGATTCATCAACATCACCCGCTACCAATTTGAGTTTCGTAAATCCAGGATGATCAGGTTCGGTCTCCATAACCAGAGTGGGCCGTTGTGATGGCTGTTTGATAGTTCGTGTATTCTGTATTACGTCCACATAATTAATAACGTACATTACATCTCGGTCACTGCCTGGTAAATCCAATCCTTCTGCTAAACTTCCACTTGATATTCTGGTATGAGTATCGGAAGTTGCATTGTATATCATATCATTTATGACGCAGAGGCGTTGTCTATTTCGTATATCTATTCAGTACCAACAGTATTTATGAGATGTTTAGATAAATTTATTTCTTCGCAATCATTTCCTGGCCCTAGCAAGCACTCTATAAAATTTTGATATATTTAATTAAACTGTAATAGCGGTTGTTAAAAAATAATTCTTATTTCAAGCAGCACCCTTTTTTATATTGCTGTTGTTTCATGTGTTTTAATTTTTACTCATAAATCATATCAAAATTCCTATATTTCAATTCCAAAGCAATTGTCCTTATTCTGATATGACGTCATAATAATATGCATTTAACATGTTTAACTTCACAAATTAAATGTACAATAAATATCATAAAAATAAACAGTCATCAATCTTTTCAATCCATCTTTTGTTTTGGCAATTGCTTGTACCAAGTCAGGAATAAGACAGTTGTTTTCCATACGTTCTGTTGGATGATATATTGTCAAGCGTTTGGTTTTGTCAGGTTTATGGACATCATCCTTATTGAATATAAACTCATCATAGATACCAGTATTGCAATTTTATATTTTATATACCTTTTAGTTCGGTATTTTGTTAATATGTGTGTTGATTTGGCTTTCCAATTGTTTTGTTTCGAACACCACTTATAAGTCTTATGTAGACCACGTCTGGCCCACTAAATTACAAGCCTTGTATATTTTTTAAATTATTTATCTATCAACTGTATATTAACCATTGTCGATAATATAATAGATAATGAATAACATATACATACTTTTCCCTTGGTCTGTACAGTTCTGTAAGTATTCAATATATTCGTTTGAAGATTTGTCTGGACATCTGAGATTGAGTATCCATTGTTCTTGTTTTGTTCTTCTTTCTAAGCAAGCTTTAAACTCACGTTCAAACTGACTGATTGTCAATCCAAAAACATCATTTGAGATAACCACCCCTTCGTCTAAAGATATATAAATCAACGGCGTGTATCTGCGTGTTCCAGGATATGGAAAATGTTTTAAACTATATTTTTCCAAATACGTAGTTTTCTTCATTCCATACAAACATTCGTCGTCATGGTTTTCTTTTTTTCTTGCCTTTCTATCACGGGGGGGGGGGGGGGGGGTTACTTCCTATTATTGGGTATATGGGGATGTGCCAAAAATATGGGTCATAAATTTGCGAGATTTTATATAAAAATGACCCTCCTTTTTAATGACATCCTATATTAAAATGCATTTACATTTGATAACTGTATATTGATTTCGGGTATGATCTACATATCATATATAAATATGCTATTTAGAATCTTACATTGTTAATGGTTAATTAATTTATTATATTAAATTAAATCAATTCATTTGAAAGTTCACCTTTCAAATAAGTTCCCAAATGAACCCCGGAAATTTGTCTCCTGATTTGATGAGTTAGTGCTTATATAAGCATGGGTCATATTTTAAATATTGTATATAAGTATAGGTCATTCTTTCCTAAATATTGATATAACTATAGGTACTGAATTTCAGTGAATGTTATATTAAAATGGGTACGTTTTTTGAGGCAAAAATGGCACACCCCTACCAAAAAAATATCGAAGTTACCCCCCGTGCTTTCTATACATGGCGACTGTAAAGAAAAAAACCCAGATGTATTCCGTTATAAAAAAATCTATCCCAACCAACTTGTAATAAAGAATACCACATATTTTCAATAAGTCGGTTTATATCTTAACTTTCATTAAGCAATTGACATTATGGGTTGGTTTACACCCATTCTGTACGACAAAACTTATGTATAGTGTTGTTTGTCTTTAGGTCGTTTTAATTTTTTGCCATGGCATAGTCAATATAAAAATAAGGAGATGTGCTATAATTGCCAACCAGACAACTATCCAACAAAGTTGAAATGAATTGGATATCAGCAGTTATACGCAACCTTACGGCCTTCAACAATGAGAAATACCCATACCATAAAGACGGCTATAAGAAGCCCCTACATGAAAATATGATACAATTCTACCGAGAAAACTAACGTCATAATTTAAAACAAAACAATTTACGAAAACTAAATATCGCAGACATGAATCCACGACAACCACTGAACTACAGGCACCTGACTTGAGACAGGCACATAAAGAATTTGGCAGTCTGTTTATGACCTATGAGTTTTATTATACATTTGGCACCTTTCGCCCCTATTCAACAGTTATGTAGTAACATTCAAGCCGCACCTTCATATAAAGTATATAATCTTTTGGATTATACAATAAACAAAAGCTACTTGTGTTTCCCATTATAATTTTCTTGATAGTGGGTTGTTGCTTACCTGACAGGTTCAAAACCAACGATTCGAAGTGGTAAAGTCGAAGTCATCCATTCAAACCTTTATGTATAAAGCAGAACGTAAACTGTTTATCTTTCATTTGCTTATAGCATTACTTGATTTAAAGTTTGATACTGCCAGAATTTGATTTCTCAATGGTCATGATGTTGTTGCATTAGTGAGATTTTCATTTTGACAAGGTATTTTTCTATGTCATTCTATGTTTATTGAGAGTCTGTTTTTGAGTTCCAATGTGATCTGTTGTGTATTTATTTTTATTCCTCTTATCGCTCGTATTTATTATACAAAATGATGACGTATGTCAAAGAAAAAAAATGATATCATATTAAAGAATATGTCGGCTAGATAAATATATGCTTTTTTTTTAGGATTTTGACACGATGAAAACAACTTTTATGAAAACAGATTTTTAACGACAGACTATTTGACCCTTAATAATGTTAACCTGTTTCGTTGGAACAAACAGACTACTACGTTAGAAATTCAAAGAACACAATATAATGAATAAAGTGATTTTATTTGCGATGCTGTTAACATGTGTTTTGAAAAAAAGAATAACTGCTGATTTAAATTGGAACTCTGGGTACATATTTTCTGAAAACCAGGAGATAAATGAAGCTGAATTAATCTTGAATGATGTAAACATCTTATTTGACAAAATTTTACGTTTTCAGCTGATTTGATCTGGTAAATAAATATTTAATCTTTTAACGGATTCAGTGGTTTCTTTCAATGCACTTGATGTTAAAATTTCGTTTTGTCGATTTCAGACGTACTGCCTTATAACTCTGTGTGAGCAGTTTTTAGTCACTAGCACACCAGTGTAACTTGAAGAGGTAGACATAACTGTACAAAATGTGTCCCAAGTCAGGAGCCTCTCGCCTTTGTTAGTCTTGTATTAGTTTTAACTTTAGTTTCTTGTGTAAAATTTGGCTTTAGTACGGCGTTCATTATCACTGAACTAGTATATATATATTTATTTAGGGGCCAGCTGAAGGACGCCTCCGGGTGCGGGAATTTCTCGCTGCATTGGAGACCTATTAGTGACCTTCTGCTGTTGTCTGTTATATGGTCGGGTTGTTGTCTCTTTGACACTTTCCCCATTTCCATTCTCAATTTTACTAATAAAAGCTTTTTATGATCAGATCATATTTGAAATTACTACGTTTATGTATATTGAAGTAGTCATTATTGTTATTTTTAAAGAAAAGCACGTAGGAAGTCTTTGTAACTTCAACTTCTCGGAGATGATCTAATATTATTCGATGATACCACGAACGAATGTATTTCTTGTATGATAAGAGTTTTACTGCAAAGGTTTAGACCTTACCTTTCTTTTGATATAGCTTGATATAAATTCGTTACTTCGTCTCACAATATCACTTGCACTATTCGTAGACGTAGTTACAGGAAAATGAAAACACTTCCTGGTGAATAAGTTGTAAAGTTCTTTTCCTGAGGATATCTTATTATAGTGTTCGTACTTAAACATAAGTGTTTAATCGAATTGTATAATGAACTCAAAAGGAAATCGGAACATAACATTAGTGTCAGAATCCTAATTTGAAATCTAATTCATTTCAAAATTTTAATATACATACATTTGTCATTTGTTATATCTTAAGGGGGCTCGCGGGTATTAATCAATTTTTTTCTATTATACGATTTCGCTATATTTTTTCATAAAAATGAACTTTAGCATATACCTAATAGAAAGATGAAATAAAAAAGTGGGGTCAACGTTCATTTAAGCTCTCAATCTGCCTCCGAAAGAAGCATTCATTTTTGTTAATATCCTTTTTTTCTGTTGAACTAATAGGAACAATAGAGCATTGTAGAGGTAATTATTTAGTTTATGTAAAGCTTATTTGAAAACAATAATAAAAAATATAGGTCATCGATGAGTTGAAAAAATAATTTAATTCAAATGCCAAAAAATGGCATTTTTGCACCAAAGGGAGATAATTTGGAGCTTTTTCAATGATATAAATATTTTTGATAGGGGCCAAACCGAATCGATTTTTTTGTTATTTTTGTACCATATCATAAAGTTATAACTAAAAGTGTTAAAAATAAAATTTGTAATGAAAAAAACAAATGTTTAATATTTCGCTGAAATTTTTGTACCTGCGAGCCCCCTTAACAGCAGCGCCTGCATCATGAGTATACATCAAATTATTCAAGTAGATTTAATATTCCACGGCTTGCGTTTCCCATCACGATTTATAGAATTGCTGCTAATAATGAATGGGTCCAAGTAATAACGTTTGAGTCTTATGTAGATGTAACATGCGTCTGACGTATTAAATTATCAACCTGGTACCTTTGATACTAGTACATGTAACTATTAGCATGTCGAAATGTAGGATTGGGTTGTGTTTTTGTGTATTTCTCTGTACTTAATGTTCTTGTATGTATTTGTACTGTAGTCCTGTCATGTAATGTTGTCCTTTTTAGTGTTATATTTAACATTGTCATAAGACACGAGGCTCGGCTAACCACAAAAACCACACCATTTTGTCTTAAAATGTCCTGTTCCAAGTCAGGAAAATTGCAGTTGTTTACTTAAGGTTCGTTTCTGTGTTGGTAACATTGTCGTTTACATCATATTTTGCACTTAAATGTTTCTGTTATGTCGTTGTTTTCCTCTTAAAGATATTGTGTTTCCCTCGGTTTTAGTTTGTGACCCTGATTTGTTTTCTCCTAATCGATTTATGAATTTTGAACAATTGATACTACTATTGCCTTTATTTGAGACATTGCTTTGCTGAAGCGATTATTTCATTTTATTTTGGAAGGGGTACGCAGTTTGATTAACAAGGTTACATTAAATCCTAGCTCCGATCCTAAACACGTCGGTATTCTTTACCATTTTTTTTTCTATTTAGAAGTCATAAAGAAATTCATCAGGAGGAATTTGGTATGCCACTTTACCATTTTTAGTATAAATGGTTAAAAAAATGTGATATGTGATATATCAAAACATTAAACTTTGAACAAACTGGTAATGTCCTCCCTGATTGGAAACAAAAGAGACACTATCAGTCACTAGTCAAATATAACAACATAATCAAAGAAAAAAGGCCAAATACACAAACAACAGTTTTCATAGCACTTCAGAGAAAACTAAAGATAGACTTACAGAAACCTTACCAATAGTGCATACCCGATTTTTGGTTGGGTTCATTTTGCTCCGTGTTTAGTTTTCTACGTTTTTTTTTTGTATACTGTTGTATGTGTTTCGATCTTTTTTGATTTTTGCCTAGGCATTATCAGTTGGATTTCAGCTCATTAGTTTGAAACCTTTTTCGCCTCTATTTTATACGAAATGAAAAAAGTGACCGTTACATTGTTAGCAAGAATTGCATATTGGTAACCAAAGAAATAGTTTGCCTTTAACAACAAAATGATCATAGGTGGTAACAACTCGGGGAAGGGGAGAAGATACGTTCTTTGCAATGAGTGATAGAGAAAAGTAATATGCCACTTTGTTATGATGAGGTCGAATTCAATTCCGAAAGTTCAGTATTTTAGATATGCAGATACAACCACAGTCAAACATGCATCTGGTATTTGAAACATCTACGTTTTGCCTGTCCATGAAGTAGCGTAATATAGCTATATTTTTTTTTAAATTATCTTTAAATTGTTAAATATATATGTTAGTTCAATATTTACTGAATGTCTCAAATGCCCAACACTACCTAAACAGTACGCACTTTTCCTATTCTAAAAAAAAACTGGATGCAGCCTCAGCCTGTAAATGACAGAAGAAGGAATTGTCTTTTTAATCGATCTAAAGCTAAATTCATAAATCATAGGTTTGGTAATCGTTTGCATGGCAACATTATAAACCACTTAAGTAGTACTCGTGTAATTTGGTGGTCTCTTCGTATGTTATTTTAGAGGAGATTGTTACCTTGCTGTTAATGCTATAGAAAAAAAGGGATCAGGGATCGGATAACTTAATATTCATAATAAATATTCACCAGAGTGTTTCTTGTTATACTTATCAAACGCGTATTTAATGTAAAAGAGCCAAACAATGAATTGTTATACTTTCATTTGCGCCGATTTTTTTTCTTCATATTTCAATATCTATAGCTATAGGAGATCATAAAGCCGTGTCTCATATTGCAGTATTGTGGAAACATACTTTACCTATCCCATACGGTATAGTTTTAACACATGGCAATGTTATTTGAGTAGCAAAATCGGCAGACAATATCATATTTTTACAAAAATCAATATACATGTATATGTTGAAAAAAAATTATCACGCGATGTTGTGATTTAAATTTATTCTTGATTTCATTCTTAAAACATCTCTATCCAATGTTCAAGATTTACCACCACTGAACAGCTCCAATGAAATCAGTTGAGATTTCCTTCCTTGTGATATGTGGAATATTTGTTACCAGCATTAACGCACATCTTAAAGACAATAGTAAGTATAATAGAATAAGAACTAAACAGTAAATGTTTGAGACAATTATTGCACATCACTTACAGATAGCATAAGGGATGCTGACCTAGCATTGATTTTAAAAGCAGTATATTTCGGCAGATATAAGATCGAGATCATCCAATAAATATATGACCATACAATACGACGATACGGGCTTGTTTTTCTTGATGTCTTTCGTGTATTGCCATGACGTTGTGAGTTTTAAAATATTCCTTTTACATGTTATATCTCTTTTGAATGGAGATTCCTTATTTTCTTAAGTTTATTGATTAAGATTTTCCTAGGGCGCCAAATGGTCTAAGTAGGTTATTTACTGTACCATTACCACGAGGTTAAGAGTTTGAATCTCTCACAGGGGAGGTCTTTTCGACTAATCTTTATTTTACAAATACCGAAATTTCCGGTGGTCCAATCCGTGAATTCAGGCTTCCTCCACATCGGTTCATTCGTTTATAGAACTTGTCGTTTTTTTGTCTTTTTTTAATCATTGATGTAATCGTATAATTAGTGTAACACAACGCAAATTGGTTGGAGTAAATTGCTGTATTCGTGTTCTTGAATTTTTTTCTATGCTTTCGTAAATTAATTTTGCTAAACAAATCCAGCTTAAATATCTGACCATTTGATTTTCATGATTGACCTAAAACTGTAAAGAATTTTTCAGTGTTAGTCTTACATTTGTCCTAAAAGGACGTCTTGTCTATAATTTTTTTTTGAAGTAACCAAACTGGGTTATTTTTGTATATAAAAGGTATATTCACAAAACCTTCGTACCACGAATTATTAAATGTCTGTAGTTGTATTACAGAATTATTCATCTGTTTCGAAACATAATTACGAAAATACAAAAAGGATTTTGATATACATTTACACATTGCAGATTGCATATACATGAATATTTTTGAATTTAAAACATACACGATTATGATATTCAAATGCAATGCATAGTAACGCTTGAAAGAAATTTCATTTTAAAATGACGAGTTTATTTTTCTTTTAATGAAATCGTGTTAAAAACAGGACACATGTGAAATTAAACTGAGATATTTGAAGAAAAAAACCCCCAATGTTATATATAAGCATGTAAGTGTTACATAGAGTTCAATATAACACTTGAGAGAAAAAGGTAAACTCACAAAAATACTGAACACAAATGGCAAAATTATATCTCAAACACTTCTAACGAATGGATAACAACTGTCAGATTCCTGACTTGGTACATTCATTTTCTATGTAGATAATAGTGGATTAAACCTGGTTTTATAGCTAGCTATACCTCTCAGTTGTATGACATTTGCATCAAATTCCAATATATTGACAACGATATGTAAACAAAACAAACAGACATAATAGGTAAAAATGTCAAAAATTAGGGTACAGCAGTCAACAGAGTGTAATTATCTTCATAACTGTGATAACAAACAAATATGTAACAAAGAAGCACAAAAAGGCATATAGACAAAGCACTCTAGCAAATATAAAAGACAAAAATTCAAATTTTTTTTGAGTTTTAACTTTATAAGGTTTACTTATTTCAATTTTGCAACTTTGATTTTCTGATCTATATATTAAGAATAATTTAAATTGTACCGAAACGATTGTAATCATTCTTTTTTTTTAGTAACACCAATGATAATAAATGAAAAAAAAAATATTCAAATATTAATCCGTATTCCAAATTAATACAATCATTTTATATGTAGATGGGTATTTCAAAAACCGTCCGAGGGATTGTACAGACATTGATATCAAACAAAAGAGTGGTGTCTATAAAATCTACCCAGAAGGCTCCGCTGATGGATTTAACGTATATTGTGATATGATGACGGAAAGTGTGAACGGCGGCTGGACGGTAAGACTTTTTTATGCCCCATTTATGGGCATTATGTTTCTGTTCTGTGCGTCCGTTCGTTCGTCCGTCCGTCCGTTGGTCGTACCGTTCGTTCGTTTGTCCGTTCGTTCGTTCGTTCGTTCGTTCGTCTGTCCCGCTTCAGGTTAAAGTTTTTGGTCGAGGTAGTTTTTGATGAAGTTGAAGTTCAATCAACTTGACACTTTATGATATGATCTTTCTACTTTAAATGCCAAATTAGAGATTTTATCCCATTTTCACGGTCCACTGGACATAGAAAATTATAGTGCGGATGGGGCATCCGTGTACTTGGGACACATTCTTGTTTCAAATATTTTTCTGCCTTTCCTGCAAAAAATTAGCTCTCATGCAGTTTTGTCTTTCACACTTTCGATTGTGAATATATTATACACTAATAAGTAGTTAACAATCATCCTGCATGATGGTATACTCTTAAAGGGAAGAAAAAAGTACGTTGTAGTCGAAATAATGTTTATGTTATAATAACGGATGACATATTTTTATATTTTGGAACCTCAATGCCCTTCAACTTTGTACTTGTTTGGCTTTATAATAATTTTGATATGAGCGTCACTGGTGAGTCTTATTTAGACGAAACGCGCGTCTGGCGTACTAAATTATAATCCTGATACCTTTGATAACTGTTTACACCACTGGGTCGATGCCACTGCTGGTGAACGTTTCGTCCTCGAGGGTATCACCAGCCCTGTAGTCAACACTTCGGTGTTGACATGATTAACACTTCGGTGTTGACATAAATATCAAAAATGTGGTCATTTTTATAAATTTCCTGTTTACAAAACTTTGAACTTTTCGAAAAACTAAGGATTTTCTTATCCCAGGCATAGATTACCTTAGCCGTATTTGGCACAACTTTTTGGAATTTGGGATCCTCAATGCTCTTCAACTTTGTACTTGTTTGGCTTTAAAAATATTTTGATATAAGCGTCACTGATGAGTCTCATGTAGACGAAACGTGCGTCTGGCGTACTAAATTATAATCCTGGTACCTTTGATAACTATTTTTTATTAGCAGTTAATGTATTTATTAAAAAAACTATTTATACCATTGTTCACATAGAGGTAAAATATATTTGACGTGTCATATTTGAGGATTGGTATGGGTTTTACAGATTGGAAATTAATGGTTAAAAGATAATAATGAAAAGCAAAAGAAGCAATTTAAAGAAAACATAGATCCCAAAAGACTTCAAATGAAAAATAAACGTGTAAATATAAAGAACTAGGTTATAAAATATTGATTACAGAAAAGAACCATGTACAGAATGAAGATATAGGATTAAATTTCAAGAAATTTTACTTTTTATTTAATACAATATTCAAAACGTTATTTATATTTTCGGGTATTATTTTTTTTATTGTTCAATAATGTTGTATTCTATCATTTTATAGTCGTAAAAAAATCGTTGTCATTGTATAGATTTGAAAACTAGCAAGGGTCCATGGTTGCTTCAATAAAGAATTTCAATATCTATTTCTATGTTTATTAGGTGTTTCAAAGAAGAATGAATGGTAAAATAGATTTTTACAGAGATTGGAAAGAATATAAAGAAGGATTTGGAAGTCTGAGGAGTGAATTTTGGTTAGGTATGAAGTATATGTTAATCTTTTAAAACTATGAATTATTATGGTCGTGGAGGATAGATATGCCTCATTGTCAATCAGAGTATAACAACCTCTACTTAAAAAAATATTCCTGCAAAACCCTACAATTGTATCAAATTTTCACATGTCCTGGACAGATATATTATAATTTAAACCCGAGCGTGAGCGTAAGGACAAAAACATATTTTGTCAACTCCTTTAATTGAACAGACTTTTAACGATCTGAACTAGGTTCATTTTTGATAAAAAAAAAAAAATATTCTGATGAAGCAGATCACAATAAAAAAAAACCCAGATTTCCCCCATACTTATAGTGTTAAATTTTGAAAACAAATAATTTGATTGATTGAGTCGAAAAACTAAAAAAAAAAAACATTTCCAATTGACAATCGGTATTAATATGTTGAATTGGTCATTATTGCGTTGTATAACATCGAACTCGACATTATATATATTTCTTTAATTCTTCGTCAATTTATCCCTTTCTGCACCCATTGTATAACAAAAATTTAATCAACGTGTTGTTCGTTTGATCTCAGTATTTCATTGGTTAAAATCCGATTATGACGTCGAATTATATATATACAACTCGTCTAAACTCGTCTAAACATCAACCCGACAATGTTAGATCTGTAAATTTGCTTTCGCAATTTTTTTTTTTACAGATCTAACATTGTTTGGTTGATGTTTAGATAAGTTGTATATATACATAATGTACACAGTCATGTATCACCATCATTGCTGGTGATCCGATGGATAAATCTGTTGTAGAGTTGTCACTGACTCAGACGTTATATACATATATAAATGAAGTCTCATTGGCACTCATACCACATCCTCCTATATCTAAAAAATAACAGTGGGTAATATGGGGCAAAATAGTAACCTGTATCGTTCCATCATTAAAAAAACCATAATCCTTACCTGCTTACATCCTTAAATACTTTATTTTTCAGGTAACGATAGACTCCATATGCTGACGGCACAAGGAAAATATGAACTGATGATAACCATGGAAGATTTCTCCAATCAGAACCGTTATGCTAAATATGATAACGTTAAAGTAGGGAATGAGAAATCGAAATACCTGTTGACTTTTGGTACTTATAGGGGGAATGCAGGTATGTTTAACTAATTACAAAAAAAAAAAAAAAAAGCTTTTCTTCTAAATCTAAATGAGAAAACTTGTTTTAAATGTCTCTTTTCTAACAAACAGGAGAATATTTTCATCATGATTGCGTGTTCTTAACCTAACTGAAAAAACATTGTATGTTTTCTTCACATTTCATTATAATTATTTTGTTTTCACTGCTTGTATTCGTAAAGATGTTACCTATAAAGCAACATATCCATTTACATCATTTCTTAATGTAACATGATTAATCCACAGACAAGCTGATATGACAATCATGAAAGTAAATTGTTTAGTGTCTTTTTGCTTTAGATTTTGTCAATTGATAAAGGATTTCATTTGAAATTTTCCCTTTGAGTTCGGTATTTTTGTTATTTAATAATTTAGCTGATGATTGAAAGTTCAACAAATTGGTCTTATTAAATAGTTTGATAAAAAAAATCAGTCAAAGTTTTACACGTAAATTATCAAAACGATAATGAGGTTTTTAAATAGACTGTGTGCTATAGTATCTGCTCATTTTGAAAGGAGGACAATCCGAGGACGATGTTAAAATTCATTTTCAGTCTAGAGGATATTTAACTGACTGTTATGCACTCTCTCAACTTTAAATTACTCACGACCAATATGGGTTGCGAAATTTTTTTGCAGCGAAATATAGTTTACATATTAAATAATTCTATAAATTGTAAATAGATCATTTAGAAATCAGTATCAAAATGATAACGAATCTTTCCTATGATAAAAAGAGACAAGTTACCTAATTTACACGTTACAATATTACAGGTTTTTTTTTTTTTACCTGTGAAGTGCTTTTTTAAAGGTACCGTTAATCAGAAACTTTTAAACACAAAACAAAATAAGCAAAGGTTGAATACACAAGGAGTTATATGAACAATAATACCATACTAATAATATAATAACATATATACAAATGATTATGAAGATCACAGTTCAAAAATTGAAAACTTATATTCGTCTCTACATGTATGAATTCAAATGTTTTTTTTTTTGTTTTTTTTTTATATAAACGACATGCATTTGGCGAAATCAGAATTGTTGATGTGTAAAATATACATTGTACATCTGATTTTTTTCGTACTTTTTAAAGTGCTTTTTATAAGATGATATGTAATGCTAATTCATTAAAGTGTGGTTTTAATTTGATAACTTTGGGTGAAAAAAATCTACAAGACGTATTTACTGAACTTGGATTTATAAATTAAATAAACCTCGTAGGGTTGTACTGAAACCAAAAGCACATATACATGATATATGTATTGCGTTGTTTACACGAACAGTAATACAAACCGATAGTTTAACTTATTCTTTTTTTGTTGTTGCAATATCGTCAAATAGTTCTTTCGTTTCCATCGTATAACTAAGTTCTTGTCTTTGTTTACAGGAAATTCTCTGTCCGGTCATAATGACAAAAAATTCTCTACAAAAGACCAGGATAATGATGTTTATTCTGACAATTGCGCAACAAAATACAAAGGAGGGTGGTGGTATGGCGCTTGTCATGGTGCTAATCTGAATGGACTTTACCTTTCCGGTAAACATTCTTCTTATGCTGATGGAATCAACTGGCACGCATGGAGAGGTTATAATTACTCATTAAAACGTTCAGCAATGATGATAAGAAGACTAAATTAAAAAAAGAAAAACAGATTTTCAGTCGAAATATCAATATAAAATGTTTAATAAAAAAAAACCATTCTACCATATGAGTAATTTATCTATCGTTCGTCTGTCTCTACTTAGGTCTGTGGGATATGATAAAGCATCTGTTAACAGATATTGTCGAAAAAATCTACAATTGTGATAATATCTGAAAACGTGGTATAATATTCTAGGGGACATTGTTTATTCGAAACTGACATACCATTGTTTCTTTGATAACAATTAACCACCTCATATTGTTGGACTTTTTGTATGAAACAGGACACACAGTTTTTATGTTTCATATTTTTTTTTATCTATAAGATGATCACAAGTTGAACATCATTTTATACATAAAATGACCACACCTTGAATGAAATAAACTGGAGAGAAAGAATTAATCAGACTATTTTCAAATTCTTCAAAGTTTAATAGGTGCACATTAAATCTGAGGAGATGTTTTTCTTACATTAGGCACCCGTTCTGCTTTTTTTTGTACAAACCTGGTGATAAGTATAATTTGATAAGTTGCATTCAGAAATATCAGGCCGTAAGGTGTAAAAAAGTTATAATTCTTTGTCATGTTTTGTAGAGTTGTTTCATTGCAAATCATACCACATTTTCTTATTTTTACATTAACTGTATGAAACAAGGTTTCGTGTTTAATTTTATAAATTCGGCAGAAATATAATTGCATAATACAGTCAGTAGTATTTCTATGAAATCCACTATTATGTGTCTTAAAGCTGAAATAAGCAAATGAAGATGAACATAGTAACTATCTCGGAAAATATTCAGCAAACTCTGCATCTTTTTAGAGAATGTGTTGTTATATATTTATATCAATTAACTGTGCGTGCAATGGTGATGAAAGTGTCCTTACCTACTTATCGCTAATCAATCATCCGTAAAATAAAACATTTTGTCAACTGCTTTTCTTCAAACAAATAAAATAGTATCGATCAATATGATAGGCGGAGCTTACTGTTTTATAATGTCGATCAATATGATAGGCGGAGCTTACTGTTTTATTATGTCGATCAATACGATAGGCGGAGCTTACTGTTTTATAATGTTGTGTTGTGGGCATACGGCATGGAATAGTATCGATCAATATGATAGGCGGAGCTTACTGTTTTATAATGTTGTGTTGTAGTCATACGGCATGGAATAGTATCGATCAATATGATAGGCGGAGCTTACTGTTTTATAATGCTGTGTTGTAATCATACGGCATGGATTAGTATCGATCAATATGATATGCGGAGCTTACTGTTTTATAATGTTGTGTTGTAGTCATACGGCATGGATTATTATACCAACAAGAGTGCACATGCTGAAATGTCTCGCATTCATTACTGATCATTGATATTATGCTGGTAGTCCTTAATATAAAGCTTGAGTCTTATGTAGACGAAACGCGCGTTTGACGTTGATAATTATAATCCCGGTACCTTTGATAACTATTTACACCACTGGGTCGATGCCACTGCTGGTGGACGTTTCGTCCCCGAGGGTATCAACAGTCCAGTAGTCAACACTTCGGTGTTGACATGAATATCAATAATGTTGGCATTTTTATATATTTCCTTTTTACAAAAGTTTGATTTTTTCGAAAAACTAAGGATCTTCTTATCCCAGGCATATATTACCTTAGCCGAATTTGACACAACTTTTTGGAATTTTGGATCCTCAATGCTCTTCAACTTTGTACTTGTTTGGCTTTATTAATATTTTGATATGAGCGTCACTGATGAGTCTCATGTAGACGAAACGCGCGTCTGGCGTACTAAATTATAATCCTGATACCTTTGATAACTAATTACTACAACTATCACATAAATCTAACATGATCCAAGAATAAACCAAACAAGAAATACGTGTACACCTAACAATTATTCAATACACTAGATATAGTTGACCTATTGCTTATGGTTTCTACGAAACATACTTAACCATGAAAACTAGGTATTGACCAATGACCCATAAACCATGCCAGGCATGTACAGCTTTAAATCCTTCCATACAACAAACAAAGTTCACCTATTGCTTTTATTTTAAGAAAAACAGCCACAAAAACTAAACACTGAGCAATGAATCGTTAAAATGGGGTCAAGGTCAATTAAAACCTGCAAGACTGACATGTATAAAATATTTCCATTCGCCACATATAGTTAACCTATTGCATATAGTATAAAAAAAAACAAAAAAACTCAAAAACTTAGTTTTGACCACTGAACCTTGCAATTGAGGTCAAGGTCAAATGACACTTGACGGCTAGACATGTTCACCTTACAATCATTCCATACATCAAATATAGTAGACCGATTGCATACAGTATAAGAAAAACAGACCAAAACACAAAATCAGATACATATAACTTATAGTATCTGATATATGGACTTGACCACCAAAATTTAACCTTGATCACTGATCCATGAAATGAGGTCTGGGTCAAGTGAAAACCGTCTGACGGGTATGAGGACTTTGCAAAGTACGCACATACCAAATACAGTTATCCTATAACTCATAATAAGAGAGAAATTAACATAACCAAAAATTAGAACTTTTTTAGTCACTGAACCATGCAAATGAGGTCAAGGACAATGGACAAGTGACAGACAGAAACTTCGTAACATAAGCCACATATGTACAAAGTATGGAGCATCCAGGTCTTCCACCTTCTAAAATATAAAGCTTTTAAGAAGTTAGCTAACGCCGGCGCAAGCTCGACAAAAATAAAAGCATATAGCTTTCAGCTAACGAAAGATCAGTATTTGTATGAACTAAACATCTACTGTAACAGTAGATTTTATACAAAGGAATACTGTTTGACCAATCGCTTTTGAATCAAAAGTCATGAAAATATTTTAATGGTAAATTTCTTAACAAATAATTAATTAAATACAAACAGATTGATATGGTAAAGCATTGACTGTTTAGTTACTAAACTAGTGAAGCAGGATCTTAGTGCTCTTCCTATGACCTAAAGTCATCCTAAAATAATTGTTAAAATTCGTGTTGCTTAATCTCAGTTTTTTTTTTATTAAAACGGTCGTTTGTGTATTCAGCTTTCCAAAAGGCATATAGACAATCACATAAGCAAACATGACAGGAAGATACAGAGTATATCGTTGCAGCAAAAAATCTTATCATACAAGGCAGATATCATTCGTGCTATCATCGAAGGGTTTACGATTTTCTCCTAGTTAATTTAAGGTTACAAAGAATTCCTACGTACTTTTCTTTAAAACAAAAAGTGACAACTTGAATATATACAAATGGTGTAACTTCAAATATGATCTTACCACAATCAGATTCAATTAGTACTCTTTTTGTACAGTTATGTCTGGCTTAACATATTATATATACAAGTGTGGTAGGAATACAGCCAATTGCATTGAGTGTGTAGGTTAAGTTAATATCTTTAGTTAGCTTGCTTGCTAGATGAACCTTGAAGTCATTATTAGGTAAGGTATACTTCCTTCCTTTCGAAGTAGTCTAGTCCTACAGACAGATAGATCTGTCAGACTAGCTGCCTTCAAAGAAGGGTAGTTTACCAAACCTAATAATGAATTTACGGTTCAGCTAGCAAACAAGCTAATTAAAGATAATACCTTTACCTACACACTCAATGCAAACGGCTTTAAATGTTTATTAACAACTTCAGATCAGCTAAAAACGTAAAATTGTGTCAAAGAAGATTTTTTACATAAATCAAGATTAGCTTCAGTTGCGACTGTCATACAAGTGAAAGGTTTAGCAAGCTATAATACCAGGTTCAAACCACAATTTTCTATATAAGATAATGCCTGTACCAAGTCAGGAATATGACAGTTGTTATCCATTCGTTTGATGTGTTTGAGCTTTTGATTTAGCCATTTGATTATGGCATTTTTGATTTTGAAATTTTCCACGGAGTTCAATAATTTTATGTTTTTTTACTTTTAATTTACTGGTTTTCAGAAAAGTGGTACCCACAGTTTAAGGTTTTATCAGCAGTTAATGTATTATACATAAACTGTATCGAAATAAAAATCAGCATACGTCATTACATTGTGTTCTAAGAAAGGTACCCAGACTTTCAATACTTATCAAACGAAACAGATCGCTACATTGAAGACCTGTTGGCGACCCTCTGCTGTTGTTTTTTATTTGGTCGGGTTGTTGTCTCTTTGACACATTCCCCATTTCCATTCTCAATTTTAATAGTATAAAGGCTTACATAGTCTGCCGTTGAAAAATCTGTTTTCATAAAGGCTTTTATAAACCGTTTAAATTCCAAAAAATGTATATGCACATAATTTTATTCTTTTATGTAATATCTGTTTTTTAGACATACTAGTGATAAAAAGAATAAAAATTATACTCAACGCTACAATACATCACATCAGCTAAATATACCAGACTTCTCAATACACATAGAAGGACAAAAGAATTATAAATAACTACGGAAACCACCTTATCAAGATGAGTATCTTACTAATTTAACGTTACATTGTCATTGAGAAATTAAATGACAGTATCAAACTTCAAATGAAGTAAAGATAGGTGCGTATGAAAGATCATGAAACAGTTTTCGTTTTCCTGGTGAAATTGTAGCGATTACAATTGTAACATATACATAAAGTTCAACCAACTCATGATGGCATTCGTAAAACTTTTGAAGGGATTACTTCAACTTTATCACTTCAAAAAGTAGGTTTAGAAGATTTCTGGTAAGCACCAACCCATTATCAGTAATTTATGATATGAATCGAAGGCAACCAATGTATATCGTATGATATAAGTGTTATGTACTTAATATGCAGGTTCTGCTTGGATGTTACTACATGCATATAGATACAAAGAGGAGCTTGGTAGCAGAACTTGAGAAAAAATACCGGGTGTTGTTCGACTTTGTTTTGTTTTAAAGTAGGTCGGACACCCTATCCAACCCTTACCGAAAAGTTAATAAAAGCATATCTACGGCAAAACTTTAGTCCGCAATAGGTGAGAACGGAAGCTAAGAACTGGGGATCTGCTTGATCAAAATTCCAAGTTTGAGTATAGCACGGATCTTCTATTTATTTTCTTACTAATAATAAATGATTTCCTTGCCCACAATGCTTTGAGTAGAAAAAAAACCCCAAACCTTTCGTCCAATCAAGAGTAC
Source organism: Mytilus galloprovincialis (assembly GCF_965363235.1). NCBI lineage: Eukaryota > Metazoa > Mollusca > Bivalvia > Mytilida > Mytilidae > Mytilus > Mytilus galloprovincialis. The sequence goes on along the minus strand of NC_134843.1, from coordinate 60,598,068 downwards.
GCATCTGAACCCCCACCGCTTCTTAAATTAATTTTTACAACTCACTTCTGACAATGCACTTAATAGCAGCTCTCCTGCTCATGCATATGACAACGGTTTGTTAGCCTTACACAAAATATTTCAACGTTTTGTATAATACTTTATTGCTAGTTCTAACAACTGTTAGTTGTATACAAAACATACCGATACCTTATCCCAGCCTCGTTAACCAATAGAAGCATAGAATACTTTTGTTAGTACTGGTACTTATAAGTGTACCAATTTCTGTCCATATACTCCTGCGCGACATCCCAACCGTACTTGTCGTCGAGCCTTATGACATTGGTACGCTAATTCAGAGCCTTTTTTTACTTCCCATGCAACTTTAAAGCGGCTTTTTGTAAGGAACACCTCTCGATAAACGATTTAACCTTGAATATTTCGTCCAGGCAAATAGACTGGATAGAATGCTGCTTACTGTTACCTTCAACTTAAAACTTCTGTTTGTAGACTGTGGAACGAGTGCTGTTTTCTAAGGCTTACGAACTTAACTTAAGGTCGATTTCAGAAACAATCTCCTTCATCTGTCTGCATCTGGCTGCATCCGGCTTTGTTGAGGATAGGGAGATTGCTTCCTCTGGAGACTGTGTTAATCAGACATTGGGATTGCACGACTAGCTACAGCCCTTGGAGGGTGTAAACTACCCCAAAAACTGTATCGTGTAATGGTGTATGGAAATGATGCAATGGTAGAAGGTGCTATGGTGTATGGTGTAAGGGGAATTGTGTAATGGTGTATGAAGAATGATGTGATTGTATAACGTGTATATAAAGTGTGGTTATCAAAGTTTAAAACTTTGCAAATAAAATTGAGAATGGAAATGAGAATGGGTCAAAGGGAAAACAACCCGACCATAGAACAGACACAAGTTGTAGGTCACCAACAGTTCTTCAATGCAGCGAGACATTCCCGCACCCGGAGAACAACTAATTTTTATTTTTGAAGACTAATTTACAACTAATTTACAACGTTGTTATCTTGTATTTTTTTTTGATAATCTTTGAAATTAAATTGCGTTATGGGTAATTTAGGATGGTGTAGATAGAATGTGTAAGGTGTATGGTGCGAAGGTATAACGTGTATGATGTAATGAAACGGGGTGTATGGTGTAACAGGGTGTATGGTGTAACGGGGTATGGTGTTAGTGAGAAGTTTATACCAAGGACAGTATATCGTGCATGTGATATTTCCTCTTCCTCAGTCATGGCTGAACTTATATAACAATATAATAATTGATTGATTGTTGGTTGCTTTATGCCACATTAGCACAAAAAGGCTATATCGCGGCGAGAGCTAATTCGAATATTTTTAAAATTTAAAGCATATTTTTTTAAAATAAGACAAAAGGTACTTCAATAAACTAAAATTCTAAACTAAAGCAAATTGATTATTTACAAATAAAAATCGACAGTAAGATAACGTGATCAAAATTAAAACCGATTTAAATATAATAACATTTTAAATTTTATAAAAAATTCCAATTTCTTTTAACAATGCAACAATATTTATAAATGGAACATTATTAAATAAATCATACATATTATTGACATTGAAATGCCTCCTACGAATATCAGCAAAGTCAATGCAATTAATTAAAACATGTTTAATAGTATACTTGCAGTAACAAGGTATACATTGTGGTTCTACTTCATTTTTTAAAAGCTATTCGTGTGTTATTTTAGCATGAACAATACGACATCTAGAAATAACACACTGATCTTTTCTGCACATAAAATTATTGAAAGGTTTACCTAAATTAGGTTTAAATTTTATGTAATTTATTATCATCTTTTTTACTCCATTAATTTTTTAATATATTAAAAACATATAATACTCTAATATTAGATTTAAAATCGGTATATGGTATATCACAGTTAGATAAAGGGTCACATAGGGAATTCTTTGCCTCAAGGTCTACAGCTGTGTTTCCAAGGATTCCAACATGACTCGGCACCTATAGAAATATTATTTCTTTAAGAAGACTTTTTAAATTCCTCATTACATATACAATTTTGAGAATTGTTGGGTTTTTAATTTTAGTATTTTGTATAGCTTGTAAGCATGAAAGTGAATCAGATCATATAATAGATTTAGATTTATCTGAGTTAGCAATAAATTTCAAAGCCAAAACTATTGCTTCTGCTTCAGCAGTAAAGATGGATGCATCAGATGGCAAACGGAGAGTTGCAGCTTTGTCCCTGAAGACAGCAGCAGATGCAACTCTGTCACCATCTTTTGATCCATCAGTATAGACAGTTGAAAAATCTGAATAATTGGCTTTAATTTCAGCATAGTGTTGCTGAATGAAAAGAAGATTTGTTTTATTTTCATTGTGTTCACGGAGATCAAATATCATTTTTGGTTTGGGAAGTTCCCTTGGAGGACATTTGCAAGTTTCAACTTGAGCAACAGATTTTAAATCAAAAGTAGCTAAATGTGGTTTTAAACGTATACCTAACGGAGGAATGTTTTGCAAAAATTGGATTAAAACACAGCTGTAGGCAGGATTATCTGAATAGGCTTTTAGTTTGACAGCATATTGAAGTCCAAGCTTCAAACGTCTGTTAGAGAGTATGTGCTCATCAGCCTCTACATACAGACTCAACTGGTGAGGTTTTGAATGTGCCCAGACAGAGACGCAAACCCTGGTGATGCACAGCATCGAGAATCTGTATGTAGGACTTCCTGGAAGAGCCATACACGATAGAGATATAATCTAGTTAAGATCTAACTAGAGATCTATATAAATTAAGCAAAATGTTGCGATCAGCACCCATGCAGTACTGCCGAGAACTTTTAAAATATCTATTGCCCTTAAACATCTCGATTTTAACATTTTGATATGGGGTAGAAAGGTAAATTTTTTATCGAAAATTAACCCAAGAAATTTGGTTTCATCAATCATTTTAATTAGGTTGCCATACAAAGTGAGTTCTGGATCAAGATGCAATTTCCTTTTGTTAAAATAATGCATCCCAACCGTTTTTGAAGTGGAAAATTAAAACTATTTTCCGTGGCCTATTTTTCAATTCTTTCAAGACATAATTGTAATTGTCTTTCTATGGTATTCATATTTTTGCCTCTGTAACATATTAAAAAGTCATCAACGTACAACGAACCTTCAATATTACTTTTTAAAACTTCAAAGAGGCTGTTGATTTTATGACTAAGTAATGTAACAGATAAAATACTGTCCTGAGGGACAACCATCTCTTGATCATACAGATCAGACATGGTCGAATTTACTTTAACATTAAATTGTCTGTTAGACAGAACATTCAAAATAAAATTTGGCATATTGCTTTTCAACCCCATATCAAATAGATCTGTTAAAATACCATTCTTCCATGCAGTATCATAGGCCTTTTCAAGGTCGAAAAAGACCGATACCACATGTTCATTTTTTCGCAAAACCATAACGGACAAATGATTCGAATCGAACAAGATGATCAAGAGTACTACGGCCCTGTCGGAATCCACACTGGATATTGGCTAATAGCCCACTTGATTCCAGGAACCAAACAAGGCGATCATTGACCATCCGTTTTAGTGTTTTACAGACACAACTAGTAGGAGCAATTGGTCGATAATTAATAGTATCCGTGTGATCTTAATTTGGTTTTGGAATAGGCACGACCGTTGCAAGCTTCCAGATTGATGGTAAATCACCAGATTCCCAGATGTTATTCATGAGCTGCAAGAAAGCTTCCAGCGAGGAATCTGGCAAGTGTTGTAAGAGTTGGTAGTGTGAGGCCCACAAGCTGTATCATGGGCTTTTGACAGAGATGTTTTAAGTTCTTTAAGAGAAAAAAGTTTATTATAATTTTCCCCATTTGTTGATTTAAAGTTTTATTTGATTTTTTCGTTTTGTTTTTTAACTTTTTTTTAATCCTCCCTGTAGTTGTTAGAAAAAGAAGATTTCGCAAAAGTTTCACCAAGCTTGTTGGCAATATCCTTTTCAGATGTTAATAAATCATTGCCGTCTTTCAAATGTTAAACAGTGGCTTTAGAATTTTAACCTTTTATTTTTTGTACCATATTCCAAACTTTTGTCATCGGAGTGCGAGATGTTATTCCCGAGATAAATTTCATTCCAGGATGTTCGTAGGGCTTGCCTACAAGTCCGCCGTGCCTTAGCGCGAAAACTACGGAAATTACTCAAGTTTTTCGTCGTTGGTTGTTGATTGAACCGTCTTTCAGATTTTTTACGGTCACCTATTGCTTGATCACACGAGTCATCAAACCATGATTTGCTGGGATGTTTCGGATTTGCCGAGGTCTTAGGAATAGTCCTGTCAGCTATTGACGTTAAAATTGTTTTAAAAGTTAAAATTGGATCTTGTACAGTCTCAAACATCTTTGACTGAAGTTCCGTTTGACAGAGAGTTTCAAACAAGGACCAGTCCGCATTGTCAAGTTTCCAACGTGGTACTCTTTGTTGGGCAGAAGTAAAAAGATGTTCAAGTACTATTGGAAAGTGATCACTTCCACATATATCATCATAAACATGCCATGAATAATCCAGAAGAAGAGAGGGATCGCAAATAGTGATATCAATAGAAGAATAGGACCCGTTTCTAGAATGAAGATAAATATAAGATCCATCATTAAAAATGCATAATCCTTCTTGAGAGACAAAGTCCTCAATGATCTTATCTTTGGCATTTGGCATTATGAGACTTGCTACCCCACAATAGAGTGTGGGTATTGAAGTCGCAGATAAGTATAAATCAGTGAGGTTTTGAGTTTAGGTTTATCTATAATTGAATTGGGTGGAATACATATCAAACATAATGTAATTGTTTTATCTAATGATAAACGAATTGCAACTGCCTGCAGATCCGTGATGAGTTGGACTGTGCTATGAATGACGTTGTCCTTCACAAAAATGGATGATCCGCCCTGCAGCACGTTCATCTACCTTAGAAAATGTGCTATACATGTTAGATCCTTTTATAGATACATTGTCACTTTTTTTTAGATGAGTTTCTTGAAGACAAAATGCAATAGGTAAAAATGACTGAACTAGAAGTGTTAACTCGAGATTTATTTTAAGACCTCAGCAATTCCATTGGATGATATTAGGAGAGTCATCGATCTACAGGACCATACGCAGCCTCGCCCCCTTCCCCGTGACCTCGAATCAGAAGGCCTCTGAGAGGATGTATTCACTGGCTTATTTTGGACAACCTTCTTTTCTCGAGAACGAAGAGGAGATGGGGCTCTAGTAGACTTTGTACTGGATGTAGAAGATAACCTTTTAGATGCAGATGAAGGAAGACTATTTGAAGTGGAAGAATCATCTATGTCACTGGGAAGATCCCAGACAGATTCGCCGCTCCAACTGTCTTATTTAACTCTATCTTTTTTATTTGATTTCTTTTTTTTATTTTTTTGGTGATGAACTCTGTAAAGAAGATTGAGTTGACTGAGTACTGGTTTTAGAAGATTATAGGTTTTCTTGGAATTAATATTTTATCGTTAGTATCTGTTTCAACAGGCAGCATTTTAAATGTCTCAGTATCTATCGGCCAGGTCATGCGAGTTTTTGTATTCTCGTAACTGAATGAGCGGCCAATTTTGCTGGCGTACGATGGTCTGTTTGAAACAAGGAGATCATTCGAAATAGAAGCTATCTGTTTAGCTTCTGGGTAACTGATGTTTCTTTCTGTTTTAATTCTGATTTCCCCCATACCTTATAGTGTTAAATTTTGAAAACAAATAATTTGATTGATTGAGTCGAAAAACTAAAAAAAAAACCATTTCCAATTGACAATCGGTATTAATATGTTAAATTGGTCATTATTGCGTTGTATAACATCGAACTCGACATTATATATATTTCTTTAATTCTTCGTCAATTTATCCCTTTCTGCACCCATTGTATAACAAAAATTTAATCAACGTGTTGTTCGTTTGATCTCAGTATTTCATTGGTTAACATCCGATTATGACGTCGAATTATATATATACAACTCGTCTAAACTCGTCTAAACATCAACCCGACAATGTTAGATCTGTAAATTTGCTTTCGCAATTTTTTTTAAAAATTTGCGAAAGCAAATTTACAGATCTAACATTGTTTGGTTGATGTTTAGATAAGTTGTATATACCTAATGTACACAGTCATGTATCACCATCATTGCTGGTGATCCGATGGATAAATCTGTTGTAGAGTTGTCACTGACTCAGACGTTATATACATATATATATGAAGTCTCATTGGCACTCATACCACATCCTCCTATATCTCAAAAATAACAGTGGGTAATATGGGGCAAAATAGTAACCTGTATCGTTCCATCATTAAAAAAAACATAATCCTTACCTGCTTACATCCTTAAATACTTTATTTTTCAGGTAACGATAGACTCCATATGCTGACGGCACAAGGAAAATATGAACTGATGATAACCATGGAAGATTTCTCCAATCAGAACCGTTATGCTAAATATGATAACGTTAAAGTAGGGAATGAGAAATCGAAATACCTGTTGACTTTGGGTACTTATAGGGGGAATGCAGGTATGTTTAACTAATTACAAAAAAAAGAAAAACTTTTCTTCTAAATCTAAATGAGAAAACTTGTTTTAAATGTCTCTTTTCTAACAAACAGGAGAATATTTTCATCATGATTGCGTGTTTTAACCTAACTGAAAAAAACATTGTATGTTTTCTTCACATTTCATTATAATTATTTTGTTTTCAGTGCTTGTATTCGTAACATATCCATTTACATCATTTCTTAATGTAACATAATTAATCCACAGACAAGCTGATTTGACAATCATGAAAGTAAATTGTTTAGTGTCTTTTTGCTTTAGATTTTGTCAATTGATAAAGGATTTCATTTGAAATTTTCCCTTTGAGTTCGGTATTTTTGTTTTTTAATAATTTAGCTGATGATTGAAAGTTCAACAAATTGGTCTTATTAAATATTTTGATAAAAAAAATCAGTCAAAGTTTTACACGTAAATTATCAAAACGATAATGAGGTTTTTAAATAGACTGTGTGCTATAGTATCTGCTCATTTGGAAAGGAGGACAATCCGAGGACGATGGTAAAATTCATTTTCAGTCTAGAGGATATTTAACTGACTGTTATGCACTCTCTCAACTTTAAATTAGTCACGACCAATATGGGTTGCGAAATTTTTTTGCAGCGACAATCTCCGTCTAAATAGAGTTTACATATTAAATAATTCTATAAATTGTAAATAGATCATTTAGGAATCAGTATCAAAATGATAACGAATCTTTCCTATGATAAAAAGAGACAAGTTACCTAATTTACACGTTACAATATTACAGGTTTTTTTTTACCTGTGAAGTGCTTTTTTAAAGGTACCGTTAATCAGAAACTTTTAAACACAAAACAAAAATAAGCCAAGGATGTTTAAGTGTTGAATACACAGAAGTTATATGAACAATAATACCATACTAATAATATAATAACATATATACAAATGATTATGAAGATCACAGTTCAAAAATTGAAAACTTATATTCGTCTCTACATGTATGAATTCAAATGTTTTTTTTTTGGTTTTTGTTTTTTATATAATCGACATGTATTTGGCGAAATCAGAATTGTTGATGTGTAAAATATACATTGTACATCTGATTTTTTTCGTACTTTTTAAAGTGCTTTTTATAAGATGATATGTAATGTTAAATCATTAAAGTGTGGTTTTAATTTGATAACTTTGGGTGAAAAAAATCTGCAAGACGTATTTACTGAACTTGGATTTATAAATTGAATAAACCTCGTAGGGTTGTACTGAAACCAAAAGCACATATACATGATACATGTCTTGCGTTGTTTACACGAACACTAATACAAACCGATAGTTTAACTTATTCTATTTTTTTTTTGCAATATCGTCAAATAGTTCTTTCGTTTCCATCGTATAACTAAGTTCTTGTCTTTTGGTTTACAGGAAATTCTCTGTCCGGTCATCATGACAAAAAACTCTCTACAAAAGACCAGGATAATGATGTTGCTTCTCGCAATTGTGCAACAAAATACAAAGGAGGGTGGTGGTATAGCGATTGTCATGGTGCTAATCTGAATGGACTTTACCTATCCGGTAAACATTCTTCTTTTGCTGATGGAATCAACTGGCACGCATGGAGAGGTTATCATTACTCTTTAAAACGTTCAGCAGTTATGATAAGAAGACTAAATTAAAAAAAAGAAAAACAGATTTTCAGTCGAAAAATCAATATAAATGTTTAATAAAAAATATTCTACCATATGAGTAATTTACTAGTTTTTGGTGGGGTTCGTGTTGTTTATTCTTTAGTTTTCTATGTTGTGTCATGTGTACTAATGTTTGTCTGTTTGTCTTTTTTTCATTTTTAGCCATGGCGTTGTCAGTTTATTTTAGATTTATGAGTTTGACTGTCCCTTTGGTATCTTTCGTCCCTCTTTTATCTATCGTTCGTCCGTGTTGAATACCGTACTTTGACCTATAATTGTTTACTTTTATAAATTGTGACTGTGATGGAGAGTTGTCTCATTGGCACTCCTACCACACATTCTTATATCTATTTACTGTGAAAAGAAATCTTTAATTTAAAAAATTCGGCCGAAACAGACTTGCGTGATAAAGGCAGCAGTATTTCTATTAAATCCACTATTATGTGTCTTAAAGCTGAAATAAGACAATGAAGATGTAACTAGCTCGGAAAATATTCAGCAAACTTTGAATCTTTTTTACAGAATTTGATGTCATATATCTATATCAATTAACTCTGCACGCAATTGTGATAAAAGTGTCCTTAATCACTTATCGCTTATCAATTATCCGTAAATCAAAACATTGTGTCAACTGCTTTTATTCAAAATTTGCGATTTTTCAAAAAGCATTAATCTTATGCACGAAGTATCCGATCAATGTGACAGAAAAGTGTTGATCAATATGATAAGTTGAGCTTACCATTTTATAATGTTATGTTGTAGTCATTCGGCATGGATTATTATATCAACAAGAGTGCACATGCTGAAATGTTTCGCCTTCATTACTGATCAGTGATATTATGTTCGTAGTCCTAAATATAAAGCTTTACTACAACTATCACATACATTTTTAACTTGATCAAAGAAAATGAGGTCACGGTCAAATACACCAAACAAGAAATACATGTACACCTTACAATCAATCAATACCTAAATATAATTGACCTGTTGCTTAAAGTCTCTACAAACAGACTTAACCATTAAAAAACTAAACTTTGACCAATGAACCATGAACATGAGGTAAAGTTCAGGTGTACCATGTCAGGCATGTACAGCTTCCAATCCTTCCATACAACAAACAGAGTTGACCTATTGCTTTTATTTTAAGAAAAAACAGCCCAAAACACAAAAACGCAATGAACCGTAAAACTGGGATCAAGGTCAAATAAAACCTGCAAGATTGACATGTATATAATAAAATATTTCCATCCGCCACATATAGTTAACCTATTGCATATAGTATAAAAAACATAGACCAAAATTCACACTTTGACCACTGAACCTTGAAAATGAGGTCAAGGTAAAATGACACCTGTCAGCTAGACATGTACACCTTACAATCATTCCATACACCTAATATAGTAGACCTATTGCACACAGTATAAGAAAAACAGACCAAAACACAAAAAAATAACTACATATCCAATCCATGAAAATGAAGTCAAGGTCAGATGACACCTGGTAGTTGGACATGCACCAAATATACTAGACCTATTACTTATAGTTTCTTAGATATGGACTTGACCACAAACACTTAACCTTGCTCTCTGATCCATGACATGTTTGTCCAGGTCAAGTGGAAACTGTCTGACGGGCATGAGGACATTGCAAAGTACGCACATACAAAATATAGTTATCATATAACTCATAATAAGACTGAAATTAATATTACTAAAAATCTTAACTTTTTCTGCAAGTAGTCACTGAACCATACAAATGTGGTCAAGGACAATGGACATGTGACAGACAGAAATTTCGTAACATAAACCACCGATGTACAAAGTATGGAGCATCCAGGTCTTCCACCTTCTAAAATATAGAGCTTTTAAAAAGTTAGCTAACGCCGTCGCAAGCTCGAAAAAAAAATTAAGCATATAGCTTTCAGCTTATGAAAGATCAGTATTTCTATGAACTAAACGCCTACAGCTTATGGAAGATCTTACGATGCTATGGAATACCAGCAAAAATAGTTCACAAATAATACTAGCCGAACAGATAGATTGGTTATCTGTCGGACTGGTCTACTCTCAAAGAAGGGTAGTTTACCAAACCAAAAATGAATTGACTGTTCAACTAGCAAGCAAGCTAACTAAAGATAATACCTTTACCTACACACTCAATGCAATCGGCCTTAAATGTTTATTAACAATATCAAATCAGCTGAAAACGTAAATTTGTGCCAAATAAGATTTTTACATCAATCAAGATTAACTTCAATTGCAACTGTCATACAAGTGAGAGGTTTAACTTGCTATAAAACCAGTTTTGATATGAGCGTCACTGCTGAGTCTTATGTAGACGAAAAGCGTGTTTGGCGTATTAAATTATAATCCTGGTACCTTTCATAACTATTTTACACCACTGGGTCCATGCCACTGCTGGTGGACGTTTCGTCCTCGAGGGTTTCACCAGCCAAGTAGTCAGCATTTCGGTGTTGACATGAATATCAATTATATGGTAATTTTTATAAATTTCCTGTTTACAAAACTTTGAATTTTTCCAAAAACTAAGGATTGTCTTATCCCAGGAGTAGATTTCCTTAGCCGTATTTGACACAACTTCTTGGAAATTTGGGTCCTTAATGCCTCTTCAACTTTGTACTTGTTTGGATTTTAACTGCTTTGATATGAGCGTCACTGATGAGTCTTATGTAGATGAAACGCGCGTATGGCGTATTAAATTATAAACCTGGTACCTTTGATAACTATTTTTTATTAGCAGTTAATGTATTTATATATTAATAGTATCGTAATAAAATCAGCATAAGTCATTACATTGTGTTCTAAGAAAGATACACAGACTCAATACTTGTCGAAACAAGTTAATAGTTTAAGGGCTTTACTTATCACATATATATTGTGATTGGTTACATTTAAATGCGGCTGAGATACAGCAACAGCTATTGGCTTAAATGAGATAAAGAATTACAGACTTTACTCGTCTTAGGATAAAACATCAAATGACGGAAAAAAACTGTGTAGTTCAGTTTCGATCAACTGTTAATTATTCATGTTCATATTATTATGCATATATTTCACAGAAAAATTCAATAATGCAATAACAAATATTAATACATGTTTATTTGCTTTGTTAATCTGCAATATGCACGATTTGCTTTGCTAAGCAATGTTCATAAACGATGTACTATCTGTATTTTATAACTTCTGACAATTTAGGCACATTTCCAGAGAAGCATACATCAAGAGTCGTGTCTATTGGTAATTTGTTTTGATTTTCAACAAGTAATTAAAAAAAATTAAAAGCTTGGGCGCAGAATGCACACTTTTAAAGAAAATCCATTTTAATTCAATTTATCACTACTCTAAAATTACCACATTTCAAATACTAAATCAATAACTACGTGCACACATATTACCTTAAATCAGGATAGAGATAAGCAGTCCATAGCGTTTTAGAAAGCTCAAACGTGTTATCTTTTATTTTCAAGGGGCTTACTTACTGTTTGTCTTGCAGTCTTTTATGCAGCAGTCAATGATCTAGCCAGTTATGAAATTATCAAGAGAAGTTTTTCTTTCAGGATGACCTGCATTGCAGCAATTTTATACATTTTCATTGGATTTACTATAGTGTTTGCCATATGTTCTGGGACTGGTACCATTTAGAGAAAAAGTACCAAAATCAAATAAAGAAGAGGAGTTTATTACCTATTGAAACTGAATTTGTTATGAAATGTTTTAATGTATTGTTTATCATTCTTTTGTGAATTTTTCCAAGAACATTTTTCAAGAAAGTTACCATAAAGGTACAACAAAAGGATTTTCCGGTATATCTTACGCATTGTTGTTATATTACAAAATTTTTGAGAAACTTTTATTTTGTACACCAAAACGTATAGTAAATGTTTTTCCCTTTGAATGGTAAGCATGCAGAGGATCAGGCTAATGGCTAAAACTTGGCGTGATTTGTTTTCCAAATTTTCATTTCTCTTACAATTTTTCTAAAGATAAATGACTAGTCATAACCAAACTTGACATTTTTAATGTCTAAAGGGTTCTGAGTAAGATTTGTTTTATTTAAATAGATCGGATAAAAACCATGGATACCTTTTACTCTATTTGGTTAATTTACCTTTTTCTCCTATCAAACCATAAAATCGAAAATTTACTGTCATGTCAAGTTAAGGAGGAATGTGGTATTGGCGGCAATGATATTCTCTGTAAAAGAACATTTCATTTTCATTGTCTGAAACTATAGTGGCTGTCAATTTGAAACAAATAACCAGAAATTAAATGAAATTTAGATTCTAGTTACGTTGGTTCAGATTGACAGCCACCAACAAAAATCATCCAGATTTTGTGTGTGCCGTTGACGTTCATCAATTTGGCAGCAGGCAGGTTGGACAATGCATCTAGTTTCAATTCTAACTGGAATAAAAACATGGCGACAATGATGCTACAATAAGTTAAATATATGAATGTTGATCTCTTAACGTTTCATGTTATCATTACCAAAAATGCAAATTTTCTGTATCAAAATTAACAGAAATAAAGTATGAAAATTCTTTAACTGGAAATCTAATTTTATTTCAATCTGACGGAAAAATGATCACCACAGACTATTCATGATTCTAGGCAATTTACATTTTTTTTCAACAATTAAAAGTTTAATTATAAAAGTTTAATTATAAACTTTTATCAACGTTTTTAAGAAACGGAGCCTAGAGGACACTTAATAAAAAAAATTGTATTTCGTACCGACAGGGTGGCATTCATATCAATAATGATGCCACTTTAAATGTACTGAAAATAAATATCTTTTGATAGACCAGTTCTTCTTTGATATTCCAATGGGACATAATTATGGTTGGTGAGTGGCGGTACGAGGGTATGTCATCTCGAATGCCCGAAAAAAATAAAATATTCATTCTCGGATCCCGAAAAAATAATCCTGTCAGGTGTAAATCCCTAATTCCCGCTAAAATAAAGGCCCAATCTTGAATTCCCGCCAAAATAAAGGTCCGATACCGATATCCCGAAAAAGGTTCTTCCGCCTTTCGTTGAAGGATTTGGGACTTAATTTTAATTAAATAACTTTAAGTGCCTCTTAGGCTGTCAAATCTTTTTGAAATGATCGCCACTAATAAAAGTCAATTCCCCAAAAAATGAAAAGAAACTAAATTATTTAAACAATCAGTGCATACTATACGATATTCAGATATTTGAACATAAAAAATCTTTATAAAGAAAAGTAGTCAGAGACAAACACAAAAGCACAAATTGGACAGAACGACTCGTATTTAAAAAGACAATGAATATGATGCCTTTTAAATAATATGTTTAAGTTATTTTTGTTGTTTAATTGATGTGTAATTGACGCATACGCAATATCTCTTTTCCATACCCCAAGGATTGATTGGAATATAGAAATATGTTTTTCTTGTGACAACTCCAGTCTGGAGAAATATGCTATTCTTGTGACAACTCCTGTCTAAAAAATATGTTATTCTTGTGACTACTCCTGTCTGTATAAATATGTTATTCTTGCGACTTATCCTGTCCGAGAGTGGCATCCTTAAGCGGTTTGTACGTAGTATGTTGCAAGGCAAACATTTTTACTACCTTACAGTTTTCAAGTTGCGATCCAAACCGCCCTTCACAGTCTGCAAAACCGATTGTATAAATTGTGACACTGTTCTCGTCCTGAATTTGCTTGAAATATTAGCAACTGACGGTAAGAACATACCCAAACATTCGATTTAGTCGTGTCCTTATTGTGTGGTCTTTTAATATATGCTTTGCTATTTACAGTTTCTTTATATTAAATATCCCTGCAGTTTCTGTAAAAACTCAATAGTTTTTAAGATAATAACAGATTTTGCAAAGAAGTTGACTTTTTTGTCCTTGTATATTTCTAACCTTTACTGATTATCCTTTTTTGATTATATACTTAAGACGTGGATCGTTACGTATTCATCCCGCCATTGTGTTATTGTGCTTTGGTAAATTTTGTGCTCTTGTCTTTCATTTTGCTTATATACTTTGTATATATGGCATTTTGTGCTTCTTTGTTGAAAGAGTTATTTGTTTTTATATATCTTAAGGCTGTATAACAATGATGACTACTGTACGTTTTAACCAATTATTTCTGTATGATTTACTTACATAGTGTTGTCAATATAATGGAAGAGTACTTTCATACAAGTGAGTGGGTTAGCTAGCTATAAAACTAGGTTTAATTAACAATTTTCTACAAAGGAAAACGCTTGTACCAAGTCAGGAATATGACAGTTGTTTTCCATTCGTAAGAAGTGTTAAAGCTTTTGATTTTGAAATTTTATAAAAGACTTTCAGTTTTGAGTGTCCCTTTGAGTTTAGTATTTTTGATATTTTACTTTTTGATAGTGTGCACATTTCTGTAATGTAAATATTTTCTGTATCTGTAATGCAAATCAAAACAAGAATGTGTCCATAGTACACGGATGCCCCACTAGCACTATCAATTTCTATGTTTAGTGGACCGTGATATTGGTGTTAAAACTTGAATTTGGCATAAAGATTGGAAAGATCATATCATAGGGAACATGTGTACTAAGTATCAAATTGATAGGGCTTCAACTATATCAATTAATACCTTGACCAAAAATTTAACTTGAAGCAGAACAAACGGATAGACAAACAAATGAACCGACGAACGAACACAAAGACTGAACAGAATGACATTTATTCAAATGGAACAATTTCTCGTCTAGGTTCAAATGTTCAAACAATAGTAATTATGTTACAATTGATTATCCATCTTATTTAGAAAATTTAACATTTGCACAAACAAATAATACTTTTCAACCTGCATTGCCAGTAGGCGCCACACTGTCTAATGACACTAAAGATAATCAAATTTTTTGGGCAAATGAATATATCAATTTTGATATTTTATTACCAAAAGACGACATGGTTGACAAACCAATTCCACTCTCAGTGGAAAGAGATAATCAAAATCGCCCACGTTTAGTACTTAATGAAAATACTGGTAGCAAAAGAATTCGTACAATAGAGCAGTGGGTTAGTGCTTTTTCTGTCTATATTGGCATCTACTGTCAAAAATACAAAGATGTCTTTGAGGATCTTATAACCTATATGGAGATAGTGAGGGAAATAGCAAAAAGTAATGGGCAATGGCTTAAGTATGATAATTTTTTTTAGAAAAGCTAAATGTCAGCTCAGAGTATCTTGTGCTAACATACATCAGGAACTTTGGATTTTGGCTGAAAGCAATGCACAAAACTTCAGAATGTTCAATCCCAGAGGCGTTATAACACTGCTAATGAACATATTCCACATGGCTATTGTGTACGTTTTCATAGTGATAATTTGTGTTAATTGCCTTGCAGATTTCTGCACAAGTGCTATATATGTAATAACCTCCATCCTGCTAGCAAAAGCCGGCATATTGCTAATCAGCATGCTACAAATTATGACAATCAAAATGTAAATATTTTTCGTTCCTTGCGTACATGGAACAAGACCCGAAATGTTATGCACACAAACACGCATACCTTTCAAGTAAACCCTAGATTTCCAAAACCACTAATTCAATCCCAATCACTAAGCGTTAAAAAACCGCGTATTGGCACAATGTTTACAATATTATGATGAACAAGAAAAAGATTTTATTTTATCCGGATTTTTTAATGGTTTTTCGGTTTGTTCGAAAAAAACATCACCTAGTTTACAGTGTAAAAACCTGTGTTCTGCAAATAAACTTCAGGATATTTTAAGTGAAAAAATTTACTAGGAGCTATTAGCTGGAAGGTTTGCAGATTCATTTTTGACTCGTCCTTTTTCTAATTTTACAATTTCTTCGCTTGGCCTATGTCCTAAAAAGGACCCAAACAAATTCCGACTTATTTACCACCTGTCTTTTCCTAAAGGCGATTCAGTCAATGATAGTATTGCGGGGAAATTTTGTTCAGTTCAGTATACAAAGATAATAGATGCAATAAGAGGGATAAAAAAATTCAAAAGCTACTGTTTTCTTGCAAAAATGGTCATTTCTATGGCTTTTCGAAATTTACCATTGAGACCTGAGGAATACCGTTTGTTTGGATTTATGTGGAAAGATCTATATTATCACGACAAATGTCTCCCTATGGGAGTTTCATCAGCATGCCAAATACTTGAACGTTTCAGTACTGGGCTTCATTGGTTAGGACACAGTTTTATGAATGAAGGTATCATGTTTCACATTTTAAATGATTTTTTGATAGTTGACCAGACAAGGGAACTCATTGAAAGTTATCTCAAACAATATTTGAATGTTTGTGATAAAATAGGTGTACATATGGCTCCTGACAAAACTGTAGGCCCAGCTCTTTGCTTAACTTTTTGGGGAATTGAATAAGATACGGCCGAACAAGAAGCACGGTTGCCATCTGATAAATTATCTAAATGTAGTGAGTTAATCCAGGATTTTTTAAGAAGGAAAAAAGTGACATTACGAGAGATACAGTCACTTTGTGGTCTCCTTAACTTTGCCTGTCTGGAAGTCCTTCCTGACAGGGCTTTTTTTGAGGAGATTATATGAAATAACCAAGACTTTAAGAAACGTCATTACACAGTTAAACTGACCAGGGCGTGTAAAGATGAATTATTGGTATGGCGAAGCTTTTTAGAACATTTTAATGGGAAATGTTTCTTCAACGATGAAGGTGGGTTTCAAATGATGTATTTCAGTTGTACACTGATGCATCGGGTACTTATGGATATGGGGCAGTTTTTGGACAGTATTGTTTTTATGGGTAATGGAATGAACAGTGGTTAAGTCAAAACATAACTGTGAAGGATTTATTTCCTATTGTCTTAGCAATTGAAGTTTGGGGGGAAACAGATGGCAAATAGATCTAATTGTTTTAATTGTGACAATGAAGCTTTAGTACATGTATTGAATAAGCAATCCTGCACTGAAAAAAATGTAATGTTTTAGATTCGAAGACTGGTTTTGTTATCTTTACAATGTAATGTTTTGTTTTCTGCCATTCATTTACCAGGGAAGTTAAATATCTTAAGTGACGCACTTTCCTGTTTACCGATTTCCAAGTTCCAGAAACTAATGCCAGATGCAGACCCAGAGCCTACACATGCTACACTAATACCTCAACTACCGTTTTTACCAGTTTAAATAAAACAGTTGATGATCTATTAAAAGCATCGTTAGCAAATTCAACAAGAAAACAGTGTAATAAAATATGGATATATTTTAGACAGTTTTGTATTTCTCATTTAAGTATAACGGATTTTGTAATACCAATATCCATTCACACTTGTCAGTATATTTGGCTTCATTATATGAAAAGGCTTATGCTCCCTTTACAATGTCTACATATAACTCAGCTATAAGTTATTGGCACAAAATTAATAATGTATCAGATCCAACTGTATCCTTTTTAATTTATAAGTTAATCCAAGGCACTAAGAAAAAGCGTTGCACTTTTGATGGCAGATTACCTATAACAATCTCCATATTAGAGAGACTAGTCACAGGATTTAACATGATATGCACAAATCCTTTTTACCAAACATTATTTAAAGCAATGTACACTACATTGATTTTTTTGCATTTTTACGGGTCGGTGAAATGACTGAAAGATCTGTGGATACTAACAATCACTGGATAACATTGAAATACAATCTGAACAATTTATATCTTTCAGTTCATTCAAGCACTCAGTCCCAGGCAAGATTCATAAAATGTTTATTTATAGGCAACAGAAAACATCTTTTTGCCCAGTAAAACACTTACTGGAATTTGCCCAGTAAAACACTTACTGGAATATTCGAACCACAGAAGTTCTCAACCTTGCATTGTCAATTTATTTTTTCATTTAAATGGGTAACCAATATTTAGATCACAGTTCATTGACATACTTAATAGATCACTGAATTTTATTGGATTGTCTTCTAAATATTATAAAGGACATTCCTTCAGAATTGGTGCTGCTAGTTGGGCTTTGAAAATGGCAAATCAGATAGCCAAATTCGTAGCTTAAGTAGATGGAAGTAAAATGCCTTTCTAAAGTACTTCAAATTAGACAAAATTGTATTCAGTATCCTAAATCATTTGATTATACATTTACAAGTATTTATACTATGAATTTGTTAGGTGACGAGCAGAAGCAGTCACAATCATTGAGGTGCTAGTATTGAATTTTTGTAATGTAATGTATATAAACAAATGTATTGGTAATTTTTTAAATGTTGTATAAACATGTATACAAACGAATTGTTAATTTTGCAATGTTGTATACACATGATACAAATGTACTGTTAAATTATGCAATGTTGTATAACCATATATACAAAATAATGCTTTTTTAAATGATACCGTTTTACACAATGTAACTTTCATTTGGTGACGAGCATGAGCAGTCACAAAGAAACTGGAAAATTTTAAGGGGTTGTTGTATTACATGTAGTATTTTATTTCTTAATTTAGTGTTATATTTGCAATATAACTAGATCTGAATTTAAATCTTTTCATGCAGCTACGGGTTGGGGAAATTGCGACATGCACAATTCTGTGGCAAATGTTTGGTCCCAATCTTTGCTTATCAGTATAGTTGTTGTAAATAAACATTAAATTAAAGTAGAAATAAAATAGCACCACAAATGGTGGCACAAAGTTTGCCAATAAGATGTTTGGTTTTCTTATCTAAAAGATAAGAGAACAGAGCTTGCTGCATGAATTCAAGATTGTAGTTAGGTTAAATGTATATAGTTATTTCTATAGGATGTCAATGGAGGAGTATAAATAGGGTTATGAATGAAATAAATAACACATTTATGCGAAGAACAGAGCATTTGTGTAATGTCCAATCTGATGTTGTTTGGGCTATTGTCTTACTTAATTGATCATACATATTAATAAGTTTGATGCGCAATCATTTTTGCACCTGACAATTTTGCTCAAAGGATTATTTAATTAATTTTGATTTTGTTAATTTCCACCTCTTCCCCAACCACCACCCTTTTAAACTACTAAAACTCGCAAGGGAGTTTTTTTATAGAAAATTCATGTTATTAAGTAACTTTGTTCAGCTATTGGATCTTAAGTAGAATGTAACATTTTAGTTTTATATAGTTATGTTAACGTTGTTTATCTTATATCTGCTTATAATGTGTATGCTTCTGTAAAGGGACAAATTTTTGGTCCCCACCTTCGCTTATCAATATATTTGTTGTAAATAAATATGAAACTAAGTAGAAATAAAATAGCGCTACAAATGGTGGCACAAATTTTGCCAATAAGATGTTTGTTTTTTTATTTATAAGAGAACAGAGCTTGCTGCATGACTTCAAGATTGTAGTTAGGTTAAGTGTAGGACTATATAGTTATTTCTATAGGATGTCAATGGAGCAGCATAAAACTTTAAACTTAAACATGGTCTGCTTAAAATTTTGAATTCCTTTGCAGATATTTGAATACTTAATTCTCATCTTCGAAATTAAGTGCCGACTTTTGTCTACATTTTCCGCAAAATAAATTTGACCCCTGTATTCAATAACACGGTATTTGTCACTTTCCAATTTGGTCAGATTCTTTTACTACTATGCATTTGCTTTGCAAATGAATGTTTTTTATTGGATAATTCAACAGTTTTTCCTATTTATTATATTTTATGCTAAATTTGAGTTCAAACTTGTGTATCGTTACTTTTGTTGACTAGTATATATATATCAATCGTAAAATATTAGTGACTGTAAATCAAAGGCAGTATGATGAACTCGGTTCTAAAGACCGTTTTAAAAAGGACACAATGATTTCTTATATATCGTGATACTGCATGGTTATTGTAAAATGTTTTCAGTTCAGCAAATTAGCAATAGTCGAAAATGGTTAAACTTGATCGATATAGTAATATGTTTTCGTGACTTATTGGGAGTATATAATATTGTTCTTCACTAAATTACAGGTATAAAATAGAAAAAATATTTAAATGCAAAGATGCTTTCTTTCTTATTCACATTCTCTTTAAAAAAATCTGACCGTTTGTTAAAAACCTGGACGTTTTAAATATTGCTCTCGAAAAAACACGGCTAATGTAAAAAGATGATTTTAAAGCAAAATTCAAGGAAATTGTGCTCAAAATATGCATAGTATTCAGAATAAGATGAACAGTCATGAATAAAACTATTATACTTGCGAAATAGCATTAAATCGATCTGATCGCATGAAAAAACCGAATCTACACTCGAAAAAAGTGGACCGATTTACTCGAAAAATCAGGACCTTAGCCGGACACTATACCTACCGTGATTGTACGTATGCATTTGTAATTCGTTGTTCAAGTGCACTGTTGTAAGATTTATAAAAACATACATAAACAATAACGATTTTGCAGCCGGCTGATGATGTTACGTTTTACCTTGGGATGCTTTTTTTCACTCGAGACTAACAGATTTCTACTAAAAAGAATGTTCATAGAAATAACTTATCGTTTTTAAACAGAATTCTGACGACAGGTTTTCGAGAAAGTGATTTGAAATTATTTGAAAAAATAACGTTTTTTTCACAAGCAATCTATACATTTATAGACGTATTTTACAAATCTTAATTGATTGTACCTGTGGAAGTGAATGTGGTATACAGGTATGATTTTTCTATATTCAGATGCAGTTCTATGAGTTCCTATTGCATGTTAAATTTCTTTAAAAATCCGAAATATCGCTCAAACAACTTTAAAAGAACTATAATATATTTTATCATAATATATTAAATATTTCTTTATTGAAGCAAAGTACATTTCGGCTATAAAAAAGTAGGTTATTCAACTATACCTTTTATCCATTGTTGAGAGATAGTACTGACTTTTATGTATTTACATAACGATTATATAACTTTTATCTTTAAACCAGTGGAGACATAAGAATCATGGTCGATATTTTAGTATTATGTCTGGCTTTTCTTATTCGGGTTAGTAATAATTTTCTCATGCTTGTCTGGTATGGATCTAAGATTTCCTATGCTACGTCAGTTTCAGGAGTCTTTCTAATAATCTTTTTCAGCTAGATACTATTTTCAACATCAAGATGAAAGATTTCAAATTTTTGTGATATTTTTACTGCATATAAGACAGAACAATTGTAATAAAGGCCTTATCCGTTTCTAAGAAAAAAATCTCATACAATTCTAAATTTAATTAAAAAAAATAATGTTTTTTTTTTTTTTTAACTTTTTGCCACTTTTTATATCACATCTTTATCAGCTTAATAGGAGTTTGCAACCGTTTCAAAATGATGTTTTGTAACTTGTTTTCTATAATCACGGTAGGTATAGTTAGGGGGAGGGTTGGAATCCCGCTAACATGTTTAACCCCGTCACAGTATTTATGTATGTGCCTGTCCCAAGTCAGGAGCCTGTAATTCAGTGGTTGTCGTTTGTTTATATGTTATATATTTGTTTTTCGTTCATTTTTTATACAAATAAGGCTGTTAGTTTTCTCGTTTGAATTGTTTTATATTGTCATATTGGGGCCTTTTTTTAGCTGACTATGCGGTATGGGCTTTGCTCATTGTTGAAAGCCGTACGCAGACTTTGTTGTTAATGTCTGTGTCATTTTGGTCTCTTGTGGATAGTT
Source organism: Mytilus galloprovincialis (assembly GCF_965363235.1). Classification (NCBI taxonomy): domain Eukaryota; kingdom Metazoa; phylum Mollusca; class Bivalvia; order Mytilida; family Mytilidae; genus Mytilus; species Mytilus galloprovincialis. The sequence continues at coordinate 60,576,195 of NC_134843.1, read as the reverse complement.
GTCTCAATGGCAATCATACCACATCTTCTTTTTTTATAGTGTCCGGCTAGGATCGTGGTTTTTCGAGTGATTTGTTCGTACTTTTTCGAGTGTGACCACTTTTTTCGAGTGATTGTGATAAAAAAATGTAAACAAACAGACTTCCTTTCTGACAAGACCTGATACACAAGCTTGTCGTATGAGGTTAATATACAAGGTTATACAAGGTCTGTTAGTGTTTAAAATAAAAAGTTATTACCATTCTGACATTGTTTTTCGTTAAAAAAGTTCAATTTAGCCTTACAATGCTTTTATTCCATAATACAGAATAAACCCATTTTTATACGCATACCAATGTAAATGTCGAAGGAAATACATACATGGAATCTATGTATCCTTAGATATACAGACACTTTACAAAACATATTCTTATTGCATTGAAAACGACATTTTGAGACTAAATTCTTTTTGTTATGTCCGGGCTTTTTCGAGAGCAGTCCGGGCTTTTTCGAGTGTGTCCGTTTTTTATCGAGTGATTATTCACATTTTTTTATAGCTTAAAATAATATGTGTTAGTGTATTTACGTTAAAAAACTATAAATAAAAATGTCAAATCAAGTACTTTCAAGGAACATTTCCTTTCAATAAGGGAAAAGTGCTTAAGAAATGGACACTATTGATATCTATCAAAACATTACAATGTCATTCGTTCGGAGCACTGGTCAATCTATCTGGTTACGACCAGAAGATTCTATGGTACGTATTTTACCAGGTGAAAATTGAACTTTGGAAAACATCAAAATTCTGAAGAGAACAATAAAAAAGTGATAACCAACCAACATTAAACAGATTTCAAAGTAAAGTGACAACACAATTTCTTCACTACTAACTCATGTTCCGACTTCTGATGATAGACGAGAAAATTTAGAAAGTTTTTTTTAAACTTTTGAAACAGTACAAGTTCCCCAAGAATAACATTTCCTTTTTTGCGGTTTCTAGACGTCGTTAAGTGGTTTTTGGTTGAAAATATTTGCAAAATGAGGTACACAACAATTACAAGAAATTTTTGGCAAGTTGGATTCAGATTGTTTCATGGAAAATTTCTTAATTTCATGAGATGTCTAGGCAACGAGGACCTGGTAAAAAACAAACAGAAGACAGGGGGAATTGTGACCCAAATAACTCAAAAATAAACTTTGCCGTTACAAATAAGACAGTACTATTATCGACACCGTCCGCTAAACCAAAAATAATGAAACCAGGGGCGTGTTATTTTGTTCTTCGGTATTAAGCCAGAAGAGGTCCATTTCTATTTTTTTGCATTGGGAAGATCTTCTGGCCATCTTCCACCTTTTCTTTTCAAGTAGGTGGTTTAGACGGAAGAGGCACAAAACAAACATGGCGTCGTTTAGTCTAAATGACATTAATAAATTTATGAATGAAGATATATTGTTATGTGAGCTGTGTTTTAAACGTTTTTATGGTATGACAGACTTAGTAGGACATCCCTGTGTCCTATAGGATGATAAGATGGATAAATATCAGAACTACCCGGACAACTTTTTGAAATTCTAGGGAAGGGATTTTGATTCATTGTTGTTTAACGCTACTTTCAACACTCAATGATTGGGCTTGTAGTCACTTTAAATCAATAGATGATGTATGAACAAGGAAAGAAGGCATTACTATTCATTTTAATTTGTTGCTAATCATGCCTATTTTTGTTTTGCTCTTACCGGGCAACCATATTTATATACGAAATTCTCTTACCCCCATCCCAAAAAATAAACAAATATCAGATGGTTTGCCTTAATTAACACAAGTTTAAATGATTCTAATTTTTAACGCCCAGTGACAAATATGTCATGAATGTTCAGGAAAACTCGAGATAAAAAGTCGGTAATATAATATAAAACGAAGAGATGGGATATGATTGCTAATGTCAGAGGCAAATATTCTTATATGAAGTGTATGTAAGCAATTATAGGCAAGTTTATAACCTTCAACAATGACAAAACCCGCTACTGTAGAGTCGTTTATTAAAGGCCATTAAAAGTGTAAAACAATTCAAACAATAAAACTAACGGCCTATTTATTCAAAACAAAACAAAAAATTTTAAAAATATCAAATATGAGTTGAGACATGAACCAACGATCACCACTTAACTACAGGCTCCTGACTTAGGACAGGGTCATAAAGAATATGACAGGGGTTGATATAAAAACGAAGATGTGGTATAATTGCCAATGAGACAACTCTTCACAAGAGACCAAATGATACAGAAATTAACACCTATAGGTTGCCATACGGCTTTCAACAATAAGCAAAGCCCATACCACATAGTGAGCTATAAAAGGTTCCGAAATCTCAAATGTAAAACAATTCAACGGAGAAAACTTAAGCTCCAGTCACAACAGATAGTACGATTTTTTGTCATCGAAGATCTATAAAATAGCTTTCGTGGCACTGTCGTGCAAAATGTCAAAAAAATATTTCGAGTGGTCACATCAGCTACGACATGTCCACGATGGTTCCACGATGGGTACAAGACAGAAAAAAAAATGTAATTGTACTGTCGTGGGTTTGTCGCAAGTCGGTCGTGTGACAGTCGTGCGAAAGTCGCGCGATAATCGTACGACGTACGACACTCGTGAGTTGTTTGGGGCTATTTTCAGGTTTTCATGTCGTGTCACTGTCGTACGACTGTTGTGCCACTGATATGCGACTCTCATAGAAACCTCTTGAAACATGCCAGGCTCCATCTGTATGAATCTAACGAAATCACAGGCAGATTCCGGCTCCAACACTTGCATCAGTGTACTATACTGCCCACACACCAAGCGCCGTTCGATCCATGGCTTTCCAACCAACGTCGGTCGTTTCACTGGTTCCTTTACTGTTCACGGGCTCGAATCAACGCTTAAAGAACCATATTTTGCCCTTGTAAGAGTCAGGCGCCTATTCAGCAGGGCCAAGTATACTCGTTCTGATGGAATAGCCATCCTCTTTAAACGGTAAAAGGTATGCCTTTCCATACATTCATTCCCGCCGAATTGTATTCTTCTAAATAAAACGAAAGTATGTTGGCCGACGAACGTTCCACTGTCGTACGACAGACAATCAATGTTGTGCGAGCATCGTACGATATTTGGTATTTGTATCACGACGTTGTCTTGCGACAGTCGTGAGATTGTCGTACGACAGTCGTGCGACGCTTGTTTGATTAAAATGGTTTATGTTGATACTCACGACAATGTTTTTATCGCACGACAGTCGCCCGACGGTTGTAAGACATTTCCACGACAGCCCCAAGACAGTGACACGACAAAAAATCGTAGAACAAAAAAGGTGCATGTCCAATTTTCGTCCCACGACAGCGCCAGGATGCTGTCGGGGGTTCGTTGTGACCAGGGCTTAACGGCCTAATTAATGTACAAGTTAAAGTGAACGAAAAACAAATAAGTAACCCAGCAACAAACGACAACCAAAGACTTACAGGCTCCCGACTTGGGACATGCACATACATACAGAAAATGGCGGGGTTAAACATGTTAGCGGGATCCCAACCATCCCTTAACCTGGGATTGTGAGAGCTCAATCCTTCCCGAAGCTGAAGCAGTAGTGTAGCGGTACAATATAAGAACAACCTGCGCAAATCAGTTGCAACCAGATTAACTCAAAAGATCGGTACGAGACACACAAAAGCAACCGGTCAACTAACATTAAAACAATAAACGCAAAGCATCGAACTAAGGGTATTTGCAAAAACTGGAATTTTGTTCAAAGCTAGTTACAACAGTTACTATAGTACTGAAATAAATCTTGTATCAATCAGTACATAACCCATCTTCGCTAGCCAAGGGCTACGATCCACTCTCGCTCTCTCTACCCTTGACGGATTGAGATAACATTTCGGAGACACAGGATAATGATTGTCATTGGTTGCAGTCGAAATTCGCTGCATCCAATCAAAAAGCGTCTATAACATGATCACGTGTAAATGTAGAAGGTGTTTGTAACACTACAAACCATTAAAGTCTGAAATGGCCTATATCTGTACTCGACTGTACTGATTTTTACTCGACCAGTCTGAATTGGTCTGACTTTTACTTGACATTACTCGACCCCAGTCTGAACCATACTTGACTGTACTAAATCGTACTTGACCCTTATCTTTGCCGTTGAAAATAGTCTGACCTATTACTCGACCAGTCTGAAACAGTCTTAACCCATTCTTGACATGTACTCGACCTATTGTTCCAGTCTAAACCATACTTAACCAAAGGTCTGAACAATACTCGACCAGTCTGAACCATACTAGACCAAAAACCCTCTACTTTTTTAACTGTTTAAATAAATTTCTTTTTAACTGACATATATAACAACAACCAACAAAATTTATAAAAGATTTTAACCTTATAAAAGAAAAATATCTCTGATTATATTTAGGATAAAAAAAAAAATATTATATATAACTTATATCAAAAAGGGATAAAATTAAATAAATGAATAAAATTATTTTTCTGATTAGTGGTGAAATATAAAGTATAACCTCTGCTTGGGGCAATCTCATAAATAAGATCACACCTGGTCAGAGGTATTAAATTCTAAATAACATTGATTCAAAATTGCAACATCCTGTTTAAATTAAATAACAAGGCCTTTCGAATATACATGTATGTACTAGATAAGTAATACACGAATTTAAGAAAATAGGGCTTTCTTTTTACCTGTAAACACACATGTACTGAGTTAATTAGAACATATTAAAGTGCTTTATGTATGCCATGTTAATTTGAATAAAAATACTTAAATTAATTTAAAAATCTTTTTACTGTTACTTTTGAATACATTCCCTTTTTTAAAAAGGTTATCAAGGATTTGTATAAGTAAATACAAATCCTTGGCTTAAGTTAATGGTGAAAATAGTTCAATTACCATAAAATACTTCCGAAATATTCATAAAATTTGAATAATATTGAAAATATTAGTAACAATTCATTTTTTGTAGATTATTTGATCAGCTTGTTTTATTTATATTTTAAAAGTTGATATATAATATTATGTAAGTGTTGATTAATATTGAGTTGAAGTTATATTATGATTGATTATTGTGAAATTTTAATTTCAATACTGTATTGAATACATTTTTAATTTCAAGTTGTTGTTTAAATTTCATTTTTATAAAAAAAAAAATCCTAAATTGATAAAATTCAGTTAATAGATACAAAGAATAGGTCTAGTTTTGGTTAAGACTAGGTCGAGTACGGTTTAGACTAGGTCGAGTACGGTTCAGACTAGGTCGAGTACAGTTCAGACTCGTATAAAACGGTCAAGCACTGGTCAAGTACACATTCAGACTGTTAAGTATAGTTCAGACTACAGTCGAGTATTATTAAGTAAATCTCAGACGAATTCAGACTGGTCAAGTAAAAATCAGTATAGTCGAGTACAGATATAGGCCATTTCAGACTTTTAATGGTTTGTAGTGTAAACAATAGCCATTTGTGTATTGTGCAACAAGTCTTTACATCCCTAAACATACGACTATATTTAGTGACAACTTGAATGTTTTTAATAAACTAATAGAAGTTCCTGTGTATGTTTCATGCAAACATGCATGAATGTTGACGTATATTTTCGTTTCCGGCTTTACCAAGTGTGTGGAATCTAGAAGCTACCGTTTTTTGACCTCCAAATTGAAGAGTTCAAGTGCTACCATTGGTCAAGAATAATGTATTCGGAATGGACGTGACTTTAATCTTCCGATAGATGGCGCAACATTGTTTTCACAAACGTTGGCTTAATCTGCCAAGAGTGGAGAGAGCGGGAGTGGATCGTAACCCTTGGCTAGCGAAGATGTACACAGCCAAGTTTGGTAACAGATTTATTTTAAAAAGATTAAGAAACGTCTGGTATACGTTGCATACTTACATATATATCCATATACTATGAACACAGGCGCTCGTCTCAGAATTTTTTTCCTATATACCTTTATGGTACATAACATAGACGAGCGCCTGTGACAATGAAACTTTTTGAAAAGCACCTTCTAGCATTAAACCTAACTACCTGGAAGAAGCGATGATTTGATTGGTTTAGAACTGAAACATCTTTCAATCCGTTTTACGGGTATAAATAGTAAAATAGTCCGAAGGGTTTAACCATCGAAATTTTGCATTAGAAATAATGGTGAGGACCAGAAGATGTTCTTTAAGGACCACCAAAGAAAATGATTTTGAGAACTTTCTGATATCTTTGCATTATAATAAAATAATCCAGTTCGGTTACTTAAAAAAAATGGGGTGCAGGCCTCTTTTTGAAGAATATCTTTTATTACATAGCATTTTTCTGATTTTTCACTGCTGTCTATTAGGTTTCCTTCTCCTTTTTTTAATCTCCGGGGTACCACACGAAATATCATAAACTGTTAAATTATAAGTACAATGTAGTATGAAATGAAGTTAAAATGAATACGAGTCCTCTGCCCTCTGTTCTAAAGACCGTTTTGTAAGGGATCAAGTAATTGCTATATGAACACTGGAAAGTAGTTGTAGAACGCTTTTCGAACAGAAAATTTGCATTTAATTGAAAACTGAAAGCTTCATTTTGATCAACGTAGTAATATGCTTTTAACGATTTATTCGGAATATATGATATTATCCTTCACTTAATTACACTTAGAAACTAGAAAAAGGTCATTTTTAAAATCTAAAATTGAGAATGAAAATGGGGAATGTGTCAAAGAGACAACAATCCGACCATAGAGCAGACAATGTTCAGCAGAAGGTCATCAACAGGTCTTCAATGTAACGAGAAATTCCCGCACCCGGAGGCGTCCTCCAGCTGGCCCCTAAATAAATATATACTAGTTCAGTGATAATGAACGCCATACTAAACTCCAAATTGTACACAAGAAACTAAAAGTAATAATAATACAAGACTAACAAAGGCCAGCATACCTTTTTTCTTATTCAAATTTTCTGTAAAAAACCCGGACCATTTGTCAAAAAATACGGACGATTTCACAGTTGCTCTCGAAAAAACCGGACAATAACAAACACTGAATTTTTTGTTTAAATACAAGGAAATTGTGCTTCTTTGTTGATCAAAACATGTATAGTATTCAATTTAAGATGGGTGGTGTAATGTTAAAAAGTACTATAAGTACGAAATATCCGTTAATTGAATTAATCGCATGTTTATCACTCGAAAAGGCCGAACTACACTCGAAAAAAATGGACCGAATCACTCGAAAAACCACGATCCTAGCCGGACACTATAATACCTACCGTGATAATGCAAAACTGTTCGGAGTCTACGTTCTCTTCTATGTATCTTTATTGATTGATTATTGCTTGCTCAACATTTTGCTTAACATCCAATGACAAATATTTCATGCATACATAGAACGAACCTTAAATCTTTAGTAAGAATGTACTCATTTGAAATTGAAAATTATGGAGGTTCTTGTCGATGATTTTTTTTCAAATAAACGGATGTCGCAGCATGGAGCGACTCAATAAATTACATACTGGCGTGCTGGAATATAATTACATTAAACTAAACGGGCTCGAATACTAGAGAAATGTTTTGATATTTGTTTTTTATTAAAGCACAAATTACACCCATAAGAGGACCAAAGGCATGACATTTACATGTAATAACAGCAATATAATGACGACATCTAAATTTACATAAAAAATAGAAATAAATAAAAACATTAAACACAACAACTGACCTCAAGTGCCCCCTGTCCTCAGTTAAATAGACTGTTTAATAAAGGAGCCTAAAGATTTCACTTGCTGACTAGTGGTTGGATTTAGTATATAATATTGCATTTTATTATAAGAAAAATCTGTGTATTGAGTTTTTTAAATCATTGTTTTTAGTAACATCTTCAGGTTGGCTAATATTATTATCAGACCTAATATGATTTACATATGAGAACCATGAGTATATACCTTGATTATGAAGTAATTTAGAAAGGGAGTAACACTCTTTAAGTAAATCAGATGAGTTTTCACTCAAAAGTCGGTCTTCATATAAAAGTGACTGTGTGGCAATGGAAGAAAAAAGGGGGAATCTTCTTAATTCAGATCTTGAGGCAATATTACTAGATATAGGAAGATGTGGTGTGAGTGCCAATGAGACAACTCTCCATCCAAATAACAATTTAAAAAAAGGTAAACCATTATAGGTCAATGTACGCCTTCAACACGGAGCCTTGGCTCACACCGAACAACAAGCTATAAAGGGCCCCAAAATTACTTGTGTAAAACAAAACCATTCAAACGGGAAAACCAACGGTGGAATATAACGGGAAAACCAACAGTCTAACGGTCTAATTACTAGCCCACTCCAAGTGATAATCGTACATATCTTTAGATATTCCCCTGCCTAATTTTATTAAATTCTTGCGATTAGCACCAATATTTACATATAACACACATCTGTATTTACACATGACTTGTGGTCGTAATGTATATTTCAATCTAGACTTTAGAAAAATTATGTTAATAAGGACCTGCGGGAAATTAACTGCATATTCAGGACAAGAATATCATGTTTGAACCTTGCTTTGTACTAGACCAGCACGTTGAGCCGAAATATTAACATGCTGTCACAAGGTAATGCCGTGAGTTCAAACGCAGACATGTCACCCTACCCATCCTAACCGATTAGTCTTTCTCTTACTCCTAAATATCACGTGCTTAGTGGATATGAAGCAAATAACAACTATCTTTGATTTGATTTGCCGGGGATAGAATCTACGACTTCCGACAATCGATGTGATCACCCTTCTACTGGACGATCGAGGCGGTTACACAAAAAGAGAATTGAACCAAGATGGTCCTAATTAGTGTGTGGTTGGTTTGAAATATTTCTTCGTAAATTTCAATTAGATATAATGTTTACTTAATAACTATTTGATAAACAGTTAATAAACTAGAAAGTAAGTAAGTTAACATAATTATTCAGAATTGGCTGAGGGTATTCAACCCTTTTGATAAAGTGTATCAGTCACTCCGGAACACACGGTTTTAAATACGATTGTCATATCAAATCATGGTGGGAATCACTTTGCGTACATATTCGTAAAAATGAGCAACACTTGTTTTTTTCCCTTCATTTGTAAATGTATCTTTTCATAGGATTTCATACTATATTTGAAAATAAAAGTGAAGAATGGTCTTGCGAGAAATCTGAAACATCCACAGTTTGGATTCTTTGGCTGGATTGTTATGAAGGCAGGTATAATATCATTTACAGTGTCAACTTTTCTAGTTACATGAATATTTAAAATATATATATGCGTTGCTTTTCTCTTTTGAATTGTTTTACATTTTGTTATGCAAGAGCCTTCTATAGCTTGCTATTTGGTATTGTTGACAATATAAGTGAGAGGTTTAGCTAGCTATAAAACCAGGTTCAATCCACCATTTTCTACATTTGAAAATGCCTGTACCAAGTCAGGAATATGACAGTTCTTGTCATTTTGTTTTTGATGCGTTTTGTTATTTGATTTTGCCATGTGATTATGGACTTTCCAAATTGATTTTCCTCTGAGTTCAGTATTTTTGTGATTTTACTTATTGCTTTCACTAATTGTAGAAGGTGACCTAATGTTGCTAATATCTACGTCGTTTAGTATTGGTGGATAGCTGTCTCTTTGGCAATCATACCACATCTCCTTATCTTATATTATAAAACCTCCTACGTAGTAGATTTCAATCATCATCGTCATCCTCAGTCTTTGTTGAAGTATGGTTTTTAATACTTTTCCAAAGCTGTCAATGACAACAAAGATGACGTCTGCAAATTTGGCAATGAAAAAAAAGAAAATGAATTAATTCATGAAACTTAATCGATACATGCCCTTGTAAAACTAAAAGTAAACCGCTTTTGTGGTTGTTCTTTGTCTCAGTTCACAATGAGGATTTCAACACTGTAGTAATATAACTCGAACTGTTTAAGATTCTAAAAGTACCCAAATAAAAAAGAATTCTGCATTTGCTACATAAATCTCTGTTCTTTTTCTCCTATGTAAACCTTCGTCACTTCAAAGTTATAACGATGGTTTAACATTGTACTATGTCCTAACTTTGTAAGTGTTTGAGGCAAATTTTGACTGCAACTTTGGTCACGTTGAATATTTCTGCTCCTCTTAGTATATCTGTGTATCACAAAATTGAAAAACCAAAGCTAAAATTCTCCAGACCAAAACTATTATATATATTAACAAGTAAGTCCTATAAAAACATTGGGAAACCAGGTCTATCAAACCTCGGTTTCTTGAACATTGACAACAGAGTTAAGCAATTGCATGTACACAAAATCTGCAATTGCAAATGCCCATAATATTTGAAAGACGATTTTTTGAAAAGTCTATATGCACACCATATCTACAACACAAGTTCCAGTCATTATAACCACATGTACTCTGTTAGATATTATTATTTATTCATTGTAATTTAATTAGATTTTCATATTTTCTGTCTTTTTGTTTTACATTATGATAAACATCGGTATCAAAATTTATGTTTTAATATGCAATGTGCAGTTAATACTATCCCATGTTCGTATACTGAAACAATTTTAAGGGGATCTAAGTTACCATTTTAAATTGCCTACCCTTCTTTAAATAACAAATATATCAAATTGCTCCCTGTACGAGGCAGAAGCGTTCGATTCCATTTCTTAGTTGACAATAATTGTCAGTTTTCCTGCCGAAGGTTGGTGGTTCTATCCGGCCTTTCCGGCTTTCTCCACCAATAAAACTGTCCACCATGATAGACCCAATAGTGCGGAAAGTGGTTTTAAACACTGACAATAAGTCAATCAATCTCTAGCTGCTCTGTATAGGCCTTTTTTGAATTTAAGCTCACAAATGTTTTACTTATTGGATAGTCAGCTTTATGTTTCAAATTTCCCATTCAAAACACATTTTAATGGATTCTGTACCGTTGCTAGTGATTCTTCATCTCCAACAATGTGCCACCGGTTAGTGGCCTGTACTTCGTTATTTGCATGATAAAAATGATACATTTGGACGATAAATTTCTGGTTTAAACATTCTATAATCGTTATTATTGGGATTTTATGTCAGTCAGATAAAATAGACAACATACCCTTTTGATTGTTGTGTTTATGGCCTTTTAGTTGTACGGCCCTTTTAGTTGTACGGCTCTTAAGCATTTTCCAATTCAAGAAAATGTATAATCCTCTTGGACATGTTAAGATCTTCAGTCGGTTATCGAAAATAGAAATGATATCAGGCATCACGGTCATAAAACTTTCGAGCATGATTTTTGTACTCAGACTCGAAAATCAACCAATCAAATTGCTGTATTTCATGTTTCGAGCACGATTTTTGTGCTCCAAGCACTGAGCAAATTTTTATGCCTTCAAGTCATGAACCTCGAATTTCCACAGCCTCATACATAGATGTTGAGTTGTTTCAGTGTAAACTTTGGATTTTAATAAAGAATAATCAAAAGACATGTTTCTGCTAGGAAAAGCAAGTGAAAATGCCTTGTTCTGAATTTTTATTAGAACATTACTCTGTACCTGATTTTTCAAATATCATATGTATTGAAACATGAAGATGTGGTATGATTACCAATGAGACAAGTCTCCATCAGAGACAAATGACATAGAAGTTAACAGCTATAGGTTATGGTAAGGTCTAAACAATGAGCAAAACCAATACCCCATAATCAGCTTTAAAATGCCCCTAAATGACAAATGTAAAACAATTCAAACGAGAGCAATAACGGTTTGATTTATGTGCGAGCGAAACAATGAACGAAAACAAATATGATATACTGCAACAAACGGCAGGATTACAGGATCCTGTCTTGCGACAGGCACATCCAGAACATATATTGGTTCAGTTGAACTAGTTTGCTGGCGCTAAACCCTTACCATATCCTCGGACAGTAGTATAACAGAATCATATAAGAACAAATTATACAAAACCAGTTGAAATGGCTTAACTCATATCGAAACAAAGCAGAAAAACAACTAACAAAAACACAGACCGGACGTGGCAGGATATTTATACAAAATGTGTTTATATTTCGAATGTTTAAACTGTGAACTAACATGCATTAACATTTTTAGATATTTCTGAATAAGAACACTTACTTAGAAGAGAAAGCGGTTAACCTTTGTAGAATCGAACCGACCCATAAGGTACTAGAAGTAGGGTTCGGACTTGGAATAGGGTTAACTTCTGCGTGCAGATATGTTGAAGGCAAGTTTATACTTATTTGATATACAGATTGATGATCTTTGATCAGGTTGTTGTGTCTTTGACACATTCCCTGTTTCCATTCTCAATTTTATTGTTTATTGCTTCATAAGAAACTTTTGTTTTTCTGTTATTCGTTTGAATATATTATTATTAATCAAAGTTGAAAGATTGAGTCAATTCTAAGGACGTTTTTTGACATCTAATGCACCTGTTATCAATGACAACCTACCAAACTCGCTTACAAATATTATAATTCTATATTTTCAGCTAATAAAGGTAAAGTGTATGGGATTGACATATCCGACAAAATAATAAGCACAGCCAAACAAACATTACAAGTAGAAATTCGGGAAGGAAAACTACATATTCAAAAAGGATGCGTCTCTCTACTTCCTTTTGAAAATGACACGTTCGACCGTGTATTTCATTGTAATTGCTTTCATTTCTGGCCAGATCTGTTGATATGCTGTAGAGAGCTTTATAGGGTTTTGAAACCCAATTCCTTCATGGTTACAACATTGTGTATAAAGTCAATCAAACATGCCCGCGAGAAAGGACTTTTGCAGTATGGACCTCAGGACCATTTAGTATTTATTGAAACACTAGAAAAGGCATCCTTTAAAGACGTTATGTTGGATACTTTTGAAGAAAACGGAAAGAAATTTGAAGCGATTATTGCATTCACTTAATACGTTAAAGCTGTTAAGGTATAAGGTTCTGTGTACCATGTGCTTTCGGCTAATAATAAGATATTATATTTACAACGGTATTTTGCATTATTTTCTTCTCTCCATTTTAAAACCACACATGTCCATGAGTTCATGGCAAATCAAAATTAATGATTGCTATCAAGTACATGTACCCAGGAAAACGAAATCTTTGGTGACGATCCAAAGCTAGACCCTCGAAATCAAGACAAGGTTCAAGCTAGAAACCACTCGCTAGCAGCCACTTATCAGATATTTCTATAAACCTAAACGTTGCATACAATTCAAACGTACCTAAAATGTTTTTATTAATGCATAACCAATAACTTATCTGTTTTTGTAAATATTTAGTCAAAGACACTGTTCTATGAGTTTCATTTCCTGTTCATTAATTTAAAGACAATAGTATCCGTTTTCAATATACCAAACAAGATGCTGCACGCTAGTCAACACTTTAGAATGTAAAAAAAATCGTACATTGAATAATTGAAATGCTTGCAAAATTGCAATATTGTGTGAAATAGCTTTGCATATTCTCGCATCCTGTCAAATAATTCCTGAAAAATAGCAATTTTTCTCCATTACAAGTTACAAGTATAGAAAGTTGCGCTCGTGCTTTAACACTATTTTTGTTACACAAACTGTTTTGACGAATCATTTGTTAATCTTAACTAGTGGATTTCACGTACTTTTGATTGGACGAAAGTTTTTTTTCTACTCAAAATATGGTGTGAAAGGAAATCATTTATAATAGCTAAAAAAAAGATCCTCGCTATACCCAAACTTGGAATTTTAATCAAGCAGAATCTCGGTCCTTAGCTTTCATTCTCACCTATTGCGGACAAATGTTTTGCCGTAGACATGCCTTTTTAAACTTTTGGGTAAGGGTTGGGTAGGGTGTACGACCTACTTTAAAACAAAACAGCACCCGGGATGTTTCTCAAATAGACCTCTTCTACCCAGCTCCGCTTTGTATCTATATGCATGTAGTAACATGAAGCAGCACGTGCATATTAATTATATATCACTTACACAATGTAGATACTATTCTGTACGTTATCCGGAAGTCGCAATTTTCGAAGCGAGAACTTTTTGGATCGCATTTTAAATTTGATTAATATACTGAATTAAACGGTAAGTTGATCATTTGTTCATTGCTTAATGATTAATTCAGCTGACATCGAGATTCTCAAATGGTTTAAAATTTAATTCAGCGCATTCATTAATCTTACCTTTGACTTAATCAAGATATTTTAAAGTGCATCACTAAAGAAAATCACTCGGTGAACCTAAAACAATCTTTTTACCCTATTAGTGTACAAATTAACGTAAATACCAGACTTAGTTGACTGAATGAAATATATTTCAAGTGGGGGTAAAAGTTTCAACCAGATCTTTGAAACCAGAAATCAGAAAATTACACTTGTTTGAATTTCTCACTGTACCAGTCAGGAATCTACTTCGTCAAAATTATCTCCCCATTACGCCAGTTAATTTTCACTGTTGTAGAAATGGAAGCCATTGTAGGGATGACGCGCTGCCAATTTTGCTCTTGGAAACCGATAAATTTATCCGCATAGCACCATCACGATCCTTATATGTCAGTTGTATTATAAAAGACAAATATATCTACTTGCTAATAGCATCAGTTAATGATTTAGTCTGCATTGATTCAACTTAAAACTATGTCCTAATTGGTTGCCAGGTGGAATTTTTAAAAATTCATAAACATTTTAAAAAATTCTAATTAAATATTTCGTGGAAGGGCAGACTAGATTTTTTTAGTGGTTGAAGACTATAAACCTTAGTTATCACACACAAAAAGTTGATTTTTTTCGAAGATATGCATTTTCATCATCCAACTTGAAAGACTGTCGTCAAGTACTTTTAGTAAAAAAAACAGCTATTCGAACACACCTACTCTGTTTTTATGACTCATTAGATAGGTATTTCACTTGACCCATATAGTTCATCTTTTAGTACTGTGATTTTTTATGTTATTAAGTCAACCTGTAGATTAAATATATAAAATACTAGAATCTGAAGCGAGATGATGTTTCAAATATTCTTGCTTTGTACATTTTCAAGACAAAATATTCAACTCAAACACACCCTAACATAAAAAGGTGTACTCGATTTTCTCTTTTCGATACAATTGTTACCCATTTTTTAGAATTTTTTCTTGAGTCACATAATGTAACACTGTGTCTAAACCACACCGGCAAAATTTGTTCGGACTCGATGGTATCTAACATCCGGCACAATGACGGAACATTAATAGACAGAAGAAAGATAGGTTTCTCCTTATTTTCTTATTTTTTTTATGATATAGAAGAATCTATATACATATACAATTTTCTATTGTGATATGCAATATTTTCTACAACCGTTCTATATTAACGGAGAAATAAGTAAAAATGCATGTCAAAAAGACGAATTGAGTGAACCTTGACTCGAAATTGTTTAATTTCTCCTTAAATTGTTCACATTGTACGGAAAGAAAGGTATGGGAAGATAGATATTGACACGGAGATTGCAAAACTAGTCATTATGAGCATCTCAATACTTGTATTTCTGTCTATGGAACGAAAGAAATGGGTCATGTCAAATTAAAATACACCGGTTTCGTCATTGTTGTTTCTACACAATCACCCGGTTTCGTCTATATATATCACCCGTTTTTTTTATATTATTTTAAAACCAACAATTTATGAAAAGCAACGTTAACACAGATCTGAACATTGTCTTTCGAAAGAATTTAAATATATATTTATTATAAAGTAAACTTGGCGTGTTTACATTTATTTACATAGGTAATTATAGTACTACACATTTTCCTAATGAAAGGCGTATCCGTTATTTCACTGATCTTCAAACTAATTTTAAGCAAACACTGATATCTAATTATTTTTTTAACATTAACATTATGATATTTTTTATATAGGTTTTGAGATGCATCACAATAAGTGACCCCCCTTTTTTTAACAAAAAAAAAAACTAAATAACGCCTAATAAAAAAAAATTAAACATCACCAAAAAGTATGCAGATTTATATTATTAAGAAGTGTGTAAAGTTTGATGCAATAATGATAAATCGTTTTGAGATATGGCGCGACATGTTAAAAAAAAACACACTCCTGTTTTACTTACAAAGTTTTGTAACTCAAAAAGATTTAATTTGATTTTCACTAAAAGGTTTACAGATCGTTTGACCATTTCAAGAAATAACTTTGTTAAGTTTCATGAAAACTAGATAAGCTGTTCTCAAGTTACGGTGCGACATGTTTACGCTGGACAGAAGGAAAGACGGATAGATAGACGGACGGACAGAATGACTGATAGATGGAGGAACGGACGGATGGAAGGAAGGACAGACGGACGGACGGACGGATGTATACAATAATACGTCCTGTCAAAATTGTGACGGGCGTGTAAAAACGCAATGAAATGAAAAAAAAAAAACTCTTCATTAAAGGTCAATAAGTTTTATTAGGATATCGGCCAAATCGATTTATTTGTATGAGTGATGAAAAAAAACTTTTCCTGTTGGGTCAAGTGAGCTAAAAACAGTCAAGAATTCCAAACAAAATTACACCGTTCTTGAATTTAAAAAAAAAATGTGTAACAACTGAAAATTTCAAATTTCACGAAGCGGATCGGACATAGCAAACAACTTCACTGGCGGTTTTTTTTCAATAAAAAATTAAGACATATTATTTATATTTAAGTGTACGCACTGACATGTCACAAATGCTTAAATGGTCGCTATTCAATTTATGATGAAGGTCTGTGGCCGAAGGAAAAATAATATAGAAATGAGGTCAAGGGCAAGGGCAATGGACGTATTGCAAATAGGGAAAAAAAATCGTTAGATCTGTGTTCCATACTTGTATATGTTACAGTCAAACCTTCTAACTTTTGACATATGCAGCTTTATACAAACAGTTCAAAACGCTATGAATTCGAAACTCACTTAGTGTCGCTTGTTTAAAAATATCAATGAGAATGTTTATAATAAACATAATCAAACTCACATAATCCGATTTCGCGGGTGTCCCTGTTTTCTTATTTCTTACAATTTTTTAATTCGGTATACACTTTTTAAGATAAGTAGCGAATCTAGAAGACGTATAGATTGCACCCCACACCCCCTTCCCCGACCCCACCTTTGATGCATGGTAGTTGTAATCCTTTTCTTCCTATAAACATTCATTTTCGATGTCGATTATGCATGCAGTTACAATTTATGACTAAAATTAGCAAAGACCCATCAAAACAACATTTGATACAAAAATTTAACAATACTTTTAGATATTTGGATGATATATTGGCTCTAAATAATGACGACTTCAGTATGTATACTAAAGAAATTTATCCTGTAGAACTTACTTTAAATAAAGCTAATGATAACAATGACCACTGCCCTTTCCTCGATCTTGATATCTATATCATAAACGGGAAGCTTAACACAAAAATTTATGATAAAAGAGATGATTTTTCGTTTCCTATTGTTAATTATCCATTTTTAGATGGTGACGTTCCCTTGTCACCATCTTATGGTGTTTATATATCTCAACTTGTACGATTCGCTCGTGTATGTAACCATGTATTAGATTTTAGCGAGAGAAATTTATGTATTACTGAAAAATTATTACACCAGGGTTTTCGATATCACAAACTGGTCAAAACATTTACTAAATTTTATCACCGGTATAAGGAAATAATTCGTAAATATAACTCAACATGCAGACATCTTATACGTTCAGGTATTTCACATCCAAAATTTTATGGAAATATTCTTTATAAAGCACAAAAATGTCAGTATTCTCCTCAGAAACTAACAAAACCTTTAAATAGACTTATTAAAGGGGGATATAGTTACGATACTGTTGTCAGGTCATTAAAGATTGCATATTTTGGCTTTAACATTGATTCACTGATAGGGTCTTTGCATCGGAACTAAACACATTTATTTCTAAAAAAACAGTTGTTGGCATGACACGGGTTATGTTCTTCTCATATATTTTATGATAGTATGATACTAAACCCCTAACGGGAGGGATTGTACCTGATATTCATATGATGAAGACATAATCTTTCAATCAGTTTAATTGAGGTCTGGAGCTGGCATGTCAGTTAACTGCTAGTAGTCTGCTGTTATTTATGTATTATTGTCATTTTATTTATTTTCTTTTGTTATATCTTTTGACATCGGACTCGGACTTCTCTTGAACTGAATTTTAATGTGCGTATTGTTATTCTTTTACTTTTCTACATTGGCTAGAGGTATAGGGGGAGGGTTGAGATCTCATAAACATGTTTAACCCCGCCGCAATTTTGCGCCTGTCCCAAGTCAGGAGCTTCTGGCCTTTGTTAGTCTTGTATGATTTTAAATTTTAGTCTCTTGTGTATAATTCGGAGTTTAGTATGGCGTCCATTATCACTGTACTAATATGCATATTTTAGGGGCCAGCTGAAGGACACCTACGGGTGCGGGAATTCTCGCTACATTGAAGACCCATTGGTTGCCTTCGGCTGTTGTTTGCTCTATGGTCGGGTGGTTGTCGCTTTGACATATTCACCATTTCCTTTCTCAATTTTATATATACATTTGTCCAATCTAATTAAAAACCGATCTCTCATCGCTCCTGTTTCTGATATGTCGCGTGGGAGATCTAACGAAACCGGCTTTGAGGTCACATGTGAGTGAACTAAAAGTCGTGAATTTATAAAGATATGCAAATGAGTTGACGACCTATTAATAAGCCAATCAAAAAAGTTTATGAATTATTATGACTGACGATTTCGTCGTAAATAAAATGAGTTACATCCCTTTGCCTTACGTTAAACTTCCAAGATCGTGGAAGACTCAATTTCATTGGTCGAAAAAGACACACCTACGAGGTCACTCACATGTGACCTCAAAGCGGGTTTCGTTAGATCTCCCACGCGACATGCGATGAGAGATCGGTTTTTAATTAGATTGACATTTGTCTTATCATCAACGTTTATCCTTAAGAAGATTTATTTTTAACGATCATAGAAAAGATTACATACATAGAATGATTAGATTACTTATAAAGGTGTCCATCCTATTGTACGAGAAAATCACATATCAATTGTGTGTTTCGATTTTTTAAGACCGTAAAATTTAACTCTAATTTCTAGTTTAAACATATTTTCCATAATTCATATAGAAAACGCATATTTGAGAGCTTTAACCTCAATTTGCGTTATAACCTTCATTTCTATCTATTCTGCTGTTAAAAATTTTTGTATGCAAAATAAAATTAAAATTATTTGTGTTCTATAAGAGTAGGAATTCTAGTGTTTGCTTATTATTTATTTGAATCTGAGACTAATCATATAAATAATAAGCCGTTGTCCTGTGAAAGAATTTGTTTCCAACGACCCGGTCACAAAACTCCTTTTTTAACACTGAAGTTAAATTATCTATTATAATGCAATGCGATTATGATTTTTTTTTATTTGACCAAACCGGGTTATGCATTGTGAAATCTTTGACCAAACCGGGTGGTAAACATTGACGAAACCGGCCAGTTCCATTTTGACATGACCCATTTCTTTCGTTCCATACTCAGAAATACAAGTATTGAGATGTTCATAAAAACAAGTTTTGCAATCTCCGTGTCAGTATCTATCTTCTCGTACCTTTCTTTCCGTACAATATGACCAATTTAACGAGAAATTAAACAATTTCGAGGCAAGTTTTACTCAATTCGTCATTTTGACATGCATTTTTACTTATTTCTTCGTTAATATAGAACGGTTGTAGACAATATTGCATATCACAATAGAAAACAGTTGTATATGTATATAGATTCTTCGATATCATAAAAAAAATAAGAAAATAAGGAGAAACCTAGCTTTCTTCTGTCTATTAATGTTCCGTCATTGTGCCGGATGTTAGATACCATCGAGTCCGAACAAATTTTGCCGGTGTGGTTTAGACACAGTGTGGAAGGGCAGAAACGAAAATTACTGAACTAATAGATTAATATGTTCTCCGTCCGTGGTATTTTTTTTAAACAAAAAATCGGAGGTTATGCATTTTCTACATCCAACTTGATAGATACCCATGTCGTTGACTTGATATTTAATTGTTCTGCTTAACTATGCAATAGATAAATTGTAACCTTATGCAAATGGTGTTTTTAAAATAGAACACTTCGTAATTGAGAAGAAAATTGTCATTTTATTTGTTTCAATTAACTTTTAAACTTTTTGTTTCTATAGTAAACATTACAGTAAGCATTTATCGCTTTCTCTAACAAAGAGCTTTGATTCTTTTGTTCTGTTTCAACTGGGTTTCCGCCTGGTACGATCAGTCTCGCTTGTATATTTTGAAACGGTCTTCATTTCACTATATTCTAGTGGTGATTTCAAAGTTATTTAAGATACATTAGAAGGTTGAATTTTTCTAAATAACACAAATATATTTCAATAAATTCACATCCTGAAAACTTATGAACCATGTTTTAGCTTAATAGGGTGTACTCGACTTACTACATTAAGTATGTTTAAATGTTGTTACAGCTTTTACATTTATGCTAGCAAGACAAATCTTTGTTTGGCTTGCTTGCTTTGTTTGTATCAGTGTTTGCTCAAGCATGGTAATTAAGATAGGCGGGGCTTCAGCTTGTATACATCATACTTAGATTTTATTGGACATTATGTCTGAGGTTAAGGACACTTAATTTTAAAACATCACATGACAAATATTCTCACATGTTTTCTCACCTGTAAAAATGCAATAATTTGTCAATGAAAGAAAAATATAAACTTTTTTCTTGTATGAGCTGAGAAACTGGCCTTCAACATTAATTGACCTAATATTGTTTTTATAACATATCAATCTATTAGTTCAGTCAGTTATTTCCATGTCTGTCCTTCGATTATGCAACTCGAGAAAATATTTAAAAAAATGGGAAACAATTGTATCGAAGAGAAAATCGAGTGCACCTTTTTTATGTTAGGGTGTACGTGTTTGAGATGAATATTTTGTCTTGAAAATGTACAAAACAAGAGTATTTGATACATCATCTCGCTTCAGACTCTATTATTTTATATAGCAAATCTACAGGTTGACTTTATAACATAAAACAATCACAGTACTAAAAGATGAAATATAGGGGTCAAGTGAAATACCTATCCAATGGATCACAAAATCAGAGTAGGTGTGTTCGAATAGCTATTTTACTAAAAGTGCTTGACGACAGTCTTTAAGTTGGATCTCTGAAAAAAAAATTGTCTTCCGTTTCTACGATTGTGAAAATGAACTGGCGAAATAGGAAGATAATTTCGACGAATTAGAATCCTGTCTGTATTGTATATTTACAGGTAAGGAAACATATGAGAATACGTGTCATGTGATGTTTTAAAATTTAGCGTCCTTAACCTCCAACATAACGTCCAATAAAATTTAAGAATGATGTATACAAGTTGAAGCCCCGCCTATCTTAATTACCATGCTTGAGCAAACATTGATACAAACAAAGCAAGCAAGCCAAACAAAGATTTGTCTTGCTAGCATAAATGTAAAAGCTGTAAAATAAGAGGAAGATTTGTTGTATATATAAGTTTCAGAACTGTCCTCCGTTATACTTAAAATTGTACAAACACACAAATTTAATTGTTATTTAAAAATGCATGTATTTACACACATTCGAGGCCGTACTGTAGCCTATAATTGATCACAGTTCCTTCACTTTATTTTGGAAGTAGAGCCGTCTCTTTGACACTCAATTGTACACCACTTTAATTTGTAAAGAAGGGGTTTATAGTGATAATGAAGTCCGTCTTTCCGTTCGTTTGTTGGACCGGTACAATATGTTTCGCCGGTTTTGTAATCGCATCTCCCCATAAACGACTTAATAAACAATGGGGTTTCCGGCCATTTTTAAATGGAGAGAGGGTTCAATCCACGAGAAAAGGGGATTCAAAATATATGTTCCCATACAAATGCATTGATAGCTAAAAAAGGGTTTCAGACTGCCGGCTCCCCTTTTTTGGATCCGTCACTGATATAACTATTAATTAATCTTTCTCGGATTCCTTATCATAAATGATAATGACTATATTGTGCACCGTCTATTTCGGATTTTAGTAAAAATCTTCTTTATGTAAGATACGGACTTTGCATTATATGGGGACACCAATCAACGCAGTTAAGCAGTAATAGAACTCATAGCAAAATACATAACGGGAGACAAACCTCTAGATGAGACACATGCACTTTTAATTATAAATAATTTGAAATATTTGAAATGAAAAACAGTAACTTAGATGTGGGTCTTCCATCGAAGTCGTCGAGAAATAGGTCGCCACGAAACTACAATTTTCAAGAATAAATTAATGAGCCCGACTATAAAATTGCTACACAATGGGATAAGCTTTGAGCCAAATATCCAAGTTATGTCCCACGTTGTTGGAACGAATTTTTTTTTTGAGACGCCGATGCAGACGACGAGACATACGACGGATAGTGATCCCTAAGTTCATAAGCATATCCAAAGTATAGAAAAAAATTGATTACAGAAAATGTTTTAAGTGTATGCGAACCAATTAAATGGATGACTTGTGTTCTCTTTTTTAATCAAAACTTTCTTTCCTGTAGGAAAATGGTTGACTCTTTCATTGTTAATGCATTAGATGAAAGCTATGAAGTAGAGGAAAAAGTGGAAACAGAACCATCTTCCATGTATTGTTGCACTTTTGTAGTTATTCCAGCAAATATAAACAAAATGTGAAAAGACACACACAAAATGCCCAATCGCGTGCTCCAAATAATGCAGAAACTAAATAAACATTTATTCAAATAGAAAACTCTCTTAAAATAAGTTTTTCTCACAATAATACTCATTTATTAGAAGTATAGCCTGAAAGAAATCACTGTGTATACTCTAAGTTGTTTTTTACTGAACATTTTATACCCCCTCCCCTATTTCAATTTTTTAAAAGAATTTGAAAACAAGACTTTAATTATTGCCAGCTTACCCTATTTGCATATTTTGTGATATAAAATGCCTAGAACCTGTTTAAAACTGTTTTGATAACATATTGAAAGCATATCAGAATACTATAAATGTAATGTTTAGCAGTCAATCATTACAACATTCAAGATTATATAAAGTCATAATCCAATCCTGCCTCTGTCTCCAGTCCACATCTTACTGTATACCTATTTGTCAATTAAAATTCACATTTTTTACCTCAGTTGGTCAATTTAGAGTTGTTCTTGTCACAACAGTACCATCTGTAACCATGCATATATCTGACACAATTTACCTAATAAATATACTAGAAGTATTCAAACAAAGTCATATTTGCAATAGTTGTATGTATGCAGATACCAGTCTGAGATATAAATTCACTTAAAATGTTATAGAGATGACTGCTAACATCTCATTTTTTCTAAGCATAGTTATTGTTTTCTGTATCAAGACATTAAAAGTAATAAAATCATAGCATTGACAAGTTAAATTATTTGTTTTATAACCCAGGGGGTAGGCAATTTTCTATGTTTTTTGCCCCTGGGGCCTCAAATTTCCAAAATTATTCTGCTGTTTCTAGCAATTTGGAATATTTAGTACATATTCAGGATAGAACACACTATAATTGTAAGTTTTGTTGAGACATTTTTGTATTTCTAGCTGGTATATTTTATGCCGTGGTGACAAAAAAGCAGATTTAGGTATTACGGCTTACTTTTGAGTTATCGACAGAACACAACCACTCCATAAATAATATTCAGGAAGGATCGATGAGTTTCAATGACTGCGAAGAGTAAATATAAGCATTTTGTAACAATTTAACTTGCATATATGCAAATATTATGAATTTATTTTGTAGTCAGGACTTTAAGTAAACTATGCATACAGTAAACTGTGAATTTATGCTGAGTCATCATATCTAAGGCCAAGGATTCTATCAATTTTCATGAAATATTTATAAAACTTCATATTTGAGTTAATTTCTTTAAAATCTGTGAGTTAAAGCAAATTTGGTTAAATTCTGAATGTTATCTTTTTTCACCCTATATAGGTTGCATTTCTGTAAATATTGACAATGAAATTTCCCATAGGAACTCCTTTTACGGCTAAAACTGTACCACTTTTACTATGAAGTTTTGAAAAAAATCTTATCCTAGAATTAAAAGTTCATATGCACTACAATTTTTTTCAAAGGTCAAAATATAGGGCTGTGCGGCATATTTTCAACGTTTATATGCCTTGAATTTTTCAGAGTTTAAACTAACATTAATTTTCTTAACAACCCCTACCTCGAATGAAGGGTTACCACAGATTTTAATGTAAACAATATGCACATGTATATTTACTGGTAACATTCCCAAGTTATGTCTCTATGAAATGGAACACAGAGAGCATAACTGGGAACCAGTATGTAAACAAAATTAATTTTCTATCAATATTCTAAATGTGATCAATGTGGCAGGGTTTTTAAAACAACTGGTGGACTAAATATACATTATAAGGGCAAACATAACCAAGAGTTTAGATTTAAGTTTAAAGTGTGTGACAGAGCCTTTAACACACTCTGGAACTATAGAGGGCATATTACAAGTGTGTGATAAGACTTTTGCTTACAAAGAAACATTAAAACAACACATCCCATCAGTTCATACTAGTGAGATAAGTAGCATCATATGTACATTGACACTTAATTAAGTCTACTTGTCACTTAATTAAGTCTACTTGCCACTTAGTTAAGTGCACTTGTCGGATATATAAAAGTCGTCATAAAATGGGCAAAAACACTTAAAGAAGATTTTATTTTCTACAAAATAGTTTCATTTTATTATCTGACAAATAACTTAATTAACTGACAAGTCGACTTATTTAGCTTATTAAGACGACTCAACTAAGTGACAAGTAGGGGCAGATATATGCCACCATAAACAACACAATCAAAAACAATAAAAAAAACCCCTAAGGTATGCATTGTAATTCACATGATTATTATGCGCTTCGCTTTACATTCAATCGTCTAAATAGTCATATATGCATTTGATAATGCTTTAAGTTGTGATTTCATTTTCAGTTATGTCCAATCCCATTCTTACATGAGGTAATATTTTGGACTCATCACAACGATGGTGCTGTCTTATTGGTCTTGCACCTCTACTTGACATGGACGGGTCACTTATTTCTCCCCTTTTCCGCTTTCCATAGGATCTTTTTGCCCTTTCCGGTGAATCAAATATGTGATTTCTGTAATTGATAAAACAAAACAATACTTATAAAACAGATGATTGGTGAATATCGTAGGTTGTTCATTACATATCTTTTATGATCTATTTTTATAGCAAAGTGACTGCGTGTTCGTACCAGCTATTTATATGTCGATACTTAGTGGGATATTTTGAACTTAACCAAACTTGTCTAACCAATTCCTTCTTATTTTAGTTTGTCCCAGTCAAGTTAGAAAATTGGTTAAGGCATGTGGTTGTCTCTTTAATATGAATAAGAAGATGTGGTATAAGTGCCAATCAGACAACTCTCCATCCAAGACATAATGTAAATAAAGTTAACAATTATAGGCTTCTATACGGCCTTCAAATCGGCATTTGCTCACATCGAAATCTGTACTCACACAACCATGTTGAATATTTAGATAAAGTTTTAAATGTGTTTTATTTTTTATCAACTGGATTTTTTTGTCGTGGCCATTTATTAGGCTTGTTGCATAGATTGATTACCCTTCTTTATTCAAGATGATTCAGGGCTTGGATATATCATTAAATCTCTATCTTTCCATAATTAAAGTCTGTAAAGTACAAATCCATATTTATGACAGCAGCCTTTTCCCGCCATCTTTTATAAATCAAATGTCTCGAAAAAGAGCTCCATGACCTATCAATATTTTTAGCTTATTTAGATCCTTAACTAATACTCTTCCAGCTTAAAGTATCAAATTTGAATTCTTGATTTGTTTAATTTTACCTTATATCACATAAGTACATCCTTAAGCCTTTAAATTTGAAAAGGTGTGAAAACATAAGTAAAATGAAGCGTTGTCAGATCCTTGTTAGCAAAGCGTGGACAAAGGATCTGTATTTGAATCAGATTTTTTATTTAACAATTTCAAATCATAAAATGTAAACTCTTAATAATACTTAATATTGTTGAAATTATATTTCGTTCAAGGCAAAAGACAGGCGGAAAATATCAAAGGGATATTGAAACTAATAAGTTTATTACACACTAAAAAAGAGGGACAAAAGATACCAGAGGGACAGTCAAACTCATAAATCGAAAATAAACAGACAATGCCATGGCTAAAAATGAAAAAGACAAACAGACGAACAATAGTACACATGACACAACATAGAAAACTAAAGAATAAGCAACACGAACCCAACCAAAAACTAGGGGTGATCTCAGGTGCTTCGGAAGGGTAAACAGATCCTACTCCACATGTGGCACCCGTCGTGTTGCTCATGTTATAACACATCCGGTAAATAGTTTAATTCGATAGGTCACATTCATGAAAGGAAAGGGGATTGTAGTTATGACGTAAGGAACATATCCGATATCATCTGTAAAACAGTTATTCGATAACGGTCAACCAACTCGTGATGGCGTCCGTAAAATTTACGAAGGGATGATTTCAACTTCACCATTTGGAACTCTTGGTTTAATAGCTTCCTTGTGAGCAGCAACCCTCTAACAAGAAAATAATGATAGGAAATGCAAGCACGGGAATATCGTAGCAATTGGGAGATATATACCCCGTATGCAGGTGCTGCTGGAATGTTGCTACTTATAAATGGAAAGTTTACAATTGGAAAGCTGAAATCATCTCTTTTGTCGTAAAGTTTTGTTTTAAACCGACCCTCATTGTCAATTTCTAGATGTAAGTCAAGATATGAGGCCGACTTAACTGTATCTGTTATATCCTTTATCTCTAGTTCGATGGGATAGATGTGTTCAACATAGTCACCAAATTTTGAATTATTTAGTGAGAGAACATCATCTATATAGCGGAAAGTAGAGTTTAAAGATATTTCTAACTTCTAATCTTCCTTCGTAAGAAGTTCCTGTATGAAGTCAATACGTTGGCCATTCTTTTTTATGAAACAAAGCAATACCAAATCTTTCAATGTGTCTTTTAGTTTGGAATGTGGAACACTTGTGTAAAGTGTAGAAAAGTCAAATGTTTTAATACTATCGTAAGATGAAAGAGAGTAAGATTGTATGTACTCTTAAAGATCTTTGGAATTTTTTAGTATCCACATCTGGTTCACGCCACCTCTAGAATATGCAAGTTCACAATAACTTTGAAGCCCGGTTTTGATTGCTAATAAAATAAATAAAAATAATTTAGAAAGAGGTTTCGTGGAGCACTTGGAAGACCAAGCAATTTACCGTTGTTTGTAAGGACACTTATGTAGTTTAGGTAGCCAATACAGTGATGGTTGAAATTCCAAAGGAACATAGAACAGACCTATGATTACCCAAAATTTCGTATTTGGTAAGTGTCGTGAGGGTATATGTTGAGTTTCCAAGTGAATTGTCAATACCTAATCGTTTAT
The DNA here is from genome assembly GCF_965363235.1 of Mytilus galloprovincialis. Classification (NCBI taxonomy): domain Eukaryota; kingdom Metazoa; phylum Mollusca; class Bivalvia; order Mytilida; family Mytilidae; genus Mytilus; species Mytilus galloprovincialis. The sequence continues at coordinate 60,548,674 of NC_134843.1, read as the reverse complement.
CAAGCAGTTAATGTAATGAGTTTTACACACAGAAACGATGTTGTTTGGGGCTTTATCTGCGGGGACAACAACATATTTGTCATGGAGGTAAGATAAGTGTTTTGCAACATTTGGGTCTTTAAAGATTGATGTAGCATGGGCATTGATAGACCTATTCAGTTTCGTAATGTAATTCTGATTTGTATCAAGGACCTCACAGCCTTAATCCATTCGGAAAGAGTGTCTACGTCTTCCTTCTCTCGCTTAGCCCATTGCCTGGCATATTCCTCGACTGAATCCATCAAAATTTTGAAGTTGTATTTCCAATTGATGGATTTAGGCTCACGATATTTCGGACCTTTCGATAACACATTTCGCAGGGAAGTGTTATTGACAATGTTGAGGTCACCGGTAATAACGTGGTCAGCCGGATTATATGTGAATTGGAAACTAGCACAAGTGCAATCAGGAGGTTTAGACCTGAAGTCGTCAATATTGAGATCCTGCAAAACGTGTTTGTAATTGAAAATTTTAGTTGCAATAGGTTTGGTATAGGTATAAGAAATGATAGGTACAGACTATCGGTGAAACTGCAATGGCAAAAAAAAAAAAAAAAAAAAAAAAACGACTAAAAGACAAACAACAGAATTCTCCCCTGGTGTTATCCATAAGATCATTTGATTGTTACTAAGCTATTGAAATAAGAATTGAATGAATCTTTATTACATTAACAACAACATTGCTTTAGCAAAATACAAGGTATATACATATATGACAAATATGACAGAAAACAGAGAACAATTAAATAAATTAAATAATGCAGAGATAACTTATTATAACACATACATGTGTACAACATATTAACTGATAATTTGCGATCTAAGTTTCCATGCACTTTAAGTTAATTACATAGTTTCTTAGGTAAGCTTCTTGACCCAGCTTGTAACAGAAAAATTAGCTTTCGTGTATTTGGCCATGAACAGTTATACTTTGGCAAAAAGTTACATCTAAGTGTTCTATATGCAGGACAAATCAACACAAAATGATAAAATTTAAGGATGTTCGCTACTCTGTTTCAAAATAACAAGCTTTTTTAAAGACTGTTATAATTTGATAGGTTAGAAATAACGGAACTAAAAAAGCAGAAAAAAGTAGGTGTCCGTGTGCTTGTTTTGGAGATATAAGCCATTGAAAATTTGCCGGGAAATGATTCTCTCTAGAATTTTCATACATTTAGCATTTGGCACAATTTTTCTTTCAAAAACAATAAAAACCTAAAGGGATTTCATAAGATTTTGAAATACGGCTTGTTAAACTATCTGTAACATTATTATGAAAAGAAAAGAAGGGGTTAGTGGGCAAAATTTTTAAATGACACTACATGGATAAAACCAGAGGATTTCGAATATCTGGCAAAAATTCAAAAACAAGAGGAGCGAACATCCTTAAGTTAATTCTTCGCACGCTTTATTCGCATCGAATTGATTTTGCTGATAGTAATGAAACATATATGTTTTAAAGTATAATCCCGTCCTATTTGCCTTGATCGTGAAATCACCACCTTGTTATTCTCTTTTATCAGCGACAAGTTTTTAATAAGTGAAACGCATATTCATATCTTGAATATATGGACAATGCATTAGATTGTTTTATAATTTCTTTTATAGTAATCAGAATGCAATATCAAAAGTTTCCTCTTAGTCTGATATACATGTACCATGTAAAGATAACGGCATATTCAAATAAAGTTGATGAATACTGTTAACAGAGCCGTCTGATGATAGATAAAAACATTCACAAGTATCTCCAAAAGAAACAGATGGTATCAAGAGGGATTCATCAACATCACCCGCTACCAATTTGAGTTTCGTAAATCCAGGATGATCAGGTTCGGTCTCCATAACCAGTGTGGGCCGTTGTGATGGCTGTTTGATAGTTCGTGTATTCTGTATTACGTCCACATAATTAATAACGTACATTACATCTCGGTCACTGCCTGGTAAATCCAATCCTTCTGCTAAACTTCCACTTGATATTCTGGTATGAGTATCGGAAGTTGCATTGTATATCATATCATTTATGACGCAGAGGCGTTGTCTATTTCGTATATCTATTCAGTACCAACAGTATTTATGAGATGTTTAGATAAATTTATTTCTTTGCAATCATTTCCTGGCCCTAGCAAGCACTCTATAAAATTTTGATATATTTAATTAAACTGTAATAGCGGTTGTTAAAAAATAATTCTTATTTCAAGCAGCACCCTTTTTTATATTGCTGTTGTTTCATGTGTTTTAATTTTTACTCATAAATCATATCAAAATTCCTATATTTCAATTCCAAAGCAATTGTCCTTATTCTGATATGACGTCATAATAATATGCATTTAACATGTTTAACTTCACAAATTAAATGTACAATAAATATCATAAAAATAAACAGTCATCAATCTTTTCAATCCATCTTTTGTTTTGGCAATTGCTTGTACCAAGTCAGGAATAAGACAGTTGTTTTCCATACGTTCTGTTGGATGATATATTGTCAAGCGTTTGGTTTTGTCAGGTTTATGGACATCATCCTTATTGAATATAAACTCATCATAGATACCAGTATTGCAATTTTATATTTTATATACCTTTTAGTTCGGTATTTTGTTAATATGTGTGTTGATTTGGCTTTCCAATTGTTTTGTTTCGAACACCACTTATAAGTCTTATGTAGACCACGTCTGGCCCACTAAATTACAAGCCTTGTATATTTTTTAAATTATTTATCTATCAACTGTATATTAACCATTGTCGATAATATAATAGATAATGAATAACATATACATACTTTTCCCTTGGTCTGTACAGTTCTGTAAGTATTCAATATATTCGTTTGAAGATTTGTCTGGACATCTGAGATTGAGTATCCATTGTTCTTGTTTTGTTCTTCTTTCTAAGCAAGCTTTAAACTCACGTTCAAACTGACTGATTGTCAATCCAAAAACATCATTTGAGATAACCACCCCTTCGTCTAAAGATATATAAATCAACGGCGTGTATCTGCGTGTTCCAGGATATGGAAAATGTTTTAAACTATATTTTTCCAAATACGTAGTTTTCTTCATTCCATACAAACATTCGTCGTCATGGTTTTCTTTTTTTCTTGCCTTTCTATCACGGGGGGGGGGGGGGGGGGGGTTACTTCCTATTATTGGGTATATGGGGATGTGCCAAAAATATGGGTCATAAATTTGCGAGATTTTATATAAAAATGACCCTCCTTTTTAATGACATCCTATATTAAAATGCATTTACATTTGATAACTGTATATTGATTTCGGGTATGATCTACATATCATATATAAATATGCTATTTAGAATCTTACATTGTTAATGGTTAATTAATTTATTATATTAAATTAAATCAATTCATTTGAAAGTTCACCTTTCAAATAAGTTCCCAAATGAACCCCGGAAATTTGTCTCCTGATTTGATGAGTTAGTGCTTATATAAGCATGGGTCATATTTTAAATATTGTATATAAGTATAGGTCATTCTTTCCTAAATATTGATATAACTATAGGTACTGAATTTCAGTGAATGTTATATTAAAATGGGTACGTTTTTTGAGGCAAAAATGGCACACCCCTACCAAAAAAATATCGAAGTTACCCCCCGTGCTTTCTATACATGGCGACTGTAAAGAAAAAAACCCAGATGTATTCCGTTATAAAAAAATCTATCCCAACCAACTTGTAATAAAGAATACCACATATTTTCAATAAGTCGGTTTATATCTTGACTTTCATTAAGCAATTAACATTATGGGTTGGTTTACACCCATTCTGTACGACAAAACTTATGTATAGTGTTGTTTGTCTTTAGGTCGTTTTAATTTTTTGCCATGGCATAGTCAATATAAAAATAAGGAGATGTGCTATAATTGCCAACCAGACAACTTTCCAACAAAATTGAAATGAATTGGATATCAGCAGTTATACGCAACCTTACGGCCTTCAACAATGAGAAATACCCATACCATAAAGACGGCTATAAGAAGCCCCTACATGAAAATATGAAACAATTCTACCGAGAAAACTAACGTCATAATTTAAAACAAAACAATTTACGAAAACTAAATATCGCAGACATGAATCCACGACAACCACTGAACTACAGGCACCTGACTTGAGACACATAAAGAATTTGGCAGTCTGTTTTTGACCTATGAGTTTCATTATACATTTGGCACCTTTCGCCTCTGTTCAACAGTTATGTAGTAACATTCAAGCCGCACCTGCATATAAAGTATATAATCCCTTGTATCATACGATAAACAAAAGCTGCTTGTGTTTCCTATTATAATTTTCTTGATAGCGGGTTGTTGCTTATCAAAGAGCTACAAAACCAACGTTTCGAAGTGGTAAAGTTGAAACCATCCCTTCAAAAGGTTTACGAACGCTGTCATGAGTTGGTTAACCTTTATGTATATTTTCCTATTGACATAGTCACATTTCCATCAGAAGAACGAAAACTGTTTACATTCATGATCTCCTATCATTGCTTGATTTAAAGTTTGATACTGCCATAATTTGATTTCTCAATGACACTGCTGACGTTGTATAAGTTATATTTTCATTTTGACAAGGCATTTTTCTATGTCATTTTCTATGTATATTGAGAAATATTTTTTTGATTGCAATTGCTGATGTGATCTGTTGTGCATTTTTTTTTATTCCTCTAATCTCTCGTATTTATTATAAAACATTATGACATATGTCAAAGAAAAAAATATTGAGAAATCAAATTATGGCAGTATGTAAGTTTATTTCTATACTATTCGATAATAACACGAACAGATGTATTTCTTGTATGATAAGAATTTTACTGCGAAGGTTGAGACCTTACCTTCCTTTCAATGGAGCTTGATATTAAATCTTAACTTCGTCTCACAATATCACTTGTACTATTTATAGTAGTAATTAAAGGAACATGAAACAAAAAGAGTGAAAAACTTCCTGTTGAAGTTGTAGAGTACTTTTCCTGAGGATGTCTTATTATGGTTTTCGTACTTAAATGTAAGTGTTTAAGCGAATTGTACAATGAACTGAAAAGGAAATAGAAACATAACGGTAGTGCTATCAGAATTCTAGTTTGAAATCTAATTCATTTCTAAATTTTTAATACATACATTTGCCATTTGTTATATCTTAACAGCAGCGCCTGTATATGTGGTATACATGTCCGAGTAGATTTAATATTTCACGGCTTGCGTTTCCTATCATGATTTACTGGATTGCTGCATAGCATTAATGTTTTAAACAAAGGGTTCTCAGTATTAACTTTTTGCACATTGCTTTGCTGAAGCGGTTATTTCATTTTATTTTGGAAAATCAATTTTCCATAAATGGAACGGGTACGTAGTTTGTTGAACAAGGTTATATAAAACCCTAGCTCCGATCCTAACTACGTAGGTATTCTTAACCACAATTCTTTTTATATAGAAACCATAAAGCAATTAATCGGGAGGAATTTGGTATGCCCCTTTACCATTTTTAAAATAAATGGTTAAAAAAATGTGATATCTCAAAACATTAAACTTTGAACAAACTGGTAATGTCCTCCCTGATTGGAAACAAAAGAGACACTATCAGTCACTAGTCAAATATAACAACATAATCAAAGAAAAAAGGCCAAATACACAAACAACAGTTTTCATAGCTGCACTTCAGAGAAAACTAAAGATTGACTAACAGAAACCTTACCAATATTTTACCACGAATTTTGGTGGGGTTCTTATTGGTCCGTGTTTAGTTTTCTACGTTGTTTTTTGTATACTGTTGTTTGTGTTTTGATCGTTTTTGATTTTTGCCTAGGCATTATCAGTTGGATTTCAATTCATGAGTTTGAAACCTTTTTCGCCTCTATTTTATACGAAATGAAAAAAAAGTGACCGTTACATTGTTAGCAAGAAGTGCATATTGGTAACCAAGGAAATAGTTTGCCTTTCACAACAAAATGATCATCTTTGGTAACAACTCGGGAAAGGGGAGAAGATATGTTCTTTACAATGAGTGATAGAGAAGAACAATATGCCACTTTGTTATGCTTTAAGTTGATGAGGTCGAATTCAATTCCGAAAGTTCAGTATTTTAGATATGCAGATACAACCACAGTCAAACATGCATCTGGTATTTGAAACTTCTACGTTTTCCCTGTCCATGAAGTAGCGTAATATAGCTATTTGTTTTAAAAATTAGCTTTAAGTTGTTAAAAAATATATGTTAGTTCAATATTTACTGAATGTCTCAATTGCTCAACACTACCTCAACAGTACGCACTTTTCCTATTCTCCAAAAAAACTGGATGCAGCCTCAGCCTGTAAAAGACAGAAGAAGGAATTGTTTTTGTAAATCGATCTAAAGCTAAATTCGTTAGCCTTAGAAAACAGCTCTATTCCTTGGTCTACAAACAGAAGTTTTAAGTTTGAATGTAACAACAAGCAGCATTATATCAATTATCTTTGTCTGGATGAAATATTCAAGATTAAATCGTTTAACGAGAGGGGTTGCGGAAGAGTATATGGACGACCATTTTTACAACAGACATTTGGAAAGACGTATCATAATTGCGTCAAGCAGACGTTAGAGCCAAGGCAAAACGTAGAGACAAGGCGCGCGAGAAGCAGATAACCAACCCTTACAACAGAAGTAACGATTTCAGCAATGAAAAAAATAATACAGATATTCAAAGTAGGTCTGGTACATCATAATCAGAAGAACAACTCAAAGACAGATCCTCCAATATTTCAAAGAACGCATAACCCAGTCCAAAAACTACAGTGGAAAGAACAGCGACATGGGCTTTTATTGCAACGCAAAAGGACACCTTGCCTACCAGTGCCCAAAAATAGCCACACTACTTTACACCGGGAAGCAGTATTGAAACAGATGAGTATATACTTAATTTACAAGATAGGGATTACGAATATAAAAATGTAAGCAGTCCAGAAAGCATCTTTGGTCGAAAGTCTAAATTATAATTTTGCATATTGAAAAGTTACTTTACAAGCAAAATACTTCGATATAAAGGTTTTTCGAGCGGTTATTACATTCCTTTCTTTAACAATCGATCTTCAGCTCATTTGTTTAATTATATATCAGCTAGAAGCTACTGGTCTGCTGAGCCGCATTATAATGTAAACATTGCATTCCTGACGTGGTCAACCCATTAACTGTCTTCGTAAGTGGAAGTGGAATAGAAAGGTTAAACATTGGTCCACGTCACCTCAATCAATTCTTTCGAAAGAATAAATTTAAATTTGAAGATGTTTCTGTAGTCGAATGTTGTAATTCAAGATGAATTCATAATAAAATTTAATCGCACATCCGGGTATCATCATATAACGATACATGATAACTACAGAACTAATTTAGGGCTTTTACAAGGAAATTTCAAGTTGATACTAACTATTGCGTTTTTTCCGCTTTCCATTTGGTCTTTCTACAGCTGTTCATGTTGTTTTTGCAACTGCATTAAATCAAGGAACATTAACATTTAGTGAATATCAGATTAATTTTACAAAACCAAAACAATACCCCAAAGAATCTCTTACACTACATGCACTAGAAAAGAATATATTTTTAAAGTTACACTGCTAGCATGGCCAATTTCTGTTGGGATCCCTGGTTACTAGAATAATTTCTATTATAATAAAATGGGTATTTTTTATGCATAAACAAGTCTCTCTTTACATTTATACCTTATTCAAATTTCCACCTGTGTTATGATTGAGTATTGTAATACGTTGGTTTGTTTGTATGTTTGTTGTTTTGTCAAGGTTTATATATGCGTTTATGTTTCTCATAGTCGTTTATACAAATGTGGTTTATTTTTCTATTTTTTTCTTTTCCTTTTCAAATATATTCTATATTGTTACATATATTGTTTAGATATAGTATATTTTAGAATTGTATACATTTCAGAAATAAGTAAACTAATAAGTACAAACAAAAGTATTATATGCTACTAATAGTTAATGAGACCGGGATAAGGTAGCGGTATTTTCTGTATCCGTCTAACAGATGTTAAAATTATCAATAAGGTATGATACAACGGGAAAAAACCAAAATTTTGTGTAAAGCTAACAAACTGTTGTTATATGCATGAGCACGATAGCTGTTATTAAGTGCATTGTCAGAAGTGGGTTGCAAAAAAGAATTATTTGTTCTTCACAATTAAAGAACCGATTGGGGTTCAGATGCTGCAAATAGTCGCATCCCAGAATGATTATTAAAATCACACGTTCGTTGCAAGACAGATTTAGCTAAAGGCGGACACTTCAAAGAAAATCTTTGGAATCAATTATCAGTTTGAAAAAGTTTGAATTTATAGTCGTCAGTAAGGGATAGAAATAGTCCTACTTGTACACATTTATGCTTTTCCCTTTGATTGTCGAAATGCCTTGGTGTGTCTTTCAATTCATATAATCCTTATTTTTTTTGAAGTAGTCAATTTTATGTGTTCTGATGAGCAAAGCGAATGCACACATGATTATGTATTTACTGTTAGTTGATTATTAGTTATGTTAAATATTAACCAATTTTGTACAAAACGAATTAACTTATTATATTGCACTAGTAGCACGATTTCAGTCTGAAACGGTCATTTTGGTCTGAACATATCTTAATTGACTGGATTTACTGCTAGATAAAAACGTTCAGATTTTTAAGAACGTTCAGGCGCCGTTCCGATCGATAGTCTCATCAGGTAAATCAGTCCGTTAAGGCATGTCAAGTTTAACAAGACTGAATCTTCTAGCGAGCTGTTTAGACCCGTTAAGACCGTGTCAGACCAAAACAGACCATGGATACACAATTATGTTAGGATGTTGTCAGGCCGTGTCCAGTCGTGTTCAGATTTTAATAATTTTGACAAAAAACGAGTGAAACTTTCCATGGCAAGTGTTTATCATGGGTTGCTCCCCTTTTAAGAATAAAATAAAAATTAGAAAGAAGACGGTTTATAATAACTGAAACGTCTACAACGTCCACTTAATCATGTTAATTAAATAAAAAATACATTTAATTTATATTATAAGCCCAAAGTCATACTGCTGCACAAATCGCTGCGAATTGAGTTAAAAATCAACGGATTTAGTGCCGAACTAATATTTATTTAATTTATTGAATTGAATATAAGCACCTGAAACTTTATATTTAATGGTTTACAAGTGATTGCAAATAAATGTTAATGCAGTTACAGCCTGGTGTCGTGGTGAAAAATTGTCACCTTGACGCAGATCATTTATTTTTTATACCCTTAAAAAATAAAAAAATGATGGATGTCGGCCGTGAACACTTGAAAACGTAATCCTAATATGTTTAATTCAATGTTTTATGTAGACTAACTATTTTCATTAAATATTATCAATGAATATGCATTATTATTTAACTTTTGATTTTACCTATATTGCATTTGAATTATTGTAAATTTGAGGCAGGGAAAAACTATAACTTTTATATTTCTGTCGTTTTTCGTTCATTGTCAAGACATTGTGCGTTCATTCAAAATAGTGGTCCATGCACTCGTTTTCAAATTAAATCAGTTTGAATGATAAAAATCAGTCGAAAAATGCATCTTTTCCCGATATGTCATAGTTTGACGTCGCGAAATAACATTGATGGAGTAAAGGAAAATAGTTCCGGAACGGAAACGATCACTGTCCGGAGTTTGGTTAGCAACCTCCCCTGTAACTGTATCGTATGCCCTTACTCATGTCGGCAAAACATCGATTTGGAGAAGTTATTTTACACTAAATCGTAGACATGATAGAAGGGACACTACAGTACAATATAAGCTGAACTGTAAATTGCAATTGGTGAGTAGAAATGAATTATATTTTAAAACATGTCTTAGAATAATCATGTGTTGTGATCCCGAGTAAATTGACACTTACCCAAGAAGCTTGATTGTCTCTTTCTGTGTCTCTGCAAGGCAGATTGTCTCTTTGGATTTTCTGTATTAGTTTTCTATATGGTTTACCGGAAAGAGAGAGAGAGATGCATCATGGGATCGTGCACTTCCGGCAGGGTCTGGCTTAATACCAACGAATACTACACTCCCCCCAGTTTTATATGTTTGTTGTAAGTATAGAATCCCCTTTTTTTTTATTTATTGCCAAATTGTCCAAAATAATAATAGTGAATTTTCCAGGTGGGCCCCCTCAGATGAGAGGGGCCCAGATTAGACAAGGGTACTAATTATTTGTTTTTTTTTTCGAGATTGCTAAATTAAGTTAACCCTGTTGGTACGTACAGCCAGTCCCTTACCCCTTCCAGCAACGATCCCAGTCCCCTCATATCCTTGGTGATGCCCCCTTGATTACAAATGTAGGTGGGGCTAGTAAGTTACTATAATAAACTTAACAAAATGAACTTAAAAATAACTGTCCTCTCTGGACAAGTTTACAGATATTTACACCTATGTACACAAAAACTGCTCCCACTACCTACACCCTATACAGAACTCGTGCATTGCTGGTGGTGGCCTCCAGCAATGCCCAAAGGGTGTCCCCCGACCTAAAGGCCAAAAGTCCCATTGCCACCTCGGCAATATACTGGGGATGCCCATAGCTGTGATTGGGCACCCATGACGGCCTGAAATAGGGGGCATCACTCTCCAGTAGTATCCTGTCCAGGGGGAGGGACGACACCACTTGCCCTTGTTCCTGGTCAAACCGGATTACCTCCCCTGTATACCCAAAATAGACATTGGGGAAGGCATCCCTCCAACGCCTTGCTTCCTGCCTGCCCCCATCAAAGCAATGGAGATGGATCCTCTGCTGAGGGGCCACCCTCTCCCAGACTATGGTTAGAACTTTCAGGTGCGCCTCCGCACTATGGCGATCCTCGGGAGCCCCTCTAATATGGAGAATGAGGGGAACCTCTGGCCTCCCCTTGCACAAATTTAGGACCCACCTAAGGGTGCTAACCTGCCTTTGAAGAGGTGGGTCCCGCTGGCTCTGGTCCAACCCAACTTCTCCAATGGCCCTTACCCCAGGCAACCCCAGCAGCCGTTCCATCTTGTCGAACGAACTATCGTCCAGCTGCTGGGCCTTTTTGGGGTGGACTCCTATTGCTGTGACCCAGGGTGATCCTCCAGGGGGTTCCTGCAATGCCCATGCAGATGGCCATGTCCCTGGGTCACAATACACCATAACCCCTCCTACTAGGTCCACTGGGTTTCTTAGGGGGGTGGGGGGTGGGAAGGCGCATCTCGATGAACCGTTGCCGGTCCATGCTTCCGTTCATCCTCCATTGCCTCCACCCCCGGTCTAAATGGAAGTGGGAGTCAAATGCGGGAGGTGTGGGACTCCTGACTGCACTGTCCACAAATAGTTTTTTTCCTGGAGGGGAGTCGGAGGGGGACCTCAACGGATCTATTCCCCCCTCTGCCTGTCCTATCTGGCCTGCTGAGAACCCTATGGCTGCCCGGGGACCTTGCAGCCTAAACATTCCCCGAAACGCATCCGCCCTGTCTCCCAACTCCCCCATTATGGCTGCCTGGACCCTCCAGTCAATGAGGGCTCCAGGAGAGTTGACCGGTGCTGTTGAGAAGTATGGGGGAACTGGTCGTTGTATACCTCTTCTGATATAAGGGTCACTTCTGCCGCAGTGTCCACTACGGCAAACAAACTCTGCCCCTGAACTTTAATGGGTACCCTAAATACCGTTCCGGAACGGAGCTGACAGACAGTGACTATCTCACAATCGTTCTCCTCGTCCACTAATGTGGTGTCTGCTTCCCCCCTCTGAAGAGGAGGCCCCACTGTTATGGGCTTCCTCATTATTTTCTAGGTCATTATCAATGGTTCTTACCGCCCTGAGAGGACTATGGCCTTCAGTGGAGTCCCAGTTACCCTGGGGTTCTCCATAACTGGCCATAGTTACTGCTGCCGGGCTTGTATCCTCGCGTTCAAACCATAAGCTCCCTGGTATTTCTCCCCTCTCCTCACACCCAGGGTCCCCCTGATCTTGGGTAAGCACTGACTGAACAATAGAGGGTCCAAATTTGATTTGTTCTCCAGAGTCTAGATGAACAACCCCCATAAAGAACTTGACGGGCAAGACTCCTGCCTGGTTACCCGGGCATAATATAGCCCTACTGGGTGCCCAAAAGAACTCGTAACCCTCTGCCTGAGCCCTTGGTACATCTATCATTATCTGGGTATACATTTACAATTAATTCTCCATAGGCCATAATGGTAACGTTTTCCTCCGTTGCTCAGTCCATATCGTTTACTTGAACATGTATGATGGCTCATATCGAAGCTGATACATTTATACATGTCTGGTTAAATTTTCGGGGTGGCAAGTGAGATTACTTTTTTCGCAAATTGCTGGACCCCGGAAGATGGTGAAAAATGTCACTCTCCTCGTGAAATAATCCCAAAATTCTGATCATAAAATTCAATAAAAAAATTGTCCTTTCTAATAATTTATTTCAGGTCAAATCTACATCTTTCTTTTCTCATCACATCAGCTCTATAAAACAGTTCTTATTGTTCATTTATGTCCATTTTTAAAATCACAGCATCCACAATTGTATGGCGGACTAATATTTTTTTTTAATTACGTCATCTGAGTTCCTCATCTCAAGGTCTATTAGGGATCCTGACCCATATTGAAATCAATACTTCTGATTTTTCCAAATATTTTTATGTGATCTTCATCGGTATAACATTCTGAATAAATCTGTGTATTTTTGTCCATTTCTGAAAAAAAAATAAAGTTGTTTTAGCACTATAAGGCAATGACACTTTCGTCGCTATATTCATTTATTTTGAATACAATGTGTATGTATAATTAATTTCTTCCAGAATACATTCACTAGTCAAAACAAGGACAAAACTTCTGATTATAACCTTTAATTACAATACACAGACCCTGTTAAAGCATTCTATAAAATTTTCTTGTGTCTTAATGTGCATTTTGGCAGAGAAATTATGCAAAAATGAAGATTTTATAAAAAAACCAACACCAAAATAATTATTCTTACTAGTGGAAATCTGGTATTTAAAACTGTGGAAAGCACTCTAAACTACTGGGAAAGTCATCCTTATCATATAATTAGAGTGCAATATAGTGCAAATTTTCAAAACTTGTCCTTTCACATAATTCTATTTGAGAAAAAATGTTTTTAACATGTATTTCAGTGAAAACCTTTTATCAGTGAGAAATCCACATGAGGTTTTAAAGGAAACATTGTGACATCACATGTATTATGGCGTCATTAAATAACGACAGATCAAAATAGTGCTAAATATAGTTTGCAGTGTTACGTGAGAAACAGTTGCCGCAAGATTTAACTCGAAATATTGAGTCGAAACGATCTGTAACTAAGCCTTTCCATTCAATATCAAGACCATAGCAACAGTTTTCATATTTGCATATTTTTAACATACCGACTGTAATTTCAATTGCATAAATACCATAAATAAACAATTTAGAGCTTGCCTAACAAAACAAAATGCTTACCAGTTATTCAGGACTTTTTAAAACCTCTAGTTTGCCATCTCAGGTTAAAAAGTAATGATATGTCTGGAACTGAAATAAGACAAAAAAAAATTACTCAGGCTGTGTTATCATTTGATTTAAATACATAAGTATTATTGAGAGAGAAAAATCTATTTCTTGAAAGTTTAATTACAAAGAAAGACAAATGCTTCTCCCTTGTGGCTTAGTAACCTTCATTTAAACCTTTTATATTAGAAGCAATGGGTAGTAGCTAACTAGCTTAATAGTTGAATCGGTGCAGAAATATTGTTTTCAAAAAGGTTTGACCCTCCCCCTTTTTCACTGAGAAATGACAATATCTTTTGTTTTGCTCAAGTGCATTAAAAATAATAATTCATGATTTTCTTAAAACATGTACATGTGTTTTCTGTTTTTTTGCATATGATATCTACTGACCAGGGGTCAAATCATTGGATAAAAGCACATGCGATGATGTATCTCACTTTACTCGTATGAAGTGTGTTATCTTCCATGATTATCAGGTATTCCTGTAGACCGAAGTGATAATTACATAACAAAGACTATATTGTGTCAAGTTTACTTACAATTTAATAATATTTAAAAGTTATTTCTTGCCTTTTTCAATATAGTAAACAAATTCCTTTCGGATATCTCGGAAGTAAACAAAGTTATGATTGTGCCTAAAAAAAGTGTTCAGCCCCGTGCCAGTAATGCATTTTAAAAGCGAAAATTTCATTGAGTTTTTGCTGATCTTTATCAATAATATTTATCTTAAACCATTTATAATAACTAGGTATAAATAAAAAACTACTAACCATCATTTTCGGTGGTGTACAAGGTGAAATCATCCATAAATCAGCCTGAAAACTTCTGGAATTAAGCTTCTAATTTGGGTATACATTTACAATTAATTCTCCATAGGCCATAATGGTAACGTTTTCCTCCGTTGCTCAGTCCATATCGTTTACTTGAACATGTATGATGGCTCATATCGAAGCTGATACATTTATACATGTCTGGTTAAATTTTCGGGGTGGCAAGTGAGATTACTTTTTTCGCAAATTGCTGGACCCCGGAAGATGGTGAAAAATGTCACTCTCCTCGTGAAATAATCCCAAAATTCTGATCATAAAATTCAATAAAAAAATTGTCCTTTCTAATAATTTATTTCAGGTCAAATCTACATCTTTCTTTTCTCATCACATCAGCTCTATAAAACAGTTCTTATTGTTCATTTATGTCCATTTTTAAAATCACAGCATCCACAATTGTATGGCGGACTAATATTTTTTTTTAATTACGTCATCTGAGTTCCTCATCTCAAGGTCTATTAGGGATCCTGACCCATCTGTACTTCCCAATGAGGCTTGAAGGTAGGGGGTACCTCACTCAATAGATGAATGTGCTGCCTATTCATCCGTCTCAATCCTTCCTCTTCTATATCCCCCCAGGCAAGCATGGTTGTGTATTGGTAGGCATGGGCAACAGTATTTTCCTCTACTGAGGGCATACCAAAAGATCCCACTTCAATGGAATGCCCCTGGTTTGCCTTTATTTTCCACCAACCATGATCTTGGTCCCTCTCTAAAGTGAAACGTTTGTCCACGTCTACCTCAACCAGACGGGTGAGCTCCTTGAGAGTGTACCCCGACAACCCTGGGTGCCTCGACAGGAGCTCATCAACATACACGAATCCCCCAGGGAGAACCTCGAGTCCCCATTTACTGGCACCATGCCGCAACACATATATCAGTGTTTTTGACAAGTGACGGTTAACTCCATGGTCTTGGATTACTTCCTCCTCTGAATCGGAGGAAGCATTCTCCTTATCCTCTAATGGGCACTCAGGGGCTGGGTTATTTACAGACTCTATGTCCTGGGTGCCCTCCCCTTCAGACTCTACTGATAACAACCCCTCTGCCTCTTGTATTTGTATGGGCATTACCTCATTCCCCTGACAAGCTGATTTTGGACCATGATATTCCAAGGTTTCTTCCCCTACATTTTGATCCCTAAACTGCACATCTGTTGACAGGTCAAACTCTATTTTTGGGGGCTTGCTCTGACCTGTGGAGCTGCCCCGTTGGAGTTTAACGAACTTGGTGCCATACGAGTTTGGTCAGCAAAAGTTACCGTTTTCTCTTTTGACCGCAGATCTGGGCACTCATTTCGCATATGCCCAGGCTTATAGCAGTTATAGCATACACTTTCCCGCCCAGACCCTCGATATGGGGATGGGCTTCTTGATGGCGACCTTCCCCTAAATTTTGGGCAGTCCCGTTTGAAATGTCCTCTCTCCCCACAGTGGAAACATTCTCCGGCAGCTGGCCGTCCGCCCGGTGAGGGGCTTCTTGCCGGAGGGCGAGTGAGGAGTTTCCTAAATTGGTCCATCATGTCATCCAATTTTTCATGCACTTGACCCAACTTATTATCAAATTTTGTATTGGTCTTTTCCAATTCACTTTTCCAAGTACTCACTGGGGCCCTCTCAGGGGCCATAGTGGCTCTTACCTGCGGTACCTGGTACTCTTGGAACACCTCTGGGCGGTCGTCATACCGGCCACCCATTACCTGCCTAACCTCACGCCTGGTTGACCTCCCATATATTGCCTCGGTATTGTGCTGGAATAGCCGTATTTTATCTACGGCCTCCTCTATGCTTTGGGGCTGAAGATTAGAAACTTGCACCCCCAACTCTTTATTTTCAATACCCTGACACAGCCGCATTACGGCTTGCTCATACATATAGTCATCAGGGAGGGTTCTAAAGGCTCTAGTGGCCAAGGACAACACCCGGTCAGCCCAGTCCTCCAGAGACTCCTCAGGGGCTTGCCGAGCATTGTTAAACTGGACCCGGGCGGTCTCGGGGAGTGCCTTGAAACCAAAGCGCTTGTGAAGCTTTTCCACAAGCTCCCTATAACTTACCTCCCTGTCCCTTTCCGTTATGAGGGCATAATATTCGCTGGCCTTCCCCTCAAGGCACCAGCAAAGTTGGTCTTTACATTCCTGGGGACCCCATTCACAAACCTCTGCGTATCTAGCAAACTTTGTGAAAAAGGCCTGCCAGTTGCCCTTCCCGTCATACTTGATATTTTTTGGGGCATTGCTAACTTTAGAGACTGCACCTGAAGTTGCTCGTGCCCCACCTCTGCTGTCAGGTCCCCTTATGTTTTCCCTGGGCCTATCCTCATTGTGTGGCATTGGGTAAGCATGTTGCCCGTAGCTCCCCCCAGTGGTGACCCCTTGTGGGGGCACCGGTGTATACCCTTGGTTGTACTGAGTTTGGGATTGTCTATCCCCATAGGCACGGGCAGGGGTCCGCCTTGGGTCCTCACCCCTGTTGTTTGGTCTTTCTTCATACGTTGGGGCAGGGCCTTGCCTGGAGTCCTCGCCCCTATTGTCTTGCCACTTGCCATACCTACTGCGGGGTGTTTCATACTGTCCCCCACCAGTGTGAGCTGGTTGGGTACAGGGTGCTGACCCTTGACCTGCATAGCTGCTTGTGTGACCCATGGGGTATGAAGGTGCGCCCCGTTTAGTTGGAACGGTTTTGTCCCATGCACTGGCTTCCCCTGGCCAGTGCTGTTTGGCATTGATACTACTCCCTTGATGTTGGGGGTTACTTTGGTTTGGGTCACCCATCATGGGTTGACTCCACTCATTTTTTGTAATTTGTTCCCTGTATCCCCCATCCCAATTTCCTGGGGTCTTAGGTCTAGCTCCAGCATCCCCGGGATATGGGCTACACTCAAGAAAGGCAGAGTCCATCTGACTAGGACCATTCCAGGGCCCAGGACTTTGCCCCTGATGCCATGCCTCTTGCTTAAATTCTGATTGGGCATGTACCCGTGCTGGGGTGCCTTGTGAGGCAACGTGTCCCCCATCTATTAATGTGTTAACCCTGCTTAACATTTCATTATACCTGCCTTGGGCTTCAGGTGGTGGTCCATTATTTTGGCCACCCCCATTTTGATTGAAGTCTAGCCTAGACAAGAGGGCCATTGTCACTCGAAGATGGGATATTGTGGCTAGATCTGACTCAGTCACAAAACCCTTACCCTCCCTTATGTCCATAATTTGCTCCCCAGTTTTTATTCCTATACCTGGGAGCTGAAGTAACTCTTGAAAGCTACAAGTGTTTATGTTTATGATGGACATTGTAACTGTAAACAATCAACACTGTTTTTGTACCAAGTTTATTTATTTATCAATAAACAACAACAACCAACTCTTTTAATAATACAGATGTTTTTATTTTATTTTATTTTTATTGAATAACAAAACTTCCGCTTAGGGTAACCCGTCCTTCTGGTCTGCGGTTAGTAGCGGAAGCAAACAGAACAGAACAATAACACTACTGGTAACCCGTCCTTCTGGTCTGCAGTTATCAGAGGTAAACAGAACAATTAACAACACGACTGGTTCTCCGTTCCTCCCAGGTCACGTGATCCAAGTCGTCTTGAAAATACGAAAAACAACGAATACTTAATGCTACACAAAAAACAGGGGTTCTACCGCGCTGCAAAACCCCTGTAATGTTTTGTAATATTCTCTACCAGAGTATTACACAACAAAAAACGATCGGTAAAGGTTTCCCCCGAATCCTTTTCCGCGGGAAACACTGTTGAAGCGAACGTCGCCTCAAATCACAAAATAAGCAATTACTTGCAATGCACCACGCAAATAAGTGCTCGCAGCGCCAATGTTGTGATCCCGAGGAAATTGACACTTACCCAAGAAGCTTGATTGTCTCTTTCTGTGTCTCTGCAAGGCAGATTGTCTCTTTGGATTTTCTGTATTAGTTTTCTATATGGTTTACCGGAAAGAGAGAGAGAGAGGCATCATGGGATCGTGCACTTCCGGCAGGGTCTGGCTTAATACCAACGAATACTACACATGGATCCAAGATTTCGAACTTCAAAGGAAAAATGTGCTTGCATACATATGGAACGCCGTAACTGCCTTATGTTAAAAACTTTCATTATATGATGGTACTTTGACATTATACGATGGTACTTTGACATTATACGATGGTACTTTGACATTATATGATGGTACTTTGACATTATACGATGGTACTTTGACATTATACGATGGTACTTTGACATTATACGATGATACTTTGACATTAGGCAGCAACCATTTGATTTTCTGGGGGGGGGGGGGGGGGGGGGGGGGGCTATGGTTTTTTTTTCTGGACAAATTTTTTCTTTCGCCTGCGGCGAAAAACAATCTATTTTTTTCGCGACAAGTCGAAAACAATTTTTTTCTTTCAATTTTAGCATTACATATAGTGGCAGCTGAGGGTGAAACAAACAATTTTTTTTCTCAGAATCAAAAACAAATTATTTTTTTCTCCAAAAACTGGAAACAAACTTTTTTTCTCCAAAAAAAACCATAGCCCCCCCCCGCCAGAAAATCAAATGGTTGCTGCCTTATATGAAGGTACTTTGACATTATACGATGGTACTTTGACATTATATAATGGTACTTTGTCAATTTATAGAGGCTCGGGTGTCTTCTACAAATTTAATCATTTTTATATCAGTTGCGAGGTTTATTATTAAAAGAAACATAAACCCGAACTTGATCAGAAACTCATCAAAGTAGAGTTTCATAGCTAATTTTTGATTGTTATCTCTAATAGGGAATAAATAATCCCCAAAAAGTTGAAACCTTACTGACAGGCGACTACTAGTCCTGCTTTCACCTTTGGTGTCACTTATAGACCTGCTTTCATATATAGTTTGTCAGTGTTAAACTGTAATGGAAATTGATCTTTTTACTTTCAGAAATAAAGACCAAGATAGTATAACAGCTGCTGTAGATGCGGGATGGCAAATGAGGGGCAGTGGAAGGTCTTATAACAGTTTGTCTGGTAGGTAATTCTCTAAATGATGTCTGTATATATAGTCCAAGAAAAGGCTCTGTGTTGAAGGCCGTATATTGACCTATAAATGTTTACTTTAATAAGATGTTATTAATATTTGGAGGGAGAGAGGTATCATTGGCACTCATACCATATCTTCCTATATCTAATGACACAACAACCAATTACATTTAGGTTAAACAGCAAACCACTGGTCATAAAATAAAAGATTTCCATATAATTTTCCACTTTATAAAGTTGCAAAAAAAAAAAAAAGAACTTTCTACAATTCTGAATTACCAAAGTTCACAATACAACGAATGCAATTTTAAGTATGTGCAGTGTTTATAATGAATAAGGGCAAGATGTCCATTGCTGACTTTGCTCTTGTTAGATCATGTCAAAAAACTATAGAATAGCAAAATTTTGTGACTGCATTGACCCTTTTCATACATGAATGAACTTGACTGGATAAACAGTGTTTAATTCAAAATTAATGCACCTAATACATAACATGTGTACACTGTAGAAATTGATAGAACCTGTTTCCGGACAATAACTTAAGTTTAAGTGAATGGGTCTATTTTAGAGTCATACACAAGGTTTGAAATCCCAAAAGGCAGATTTGGATTGATGTTAGGGGTCATGATCCCATCAGTTTAGGAATTATGGGCCAAAAAAAAACGGTATAAAAAAGCATTTTTCTAATTTCAAGACAATAACTTGTGTGAAAATGTATGGATCTTGTACCACAAGGTTTCATTTAAAAAGGATTGATTTCGGTGTTATGGCCCTAACTGTTCAGGAATTAGGGGCCAACAACAATACTTATCTTACAATGTTTACTTTGTATAAATTACTTATTTCAAGACCAATTTCCTGGGGTTTTTATTCTTGAATTCTTGGTGTTCTTTAAGGGCATACGATACAGTTTTGATCCTGTATTTACAAGTTCATGAAAATTTGCCTATAGGCTCTTTTTTACCTAATTAAATCAAATATGTAATAAAAAATAGACCTTCATGTGCTACTTTTTTGTTATAAAAGATAAAAACAAATTGTTTTTTATTAAATAATCGGTAATTTCTGTATTTTATAAATATCTTTAAAAAATATGATTTTTTTTTATTCCGAAATGACTCATATTTATCAAATGTTCATGAATTGAGGAAAAAACGTAATCTTTTACTGCATGTTTATCACAATTAAAAAAAATCCTCTATTTACAGTTTTATAAAATTTGGGTCACATAATCTCCCTGCAAAATGAAACCAAAAGCCGTTTTGAAAAATAGGGGTCCATGAACTCGTTTTCAAATTAAATCAGTTTGAATGGTAAAAATCAGTCGAAAAATGCATCTTTTCCCGATATGTCACAGTTTGACGTCGCGAAAATAACAAATTATGTTAGCAACGTCATTACCTTCCCTGTAACTGTATCGTATGCCCTTAATATGCTGAATTTAACCATGTACATGTATGAGGTTTATAAATTGTTCCACAATGGGAATGGAATGCCTTTGCTTTCGAAATATACATGTATACTAGATAAAAAAGTAATAAATTATGATTTTAGAATAAATGCAATGTATAAATGTATGCTGACATTCATGGACTTCTTAAAATATTTATATAAATGTGAGAAATTTATTATCAATTTATTACATCTTCATTTTTTTCAGGTCATTGTTCTATGATAGGTACCGAAACTGGAAAAATAGTTAATTATGCAGTCCGAATGAAGTCGTGCAAAGTTTGCTCTTTGGCAGAAAAATCTAAATGCTCACCACCTGTGCACGAGTGTCACATGAATTGGTCTGGGAGTGCAAAGAGTATGGAAGCAGACATGGTCACAGAAATGGTCAAAGATGTGGGGACAAAGGGTGTTAGTGTTAGCTCAATAGTAGGTGATGAAGACAGCACTACTATTGCTAGACTAAGAGCAAACGTTGACAAGAATATAACGAAGGTGTCAGACTCAAACCATGTTAAAAAACTGCTGGGAAACAGTCTTTATGAAATAAGGAAGAAGCATAAAACATTGACAATAAAAGTTATTCAGTATTTACAACGCTGTTTCAACTATATTATGGCTCAAGGCAAAGGAAATCCAGACATGATAAAACAAAGTATACTGGCTCTTTCTGGTCACCCTTTTGGACAGCATGAGCGTTGTAACAACACTTGGTGTAGGTTCTTGGATAATCCAAATGAAAAGTTTAGCTCATTGCCACATGGTAAACCACTTTCAGATGGGGCCCTTCAGAATGATTTAAGAAGTGTGTTCACCAAGTATGCTGAGAATAGTGGTAAACTTTCGTCATTAGGAAGTACTCAGGCAAACGAAAGTTTTAATAGAATCGTTGCTTCCAAGGCCCCCAAACAACAGCACTACAGCTCGTCTGGTTCTTTGAAGTATAGAATAGCGGCTTGTGTTGCTCAGAAGAATGAAGGGAATAAATATATATTAGATGTAAGGTTTTACTTTTAATTATTCTCATGTATAAATGTATTTAAATATCAAAGAAATTAATTAAAGGAGCCGCTACTAATAAATTGCACAAATACCATGATAATGATAATTGGAAATATCCTACTGATATTTTAATTTTGCCTGAGCATAACTAATGAATTCTTACTTGAAAGAAATGAAACAAAGGATAATAGGCCAAACCAAAAATAACACATCAATTGACCAAAGACAGCAGACCACTCTCCCAAATAAAAAAGAATAAAAACATGAAAAACAAATTCAGAATTAAGTTATACTAATTAAGATTGCAATTTAAATTTAATCATCTATCATGTTGAATTAGGTACCTATGTGCAGGAGATATCAAAATATAATTATTAATCTATTATGGCTGATTGTTTATGACATCAATGTCGATTGAAGAAAACTGTGTTACCTTTGTTATATTTTCAAAACAATATATCTCTTTTGATATGCAGGAATGAAAGTATTGCAACTACAATGACAGTTCTATAATAACATGAATAGTAATGATTATTTATAATGTGATATTTCTATATTTCAGGTTAACAAGAACATGTCTGTATCCCCAGGATATTTTACTCTACGTTTGGCAGTCCTTAGAGATATTCAACACCGGAAAAGAAAGGCGATCGCACATACTTATAGGTTCAAACAAAGACGAAGAAATTTAAAGTCAACAAGGTACCTAAACTTTTAACACTTTTTGAAATTAGCGGAATGTTCTCCCAAAGGATCCATCTTTTAGGGGATTATTTCTGTGTTGCTAATTTTTATTCCAGTCAATCTAGCATAAATTTGACCTTAACCCAAAAGTAATTGCAACAGTAGATTTAAGTTTTAATCTTGAGCATCATACCCCAATTATACACGGAAAAATGTGCCATAAAATCTAGCTTTAGGAAGACTAAAAAAAACACCATTTAAAATCCTATGGAGATTTGCATTGAAAAGGGAGATAATTCTTGAAAAAAAGACAGATATATCAATAAAAATTGATATAAAATTATATCTTTACCGCTTCTATTCATCAGAATGTATTGATTCTTGACTTTTAGCGGTCTTTAGAGTATAACAAACAACTTTAGATATAAAATACAGATATAAACAATACCAAATGTTCGCATTATTTTTTCAAAATGATTACAAAGCTTCAAATTTGCAATTTCTTTAATAAAGGTGCAAGAAAAAAATGAAACTATCCAGAACACTTCGGTTTTGTACATATCAGGAGCAGAAGATTATATAATTTAGTCAAATACAAACTTAAAACCCCAACAAAGTATCATACTTTACATAAATTTCTAGAAAAACAACCAAAAACTGACCAGAAAAGACTTATTTTTGCAAGAGTTATCTCCCCATCCAATAGAAATGCTGATTTTGAGTTTTCCTCAAGTTAGATTTTATGGGACTTTTTTCTGTGTATATAAAGGGCATAATGCTATAGATTAACTGAAACATTTTCTGTTGCAATTAGTTTGAGGTTAAATCTTAGTTTGACTGGACTATTTGAATTGTGAGGGTCGGATTACCAATGAGCTGACTATCAAATAAGTTTATTTGATTGATGAATGTCACAATAAGCATACAAACACAGTGCACTTATTACAATATTTTCCTGCAACCAATTGGAAAATATTTTCACATTGGCTGCATATAACATGTATAATAATGATAAAGCATGCTTTAAAAAAAACCCACCAAAATGTCAGGACTGTATTCAGTTTGTGGGTAAAACAATCAAGTCCTTCTACATGTAGTAGCTACTCTATCCATATGTCTGTACTTCACAAATACCTATGTTGTATGATAACTCAATGTATTTTGACTGATTGATAATTAATTGACTAAGGCTGAAGAGACCCTTTATGATGCCTCATTTTGCTACTTATTTCTTTGGATTATTTCAGACAACTAAAGCTTGCAACAAGAGAAGTTAGAGAAGGTGTCACTTATTCTTCTGGCATTGGCTTGGAAGACCACCTTTCAGATGACATTGAGGAAATTCCAAGTCCATCACTGCAACCTGCATATCAAAGTATTGAATGGTCCACTACAGTGAATAACATTTTCTTTGACATTGAAGCAACAGGCTTAGGTATGATTGCAGTAAAAAGATATATCTCTACTATAGAAACTTTGATTTGACATATGTTTTCAGAATTGCTTTGATATGGTCATGTGTTGAAATTGCAACCCTATTTTTCATTAAAAAAAATTGAAACTTTATACATGTGTATAAATTACCAGACAAATTCATTATAAAATTTATCAACTACAAAAACGATGAACCACACTAAAAACATAAATTATATGCAGGTACTCTAAAAGGGTGAGCTGTTTGTGCTATATATTATACTTGTATGCCTCCAAGATATTGTGTATTTAAAAAATATGTGGTATGATTGCCCCTGAAACAATTCTTCACAAGAGACCAAATAGCATAGAAATTAACAATAGGTCACTGTATTCCCTTTAACAATGAGCAAAGCCCATACTTCATAGTAAGCTATAAAAATTCCAAAATATGTATGGCTTCTTTGCTCAAAGAACAATGTATGGTCAAATGTTAGGTCCCAAATTTACAAAACAAGTTTATTCTCAAAATGGACTGTTCAGTACCCAGGTTATGTTATAGTCGTTGATTTGACAATTTTAGCTTCAGTTTACTACTTTCTTGAAAACTAAAACGGGGATCAATGAGCATTCAAATAGTATAGATAATATGAATGACTGGCTTCAAAAGCTTGGGCTTGTAAAGTTTAAAAAAATTCTAGTAAATGCATTTTTCAATTATTGGCATGATTCTGTTGGCTAGTAGTGATAGTTCATGTGACATGCCTATCATGAAAGTAATTTACCAATGTTATGCCTTTTATATTTCAGCAAGAAACTCTCACATAACACAGATTTCTGCAACATCTGACAAAGGTTCTATCAACACATATGTTCTTCCAAAGAAACCAATAACACCTAAGGCACAGAAAATAACGGGGATCAAAGTTGAGGGGAGCAAGATGTTTTGCCATGATAAGGAAGTGAAATCTGTTGGCATCAAAGAGGCTTTACAGATGTTAATATTATTTTTAGCACAATACAAGAAAAATGTAATTATAGGTCATAACATCAAGTCATATGACTTACCAGTGCTGTTTTGTGCTTTGAATTACTGTTCAATTATGAATGAATTTTCATGTTCCATTCTTGGATTTTTAGACACGCTACAACTTTTTAAATCTTTGTTACCTGGATTAACGTCATATTCACAATCAAATTTGTACCATACAGTATTAAATGAAACATATGACGGTCATGATTCAATGGAGGACGTTGTTGCTTTGAGTCGTCTTTTCCATCACTTGGCTCCATCAACAGAAGCAAAACAATTGTCATCTTTTTCCTTTGATTCAGCTGCAAGGAGATATGACCACAACCAGAAAACGAAACTACTTCTCCCTTCTTTGACACCTCTTACAGAGAAGAAAGTAATTACAATAAGAACTGCAAATGTAATAGCAGCAAGTGGCATGTCTTTTTCTCACCTACGCATTTCATATGCAAGAGATGGCCGCCAAGGAATAGAAGATGTTCTTAAAGAGGAGGATGTAAATGGAAAAGTGCGTGTTACCAAATCAAAGAAGATAGTGGATGCCATATCAGACTTTTTCAAAAGTTTAAAACCAGATGAGTGATGTACTTTAGCATGTACCTTTCATATTTGTATATCCGAATTTGAACTGCATTCCAATTTTGCTTTAGGTTATTTCATATTTCATATTTAAAATTTATATAGATTATGGTCTTCAGTCTTCAGAGTGTAAATTTGTTTTCATTAAAAAACTAATTGGCATGTAAATAAATGTTCAGGTATTTTTTGTTATTGAGAATGTTAATTTTTCTATCCATTTATTATCTGAAGCATGCAATTCTGGTCTAAGCAAAAGTGGAGTCATCTAATTCTATTGATATTTTGGAAAATACTTTATTTCAAATTGATCATAGGGACTGTATTAAGCAAGAATTTATGTGATTATTAAAAAATATATCAGCTATTACAAATGATTGATTCTGAAAAAATAAACGGGATAATTTTGAGTATTGTCATGATGGTCATGGACCTCTTGCTGCACTTGTAAATATTTACATTGTAAGGGAACGTTGGTATCTGAATGGTGCCTTACATGTAATTGTTTTAATTCCCTTTCAATTTCAAGGTATAATAACAATTGTATCATATTATGGTATGCATGATAAGTTTGTTAATTTTTCCAGTTATGATGTTAAAGGGTTAAATTTTAACAAAATTCTGGATTTTTGAACTTGGCTATTTTCCAGAAACTTCCTGTGATGGTCAACATATGACTGTGTGTTACAAATTGAAAAAAGGAAAAAGTTGGAAAACTATGTTTACTAGCTAACATCATATGATGATTTGGTCTATAAATATACTTTAATTTTTGTTTATGAAGTTTTTAGAGTAAAATGAGGCAGTAATACTACCGAAATTGAACAAAATATGGGCAAAACCACAGTTTTTGGAAAATTCAAATTCAGTTTATTTTCTAATTCCAACATGGATTTTTTTCTTGTATCAGTTTTCAAGATCATAATACTTTCCTTATTAACTATTAATTATTAAAGTATGGTTTTGATTACATTTTTTTTTTATTTTTTACCCCTTAAAGGTTGTAAAAAGTCTGGATTTTGAGTAAAATCGAGTTTTTGAAAATCTCAATAATGCTTATAAATTTTCAAATTCCAACATGGATTTTTTTCTTGTATCAGTTTTTAAGATCATTAGACCTTTCTTTTTAACCTTTAACTTTGAAATGTGGTTTTGATTACAATTTCCTATTTTGTACGCCCTAAAAGGTTGTAAAAAGTGTAGATTTTGTGTAAAACCCAGTTTTAAAAAAATTCAAATGAATTTTTTTTTCGAATTCCATCATGGATTTTATTCTTTTATCAGTTTTAAGAATCATTAGACCTTCATTCTTAAATATTAATTTTTAAAATGTGGTTCTGATTACAATTTCTTATTTTTTAAGCCTTTAAAGGTCGTAAAAAGAGAAATTTTGGGCAAAATCCAGTTTTTGAAAATTGAAATGAAGATTTTTTTCTAATTCCAACATGGATTTTTTTCTTGTATCAGTTTTTAAGATCATAAGACCTTCTTTTTTAACTATATATTATAGAAAAATAGTTCTAATTACAATTTCCCATTTTTTACTACCTAAAAGGTTGTAGGAAGTGTGGATTTTTGGAAAAATCCATGTAATAGGTGGTGCTGAAATTTATCATCATTCTGCAAAATAAGTATTAAATTCTTTGCAATTTGACAAGTATTTATACTAAATATTATGAATTGTAATTTATTTATTATTTATATTTTACTTATATGAGATTTTTTTTATTCAAAGGTAAAAGTATTTTTTCTATTGAAAATGGGAAGAATTACCTCCCTTTTCTGATTGTGTGATAAAAAAAAATTTTGACATGGATTTCTTAATTAAACATGAAAACATGTTAAAAAGTGTTATATCTTTATTTTCTATGCCATTTTGAAGCATTCTAATTACATCAACCTGAGCAGCGTACTCCCTTAATTATTTTACAAAAGTCACACTGAAGAAGGTATGATATTTTATTTCATTAACCTGCAGTTTGCTCCTGGGAGGCCGTATACAATGTACGTATGACAATTTTTATTGTGAAATGTTTTTAAAATATATTTAAAAGAGTGAGAATATCAAATAAGATATTTTACATTTGGAACTTTTGGATTATAGCTCTTCATCTTTTATATAAGCTTTGGATTTCAAATATTTTGGCCACGAGCATCACTGAAGAGACTTATTGTCGAAATGCGCATCTGGTGCAAAAAAATTGGTACCGTTAATTTTATTACAGAGACGTCACTATAAGTAATAACTATTTGTAACTTATTGAGATAACAAAACAATCATTCTTTTTTAAAACTATTTTCTAAAACTGAACTACTTAGATCTTTTTTAAACTATGGTTTGGCTTAAAAACAAATCCCGCATATCACATACTTTTCCATTTAGATTCATTATCTAGATATCATTTGTTTAGTTTCAGTTAATTTGAAAACAAGTAGATCCCCCCCCCCTTTTTTTAAAGAAAAAAGAAAAAAGAGAGGTTTCCAGCAATCACGTTTTTTGACATGTTGAATGTCTGGAAGTACCTATCAGCCACGTTTGCCTATTCTCCAGGACCCAACACATCGTGTTTCTGCAGTACAGAATAGGACAAACTCTATAATATTCCGTGGCTCATATGAAGGGTGGGTGCTTCATCAGGGGTCCTGACCCAATCCTTCATATTGTACTAAGCTTTGACTACCGATCTAGTCAGTATTTCTTTTAAGTTCCGATGTCTACTATACGCCACCATTGGTGGTTTTGGAAATAGCTCCCTACATTTCACATTGCGAACTAGTTTTTTATAATGTTTTCGTAAAGCTTTATTTATATTTCCTAACGAGAAGTGATATTTAGTTACAAATACTAGTGGTATCTGGGTCAGGATCCCTAATAGACCTTGAGATGAGGAACTCAGATGACGTAATTAAAAAAAAATATTAGTCCGCCATACAATTGTGGATGCTGTGATTTTAAAAATGGACATAAATGAACAATAAGAACTGTTTTATAGAGCTGATGTGATGAGAAAAGAAAGATGTAGATTTGACCTGAAATAAATTATTAGAAAGGACAATTTTTTTTATTGAATTTTATGATCAGAATTTTGGGATTATTTCATGAGGAGAGTGACATTTTTCACCATCTTCCGGGGTCCAGCAATTTGCGAAAAAAGTAATCTCACTTGCCACCCCGAAAATTTAACCAGACATGTATAAATGTATCAGCTTCGATATGAGCCATCATACATGTTCAAGTAAACGATATGGACTGAGCAACGGAGGAAAACGTTACCATTACGGCCTATGGAGAATTAATTGTAAATGTATACCCAAATTAGAAGCTTAATTCCAGAAGTTTTCAGGCTGATTTATGGATGATTTCACCTTGTACACCACCGAAAATGATGGTTAGTAGTTTTTTCTTTATACCTAGTTATTATAAATGGTTTAAGATAAATATTATTGATAAAGATCAGCAAAAACTCAATGAAATTTTCGCTTTTAAAATGCATTACTGGCACGGGGCTGAACACTTTTTTTAGGCACAATCATAACTTTGTTTACTTCCGAGATATCAGAAAGGAATTTGTTTACTACATTGAAAAAGGCAAGAAATAACTTTTAAATATTATTAAATTGTAAGTAAACATGACACAATATAGTCTTTGTTATGTAATTATCACTTCGGTCTACAGGAATACCTGATAATCATGGGAGATAACACACTTCATACGAGTAAAGTGAGATACATCATCGCATGTGCTTTTATCCAATGATTTGACCCCTGGTCAGTAGATATATGCAAAAAAACAGAAAACACATGTACATGTTTTAAGAAAATCATGAATTATTATTTTTAATGCACTTGAGCAAAACAAAAGATATTGTCATTTCTCAGTGAAAAAGGGGGAGGGTCAAACCTTTTTGAAAACAATATTTCTGCACCGATTCAACTATTAAGCTAGTAAGCTACTACCCATTGCTTCTAATATAAAAGGTTTAAATGAAGGTTACTAAGCCACAAGGGAGAAGCATTTGTCTTTCTTTGTAATTAAACTTTCAAGAAATAGATTTTTCTCTCTCAATAATACTTATGTATTTAAATCAAATGATAACACAGCCTGAGTAATTTTTTTTGTCTTATTTCAGTTCCAGACATATCATTACTTTTTAACCTGAGATGGCAAACTAGAGGTTTTAAAAAGTCCTGAATAACTGGTAAGCATTTTGTTTTGTTAGGCAAGCTCTAAATTGTTTATTTATGGTATTTATGCAATTGAAATTACAGTCGGTATGTTAAAAATATGCAAATATGAAAACTGTTGCTATGGTCTTGATATTGAATGGAAAGGCTTAGTTACAGATCGTTTCGACTCAATATTTCAAGTTAAATCTTGCGGCAACTGTTTCTCACGTAACACTGCAAACTATATTTAGCACTATTTTGATCTGTCGTTATTTAATGACGCCATAATACATGTGATGTCACAATGTTTCCTTTAAAACCTCATGTGGATTTCTCACTGATAAAAGGTTTTCACTGAAATACATGTTAAAAACATTTTTTCTCAAATAGAATTATGTGAAAGGACAAGTTTTGAAAATTTGCACTATATTGCACTCTAATTATATGATAAGGATGACTTTCCCAGTAGTTTAGAGTGCTTTCCACAGTTTTAAATACAAGATTTCCACTAGTAAGAATAATTATTTTGGTGTTGGTTATTTTATAAAATCTTCATTTTTGCATAATTTCTCTGCCAAAATGCACTTTAAGACACAAGAAAATTTTATAGAATGCTTTAACAGGGTCTGTGTGTTGTAATTAAAGGTTATAATCAGAAGTTTTGTCCTTGTTTTGACTAGTGAATGTATTCTGGAAGAAATTAATTATACATACACATTGTATTCAAAATAAATGAATAAAGCGACGAAAGTGTCATTGCCTTATAGTGCTAAAACAACTTTATTTTTTTTCAGAAATGGACAAAAATACACAGATTTATTCAGAATGTTATACCGATGAAGATCACATAAAAATATTTGGAAAAATCAGAAGTATTGATTTCAATATGGGTCAGGATCCCTAATAGACCTTGAGATGAGGAACTCAGATGACGTAATTAAAAAAAATATTAGTCCGCCATACAATTGTGGATGCTGTGATTTTAAAAATGGACATAAATGAACAATAAGAACTGTTTTATAGAGCTGATGTGATGAGAAAAGAAAGATGTAGATTTGACCTGAAATAAATTATTAGAAAGGACAATTTTTTTATTGAATTTTATGATCAGAATTTTGGGATTATTTCATGAGGAGAGTGACATTTTTCACCATCTTCCGGGGTCCAGCAATTTGCGAAAAAAGTAATCTCACTTGCCACCCCGAAAATTTAACCAGACATGTATAAATGTATCAGCTTCGATATGAGCCATCATACATGTTCAAGTAAACGATATGGACTGAGCAACGGAGGAAAACGTTACCATTACGGCCTATGGAGAATTAATTGTAAATGTATACCCATCTGCTTGTCAGATTCTTGTTTAAAGCGGAGTAACTCTGGTCGTTCGATATTGAGAGCCGATTCACAGTTACGAAGTATTTCAAGGTCCTTATATCCCCTTTGCTTAAGATGGCCTTTGAATATACAAAGAGTATCTTTTAAATTTTGCGTGTTGCTGTTGTTTCGGTGGTGGCGAATAGCTTCCCCTTTTATAAATCCGGAGAAGACTGTTGGGTTATGCATAGACGTCCTATCTAAATATTGAAACGTATTAGTAGGTTTGGTGTAGCTCTTAATATCAAGGATACCGGTGTTCCTGAACCTCAACCCTTTATGTACGACTGTATCGAGAAAGATAATTTCCTCGTTTAAAATTTCAAACGTAAACTTTAATAAAGGGTGATGATCATTTGCTATTTTAAAAAACTCCTCAACTTCTCGTGATGAATGGGCTATTATAAATGCATCATCTCTATACCTTCCGTAAAATAAGATCTTATTTTTATACTTATATTTTTCAATAATTTCATTGATAACTTCGAATGCTCTAATATCACAAATTTCTGGGCTGCATTTACTTCCCATACTAGCGCCTATTTTCTGTACAAAGTATCGGTCATTAAATTCAAAATAATTGTTTTTCAACACTGTGGCTACTAACGATCTAATTGTTTCACAGCTAGGTAATTTTATCGGATAATCTTCTTTTACTGCACTGTTATAGGCCCGTCCAACAGAATGAATGAGTTCATTGAACTCCATGTTTGTATACATGCTGGTGCAGTCAAAAGAAACTAAGAGGCAATCCCGATCAGGCCTTAAATTTTCTATTTTATTTATGAAATCCCCACTATCTCTTATGTAACTGTTCTGTCTTTTAACTATAGGTATCAAAAAGTAATCAATAAATTTGCTAACCCTTTCGGTGACAGAGTTACATTGACAAATAATCGGTCTGCATGGGGGTAATTCATTAACTGTCATCGTTTGTTTTTTTATCCCTTGAATAACAAGTTCACTTAATTTGTGAAGTTTAGGAAGAAGAAAAAGACGACCCAATCTGGTTCCCTCTTTCGATGAGCCACGGAGAAAATCAAGAGTTATTCCATCAATCTCACCATTGTCAAACATCTTGCTGATTTGTGTTTGTACATTATTTTTAATCAGTAATAGATTAGGTTCTTGTACATGTATCTCCGTGTAATGGATAGAGTTTAACTGTCTTAACGCTTCTTTAATGTAGTGTGTCTTTTTAGATATTACAATTGCGCCTCCCTTGTCGCTCTTAGAGAAAATAATAGCCTGCATGCTTTTCAAAGATCATAATCCTAGCTGTTGTTCTTGAGTGAAATTGTAATAATTATTTCGTAAATCAACTTTGTTAGATTTCCTTGCTTGAGCTCCAGATGAATCTAAACGTTGAATAGAGTCTCTAAGACGCCATCTCTGTACTCGAATGCCTTTGGCAATTAACATATGTTTAAGCATATTTTCAC
The DNA here is from genome assembly GCF_965363235.1 of Mytilus galloprovincialis. NCBI lineage: Eukaryota > Metazoa > Mollusca > Bivalvia > Mytilida > Mytilidae > Mytilus > Mytilus galloprovincialis. Next base: position 60,516,132 of record NC_134843.1, on the reverse strand, counting down.
CACACAGAGGAAACTCTTGAATAGTTTTTCCCAATACAACATCAAGGTCATCATCGTTAAGTTCTGAAAATGTACGTTTATTCAGATCAAACTGTGCCACTCTTCGATATATTGTACGTTCAGATACAAGTAAAAGTTTTGCAACATCCGAGATCAAAAATCCATTATCAAGTAAATTTTCAAGTGTAGATTTGTCTATGTCAAATTTAGGAGGTCCAGAACTTCCTTGAATTTTCCTTGGTTTGATAGTCCCATATTTAATACACTCAATTCGAAGCTTCATCATGTCTGCTGAATTTGAAACTCCTAGAGCTTCTAATTCATGTATCGAAAGCATACCCACAATGTTTGGTGTTATCTTTTCTCTTTCAAAATGTACAAACGCATGCTTCAAATCAACCTTCTTAAGTACACTCAACATTTGTGATTCTTCCATTTTGTTTTTTTTTCTAATTTCCCATGATTCCCTTTGTCTTTGTAGAATAACAAAGTACCATCATATAATGTCAAAGTACCATCGTATAATGTCAAAGTACCATCGTATAATGTCAAAGTACCATCATATAATGTCAAAGTATCATCGTATAATGTCAAAGTACCATCGTATAATGTCAAAGTACCATCATATAATGTCAAAGTACCATCGTATAATGTCAAAGTACAATCGTATAGTGTCAAAGTACGTATAATGTCAAAGTACCATCGTATAATGTCAAAGTACCATCATATAAAAATTTTGATATTGATAAATTTAATAATGATATTGCTAAAATTAAAATTGAAATTGTAGATGGAGTAACAACTGCTGAACAGGTAAATGAGATCTACCAGACATATGAAAATAACTTTATTAACACACTAGACAAACATGCACCTTTGAAGTCAAGGTATCCCAGAAAAAGTCCTCTTCCATGTATGAATGGAGAATTAAGAAAAGCCATATACCGAAAACACATGCTATTTTCTCAGTACACCAAAAAAAGAAATAATCATACTTGGGGAAAATTCAGACAGCAAAGAAATTTGGTAAATAAGTTAAAAAAGAAATCTATGAAAATATATTTTTTAGAACGCTGTTCTGGAGGATCAAAAAGTGCTGATTTTTGAAATACTGTCAAACCTTTCTTTTCAAAAAAATGCAAATCCCAAGGGCAAAAGACTATTTTATTTGAAGAAAACAAAATTATAAATAATTCAAAAGATGTATCAGATATTTTTAATAAATTTTTTGCTACTGTTGCTGAGAAAATAGGAAATGATGTTATATATGATCCATTAAAAAATCATAGCATAAATGCCATACATGAACAAAATCACTTGAAAACAGATGCAAATTTTAAATTTCAAAAGGTGACATCAGAAAAAGTGGAAAAAATCATAAATAAAGTAAATGTCAAAAAAGCAACTGGAGCAGATGGGATACCAGCAAAAATAGTTAAAGCAAGTAAATCTGTCGTTGCACCTCAGCTGACCAGTCTTATAAATTTGACTGTGGACACGGGCATATTTCCAGACAAACTTAAAGAAGCCCAAGTTACACCCTTACATAAAAAGAGCGACCCACTACTGAAATCAAATTACAGACCAGTCAGTGTGTTACCTATTTTTTCAAAATTTTACGAAAAGATATTTGAAATACAGTTATACGATTTCTTTGATTTCATTTCTAACCCTTATCTATGTGCTTTCCGTAGAGGACATGGATGTCAGACTACGTTGCTCAGATTACTGGAAGACTGGCGTAAAGCTTTAGACAAAAACTTATATATAGCTGCAGTTCTTATGGATTTATCAAAAGCTTTTGACTGCTTACCTCATGAAATTTTACTAGATAAATTACTAGCATATGGTGTTTCTCCACATTCAGTATCTTTATTAAAATCATATCTTTCTGATAGAAAACAGCAAATTAAAGTAAACGGTGTTCTGAGTAGCTGGGCTGACATCCAAAAAGGGGTACCCCAAGGTTCTATATTGGGGCCCCTTTGATTTAATATCTTCATAAATGATATTTTTTATTTTGTTAAACATAGTACATTATATAATTATGCGGACGACAATACTCCGTCTTTTAGTAGTCCGGATTATGACCGTCTCATATCCATATTAGAATCTGAGTCTCAAGTGCTTATTGATTGGTTTAAAGAAAATACGATGCAGGCAAATCCTGATAAATTTCAAGTTATTGCTGTAGGGAAAAGAACCTTTGCAAAAAATCCATCTATACAAATTCAGCAAAATATTTTATCATGTGAAGAAACAGTAAAGTTACTTGGAATTGATATTGATTACCAACTAAAATTTGATGCACATATAAGTAACTTGTGTAGAAAGGCATCACAACAGCTGAATGTTCTCAAGAGAATTGGATCATTTTTAAACAGATTAAATAAACTTACAATTTTTCATACTTTTATTTTGAGTAATTTTAATTTTTGCCCTTTGGCTTGGCATTTTTGTACAGAGAAAAATTCTAAAAAACTTGAAAAAATACAAGAGAGAGCATTAAGATTTGTATATGACGACTACTTATCATCCTCTGAAACTCTTCTTGAGAACGCAAAGGTTCCAACCCTACAAGTAAGACGCATCAGGACAATGGCACTTGAGACTTATAAAATTTTAAATAATTTGGCTCCTGTATGTTTACAAAATTTACTCAAAATTAAACACACTAAATATTCTTTTAGATACAGTAATATTTTTGGATATACCACAGGTAAGAACTACCTCATATGGAAAAAAAATCTTTTAGTTTTGCTGCTGCTTCTTTATGGAATAGCTTACCAGACCACTTCAGGACTGTTAACAGCTTCTCACATTTTAAGAGTCTTGTTCAGTCCTGGAGTGGAACAGAATGTTTTTGCTCTGCCTGTAGATAACTAATGTGTTACAATATTTATGCTTTTTATGCTGCATTAACAGCTTGCTATACAACTGAAATTTTTGTTTTTTAATTTTTAAAATTTGAAAGATTTGAAATTTTTACTTTATAAATCATAAATTATTTAAAAAAGAATTTTTAACAGAAAATTTTAAAAAATTTTAGTGCTTCATATATATGTTTTGGTATTTTGCAAGATACATGTATATGCTATTTGCTTAGAGTTAATTTTTGGTGCTCCTTTTTATTATTTATTGCATGCTGCATGCCTTGTTTTATTTGTTATTGCATATGTTTTTATATTCGGTGAAAAGCTCATTAGAGCTTATGTTTGTATTGTTTGTCAATATGCCGAATCCAAATAAAGTTTTACTTACTTACTTTTACTTACTTATATAATGTCAAAGTACCATCGTATAATGTCAAAGTACCATCGTATAATGTCAAAGTACCATCATATAATGAAAGTTTTTAACATGAGGCAGTTAGGCCAAAAAAAAATATATGTCTGTTTCCTGTGAAGTGTTTGTGTGGGCTTGCTAATAACTTACCAACAATAACTGTCAGATTAGCGTAGCTTCTATAATATCTAGACTTCTTGTAGGAGCTGTGTAACACACCTCAGACATAGACCATGGGTTAAAACAGGAAGCCCTAAATTGCACGATCTCACTTCCGGCTAAGTATATATATTTCTCCTCAGAGTAGGAGCACCTCTGAGATTCACTACACTCCTCCCTGTCATCTTCTTTTTGTTGATCATTCTCGGGATTGTGAAGGCAATTGCAGTAATGTTCCTATCCGCAGAATTTTCATTTTTATCCATGTCTTGATATACATAACACGTTATTGCGAATTTCAAATATTAAAAATATAATTCAATGTTATTAAATGTTAATGACTTGTCGGAATGACAGGTGTGACTGTGAACGTTCCTTCACCATTCCGATTTCCTTCCTTACACAAAACTTTAGGTGAACAGCACAGCTGTCGCACACTAGAATTCTGCATAACATAAATTACTCCGATTCTTGATGATCCTATTCTTACACAAAATCCTAGATGGACAGCACAGCTGTCACACACTAGAATTCCGCATAACATAAATTACTCCTGATTCTTTATCCTCCTATCCTTACACAAAATCCTAGATGGACAGCACAGCTGTCGCACACTAGAAATCCGCATAACATAAATTACTCCTGATTCTTCATCCTCCTATCTCATTCCTTCCACCAAGGAATTTAATTACATATATACATATAAATGTCCATCATTTAAACATTCTTTAAATCCTTTTAAAGAAGTAATATTACTATAAGTCCACATAAAAAATATGTACATATATATAAGAAGTCACAAGTATTTATATCTCACTGTAATTTATAGATTTTCTTTGAATTTTCAGTAGTAATTTTGAAAACATCTTCAATGGGTTGTTGTAAAAGTTCAGATATTTTAAGTGCAACTGCATGAACGGAGTAAAGATTTCCAATGGTGTGAGAATGAAGTGGGATATATGGAGCATCTGATTCCAAAACTAAACGTGTAATGCCAAAAGTTTTCACAATTTCTACAATATTTGAGTATCGGTCCTTCAAAATAAATGGGGTAATGCCAAAAACAATGTTAGAGAATTGACTGACGGCTGCTGAGTACAGTTGAGTGGAACAGGTGAAACAATGCCAATGAATTAATTGGTCCGGTTTGCATATTTCACTTAGAATGGCCAAAACATGTTCATGCAGTGATGGTTTTCCTCTTGAGTGTATAACGATAGTTAAATTCAATGCTGCTGCCAAATAAAGTTGCTTTCTAAAATATGTAATTTGTCGGTTGAAATCTCTCCTTGAAGGGTTGGTAGAATCATCTAAACCAATCTCTCCTACTGCCACTGTTTTTGTTGATTTTAATAAATTTTGAAGATCAGTCCAATTATGTTCCAGAGATGAAGTTGATGATGAGCTTATAATTTTAGGATGAACGCCAAAGGTGAATCTTAAACGGTTATCTTTCCTGAATTCGCTGCGCTGTGCTGAGTTTGGCCAAGCTGACGGAAAAACAAAGTTAGCAATGGCATATTTTAGTTCTGTCTTATAAATGCTTTGGGAGCCAAGGTCATCCAGATCCTGGAAAGCTCCACTACCCATCTGCCTACATAGTTGGTCTAGATGGAAGTGAGAGTCTATGATGGGTAGTGGTCCGGATAACTTTGTGCTCAACTGTCCAATTTGAAGTCCGTCTTTGTCCTTTCTTTCCTCGAATTTTAAAAGCCAAAGTTGTTCGTCTGAATTCAAATAACCAATGAGATTTTTGAGAATTTTCCAGTGAAGAATATGATAGATTTCCATTAGTGGAGTGGCAGGAATTTTGTAATCAGCAGCAGGTTCCATACAATTCAATTTCAAGAAAGAATCCACGAGTTTAACTTCAGAAATATGGAATTCTGTAGGCGGCAATTGTGTCCTAATTCTCATTATGGCATTCAGTTTCTCTTCAAGGCCTACTGGGTAGGAAGTACCTAATGAACGTGCTAACTCTCGTAGAAGACCGTTCATTAGCTCAGCGTACATCACTTCTCTGTTCTTAAAGGTAGCATCAATGGCATTTGTGGGATGACAACGAGTTATGTGCTTGTTCAGGAAATTGGCTGTCTGTTCCTGAGTACCACAAATTTAACAGGCAGTCTCTGGCGCCACATACCATGGTAGATGAGTTTGAATGGTGTGTCTTCTTGGGTTGGTAAATGTGTGAAAGCAAATATCACACCCTGTGTCTCAAGCGGACATTTGTAGCCTCACCTCTGATAGCTATCTGCCTTTTAGGTTCAGTTAAGTGGTCCTGGTTCTCCTCCTCCTCATAATCCAATTCTTCCTCACTCATTATACCAGTCTAGAAAATACTGAATGAACCTACTAATTATTTATTGTTACTTAATTTTTTTTAAGGCTTTGAAAATGAGCAAATACTATTACCTTTATGTGTATTCATAAAATAAAAATAAAAAAAAATAGGAAAAATATTACATACTTTAACATACTATACAAAAATATTTAAAAACATTTGTGACGAACATCATCACTCAAAACTCTTCGCTAACTACATCCACCACATAATCTGACAAATAGCTTGGCAGAAACCTCTTTCTTTTTACTCTATCTGATATTTCAGTTTTATCAGGTACTTTTAAAGTATTCTTATCAGGAGACAAGAGAACAGCACTCCTGTCACTATTGCCATTACTCATGTTAGCCAAATCCAATGGATCAGCACAACTACCATGATTAATATCATTCTCACTGTCTAAATCCAATCCAGGTACTTTTAAACTATTCTTATCAGGAGACAAGAGAACAGCACTGCTGTCACTATTGCCACTACTTTCATCATTCCTATTCAATTGGACAGCACTGCTGTCACAGTTTGAATATGGAAGTGAAAATAAAACATCTGACCAACCATCAGGCAACTCGTTTTCTTCTTTTCTTGAATCCATATTCCCCTCTGGAACACACTGATCAAACAGACGGTTTCGAAGTCTCTTTATCCACAATGGGACAATTTCGTCGTCACATTGTTTTATCCTATCATGATGTATTACCATCTCTTTCTTTCTACCTGTAATTTCATACAACACAGGGGACAATACTCTGATTACTACATAGGGTCCCTGCCAGGGAGCCCTGAGTTTCTTGCTCTGACCTACTTTTGATGTTGAATCCAACTTAAAAACAATATCACCTACTTCGTAAGTCTTATGATATAATTTTATATCGTACGTTCTTTTCTGACGAAGCTGAGCTGCCTGTAATTTCTCGCGCGCTAACTTATGAGCTTCCTGTAGAGTATTTTTCAAGTCAATTACATGATGAACTGTTTCCTTGGCCTCAAAATTGACAGAACAAGTTCCTGTCAGTAAATTGATTGGATGTAGTACTTCCCGACCTAACATCATCATGTTAGGTGTAAACCCTGTCTGTCTATTTACAGTTGATCGTATAGCACCAGCAATGGTTTGCAAATGAAGGTCCCAATCTTTCTGTTTTCCCTTCAAGTAACATCTGATAGCTTGTAAAATGGTTCGATTAAATCGCTCAACTTGTCCGTTTGAACACGGTCTATATGGAGTGGTCCTAGTCTTGACGATTTGTAATAGTCTGCAAATATCATGAAACAAATGACCATCAAAATTTTTCCCTTGATCAGTGTGAATTTGAACTGGACATCCCAATCTTGAAATGAAGCCGTCTAGTAATGTTTTAGCCACAGTAATTGTGTTATGGTTAGGTAACGGGAACATTTCCATCCATTTTGTAAATTGATCTACTAACACTAATACATATTTGTTAGCAGAAGAACTCTCATGTAGTGGTCCTAGAATGTCCATGTGCAATTTTTCCATAGGAATTCCTGCATGAAATTGACCTAAAGGCCCCTTTGGTTTGACGTTGGCTTTTTTGTTGACATTACAAGTATGACAAGACTTCACATCATTTTTGATTATATATTTACCCTTGTGGTTAACATCTTTGTCTATCGACTATGATAACTATCATTTATCTAGTAGATATTGATGATCAATTTCAACATGAATATATGATTGTTTATTCTACATTGGCTAGAGGGATAGCTAGGGGTTGATTTCTGATCATTTCTCATAAAACATATGTGTAACCCTCTGCATTTTTTGCGCAAGTTTCATCTTCTCAGGAACCTCTGGCCTTTGTGTGTCTTGTCTGGGTTTTCTAATTTTCGTTCAATTCAGTGGCGGATCCAACAGTTGGAACCCCACCCCGTTTTTGGACGATCAATGTATTTGAATGAGGATCGTCATAAAGTTGGAACCTCCATTTGAAAAATAGCTTGATCAACCCTTTCAAGTATATGTTTCGGAGTTTTGAGGGATTCTATTTTCGCTGAACTATATATATAAAAAAGGAGATGTAGTATGATTGCCAATGAGACAAATCTCCACAGGAGACCAAAATGACACAGCAATTAACAACTATAGATCACCATACGGTCTTCAACAATGAGCAAATGCCATACCGCATAGTCAGCTATAAAAGGAGTATACATTTTATTTTAGTTATCGGACCAACTGAAGACCGCCTACGGGTGCGAAATTTCCTTGATGTGTTCGATAACCATTTGGTGGCCTTTGTTTATTCTCTGCTCTTCAGTCGGACTGTTGTTTCTTTGACACATTCCCCGTTTCTATTCTTAAGTTTACTATACTTCCTTCGGCCAACAACTAACATCGTACGAAATTTACTTCTTATAACGATAACACGTATAAAGTGGGGCAATATTTGGAATACTTCAGTTTCACATGGGAAAATCAACACAACTGTTTATTTCGACAGAGACCTATTTTTCGTTCCCCATCACTATTTATTTTTGTTTGCACGGTTATATAAATTTGACCCCTTCTTACTTTGTGTATGTTTTCCTTCTCGAAATCTATGCAAAACTAGAAAAAATTGTCTAGTCTGTGACTTAATTATCTTCAAAGCATATCAGTTTAACACCGTATAGTAATATCTTAGTTGAATTAATATTGTTTTTATCGGATCTAGAATGGATAGTATTTTTGACTGCTCAATAAAAATATACTATTATATATGTATTGCTTTTAAATATACAAAAGCTGCATGATAGTCCTTCGTTCCATTTTTTTTATGTAATTATCTTTTGGCATTGTATAAGGCCATGCTTTTCTCCGACAGTTTAAGACGTAGTTACTCGAAATCCGTTGGTGTGTTCTGATTAGCGCTCTAGTCTGGGAAACCATCATAACTCTATTATATATATTTGTTTTATTGGCTTTAAACTAGATTTCAGGAGCTGGAAGTATACTCATATGTATATTTTGTGTGTCCTTTGTGTTTAATATGTTTATTATGCTTTGTGCAGATGATGCAGATTCAATTGATGTGTACAGTTTGTTTATATTTTGTGCTGTTACACCAATGCAGCAGGTAAGTAGAAAATTGAGCGCTGATACATGCATGTATTTTCACCATACCACATTCTATATGTTCCTGCATGTCCCAAGCCTCGGGAGTTTATCATTCAGTGGTTGTGGTTGGTTGGTTGGTGTCAGTCACATATTTGTTTTATACTTATTGTTGTTTCTTTTATTTTGATGCCAGTGCCTTTTAAAACTGACTTTATGATATGGATTATGATAGTCTTTCTTCAAGATCGTGCAAGCATATAGTTAATTGTTTAGACCCAATTCAATGGACTTTTTTGGATAGTTTGCTCATTGGTAATCATGTTTACAATATTTCCTTATTTTTTTTTATATAATATTTCTATTAATTCATTTTTTATGTTCTAAATATTAAAGACGATCACACATGATTTGAGTAAATAGAGTATATTGTGTAACATTTCATTAGACGAAAAGCGTTTTTTAAGAATGCTTATTGCAAAAAGTTGAAAAAATACATTCCGAAGTAAATCTATGTTAAAATAAACATTATTACTGAAAGATGAAAAAAGGTAAAATAACAAAAATACCGAAATCCTAGGAAAATTTAAACAAAAAGTCACATATTAAATGGCAAAATTAAAAGTTCGGACACATCAAACGAATATAAAACATCAGTCATATTCCATCATATTCCTGACATGGTACACCCATTTCCTTGTGATGCTTTGAAGATGATGGTCCAGGATTAGTTTTTCAGTTTGAAAAGTACACGTATATGGGTGTTGTTTATTCAAATTAATTTAAATAGTAACCACGTATCAAATGATTAGATGTATTATATATCAAACTGCAAATGTCAACAATTTGATAAACCGATGGTACATTTTTAAAGTAGGTATGTATTTGCCTTCATCCTCATGTTGTATTACCATGTCATATTGAGACAATTCCTCTAACCATCTTGCTAGTTGTCCTTCGATCATTTTAAACCTTAGTAGCCATGTCAAACTGTTATGATCTGTCCTTATGATGAATTGTTGGCCTAATAAATAATTCCTGAATTGTCTGGTAAATACTACAATCGCTAGCAGTTCTTTTCTAGTGGTACAATATTTCCTTTGGGCTGGTGCCAATACCCTACTTGCATAACATATAACATACTCTTTTCCACCAACTACTTGTAATAATTCTGCTCCAATGGTGGTGTGGGAGGCATCAGTATCTAAAATGAACTTTTCCTTTGGATCTGGATATGCTAATGTAACTGAGTTGACAAGTGCCTGTTGTAATGATTCAAAAGCTATCTGATGTTGTTTTTCCCATTGAAAAGTTACTTTCTTCTTTGTCAGAGCATACAAAGGCTCAGCAAGGGTGGCAAATCTTTTAATATGCTCCCTATGATAGTTGGTAAACCCAAGGAAAGATTCAACAGCTTTCTTCGTCAGAGGGACTGGCCACTTCAATATAACTTCTCTACTAGAGGGATTAACAGCTATTCCTTTCTCATTTACTAGTTTACCTAAGAAAATAACTTCTTTTTGGAAAAATTTGCATTTTTGTGGCTTTAGTTTCAAATTGTTTTCCCTGAATCTTTCTAGTACAGTTCTTAAATTTACAAGATGATCTTCAAAATCTTTACCCAGAACAATAACATCATCAATGTATGCTAAGCATATTTTCCATGTCAAACCTGTCAAAATTAACTCTATCATCCGTTGAAAGAAGGCAGGACTATTACATAATCCAAAACTGAGTCTTATGTGTTCCATATTTATGAGTCCATATTTAGTTATGAATGCTGTCTTGTGCCTATCGTCCTCATGTATCTCAGCCTGATAATATCCTGATGCCATGTCTAGACAGGACATAAATTTACTACCTCTCAAAGTGTCGATACAGGTCTCTATTCTTGGAATCGGAAATGCATCTTTTCGAGTTATAGAATTCAATTTCCTGTAATCAATACAGTACCTGATCTTCCCATCCTTCTTGCGAACTAGTACTGGGGCTGCACTCCATTCTGATGATGATGGCTGTATGACTCCTCTATTTAATAAATCTTTGAGATGTTTTTCTTCTTCTTCTTCTAACCCTAGTGGTGTTCGTCTCATTCTTTCTTTTACAGGAGCTGAGTTCCCAGTGTCGATTTTGTGCTTAACCTTGGTATAATGTCCAATGTCAAGATCATGTTTTGAAAAGGTATCTTTAAAGTCCAGCAATAGTGACGCCAATCTCAGATTTTCGCTTAAATCTAAATTTTCCTTTGACGAATCTAATAAAGGTTTTAATTGTACAGGAAAATTGGAATACATTTCATCCCATTCATTTCTTAAGTCTCTAAGTTCCCTCTCCACTGTGTTAACTGACCTTACTGATGCTCTGTCCTCATAATCACACCTTTCCTCATCTATCACCCCACAAATTTCCATTGCTGTACCAATGAAGCGATTTTTCTTCAGACTTATGGACTTATCTGTCAAATTGTTTAGGATAATAGGTACTCTTGAATCAGCTTTGGTCAAAATATTTGGCATAATCAGCCCATTCAAAGACTTACTTGGTTGAATAGCCACTTCATTTTCAAATTCCTCTGCCAATCTTACTGGTAGTCTGACAGTTGAATTAGGTGGAACAATAAGAGTCTCTTCCAACGTTATGCGGCAAATTTTAAAACTACTGTTTTCTGATTTAACTTCATTAATAAAATGTTTTTCACCTCTAATTGTTATTGACAAGTCAGTCAAATCTATCACGGCATCAAGATGTTTAAGAAAGTCTAATCCTAGTATCACTTGATCATTGATTTTAGCTACTATAATTTTCCACTTGGTATCAGTCTTCCCTACCTTAACTGTAACACATTCTGTGTACCTTGCTGTAATGCTATTGTCTTTTCCAGCACCTTTCAACATTAGCGAGCCTTTAAAAATTACCGGAGGCTTAAGTTTCTTTGCAAATTCTTCACTCATAAGTGTGACCTGGGCAGCTGTATCAATTACTGCGTTTACAGTTACCTCATTAATTGAAATACCTAACACAAGAGTATTGGATTCTGGATTTCGATCACTTGGATACAGTTGAACCTCACGTAATTGAGGATTATCAATACCATTCTTTGTATCTTCCTTTTGGCCACTATTGAAGTCTGTCAAGTTACAATGAACAGCACTGCTGTCACTAATTGTAACCTGTTTTTTTCCTAATACCTCTGGTTTTAATTCTCTAAGGCCACTATTAAAGTCTGTCAAGTTACAATGAACAGCACTGCTGTCACTAATTGTAACCTGTTTTTTCCCTAATACCTCTGGTTTTAATTCTCTAAGGGGAGATAACTGGCCTTTTTGAGATTTTTGGACTGATGAGCGACCTACATCTTCAGTCCTTGTTCGTTTAAAGTCCCCTCTCTAAGACTGTTATTTGGAGATGGTGACCTGTTGCGTCTCATTGGCGACCAACTTTTCTTCGGACACTGTGTACTGTAATGGCCCATTTCCCTACATATATAGCATTGTATATCCCGTATATCTCTGGTTGGACTTCGTCCTCTTGGTGAAGGCGACCTCTGGCGATCAGCAGTGGTTTTGGGACTGATCGTGTTGATAAGCTTCTTGATGTCAGATTTAATGGTCCAGATATGTTGTTCTGTAGTTCTTCTACTTGTTTTTGGTCTGGGCTCAGTGGCGGATCCAGCCATTTTAAAAAGGGGGGTTCCAAACCCAGGACAAAAAGGGGGGGGGGTTCCAACCACCCGACCCCCCCCCTGGATCTGCCAATGGGGCTGCTCTATTATATTTATAATTTATATACACCTGTTTTTAAACATTCAGTATGTGGGGAAAACAAATACAAAAATCTTTCTGTAAGGCAAGCATATTTTTCAGGTAAACGGACAGAAAGTCACAGGAATGATAAAGTTTATAAATTTGATAGGACAAAAAGTCACAGAACAGTACATCCTTTCTCAATTTTACACATGATTTGTTGACAATTGTTTGAATATACTAGAGAAAGATCTTGAAATATTTTTGTAACAAATATTTAAAGCAAAATTTAATCATGATAAAAATATATTTTTTAACAGAATGAAGCCATTTTAGTATCAAGTCACTTTGATATTTTGTTTTCATAACAGTTATTTGATCATTATTGATATTTTTGAATAAATTTTAATTAAAAAGTTGATTCACATATATATAAATATAGTTCAAGGAATAACAAAATTTACTTATTGAAATAAGTGTTTTCATGTTCAAAGAAAAATAATCTCAAAATTGAATTGTGTCTTTTTGTTTGTAGCTTATTGTCCTGCTTTTTTTTTTTAAATGTAAATCTGGTCTAAATTTTGAGTATTTAATGATTTGTATTAAAGATATTGTATTACAGAATACAGGTAAGTTCTTGTCACAAAATGGAATTAGTTACCAAAATGGTGTCTCAGAATTTGGTTTAAAAATTCTATAATTCAACTTGAAAATAAATAATTATAAAAATATATTTACTGAACCCAATTCATGACCATGTAAATGTGATATTATAATAGGTAATAATCAGGATGTTAACACTGAAATGGTAATTATCAGGACTTCTTATATACATGTTATATGTAATAAACAGAGATTAAGACACAACACTAACAGTTTATTGCCTTGAGGGGGTGACTATTAAAATGTCATTAGTATAAAAGAAGATTGTATAATGATGTTCACAAGTTTCAAATGTCCTTTGGCTTTTCAAATTGTGGATATATTAATAATTTAATTTAATTAAAAATTATGAAAAATATGAAACACCAGGATATAATTTTATTTTAGTATTTTGAATGTATATATATTTATAAAAAATACAGGTTTTAAAAGTAGTAATAGATTTGATATATCAACCTGAAAATGGGTAAATTCTTGTATAGAATAAAGAAAATGTGTTGTCTGGGGTAAATAAACTGCAAAGCATTATTTAAAACACAAGCTGTAAAAAGTAAAAAGTATACTGGGTAACATTAAAGATGTCAAATTAAACTCAAGGTTTGGTATACTGAATATATATATCAGGTTTCTTAAAATTTTAACGGATTATTCAGTTTATTCATTCATGACACAAAATTCTTTCATATATATATATGCACTTTACAAAAGGAAAGTCTATAGGGTATACATAGCAACAGTGCATTTCATTGATATTTTTTTCATCTTTTAATCTCATCTTTTAATCTCATCTTTGTTACAGTAATTTATTTACTATTAAAATGACCAAAAGAAATTACCAGTTGTGTTTTAGAGAGAAATACAAATGTAACTATGTCTGACTTTAAGAATTGATCAAAACAAGTATAGTGCTAAAACCTCTATTAGACAGCAACCCTTCAATGAAGTATACACCTAAGAAAACATTAATGTAGAAAGAGAGAACATTTCTTTTTAGAAATAAACCTCAAAAAAGGGTTTTATTCTTCTTCTCAAAAGGGACTTATAAATTAAATTGTATAAGTCATCAATTCATTGCTTTACATCATTGAACTTTGTTGTCAAGCAAATTAGGATCGCTAGTTTTTCATGTATGTAGACAAATACAAGTTAATAAATACAATATTAGATGAGTTTCAGTACTTAATTCTTAATGTATATTATTTTTTTTTGTAGATAAGATTTCACATTGGTTTGAGCATGATTTCCAGCCAGATTATGAAGCGGCATATTATTTATAAATTTAGGAAATATATAGTGTCACTAAGTTATTCTCATACAGTACCTCATTTGTACCTGTAGCTGTAAATTGTGAAGTGGTGGATTCATTCATAATTTTGTGTTACTTATTGCGTTCGGAAATAACGTTGATAGGGCTAACAGGTCAGCATTATGCCATGATGTTGGTGGGATGTTCTGATTGGACAAAAAGGAAATTGTGAATTGAATAAATAGCAAACTTACAATTCATAAGAAATACTACATTTCTTGATGACAGTGCATACCTTTGATAATTATTCATTTGAAACAAGTTAATAACAATTTGGAATAAAGAGAATTCATAGTTTTATTGGAATATTAGTAGCGCATCATATATCTTAATTCCATGATTATCTTGGATAGTTATTCATTTAGAATAGAAAATTGGAATAATGGAAATTCATAGTTTCAGTGAATATCAATCATTTATGGCACGCCTGAACCACTTTTATTAATTAATCTTAGATTATCTCAGATAAACTAGGATTATCTCAGATAAACTAGGATTATCTCAGATAAACTAAGATTATCTCAGCTTAATTCAAATTCGAGAAAATAGTTCAGATAAACCTAGATTTTCTTAATATTTTAAAATAAACCGGGATTTTCTCTAGATAATGAATTTTATGTATTTTCTGAGATAAACTAGGATTTTTTCAAATTTGAATTAAGCTGAGATAATCTTAGTTTATCTGAGATAAACCGGGATTATCTCAGATAAACCTAGTTTATCTGAGATAATCTAAGATTAATTAATAAAAGTGGTTCAGGCGTGCCATACAGAAAATACAGAAAATTCATTATCTGGAGAAAATCCCGGTTTATTTGAAAATATTAAGAAAATCTAGGTTTATCTGAACGATTTTCAGATAATCCTAATTTATCTCCAGATAATTAATTATCTGAATTTCAGATAATTCATTATCTCATTTTCCAGATAATTTAAGTTTATTTCGGATTCTAAATATACCAAAGAACAATGTAACGAGTGTTATAATTGGACGACAATCGTTTGCCAGATTTTATATTAACAATACCGTCCTTTTTTAGAGGAGGGGCGACATTCTGCACACGGTACGCAATTATCAAACTACTCATGGTGTGGACATCACCGTTATTGACAACTGGACAAGCGAAATTTGTTGAATCAATTAAAAAACAGTAAAATACAGAAGGGCTGATTATATACAATATACATCATATACTTTGTACATACTTAATAAACAAATTTGTAAGCTCTCTCTTTGGCGCTAACTGACTGTTTATTACTGACGGCTAATTTCGACATCGCCGATAATAATTGAACTCTCATATTTCAATTTATTCAGTCGGTTTTAATCTTTTAATCATGACAACGGTTTTGTCAAATATTTGATTTTAACTATTGCATTATTTCGTCATGTGTCAGTAAACAAAATAGAGATTACACTAGAGAGACATGAAAGAAGACAATTAAGTAATCCAATACAAAAATAATGCACGATTCAATTATGAAAAAAAACCCAATTATTTCATCATGGTTATTCATAAGACATAGTTTTCATTTTGTTTTTTTCAAAATAATTAATTACATAAGTCAGAGTTTATATGCCTTAAACCTTAAAGCGCCAGTTTTAAATTGTAGGATATACATGTACATTGTCGGAAATACTAAATGTATATGACTAGTACTTGCTAAGAAATATGAGAAAACCTCTTCGTTCTGTTTCTAAATCTTGATTCAAAAAGTTCAATTTTTACAGGTAAATTACGGGTGACATGATTGTCAAAGCTTTTCCTGTTATATTGGTAATATATACACAACTGCCCCCAATAAATGTTGACATAACAGGAAAAAAGTAATAAAAGTTTTTTTAAGACTGTTCAAAACAATAAAATTAATTCTTGCACGAAAAAGAAATTTTGAAAGATTTATATTCCTACGGTTTCTGTCTTATATTTTTCTCTAATCTTTTATTTTAATCATCACTTATTACTCGAAAACTAGCATATTTTAACACAAGACATAAAATCACAATCCAGTGATAGGAAATTGTTTCTTTAATTAGATCCTGCTCACAGGAAATAAGCCGTCTACGATAATTAATTCAGAGCTCTTCAAAATTGACGAAGAACATATAGAAAAAAAAAGAAAAGAAATTTAAAATGTGTTCGTCAATCCATGTACAGAGAAAGAAGGGAACTTCATCCAAGTTAACCAAAAAATCAATTCGAATTTCACAAACATCTTGGTGTTGTAACAAACAAAACAAAATTATTTTATTAAGATTTTAAGATTTATTAGGAAACACTCAGACACATTTACAATGTGTTACAAGAGGTCATTATTGATAACATATATACATTAAATATGACAGAAAGGAACAAGTGATTAACAAATTAATACAAACAAAATTTAAAGAAGAGAAGACAGTTTTCTGATAAACATTGACAATTTCTTATATAATTCAATATTGTAAAGTGACAAAAGACCTTCCATTTTTACAATGTTTGGATTATTTCTATTATACTGTGGTAAATATCTGTTTCTCAAATCTACTATCTCTGCATTTTTACAAATAAATAATACATGATACTCATCACCAATATCCTCTTTGCATAAATTACATTTTCTTTCTGATTTTGGTATATTGTACCATCTACCAGTTTCTATAGGCAATCGTAAGTTTGCAGTTCTGAATTTTGAAATCCAAATTCTAGATGACTCTGGTAAATTAATAAGGTATCTTTCTATTTCAAAACTCTTTTTGAACAGTGAATAAAATTGTCCACGTGATGTGGTGTGTAAATCACTATACCATTTTTGTATGAACTGGTCACACAAAATTTGTTTTACTAAAGCCTTATCGTATACAGCAAACTGGTTTAAAAAAATAAAGCTCATGCCTAGCTCATTAAATATAGATTCTATGTGGTTTATCCACTTGAAATTCACACCATGATTGCTTTTTAAACATAGCATTAACTTGTATAAAGTACTGCTAAGTTTATTTTCATTTAATACTAATTTACTCCAAAAAGAAATCATCCTCAATTTGACCTGAATTTCGAGTGGATACCTCCCAAGTTCTCAATAAACCATAAATGATGCAGTTGAATTTCGAACTTTCAAAATTCTCTTACAGAATTTCAAGTGGATTTGTTCAATAATTTTAAGGTTTTCAAAACCCCACACTTCTGAACCGTACAATAAAATTGGTTCAATCATAGAATCAAACATTTTTAATTGTATATCTATAGGTATTGATTCATTACGAAATAGTTTGTAAATGCAATATAACGCTTTTTGTGCTTGCTCAACAAGTTTTTTCCTTGTGTTAATAAACGTTCCATTATATTTGAAAATAACACCAAGGTATGAATATGTATCAACAATTTCAAGGTTACAATCTTGCAAAGTAAAAATAAAATTCTGTCTCGTTTTTCTTTTACAAAAAATCATAACTTTAGTTTTATTAACATTAACCTGTAGTTTCCATATATCACAATATGATTGAAAAATGTCTAGAGCTCTTTGCATACCTTCCATACTTTCAGACAGAATGACAGTGTCATCTGCATATAAAAAAAAACCAAATAATTTATAAAAAATGTGCAATTCACTTTCGAGCTTCTCTTTAATAATATTAAGAGGTTCACCGTATAACTGGCTGAAATAACTTTCTAGATCATTAAGAAATATAGAAAAAAGAAACGGTGATAAATTTTCCCCCTGCCTTACACCAGTAAGACAAGGGAAAAATTCAGACTGGTCACCATTATACTGAACGCAAGATTTAATATCATGGTACATGTTAAAGATAACCTTAAAACATTTACCTTTAATCTCACAATTTTGTAATTTTGTCCATAGCCCCGATCGCCAGACAGTGTCGAACGCCTTCCGAAAGTCGACGAAAGTACAATAAAGCTTCTTGCCAAACGAAAAATATAACTCAATTAGAGTATGCAATACAAAAATGTTGTCAACTGTTGAATATCCTTTCCTGAAACCAGCTTGGTTTTCGGAGATGAGACTCAACTCGTTAGCAAAAATATTTAATCTAGAATTTATAACAGACGTAAATAATTTCCCTGGGCAACTGATAAGTGTGATTGCCCTGAAATCATCAGGGTCAGACGGGCTACCCTTGTTTTTAAAAACAGGTTTTATAATTCCACTGGTCCAGCTTTCTGGAATAATACCAGTATCTAACACTAAATTAAAAAGCTCACAATATATAGAAATTAACAATGGAGTTGAATATTTCAAATGTTCATTTAAAATTTTATCTGTACCTGGAGCTTTGTTATTTTTCAGCTCCTTTATTGCATCAGATATTTCTAATTCTGTTATTTTTCCATTTAATAACTCATCATATACAGGATTTTCACAAATACTATCAATATTTAAACTAAAATCTCCCTCATCATCTTTACTTGCATTTAAATTTTTAAAATATTCAAAAAAAGTGTCAATCTCTACCTGTGGGTTATCTTTTCTTTTACTTGAAAATTTGTGAAGTGTATTCCAAAATGCTTTTGTGTTTGTTTTTGATAATGATCGAAGCTCGTTTGCGCAATTTTCTTGGTATTTTTTATAACTCTTATTAAGAAGTTGTCGGTATTCTTTAGCCTTCATATTCATCAGTGTTTTGTTCTCAGCAGTCTTAATTTTTTTGTATTTCTTTCTTGCTCTGTGAAACTCATCACGCATAATCTTGCAATCTTTTTTAAACCATGGTTTGTTTTGAGTTGATCTTTGACGCTGTTTACCCGCTGGTCCAATTGCTGTTGAAGCCGTATCTAAGAGTACATTTCCGAGTTCACTAATTAGGTCATTGACCTGTAGTGGTGTAACGGATTCCGTTTGAAAATTTTGGAGGGTGTGTTGGATTAAATTCAATGCATCCGTGTCATCGCTGAGTACCTGTGTAAACTCGTGTGCCTTGTTTGTGTTCCATCGAACGTAAGTGTTGTTTTTCTTATTTTGTTGATCAGTGTAATTTTTGTGTGTAATGGCAATGCATAAAGAAAGATGCATCTGATTATGAACATCAGATAGTGTAGGATCAAAGTCAAATATTTCAAATTCCATAACTAGGTCAAACACATCAGGTGACAAAATAAGGTAATCAACAAGACTTGCGTCTTTACAAGTGTTTTTGCCAATAAATTTATCCTGATGCAATCTACCATTTGCAAAACATAATGAACATCGTTTGCATAACTCTATTAATTTTCTGCCATAATTGTTAACAAAATTTTTGTCCTCACTATACCTTTCAAGGGGAATACCCTTTTTAATAAAGTTATTTACACACAATGTATTTTCATTCATAATTTCAAATGCATTAACAATATCTAACATATCAAACAGATTCTCGTCTATTTCAACAATATCACTCATATGTCCTGTTCTTGAGTTAAAATCACCAACAAGAGCAATATTATTTATATCATGAGAAAAAAAAATAGAAGTTCTTCTTCTATCTCAGTGAATGCTTCTTCTGAAGAATATTTCGAATTTTCAGGAGGGATGTAAATACATCCAAATAGAAATTTATTGCCCATCAAAGTTTTAGTATAATTTAATGAAAATTCCACCCACTGAACAAATTCTGAGTCTGACTTCAAAAATTTCAGGCAGTCAGAAAGTGATGTTTTAAATACAACGACTATACCTCCTGATTTTTTCACAAATTTTGATCTATTTTTTGCAAAGTAACTGTAACCATCTGGTAATTTTAACTCGTCAAACTCATCAATTTTAGTTTCAACAAATATCAGAATATCATAATTTTTAATCAATACATCAAAATCTGGATTTAAAAGTTTTGATTTGATACCACATACATTTGAAAAGGTTATTTTCAAGGTATTATGAATGTCAGTTAAATGACCGTAATCAATGTCTGATGCGTTGTCCTAATAATCTCCACCATTATTGGGTAACGGTTCACCTGGAATTGTAGGCGGGGCTTCACGATGGGCGTCAGGGTTGTATACTTCACCATCTACCAGGAGTTTATCGTACACTAGCTTTGCGTGTCGTCTTTGCCCTTTGAATTCCTTCATTCTCGGAATGAGTTTTTTACGCCTCTCATTTATTTCACGCGGGTATTGCTGGTATATAGAAAATTGTGGTTTGTTCTTTAATTTACTCGCAGCTGCTCTGTTAACACGTTCATGGTCACTGAATCTAGTAAAACGGGCAATAATGCTTCGTTCCTTGCCGTCAGACCGCTCACCAAGTCGGTGTACATTTTGGAATTGTATATCTCCAACATTAGGAATTTCCATTTCTTCCGAAAGAAAAGACCTCAATACTTCTTCTGTATTTTCCTCATAACCATCTTGATTTCGAATACCACCAAAAATTAAATTATACTTCATGGAATGAGATTGTAATTCTAGAAATTTTTCTTTTAACTCGAAATTTTCACTTTCCAATTTTCTGTTTGATCTTTCAAGATTCCTCACTCTATCTTCGATCTGATGATGATGATTTTCTTGTTTATTTATTGTTTGTGAGTGTTTCTGCTGAACATTTCTGATATCATTTATTTCATTGCTCATTTTGGATAAAATTTATGTGGTTTTCAAATTTTTTAAATTTCTCAGCAAACATATCAAGTAGGTCTAACTTAGACAGTTTGTCATTCATTATGTGTTCTAGACGTTGTAATCTGTGGTTTGTGTCGTTGATATTGCTGTATATCATTTGTGGTGTGATGTTCGGGATAGGCATTAGGCTTTAAGTTTGAACGGATGATGGAACAGAGGGTGGTAAAAATTGCATCGGAACAGGTGCTGATTGTTGATAAGTAACAGAAGATTGAACTGGTAGGGGTGCTCTGCAGAACTGGTCGAGTACAATTTTGTTAAAGTTGTTCTATCTGGTTTAGACTGCATGTAAATGTCTGATTATTGTTCACATTGTTGTTTATAGGGACTTCAGAATAGGATGCATGGGCTTGTGTCAAAACTTGAGATAAGTTCATATTGTTTTGATTGTTTTGGTTCGTCGCAATCTTGGATCCTGTTTTATAAGGTGGAGTCAAACCTGATTTCGTATTCTTACTATTTTTTCGCTTCTTTCCTTCCATCAAAAATCATATCATTCGTTCAATTGTTCATTTAAGTTCACCATCAGTACCAATTTGGTTAAGTTAAAGACTTTTAGACACCTTTACTTGCATTTTTTTCGGGAGCTATCCCACAGTCAACTTGTTCATTCCGCCATATTTGTTCGAATTTATAACATTAAACATTTTAGCATCGACGGTAAAGGAAGCTATAAGGTATTTATCTTCTCATTTCAATTATTTTGATAAGGAAACTAGATAAAAATAAAGCATCGTATAGATTTTTAAAACAAACCGAAGTATACAGTACATCGAACATCCTTTTATTTAATTCAGTCGTTTTGTTTTCATTTTTTACTCATCCCTTATTTACGTAAATATGTCTAGACAGTGGCGGATCCAGAACTTTTCCTAAGGGGGGCCTCTCCATTCATGCTTCAATGATTCCCTATATAATCAACCAAATTTTTCCCCCACGAAATCGGGGGGGGGGGGGGGGGGGGGGGGAGCCGCCCTTGGATCCGCCTATGCTAGAAGTTTTAAAACCACCCAATTATGACATGTTGTTTATATGGCTAACGATATGTGCATCTAGCCACTTGACCAGTTGACGACTTGCATATATATTTGATTGAATTTCAACTGAATTTTATTTAATGGCTTTTTAATAATGTCAGATTCGAAAGAAATACATGTGAAGTATATGTAACAAATCTTTTTGTTCAAAACAGAATGTTAAAAGACATATAAAAGAAAAAAAAAAGAATGATCAATAAGTTGGTAAGCTTTAATTAGTTGGAAAAAAAGTTATAAAATATAATAAAATGTATAATTATGTACAATAAATTTGTCAAATTTGATACTCATTCAGTCATTGTGATGGGCATGCATATAATCATACGGCCAAAAATAAAGAAATCAAAATTAAGATTGAATATTTTTATAATAAAATTATGTGTACATGTGTTAATGATAGTGCTAGTGGGATGTGCACAATAGTCAGAACTTCTGTGTTGGCGCCAGGATTTAGGGGCATAATGTGTTACCCTAGTCCGTCCGTCCCAAACGTCCCATAAAAACGTGTTCCGTTCTCCTAACTTTAGTTTGCCTCAACCAAATACTACAAAACTTATACACAATATATAAAAGAAGCAGGTGCACGAGTGCCAATGAGAACTCTCCACAAGAGACTAAATGACACAGAAATTAACAACTATACAATGTAGCCTTGGTCACCACACGGTCTTCAACAATGAGCAAAGTCAGCTATTAAAGGCACTGACATGACAATGTAAAACAATTCAAACGAGAAAACAAACGGTCTAATTTATGTACGAAAAATTAACGAAAAACAAGATAGGCACGTACATATAAAATAAGGCGGGGTTAAACATGTTAGTGACCTTATGTGGTATGAGTGCCAATGAGAACTCTCCACAAAAGACCAGATGACATAAACACTAACAACTATAGGTCATATACAGCTTTCAACAATAAGCAAAGTCAATACCGCATATAGTCAGCAATAAAAGGCACTGAAATGACATTGTAAAACAATATTCAAACGAGAAAATAAACGAACAAATTTATGTACAAAAAATGAACGAAAAACAAGTATGTAACACATAAAAAACGACAACCATTGAATTACAGGCTCCTGACTTACCAAAGGCACATATATTCCGAATAAGGCGGGGTTGAACATGTAAGCGGGATCCCCACCTCAACACAAAATCAAATTTGAAATTTTTAAGTGTCACTTTTACCGTTCAAGAGTTATCATGTCCCTTTAAAAACATAAGAAGTGCTGACTCTTTCGTTTCCTATCTCTTAAATAAGTCTGACTCAATCAAATGTTAGGAACCTTATACGCGATTCACATTACCCCATGACACAGATCTATTAAGTTCGATATTTGGTCCCGATGGCGTCACTGTTCATGAGATTTTAGATGTAAAAAGTTGTGGTACGAGTACCAATGATACAAATGTCAACCCGGAGCCTTGAGATAGGAAAACTGCTAAATCTGTTGTTTCCGTTCTTGAACTTTCATTTGCCTCAACCAAATGTTTTCTAACTTATTCACAATGTTTATGGTCACAAAACGGTCAAAATTACGCGAATCCTGCATCTATATGTGGAAGTTTAATTATTTTTGTCACAAGCAGGGGCATCTGTGGTTAATAGACATATTCTACATTTATTTCAGTAATCAGCTTATTTACTTCCATTGA
Source organism: Mytilus galloprovincialis (assembly GCF_965363235.1). Taxonomy (NCBI): domain Eukaryota; kingdom Metazoa; phylum Mollusca; class Bivalvia; order Mytilida; family Mytilidae; genus Mytilus; species Mytilus galloprovincialis. The sequence goes on along the minus strand of NC_134843.1, from coordinate 60,492,286 downwards.
ATTCTTCTTTAAATAGACTTAACTTGCACATTTTTTTTCAGGATCTCGGTGCAGTTTGGTAACAGACAGTGATATTTCAAGTTAAATGTGACCAACTTAACAAAGTGTTTCACTAGTTTGAGCTCTCTGTCTAAGTGTACTTTAAAGGTTCTTAGCATTGAGTTCAGTTTATTGATATGCGTATACCTTCTGTGTGAATTTTTAAGATGTAAAAGCAGACTATCCATACCTACATGTCAATGAAATAAAATCTAAGGTAAAATGATTGAAACATTTTGCATTATCTATCACACTGCAGCACATGATGCTACTGAAGCAGTAAATTTTCTTACTTGACATGATATTCACGGAAATTAAAGGATTTAGTTTCATCTAAACCAAACATTCTTAAAAATTGAGAATGGAAATGTGGAATGTGTAAAAGAGACAGTAATCATGTCAAAAGAGTAGAAAGCAGTCAAAGGCCACTAATGGGTCTTCAACAAGGCGAGAAAATCCCTCGCCCAGAGGCGGGCTTCAGATGGCCCTTAACAAAATGTGTACCAGTTTAAACTCCAAATCATAAAATAAACTTACAATTAAAAACATACAAGAAGAACAAAAACCAGACTCCTGACTTGACGTCTAGGTAATCATACCAAGAGACACACCCAATATGCAAAGGTCAAGAGTCAAAAAGTCATAGTCTGGTCAAGAGATCCTTGTAAAAAAAAATACGAAGCGGATTTTGAGAAAAGGGTCATCGTGGTACACAAAACTAACAATATATCTATATATCTAATATATAGAAGATGTGGTACGAGTGCCAATCATACAGTTAATTCTCCATTCAATTCAAACAAAATATACAAGGTTTTCATTGAGGGCAAAGGTCAAGCTCACATGAAGTTTCTTGTGCCAATATACTCATCATCTTATGACAATACATCTACATGCCACATATTCAGAAGCAAGGTCAATTGAAAATTATATTTTGAGGTCAAGGTAATATACCGAGGAACACACTGCAACATGATGACACACCCAACGTGCATACATGTAGGTCAGGAGTCAAAAAGTCAAAGTCTGATCAAATGTTCCATGTAAAAAATACACACAGCAGTCTTGCACGAAAGCTCATCACGGTACACGTAACAATGTCTTATGTCATGATGCACTACACATGCAAAATATAGAAAACCTAGGGCAGAGACAGAAACACAAGACATATAACTAAACTCAATTGAATGGTACTTGTATTGCAGGTCACTACAATTGCCTTCAACAAACAATATAAACTCTCGCAACAATGCAGAGTTAAACCCGTCTTTCACTAAAGTTTGAGCAGGATTCTTTGCAACGATTATCTTACCACTGTTAATTGAGAATCGAGTCGTGCAGTTATGTCAATAAATTAAAACGGTAAGATTAGACATTAAAACACTAAAAACTAGGGTTTACCATTAATTTTTAACCCAACCATATGATAGTACTATGGTAAACTTATGGAAACACATGATACAGTCATGAAATTGAATATTTGAAATAGTACGACCAGAACAATACAAGACAGAGTTGTAAACAAAAAGTAATGATAAATATCAAGTTTTTAATCCCAATGCACAAATTAGGAACCGTAGTTTTCATTCAATTTATTTATCTAAAAAGTACGCTTGGGTTAAACAACGGAAATTAACACTGTATATTTATATAAACGATCAATCTTGTAAATATACTAAATAAATAAATGATTTGGAAAATACGTTGAAGGTATAAAAAGTCATGAGAATTCCGAATGCAATAAGGTTCTATCCGGGCACTCTGGTTCTAAACCTTGGTTCCATGGGTTGTTTGGTTCTGAACCTTGGTTTTATCCGGGTTCTTTGGTTCGAAACCATGGTAACTGGTTCAACATCCGGGTTGTTTGGTTATAGCAATCCGACTTCTTGGTTCCATCTGGGTTCTATTCTGGATTATTCTAATGTTCCCGTTGAAAATGGAGAAGATAACCACAAGTATCCGAATAAAAAGATAAAGTAGGTCAAAGACGCTAAAATTATTTTATAACATTTAACATTTCAGGATCGTCGGTAAAAGAAGCTGTAAGGTATTTATTTTCTCATTCTTATAATTTTGATTAGGAAACTAGAAAAAAATAAAGCATCGTTTAGATTTCGAAAATAAAACGAAATATACGTTATATCGAACATCCTTTTATTTAATTCAGTCGTTCTGTTTTTATTTATTTCCCTTTACTCATTCCTTATTTCCGTAAATATTTCTAGAAGTTTTAAAACAACAAAAGCCACTTGACCAGTTGACGACTTGCATATACATTTGATTGCACATTTAAAGTTCGAATGAATTTTATTCAATAGCTGCTTTGTAATAATGTCAGATTTGATAGAAATACGTGTAACAAATCGTTTTGTTCAAAACGGATGTTAAAAGACACATAAAAAGAAAGTGATGATCAATTTAAGTTTGTTAGCTTTATTTAATTGAAAAATAAGTTATAAAATATTACAAAAATGTATATGTACAATAAATTTGTCAATTTTGATACTACTTGTGAAAAGCATGCATATAATCATTATAGGCCCAAAATAATCAAATCAAAATTAAGATTGAATCTTTTTATAATAACATTGTGTGTGTATTAATGACAGTGCTAGTGGGATGAGTAGCACCAACACAATAGTCAGAACTTCTGTGTTGGTACCATAGTAAAGGGGCATAAAGAGTTACTCTAGTCCGTTCGTCCCGAACGTAAAAAAAAGGGTTCCGTTCTCTTAACTTTAGTTTCCTAAACCAAATACTACAAAACTTCTACACAAAATAAAAAAGAAGATGTGGCATGAGTGCTAATAAGAACTCTCCACAAAAGACTAGATGACATTGAAATTAACAGCTATAAGTCATCCTACGGCCTTCAACAATAAGCAAAGTCCATACCGCATAGTCAGCTATAAAAGGCACCGAAATGACAATGTAAAAACAATTCAAACGAGAAAAGAAACGAACAAACGTTTGTACAAAAAATTAACAAAAAAATTATGTAACACATAAACAAACGACAATTCATGAATTACAGTCTCCTGACTTGGGACGGGCACAAACAAACAGAATGAGGCGGATTAAACATGCTAGCGGGATCTCCACCCTCCACCTAATGTGGCGTGAGTGCCAAAGAAGAACTCTTTACAAGAGACCAGATGACACAGAAATTAACAACTATATGTCACTATACGGCCTTCTACAATGAGCAAATAGATTTAGGAAGATGACACTAGTAATTTTTGTGCCCGTCCCAAGTCAGGAGACTGTAATTCATGAATTGTCGTTTGTTTATGTGTTACATAATTTTTTTGTTAATTTTTTGTACAAACGTTTGTTCGTTTCTTTTCTCGTTTGAATTGTTTTTACATTGTCATTTCGGTGCCTTTTATAGCTGACTATGCGGTATGGACTTTGCTTATTGTTGAAGGCCGTAGGATGACTTATAGCTGTTAATTTCAATGTCATCTAGTCTTTTGTGGAGAGTTCTTATTAGCACTCATGCCACATCTTCTTTTTTATTTTGTGTAGAAGTTTTGTAGTATTTGGTTTAGGAAACTAAAGTTAAGAGAACGGAACCCTTTTTTTTACGTTCGGGACGAACGGACTAGAGTAACTCTTTATGCCCCTTTACTATGGTACCAACACAGAAGTTCTGACTATTGTGTTGGTGCTACTCATCCCACTAGCACTGTCATTAATACACACACAATGTTATTATAAAAAGATTCAATCTTAATTTTGATTTGATTATTTTGGGCCTATAATGATTATATGCATGCTTTTCACAAGTAGTATCAAAATTGACAAATTTATTGTACATATACATTTTTGTAATATTTTATAACTTATTTTTCAATTAAATAAAGCTAACAAACTTAAATTGATCATCACTTTCTTTTTATGTGTCTTTTAACATCCGTTTTGAACAAAACGATTTGTTACACGTATTTCTATCAAATCTGACATTATTACAAAGCAGCTATTGAATAAAATTCATTCGAACTTTAAATGTGCAATCAAATGTATATGCAAGTCGTCAACTGGTCAAGTGGCTTTTGTTGTTTTAAAACTTCTAGAAATATTTACGGAAATAAGGAATGAGTAAAGGGAAATAAATAAAAACAGAACGACTGAATTAAATAAAAGGATGTTCGATATAACGTATATTTCGTTTTATTTTCGAAATCTAAACGATGCTTTATTTTTTTCTAGTTTCCTAATCAAAATTATAAGAATGAGAAAATAAATACCTTACAGCTTCTTTTACCGACGATCCTGAAATGTTAAATGTTATAAAATAATTTTAGCGTCTTTGACCTACTTTATCTTTTTATTCGGATACTTGTGGTTATCTTCTCCATTTTCAACGGGAACATTAGAATAATCCAGAATAGAACCCAGATGGAACCAAGAAGTCGGATTGCTATAACCAAACAACCCGGATGTTGAACCAGTTACCATGGTTTCGAACCAAAGAACCCGGATAAAACCAAGGTTCAGAACCAAACAACCCATGGAACCAAGGTTTAGAACCAGAGTGCCCGGATAGAACCTTATTGCATTCGGAATTCTCATGACTTTTTATACCTTCAACGTATTTTCCAAATCATTTATTTATTTAGTATATTTACAAGATTGATCGTTTATATAAATATACAGTGTTAATTTCCATTGTTTAACCCAAGCGTACTTTTTAGATAAATAAATTGAATGAAAACTACGGTTCCTAATTTGTGCATTGGGATTAAAAACTTGATATTTATCATTACTTTTTGTTTACAACTCTGTCTTGTATTGTTCTGGTCGTACTATTTCAAATATTCAATTTCATGACTGTATCATGTGTTTCCATAAGTTTACCATAGTACTATCATATGGTTGGGTTAAAAATTAATGGTAAACCCTAGTTTTTAGTGTTTTAATGTCTAATCTTACCGTTTTAATTTATTGACATAACTGCACGACTCGATTCTCAATTAACAGTGGTAAGATAATCGTTGCAAAGAATCCTGCTCAAACTTTAGTGAAAGACGGGTTTAACTCTGCATTGTTGCGAGAGTTTATATTGTTTGTTGAAGGCAATTGTAGTGACCTGCAATACAAGTACCATTCAATTGAGTTTAGTTATATGTCTTGTGTTTCTGTCTCTGCCCTAGGTTTTCTATATTTTGCATGTGTAGTGCATCATGACATAAGACATTGTTACGTGTACCGTGATGAGCTTTCGTGCAAGACTGCTGTGTGTATTTTTTACATGGAACATTTGATCAGACTTTGACTTTTTGACTCCTGACCTACATGTATGCACGTTGGGTGTGTCATCATGTTGCAGTGTGTTCCTCGGTATATTACCTTGACCTCAAAATATAATTTTCAATTGACCTTGCTTCTGAATATGTGGCATGTAGATGTATTGTCATAAGATGATGAGTATATTGGCACAAGAAACTTCATGTGAGCTTGACCTTTGCCCTCAATGAAAACCTTGTATATTTTGTTTGAATTGAATGGAGAATTAACTGTATGATTGGCACTCGTACCACATCTTCTATATATTAGATATATAGATATATTGTTAGTTTTGTGTACCACGATGACCCTTTTCTCAAAATCCGCTTCGTATTTTTTTTTACAAGGATCTCTTGACCAGACTATGACTTTTTGACTCTTGACCTTTGCATATTGGGTGTGTCTCTTGGTATGATTACCTAGACGTCAAGTCAGGAGTCTGGTTTTTGTTCTTCTTGTATGTTTTTAATTGTAAGTTTATTTTATGATTTGGAGTTTAAACTGGTACACATTTTGTTAAGGGCCATCTGAAGCCCGCCTCTGGGCGAGGGATTTTCTCGCCTTGTTGAAGACCCATTAGTGGCCTTTGACTGCTTTCTACTCTTTTGACATGATTACTGTCTCTTTTACACATTCCACATTTCCATTCTCAATTTTTAAGAATGTTTGGTTTAGATGAAACTAAATCCTTTAATTTCCGTGAATATCATATCAAGTAAGAAAATTTACTGCTTCAGTAGCATCATGTGCTGCAGTGTGATAGATAATGCAAAATGTTTCAATCATTTTACCTTAGATTTTATTTCATTGACATGTAGGTATGGATAGTCTGCTTTTACATCTTAAAAATTCACACAGAAGGTATACGCATATCAATAAACTGAACTCAATGCTAAGAACCTTTAAAGTACACTTAGACAGAGAGCTCAAACTAGTGAAACACTTTGTTAAGTTGGTCACATTTAACTTGAAATATCACTGTCTGTTACCAAACTGCACCGAGATCCTGAAAAAAAATGTGCAAGTTAAGTCTATTTAAAGAAGAATTCAATGGAAGTAAATAAGCTGATTACTGAAATAAATGTAGAATATGTCTATTAACCACAGATGCCCCTGCTTGTGACAAAAATAATTAAACTTCCACATATAGATGCAGGATTCGCGTAATTTTGACCGTTTTGTGACCATAAACATTGTGAATAAGTTAGAAAACATTTGGTTGAGGCAAATGAAAGTTCAAGAACGGAAACAACAGATTTAGCAGTTTTCCTATCTCAAGGCTCCGGGTTGACATTTGTATCATTGGTACTCGTACCACAACTTTTTACATCTAAAATCTCATGAACAGTGACGCCATCGGGACCAAATATCGAACTTAATAGATCTGTGTCATGGGGTAATGTGAATCGCGTATAAGGTTCCTAACATTTGATTGAGTCAGACTTATTTAAGAGATAGGAAACAAAAGAGTCAGCACTTCTTATGTTTTTAAAGGGACATGATAACTCTTGAACGGTAAAAGTGACACTTAAAAATTTCAAATTTGATTTTGTGTTGAGGTGGGGATCCCGCTTACATGTTCAACCCCGCCTTATTCGGAATATATGTGCCTTTGGTAAGTCAGGAGCCTGTAATTCAATGGTTGTCGTTTTTTATGTGTTACATACTTGTTTTTCGTTCATTTTTTGTACATAAATTTGTTCGTTTATTTTCTCGTTTGAATATTGTTTTACAATGTCATTTCAGTGCCTTTTATTGCTGACTATATGCGGTATTGACTTTGCTTATTGTTGAAAGCTGTATATGACCTATAGTTGTTAGTGTTTATGTCATCTGGTCTTTTGTGGAGAGTTCTCATTGGCACTCATACCACATAAGGTCACTAACATGTTTAACCCCGCCTTATTTTATATGTACGTGCCTATCTTGTTTTTCGTTAATTTTTCATAAATTAGACCGTTTGTTTTCTCGTTTGAATTGTTTTACATTGTCATGTCAGTGCCTTTAATAGCTGACTTTGCTCATTGTTGAAGACCGTGTGGTGACCAAGGCTACATTGTATAGTTGTTAATTTCTGTGTCATTTAGTCTCTTGTGGAGAGTTCTCATTGGCACTCGTGCACCTGCTTCTTTTATATATTGTGTATAAGTTTTGTAGTATTTGGAGCATTTACGGCCTTCAACAATGAGCGAAACCAAATGCATTATATTTAGAAGTTGCTTTAAAAAATATGTAAAATGAAGCATTTTCGACCTTCACCAATGAGCTAATAGCAACTGTTGCTTAAAGAGTGTTTCGATGGAAGTCGCGAATTTCTGTATTCTTCCCATTATCATGTCATTGGTCTGTATTCTTTATTTTTGTTTAATCATTTTGTTTAAATTTCTTTATACTTTATCCCCCTTTTAGCCTCTATTTTTTATATTGGGGTATAACAGCGTATAGTATGCATTTACAGTTTAAGATGCCATAAATAAATTAATATAACTTCTGACACTACAAATTCTGTTAATAAGATATTTATTTAGGCGCTCCTTATAAATAACATGATAAGAATCAATCAAGTTCATATGGACAGGTTACTCTGACATTTTTCTATAAATAGAGAATCAGGTGAAAGCTGCATTGGTTCTTATTATAGGACATTAATCAAGACCAGGTCAAAAATAATGCATAATTAGTAAAGGTTGAATCTAGTGCATTTGGTTACTATGCAATTATTCTAAAAATAGTAAAATCACGTGAAGGCCGCGTGGAGTCTGCATGCACAAAGCGTGATAGATATTGTTCGGAACCAAATTGCGTTCTGAAATTCTCTTGACTTTTTATTACTTTAACGTATTCCCAATCATTTATTTATTTAGTATATTGATATATAATAAAGCCTGACGAAAGTTCATTCGGTTGTTTCGGGATTGTTCTTAAATACTCGGATACATCGGGATTTTTCAATCTCAAAATTCTGAAAATCAAGTGAAGGCTGCTTGGAGTTTGCATGCAGCAAAAAAAAGTGAAACCTTTTGGGGAACAACGTAAAAGTAGCATGTTCTGACAGAATATTAGACTTAAGTGAAATGTTTTTGACATTTCTTTTGAAAAAGGTCAAAATGGCTGCCGTTGATATGGACACAGCAAAATTTGAAAAGTGAAGCATTTACGGTCCTTCAACAATGAGAAAAATCAAATGCATTATATTTAGTTAGAATTTGTTTAAAAAATATGAAAAGTGAAGCATTTACGGCCTTCAACAATGAGCGAAACCAAATGCATTATATTTAGAAGTTGCTTTAAAAAATATGTAAAATGAAGCATTTTCGACCTTCACCAATGAGCTAATAGCAACTGTTGCTTAAAGAGTGTTTCGATGGAAGTCGCGAATTTCTGTATTCTTCCCATTATCATGTCATTGGTCTGTATTCTTTATTTTTGTTTAATCATTTTGTTTAAATTTCTTTATACTTTATCACCCTTTTAGCCTCTATTTTTTATATTGGGGTATAACAGCGTATAGTATGCATTTACAGTTTAAGATGCCATAAATAAATTAATATAACTTCTGACACTACAAATTCTGTTAATAAGATATTTATTTAGGCGCTCCTTATAAATAACATGATAAGAATCAATCAAGTTCATATGGACAGGTTACTCTGACATTTTTCTATAAATAGAGAATCAGGTGAAAGCTGCATTGGTTCTTATTATAGGACATTAATCAAGACCAGGTCAAAAATAATGCATAATTAGTAAAGGTTGAATCTAGTGCATTTGGTTACTATGCAATTATTCTAAAAATAGTAAAATCACGTGAAGGCCGCGTGGAGTCTGCATGCACAAAGCGTGATAGATATTGTTCGGAACCAAATTGCGTTCTGAAATTCTCTTGACTTTTTATTACTTTAACGTATTCCCAATCATTTATTTATTTAGTATATTGATATATAATAAAGCCTGACGAAAGTTCATTCGGTTGTTTCGGGATTGTTCTTAAATACTCGGATACATCGGGATTTTTCAATCTCAAAATTCTGAAAATCAAGTGAAGGCTGCTTGGAGTTTGCATGCAGCAAAAAAAAGTGAAACCTTTTGGGGAACAACGTAAAAGTAGCATGTTCTGACAGAATATTAGACTTAAGTGAAATGTTTTTGACATTTCTTTTGAAAAAGGTCAAAATGGCTGCCGTTGATATGGACACAGCAAAATTTGAAAAGTGAAGCATTTACGGTCCTTCAACAATGAGAAAAATCAAATGCATTATATTTAGTTAGAATTTGTTAAAAAAATATGAAAAGTGAAGCATTTACGGCCTTCAACAATGAGCGAAACCAAATGCATTATATTTAGAAGTTGCTTTAAAAAATATGTAAAATGAAGCATTTTCGACCTTCACCAATGAGCTAATAGCAACTGTTGCTTAAAGAGTGTTTCGATGGAAGTCGCGAATTTCTGTATTCTTCCCATTATCATGTCATTGGTCTGTATTCTTTATTTTTGTTTAATCATTTTGTTTAAATTTCTTTATACTTTATCACCCTTTTAGCCTCTATTTTTTATATTGGGGTATAACAGCGTATGGTATGCATTTACAGTTTAAGATGCCATAAATAAATTAATATAACTTCTGACACTACAAATTCTGTTAATAAGATATTTATTTAGGCGCTCCTTATAAATAACATGATAAGAATCAATCAAGTTCATATGGACAGGTTACTCTGACATTTTTCTATAAATAGAGAATCAGGTGAAAGCTGCATTGGTTCTTATTATAGGACATTAATCAAGACCAGGTCAAAAATAATGCATAATTAGTAAAGGTTGAATCTAGTGCATTTGGTTACTATGCAATTATTCTAAAAATAGTAAAATCACGTGAAGGCCGCGTGGAGTCTGCATGCACAAAGCGTGATAGATATTGTTCGGAACCAAATTGCGTTCTGAAATTCTCTTGACTTTTTATTACTTTAACGTATTCCCAATCATTTATTTATTTAGTATATTGATATATAATAAAGCCTGACGAAAGTTCATTCGGTTGTTTCGGGATTGTTCTTAAATACTCGGATACATCGGGATTTTTCAATCTCAAAATTCTGAAAATCAAGTGAAGGCTGCTTGGAGTTTGCATGCAGCAAAAAAAAAGTGAAACCTTTGGGGGAACAACGTAAAAGTAGCATGTTCTGACAGAATATTAGACTTAAGTGAAATGTTTTTGACATTTCTTTTGAAAAAGGTCAAAATGGCTGCCGTTGATATGGACACAGCAAAATTTGAAAAGTGAAGCATTTACGGTCCTTCAACAATGAGAAAAATCAAATGCATTATATTTAGTTAGAATTTGTTTAAAAAATATGAAAAGTGAAGCATTTACGGCCTTCAACAATGAGCGAAACCAAATGCATTATATTTAGAAGTTGCTTTAAAAAATATGTAAAATGAACCATTTTCGACCTTCACCAATGAGCTAATAGCAACTGTTGCTTAAAGAGTGTTTCGATGGAAGTCGCGAATTTCTGTATTCTTCCCATTATCATGTCATTGGTCTGTATTCTTATTTTTGTTTAATCATTTTGTTTAAATTTCTTTATACTTTATCACCCTTTTAGCCTCTATTTTTTATATTGGGGTATAACAGCGTATAGTATGCATTTACAGTTTAAGATGCCATAAATAAATTAATATAACTTCTGACACTACAAATTCTGTTAATAAGATATTTATTTAGGCGCTCCTTATAAATAACATGATAAGAATCAATCAAGTTCATATGGACAGGTTACTCTGACATTTTTCTATAAATAGAGAATCAGGTGAAAGCTGCATTGGTTCTTATTATAGGACATTAATCAAGACCAGGTCAAAAATAATGCATAATTAGTAAAGGTTGAATCTAGTGCATTTGGTTACTATGCAATTATTCTAAAAATAGTAAAATCACGTGAAGGCCGCGTGGAGTCTGCATGCACAAAGCGTGATAGATATTGTTCGGAACCAAATTGCGTTCTGAAATTCTCTTGACTTTTTATTACTTTAACGTATTCCCAATCATTTATTTATTTAGTATATTGATATATAATTAAATATCAGTCACTCCTTCGAATTTTTTTTAAAAGTACTTTTGCTTTTCCAAAAAAGCTGCACTAAACACATTATAAACTCCTTCTGTATGAAGACTAGACCCGTAGGACGCTTGAATCCAAAGCTTATCTCCTCGTGACAGTGCCACGTTTACTGTCTGCGATGCCATGTCATATCCTCCTGCGAATAGCATACCAAAATCTGTCCATTTTTCATTAGGTCAAGATAAGATCCCTTGCCAGGTGAAGACATCATAGACGCAGACACAGAGTAAGCACCGGACGTTTTAACACTAAACACACCCGTATAGGAATTGTAACAGTTTCCGATATTAGCAAGAACTCTGTTGTATTTGACAATTCCTCCAGATGACAATGTTGCACCATTTCTAGACAATGTAGCTGTAAAGGCAGTATAACCTGCTCCTGAAAATAGAATTGGTAATCTTTTGTATAATAAACAAATATAGTACATATCATTAAGCATGCACACACATATGTTATATATAATAAAAATGTATCCCTATCTGTAAGAATTTGACACAGCAATCAGTCATTTTAAATGTAAAAACTATACTCACTTGAACAGATACTTCCAACTAATACAAGAAAGATAACCTTGAAATACATTTCTAACGGTGAGATTGAAGCGTTGTGTTGTTGAAACTCTACTTCATATATTATATGTATACGTAATGCATTGCATGTCACTCTTTGCATATTTATATTCGGTTTCAATATAATTATCAGTTCGTGTCATCCGTGTGGAAAGGTCAGGTTAACTTTCATGTCGCTCTTTAACCAGCTTTCGGGGGGAAATCAATGCAATTACAGGTGTTTATACTTGATCTTGTTCATCAGCAACGTAAAAATAAGTCAGGGCATGGTTGTTAAAAAATGAATTTTTCGATTTTGTGTTGCTACATAACATATTCGAGGCACAAGAATAATAATTCATCATACTGCGTTTTTACTCACTTTACTAACCCTTGCTGCTGTGCATTAGTCATGAGGAGAATCACTATTGGAGTAATCTCATGTATCTGTAGCTAGTTCTAAAGGATCTCCCCTTGATGACCATTGCATTGTTGTGATGTAAAAGTCCCTCACTGCTGTGCACTGGTCATAAGGAGAACTACTGCAGAATGAGATACTATATTCCCGGTTCTATTTTTTTTTTGTTACTTTTTTTTTTGTTTCCGTATTAATAAACTGAATATAATATCCTTTAATATTAAATCGGCCTCATTATACTCAATGTCTCTTACCATAATTATATCCTACATTGCTCATATTATCAATTTATTATTGTGTATTACTTATTGTGTATTTCACTAATGTTTATATAATCATTGTATTATGATGTCTTTGTATCTTACCCGACAAGGGCCCATGATTGGTTTAATAAAATAATGTCTAATGTCTAATGTCATAGCAACATCCACTATAAAACTGCATAAATAGCTATTTATGTAAAAAATACATAAATAGAGGATGTTTATTTTCAAATTGGAATATGACTGCATGCATTGCATCACTCACAGTCTTGTCTGTCCTTTTGATAAGGTTCAACAAATGTAATATATAATATAATATGGGGGTGTGGCTCATAACAAGCAAAATATTAAATAAAAACGACATAAATATTGATTAACAGTACCAATCAAAATGTTATTATTTATTTTAGCATGATACGTTTTTCTCTTGATTGATTTCACGTCTGGGTTTTTTTGACACAATAATGACTACACTATCGCCCAAAACCATTCACATCACACGAGGTAGTCCCGATCATCAGAGGGTGATATCAAGCTTTGTTCAACGTCACATAGAATTGTCTCAACCAATACAATGTTTAATTCGCTATCACCATTTACAAACAGTCGAATACAAAGATATTTGTTCTAGGTATGTTTACTTTTGTAATTAAAAGTGGTGTTTTGTTGGTTCATTCAATCATGTTGCTCATATGTGTTGTAATTTGTAGATTAAAAGATCTGGCAATATATTACATTGTATTGTGTAATGCATTCGGTATACAGCAAAACAAATGTGATCTCATAATTAAATTTTGATCAGTGAAGTATGGAGAACAAACGAACCACACGGTTATTAAAAAAACAAAATCAACCGGTCGGAGAAAAAGATAAATCTGGAAAAGGAAATAGAGTAACAATTTCTCTAATTATGTATCCATTTTAACCGATTTTTATTATAACGACCAGTTGATAAATTTTGTAAAATCGTTGAACGTACAAACAATGTTAGTATCGCTTTAATGTTCCAGTAAATGGACACAAAAAAAACGTTTAATTTCGTTGTTGCAGAATATAAAGGAATTTTGGGGATATCATTGTTGGTAATACAAGATGAATATAACGTATCTTTATTGATTGAAATTCCGTTGTTTGGGACAGTTTCAATCATTCAGAATGATTTGGTGTGCTTTTTTTTTTTAAATATTACTGATAATGCCTTATATTATGATAGGCGGATTATTTTGGAAATAGTACAACGGAATTTCTAGTATGTAGTAAAGATATGTTACTAGTATTATGTCAAATATCCTGCTGTTATTGCATTACATGTCTTACCTTTAATTTGAGCTATTTCTACCTTCAGTGCTTTATTGTCATTTTCCAATGCATCTATTCTCCTTTGAACTATTTTGTACTCTGGAAACAAATCTAAAACAGTTTCTGTTCCCTGGCATATTACTAGTGCAAGAAAACATAATAATAGACATTGGGACTGCATTGTTTTAACTTCCACTCGAAACGATTGATACGAATGGGCACACTTATTCTTTTTATAGGCTTGAAGATTATAACAAACTACAGATGCTTCCTGTTTACGTCTCTTACATGTAAATGAATATTCATATCTACTTACATGTATCAATATCAAGTATAAATCACATCCTTTAAGAATGAAACCAATTTGTTTGTTTTCTATTGTATGCCTCTGTTTTATGTGAACATTTTTATTTTTCTCATGACCAAATTGGTTTCAGAAACACGTAAAAATGCCCTGTAAATGTAAAAAAAATCTCTTCAAACTAATGTTAATTTGAGGGGGAGAAAATAGTCTTATTTAACATTCTACTTTGATATATCTATTGTAACCGAATCACTTCAATATTTGATTATCAGATTCCATGCCATTCTTATGAAAATCTATGGCTTTTGTCGTCCACTTATGATTTTTTTATTTGTCCACTTTGTGTATCCTTGCTTTTTTCAAATTGTTGCTAACCAATATTGGAAATATGTATCACAATAGCGTAATGGAAGGAAATTTTGCAACCCCAACGACATTCTTAAAGGATGTGATTTATACTTGATATTGATACATGTAAGTAGATATGAATATTCATTTACATGTAAGAGACGTAAACAGGAAGCATCTGTAGTTTGTTATAATCTTCAAGCCTATAAAAAGAATAAGTGTGCCCATTCGTATCAATCGTTTCGAGTGGAAGTTAAAACAATGCAGTCCCAATGTCTATTATTATGTTTTCTTGCACTAGTAATATGCCAGGGAACAGAAACTGTTTTAGATTTGTTTCCAGAGTACAAAATAGTTCAAAGGAGAATAGATGCATTGGAAAATGACAATAAAGCACTGAAGGTAGAAATAGCTCAAATTAAAGGTAAGACATGTAATGCAATAACAGCAGGATATTTGACATAATACTAGTAACATATCTTTACTACATACTAGAAATTCCGTTGTACTATTTCCAAAATAATCCGCCTATCATAATATAAGGCATTATCAGTAATATTTAAAAAAAAAAAGCACACCAAATCATTCTGAATGATTGAAACTGTCCCAAACAACGGAATTTCAATCAATAAAGATACGTTATATTCATCTTGTATTACCAACAATGATATCCCCAAAATTCCTTTATATTCTGCAACAACGAAATTAAACGTTTTTTTTGTGTCCATTTACTGGAACATTAAAGCGATACTAACATTGTTTGTACGTTCAACGATTTTACAAAATTTATCAACTGGTCGTTATAATAAAAATCGGTTAAAATGGATACATAATTAGAGAAATTGTTACTCTATTTCCTTTTCCAGATTTATCTTTTTCTCCGACCGGTTGATTTTGTTTTTTTAATAACCGTGTGGTTCGTTTGTTCTCCATACTTCACTGATCAAAATTTAATTATGAGATCACATTTGTTTTGCTGTATACCGAATGCATTACACAATACAATGTAATATATTGCCAGATCTTTTAATCTACAAATTACAACACATATGAGCAACATGATTGAATGAACCAACAAAACACCACTTTTAATTACAAAAGTAAACATACCTAGAACAAATATCTTTGTATTCGACTGTTTGTAAATGGTGATAGCGAATTAAACATTGTATTGGTTGAGACAATTCTATGTGACGTTGAACAAAGCTTGATATCACCCTCTGATGATCGGGACTACCTCGTGTGATGTGAATGGTTTTGGGCGATAGTGTAGTCATTATTGTGTCAAAAAAACCCAGACGTGAAATCAATCAAGAGAAAAACGTATCATGCTAAAATAAATAATAACATTTTGATTGGTACTGTTAATCAATATTTATGTCGTTTTTATTTAATATTTTGCTTGTTATGAGCCACACCCCCATATTATATTATATATTACATTTGTTGAACCTTATCAAAAGGACAGACAAGACTGTGAGTGATGCAATGCATGCAGTCATATTCCAATTTGAAAATAAACATCCTCTATTTATGTATTTTTTACATAAATAGCTATTTATGCAGTTTTATAGTGGATGTTGCTATGACATTAGACATTAGACATTATTTTATTAAACCAATCATGGGCCCTTGTCGGGTAAGATACAAAGACATCATAATACAATGATTATATAAACATTAGTGAAATACACAATAAGTAATACACAATAATAAATTGATAATATGAGCAATGTAGGATATAATTATGGTAAGAGACATTGAGTATAATGAGGCCGATTTAATATTAAAGGATATTATATTCAGTTTATTAATACGGAAACAAAAAAAAAAAGTAACAAAAAAAAAATAGAACCGGGAATATAGTATCTCATTCTGCAGTAGTTCTCCTTATGACCAGTGCACAGCAGTGAGGGACTTTTACATCACAACAATGCAATGGTCATCAAGGGGAGATCCTTTAGAACTAGCTACAGATACATGAGATTACTCCAATAGTGATTCTCCTCATGACTAATGCACAGCAGCAAGGGTTAGTAAAGTGAGTAAAAACGCAGTATGATGAATTATTATTCTTGTGCCTCGAATATGTTATGTAGCAACACAAAATCGAAAAATTCATTTTTTAACAACCATGCCCTGACTTATTTTTACGTTGCTGATGAACAAGATCAAGTATAAACACCTGTAATTGCATTGATTTCCCCCCGAAAGCTGGTTAAAGAGCGACATGAAAGTTAACCTGACCTTTCCACACGGATGACACGAACTGATAATTATATTGAAACCGAATATAAATATGCAAAGAGTGACATGCAATGCATTACGTATACATATAATATATGAAGTAGAGTTTCAACAACACAACGCTTCAATCTCACCGTTAGAAATGTATTTCAAGGTTATCTTTCTTGTATTAGTTGGAAGTATCTGTTCAAGTGAGTATAGTTTTTACATTTAAAATGACTGATTGCTGTGTCAAATTCTTACAGATAGGGATACATTTTTATTATATATAACATATGTGTGTGCATGCTTAATGATATGTACTATATTTGTTTATTATACAAAAGATTACCAATTCTATTTTCAGGAGCAGGTTATACTGCCTTTACAGCTACATTGTCTAGAAATGGTGCAACATTGTCATCTGGAGGAATTGTCAAATACAACAGAGTTCTTGCTAATATCGGAAACTGTTACAATTCCTATACGGGTGTGTTTAGTGTTAAAACGTCCGGTGCTTACTCTGTGTCTGCGTCTATGATGTCTTCACCTGGCAAGGGATCTTATCTTGACCTAATGAAAAATGGACAGATTTTGGTATCGCTATTCGCAGGAGGATATGACATGGCATCGCAGACAGTAAACGTGGCACTGTCACGAGGAGATAAGCTTTGGATTCAAGCGTCCTACGGGTCTAGTCTTCATACAGAAGGAGTTTATAATGTGTTTAGTGCAGCTTTTTTGGAAAAGCAAAAGTACTTTTAAAAAAAATTCGAAGGAGTGACTGATATTTAATTATATATCAATATACTAAATAAATAAATGATTGGGAATACGTTAAAGTAATAAAAAGTCAAGAGAATTTCAGAACGCAATTTGGTTCCGAACAATATCTATCACGCTTTGTGCATGCAGACTCCACGCGGCCTTCACGTGATTTTACTATTTTTAGAATAATTGCATAGTAACCAAATGCACTAGATTCAACCTTTACTAATTATGCATTATTTTTGACCTGGTCTTGATTAATGTCCTATAATAAGAACCAATGCAGCTTTCACCTGATTCTCTATTTATAGAAAAATGTCAGAGTAACCTGTCCATATGAACTTGATTGATTCTTATCATGTTATTTATAAGGAGCGCCTAAATAAATATCTTATTAACAGAATTTGTAGTGTCAGAAGTTATATTAATTTATTTATGGCATCTTAAACTGTAAATGCATACTATACGCTGTTATACCCCAATATAAAAAATAGAGGCTAAAAGGGAGATAAAGTATAAAGAAATTTAAACAAAATGATTAAACAAAAATAAAGAATACAGACCAATGACATGATAATGGGAAGAATACAGAAATTCGCGACTTCCATCGAAACACTCTTTAAGCAACAGTTGCTATTAGCTCATTGGTGAAGGTCGAAAATGCTTCATTTTACATATTTTTTAAAGCAACTTCTAAATATAATGCATTTGGTTTCGCTCATTGTTGAAGGCCGTAAATGCTTCACTTTTCATATTTTTTAAACAAATTCTAACTAAATATAATGCATTTGATTTTTCTCATTGTTGAAGGACCGTAAATGCTTCACTTTTCAAATTTTGCTGTGTCCATATCAACGGCAGCCATTTTGACCTTTTTCAAAAGAAATGTCAAAAACATTTCACTTAAGTCTAATATTCTGTCAGAACATGCTACTTTTACGTTGTTCCCCCAAAGGTTTCACTTTTTTTTGCTGCATGCAAACTCCAAGCAGCCTTCACTTGATTTTCAGAATTTTGAGATTGAAAAATCCCGATGTATCCGAGTATTTAAGAACAATCCCGAAACAACCGAATGAACTTTCGTCAGGCTTTATTATATATCAATATACTAAATAAATAAATGATTGGGAATACGTTAAAGTAATAAAAAGTCAAGAGAATTTCAGAACGCAATTTGGTTCCGAACAATATCTATCACGCTTTGTGCATGCAGACTCCACGCGGCCTTCACGTGATTTTACTATTTTTAGAATAATTGCATAGTAACCAAATGCACTAGATTCAACCTTTACTAATTATGCATTATTTTTGACCTGGTCTTGATTAATGTCCTATAATAAGAACCAATGCAGCTTTCACCTGATTCTCTATTTATAGAAAAATGTCAGAGTAACCTGTCCATATGAACTTGATTGATTCTTATCATGTTATTTATAAGGAGCGCCTAAATAAATATCTTATTAACAGAATTTGTAGTGTCAGAAGTTATATTAATTTATTTATGGCATCTTAAACTGTAAATGCATACTATACGCTGTTATACCCCAATATAAAAAATAGAGGCTAAAAGGGTGATAAAGTATAAAGAAATTTAAACAAAATGATTAAACAAAAATAAAGAATACAGACCAATGACATGATAATGGGAAGAATACAGAAATTCGCGACTTCCATCGAAACACTCTTTAAGCAACAGTTGCTATTAGCTCATTGGTGAAGGTCGAAAATGGTTCATTTTACATATTTTTTAAAGCAACTTCTAAATATAATGCATTTGGTTTCGCTCATTGTTGAAGGCCGTAAATGCTTCACTTTTCATATTTTTAAAACAAATTCTAACTAAATATAATGCATTTGATTTTTCTCATTGTTGAAGGACCGTAAATGCTTCACTTTTCAAATTTTGCTGTGTCCATATCAACGGCAGCCATTTTGACCTTTTTCAAAAGAAATGTCAAAAACATTTCACTTAAGTCTAATATTCTGTCAGAACATGCTACTTTTACGTTGTTCCCCCAAAGGTTTCACTTTTTTTTGCTGCATGCAAACTCCAAGCAGCCTTCACTTGATTTTCAGAATTTTGAGATTGAAAAATCCCGATGTATCCGAGTATTTAAGAACAATCCCGAAACAACCGAATGAACTTTCGTCAGGCTTTATTATATATCAATATACTAAATAAATAAATGATTGGGAATACGTTAAAGTAATAAAAAGTCAAGAGAATTTCAGAACGCAATTTGGTTCCGAACAATATCTATCACGCTTTGTGCATGCAGACTCCACGCGGCCTTCACGTGATTTTACTATTTTTAGAATAATTGCATAGTAACCAAATGCACTAGATTCAACCTTTACTAATTATGCATTATTTTTGACCTGGTCTTGATTAATGTCCTATAATAAGAACCAATGCAGCTTTCACCTGATTCTCTATTTATAGAAAAATGTCAGAGTAACCTGTCCATATGAACTTGATTGATTCTTATCATGTTATTTATAAGGAGCGCCTAAATAAATATCTTATTAACAGAATTTGTAGTGTCAGAAGTTATATTAATTTATTTATGGCATCTTAAACTGTAAATGCATACTATACGCTGTTATACCCCAATATAAAAAATAGAGGCTAAAAGGGTGATAAAGTATAAAGAAATTTAAACAAAATGATTAAACAAAAATAAAGAATACAGACCAATGACATGATAATGGGAAGAATACAGAAATTCGCGACTTCCATCGAAACACTCTTTAAGCAACAGTTGCTATTAGCTCATTGGTGAAGGTCGAAAATGGTTCATTTTACATATTTTTTAAAGCAACTTCTAAATATAATGCATTTGGTTTCGCTCATTGTTGAAGGCCGTAAATGCTTCACTTTTCATATTTTTAAAACAAATTCTAACTAAATATAATGCATTTGATTTTTCTCATTGTTGAAGGACCGTAAATGCTTCACTTTTCAAATTTTGCTGTGTCCATATCAACGGCAGCCATTTTGACCTTTTTCAAAAGAAATGTCAAAAACATTTCACTTAAGTCTAATATTCTGTCAGAACATGCTACTTTTACGTTGTTCCCCCAAAGGTTTCACTTTTTTTTGCTGCATGCAAACTCCAAGCAGCCTTCACTTGATTTTCAGAATTTTGAGATTGAAAAATCCCGATGTATCCGAGTATTTAAGAACAATCCCGAAACAACCGAATGAACTTTCGTCAGGCTTTATTATATATCAATATACTAAATAAATAAATGATTGGGAATACGTTAAAGTAATAAAAAGTCAAGAGAATTTCAGAACGCAATTTGGTTCCGAACAATATCTATCACGCTTTGTGCATGCAGACTCCACGCGGCCTTCACGTGATTTTACTATTTTTAGAATAATTGCATAGTAACCAAATGCACTAGATTCAACCTTTACTAATTATGCATTATTTTTGACCTGGTCTTGATTAATGTCCTATAATAAGAACCAATGCAGCTTTCACCTGATTCTCTATTTATAGAAAAATGTCAGAGTAACCTGTCCATATGAACTTGATTGATTCTTATCATGTTATTTATAAGGAGCGCCTAAATAAATATCTTATTAACAGAATTTGTAGTGTCAGAAGTTATATTAATTTATTTATGGCATCTTAAACTGTAAATGCATACTATACGCTGTTATACCCCAATATAAAAAATAGAGGCTAAAAGGGTGATAAAGTATAAAGAAATTTAAACAAAATGATTAAACAAAAATAAAGAATACAGACCAATGACATGATAATGGGAAGAATACAGAAATTCGCGACTTCCATCGAAACACTCTTTAAGCAACAGTTGCTATTAGCTCATTGGTGAAGGTCGAAAATGGTTCATTTTACATATTTTTTAAAGCAACTTCTAAATATAATGCATTTGGTTTCGCTCATTGTTGAAGGCCGTAAATGCTTCACTTTTCATATTTTTAAAACAAATTCTAACTAAATATAATGCATTTGATTTTTCTCATTGTTGAAGGACCGTAAATGCTTCACTTTTCAAATTTTGCTGTGTCCATATCAACGGCAGCCATTTTGACCTTTTTCAAAAGAAATGTCAAAAACATTTCACTTAAGTCTAATATTCTGTCAGAACATGCTACTTTTACGTTGTTCCCCCAAAGGTTTCACTTTTTTTTGCTGCATGCAAACTCCAAGCAGCCTTCACTTGATTTTCAGAATTTTGAGATTGAAAAATCCCGATGTATCCGAGTATTTAAGAACAATCCCGAAACAACCGAATGAACTTTCGTCAGGCTTTATTATATATCAATATACTAAATAAATAAATGATTGGGAATACGTTAAAGTAATAAAAAGTCAAGAGAATTTCAGAACGCAATTTGGTTCCGAACAATATCTATCACGCTTTGTGCATGCAGACTCCACGCGGCCTTCACGTGATTTTACTATTTTTAGAATAATTGCATAGTAACCAAATGCACTAGATTCAACCTTTACTAATTATGCAACATTTTCGAATAATTCTCTAGAAAATATTTCAATACGTTCTAAAATTTATATTGTAAATATACACACTGCAGTTATTAATAGATAAATAAAAAAATAACTTGTACCCTTTAATACATCCAATCACAGCGTTCTTAAGTTGACTTCCTACGCCCTGTCTTGGGTACACAAAAGGCCAACCTAATGCTGGGAAAATGTAATACTACCGTTTTCCCTATACATCAAACATCATGAAATTGAATATTTTGTCCAGAACTATACGAATGAAAATTATAATAGATCCAAATTTTATTCAGATTGTACTATAAAGAAACCAAAGTTTTTTTTCCGATTTATTTACATAAACTTATTAAATCAAAATTACTATTATATGTAGACCTTCATTACATAAAACAATGGAAATAACATTGTATATTGATATAAACGATAAAACTTGTAAATATTAAATAAATATTAACTATTTTTGTTTTATTAATAATTTCTATTTTAGCGATAAGAACATAAATAAACGCATTGATATGTTGGTTTAGTGCATTTTGATTGATTGTTGGCTGTTTAACGTCAAGTGGCAAATATTTCATGCATGTTCAGGACGATAGTGTTTTATGTACCTTATACTTGGATAATCATTGTCGTAAAACAAATATTTTTACTTTGATTCTTTATAAAACTACATGTTAGTCAGCTTAAGCATACGTCAAAAATGACGGGAATGCGGTCAAAAAATGAGACAACCTAACGACAAAAATAGCATATGAATTTTGAACATTGCATTTTTCTATTATTTGATTAGTAGTTGGTTATAATCCAGCGGCAACTATCACATGAATATTCATGATAACCTGTTTATGTTATCTAAAAATTCCATGCTAGAACTAAACCGTCATTTTGTTTAATTTAAGACATGTTCACAAGCTTAGGTAACAGTTCGCTGGCAAAAACAGTCAACTAATCTTTCTTTTGACTTCCAAGTGGTTGTCGGGAAAGAAGCAATACGAATTTTAGTCTACCTTTGACCTAGCCTAATATCAAACCCACAAACTAAGGCACTGGAGATGAATGCATTACCACAAAAATTAAATCGGTTATATGATACTCTTTCTTGTTTCAAGAGGTAGACTTGTTTGCTCATCACTAGGGACCTTTCTTAAGTCTCAATATTAAAAACAGCACAGCTACTGAAAAGTTAAATCCATCCAATCTTTTCCAAATCAATTATTTTGTATAAGTAATCATTCCATAAAGTGACATTCTTTTACTGAGTCTTGTGGCACTTTTCGACACCAGTGGTCTCGCTCCGTTGGAGGTCATGCGTTTTCTCTCTAAAATCAAAACAATTCTTAAGTATAATGAATACCGGTAGTTGTATGAATACTTAAACTTATAATCTGAAGTACTTTCAGATTTGCACTGCATTGTAATAATTGTGTTTTGCATCGCTTAACATCAGGAAAACCTCGATGTTCTGTTGAAGAGAAAAAGAAACTTGCAATCACACTAGATTATGTTTCAGAGAAGGGAACAGCACTGCAAATCCCAAATTTTGTGGTGCAAAGTTGTGTACAGAAAACTTTAAGACAAGCGTCATTTAGGTTTCAATAGAAATACTTCTTTTCTGAGAAGCAATATACATGTTCCTGCACAACTTGTGTTTTATATAAACACATCACAACTGGTTCTTTTCAAGAGTTTGTGTTTGTTCCTTTTAAAAAGAACTCTCACATATTTACTGTTTAGTCCAGGTTATAACTAATACCATCAACCTCCGGTATGTTCTCTCAATTTTTAAAATTAAGATTTCAGTTTCCATTACAAATCGGCCGATTGTTATTAGATAAGTAGTATGATATTTTTCAATCCAAGACACAGCTAGAAGTAAAACAAATGCATTGTGTGCTCGGTTAGGTTGATATGTCACCTTGAGAGCTACAAAAAAAATTAATACTTCGATGTATGAGTAAAACGGACTTCAAAGTACCATTGCTATTGATATTTTTGTTTACAAAAAGAAAATTTCCTTTTCTGAACAGCACATTTATATCCCTATTATATTAGTATCATTTAATAAATTTATAAATATTTTCTATTCGACAGTATGAAAAATAGAGATACTTCCTTAAAATATTTGAATTTGTCTTTTAGAAAATGGACGGACATATTTTGGTTTAATTACTTGCGGAATTTAATGTTGTGTTTCACGACCAGTAAAGAAAACTGGATAAATTGGCCACTTTTTCAGGGATTCTGTTATTTTGTGGCCAATCATCTTTCCAATTGACTCGTTACAAATTGCTAGATAAATAAAGTATATACTAGTAGGTGTTAGACAGGGCATGCTTACGATTTTAAAGCAGCTGATAATATTTCTTCTGTTTATACCCACTTCTTCGCTCATAGGCAAAATATGAACATTGTCGGAAAATATAGAATTTATTTGTACAAGCTTTAAATCAGAACGAAAAGTAAGGCTCTGCGAGCTTTTATCTTGTTTCGTAGCGAGTATAAATGCATGTAGAAACTGACATAGTTAAACGCGGACCGCGAAGAGGACCCCAAAATGAACTATTACGTAAGGAAACTTTATTGATTTGTAAAACTTTTTGATTTATTACTTGTTGATTTGTAACTTGTAGTTTTTTTTTGAGAAACGGAACTTCCCATTGGCTGGCAGCGGTAACAATAACAATGACACATTTTCAAAAACGTGACTCAAACAAAGAAATAACATTTCACACATTAAGAAATGTAGAATTGCATGTAACGAACGAAGAAAATACGTCAACAAATTAAGAAATTGCATTTACACATTAAGAAGTTACATTTCACAAATCAAGAATTGTAGAAATTCATGTAACGGATGGAAAAACTACAAATTAAGAAATTACATTTTACAAATTTAGAAATTGCATGTTACAAATGAAGAAATTGGATATTACAAAATTAAGAAATGTTTAATTATGGCGGGTATTCCCTTTCATTAGCATAATGAGAGGACCCCAAAATGAACAGGATTGAATGTTTTATGTTTCAATACGCGTTGAAATGTGGTTAAGATAATTATATAATTATTGTGTTTGCTTGTAAGAATCGTCATTCGACACCCCACAGTCCTACATGCCCCCCCCGCCCCCCCAAAAAAAAACAAACAAACAACAACAAGTAATTAAATAATGTAAAACGACAAAATTAAAAAAAAACAGAATGACATGGTAGAACGAAGATTAGTACGGAATAGATTCTAAATAACGGAATTACACAAATTCTCTACCGACATTTAATATTCTTATTTCATAAAAAGAGGACACCATAAAACTCATTATGTTATTAAAAATATCATCTTTCATTGAATATACTTTTCCTTTGGGCTAGAAATTAATGTAAAGCTGACAACAATAACAGAATACAATATATGATAAATTGAGAATCTATTTCCTGATTTTACTTTTGACCATTTCCGAATCGTGCATTAAAGCACTGGATGATTCAACCCCATGAGTAGAGTATAACAGCCCTATTTTATCTGGATTGTATCTACCCTCCATCTGTACTTTTACGCCTAAGGTGGCTGCAACTATTCCTATATATATATATCTCGACTATAAATATATGTTTTTTTTATGAAAATGCTTCTTTCATTTGTGATGCTACATCAATTGAAATCATCTTAGAACCGCCACCTACATATTAATGCTAACATTTGCATGGATATTCTTCGTACGGAACATACCATTTTGAAACATTTGATCGTTTTGGATATGCCTTTTCCCACATGTATCCTGCATAAAGACCTACTCTTTTACTACTTTTCTGGTGTGATTTGATGTAAGTCAGAAGTTTTGGAAAGTTAACTATGTAATCGTCGTGCACTAAAAATGTGTATGGAGATTCCTTGCAATTGGTCACGGCCCAACTAAAACCCATGACTGTATTTATGGTATTATTTCTGTAGACGTCGACAAAATCTGCCTGAATTATATCTTTGTATCGTCTGCTTTCGATTGCAATGGACGATTCATGAAAGCTAAAAATCCTGGAATGAAAACGAGTATTACAGACGGAGGCAGATCCTTACAACACGTTGCACGAATAGCTTCACGATGTCCTATGTTTGAAACATAGGGTTTGACAACTATTCAAAGAAATGGGTCAGACACAGCTCCATTTAGTTTACAAATTTGTGTGGGGACTATTAAACACTGATCGATGCCACTGCTGGTGGACGTTTCGTCCCCGAGGGTATCACCAGCCCAGTAGTCAACATTTCGGTGTTGACATGAATATCAATAATGTGGTCATTTTTATAAATTTCCTGTTTACAAAACTTTGAATTTTTCGAAAAACTAAGGATTTTCTTATCCCAGGCATAGATTACCTTAGCCGTATTTGGCACAACTTTTTGGAATTTTGGATCCTCAATGCTCTTAAACTTTGTACTTGTTTGGCTTTATAAATATTTTGATATGAGCGTCACTGCTGAGACTTATGTAGACGAAACGCGCGTCTGGCGTACTAAATTATAATCCTGGTACCTTTGATAACTATATGGCTGTGAATTGACGATTTCACTGTCATTTTGACCATGCCAAGAACTGAGATTCTTGATATAAATTTGAAGTTCCTTTTCTAGTGTAAGGATATGTGTTGTCGAAATTAACATAGCATTATGGTGCGTGGATGTTTCACTGTGCAGTCCAATACAAAAGGTTGTCACTTTGACTATATTAGCCGCGAAAAATTTAATCAGCCATTTGCACATACTGTCGAATAACTCATATCAATTTAGACTTTCTGTTTACTCTTTCTGTAAATATAATAAAAACATTTAATTATGTAATGCATAAATTATTTACCATAATATATACATGCTAGTCGGTGTGTGTGTGTGTGTGTGTGTGTGTGTGTGTGTGTGTGTGAGAAAGAAAGAGTAGGAAGCTAATCGGCTTTTCATGTCATTCTTATTTTATTTTATTAATTCGAGCTGAGCGTATCAGTCTAGTTTGAAATAAGGTTTATTTTACATAACATGAATCATGTTCTCGTCCTGAATGTTACATGGTCCACTGATTGTTCTACTCCGCATTCTTAGCTCATCAATTTCTAATTCGATTTCATATCCCATGTAAATGTCATTGTTTGTCATATATCTTCAAACATTTCCCCGTATTTATATATTCTTGTTTTTTAAAATGCTTGTATTAGAGCGTTCTTGTTGAATTTTCTTCGGACGTACGACATTTAAAACATTTTAGTTTCATCCAGTAGCTGCAAGCCTGAAAACTGAATTGGGAAAAGATTTTGTAAAAATTTAAAGGTTGAATTGTATACCGAATGAATATTAAACTTTAATTTCAATGGATGTGAAAAAAGTTGAACATTGAAAGATAGAATAAATGTCAGGATGACTTTGAAAATACACATTTTGAACTGCTGAATATTGAAAACAACATAAATATCCAAATAAGAAACAAACTATTCAAGTAGATGTTTAACAGTGATATTTTTTCATCTTTAACATCGGTTATTAAATAAAACAACACGATTTCACAAATTTGAATGAAATAACAGGATCAATAAATAGAAAGTATAAATTATGTAAATTGAATAAATGAATAGAAAAAAAAAGAAAAAAATATAGTTGATATAAATCAAAAAAATGAATAAATATATTTAAAAAAATAAAAAAATAAACATAAATTACTATATCTATTTGTGAATTAGACATACTGAAAAGCGGAATATATTAAGTGCCAAAAATATTAATACCATATAACACATAGTTATCACAAAAGAAGAATCTAGTAAAAATTTCGTATCTTATTTGCGTAGGTAAAACATAACTTTAAAAAGGAAAATTGAGAATGGAAATATGGAATGTGTCAAAGAGGCAACAACCCGACCATAAAGCAGAAATCAGCCCAAGGACACCAATGGGTCTTCAACGAAGCGATCAAATCCCGCACCCGGAGGCGGGTTTCAGCTGGCCCCTAAACACAAATGTGAACTAGTTTAGTGAAAATGGACGTTACACTAAACTCCGAAACATATAAATGTCAGTAATACAGAGATTTCTTTTGTTAAAATCAAAAACGTTGTTACATACACGAGCGATTCGAACAAGTTGAGATATATAAACACCATAAGATGGTAACAATAGGAAATGAAAAATCATCTCTTTTATCGTAAATTTTGGCATTATGCTTTCCGTTAAAGATGTAGATACCAAGATCCAGTAAAGGGCAGTGTTCATTGTTAGTATTAGCTTTATTTAAAGTCAGTTCAGCAGGATAAACATGATCAACCTCTTTAGTGTACAAACTGAAGTCGTCATAATTAAGAGCCAATATATCATCCAAATATCGAAAAGTGTTTTTAAATTTTTGTATCATATGTTTTTTCGATGGGTCTTTGCTGATTTTAGTCATAAATTGTAACTCATAACAATACAGAAACACGTCCGCAACAAGTGGTGCACAGTTAGTCCCCTTTTGAATTCCGATAAGTTGACAATATACGGAATCTCCATAGCGAACAAAAATGTTATCTAGTAAAAATTCAAGTGCAGTTATCATATCAAAGCAGGTCCAATTGACATAGTTCTTTTGTTTGTTGTTACTAAAAAATGACATAAAAGAGTATGATCATATAAATTCGCATTCTGACTTGTTATATGACCATTTAATTAGGTGTGTGAATTTTTTCTTAATGAGATTATGAGGCAAAGTGGTATATAGGATAGAAAAATCAAAATTTTGAACAGATTCGAAATCACCAATATAAGCATGCAATTTATCAAGTACTTCCATCGAATTTTTGACACTCCAAAAGTAATTAATTCCACTATTTTCAAAGGCCTTATTTGAACAATTTATTACCAGGTTTTTGATTGTACCCAGATTAATAGGTAGAATAGACAGTTTAGTAGTGGAGCAATGGCTTGAAGACGAAATAAATCTATATTTGTAAGGTGTTTTTCGCAGCTTCGGAAGCCAGTACATAGTTGGAAATTTCATTGTATTCCAATTAATAATTGAAGGGGGCGATATTTAGGTCCTTTACTGAGAAATGATTTAAACCTTCGGTCATGGAGTGTCCATCTTAATAATGCCAATAGTTTTATAGTACAAAACATGTAATTAAAAAATTTCTTAAATAGAATTATCCCTTATTTTACTAGAACTTCAGTAATCAGTGGGCGATTTTTACTACACGAAGAAGTTCAGTCATCTAATTACAATGCCAACCGTACACGTCGTTGCAAATTTACAGTATACATAGGTCTTACAGGCTTTTTTAATTCCATAAAAGAACAGAAACAACACCATAACATTTTGATGTAAAATTATTAAATATATTTAGTTTAAACTTTTACAATTAAAGTAAAACAACTACAAAAAAAGTAAGTACAAGTTTAGGACAAACTTCTCCCCAAATGTCGTATAAACCAAAATATACAAAGACTGTCCCCAATTATTTTTGTAGTTTTTAACTAATCAGCATGAATTGATATGCAGGTTTATTTACAAAAACTGACCAGTCTGTATATTGGAGAAAATGTATTTATTCATCCCTTGTCAAATGCATAATCTCTCAAACATTTTAGAAAATTAACAGGCAGTAAAAAATAGTTCTAATGTATTGGAACCCTAGCAGATGATGAAGATGAAAAAGAAGGTCATCAAAGCTCCCAGCTGAGGGCATCTAGATTAGGAAGACTTTTTTACATTGGGCCGATGATAATGTGTTTGCCCATGATTACGGTCGTGTCTTAAAGTAGTAGTAAATAAGCTCATTACATTTACATCACTGCAGGCAGGACCAGACAAATTTCCTACTTCTTTGATGTTATATTTGCAACCATATGGCATTGCAGCACCTAGTTCCCTTATCCAGAAATTTTCGCTATCTTTTCGGAAAGGAATACTTAGTATAGGACTATTGGTGTGGTGATAAATTTCCATAGATGAAGAATGATCATCGTTTGGTTGATTAAAATGGTTATAAAGAACCCTGAATTGTTGATCTTTATTATCAGACCGGTGTTGATTCATCCTTTTACGCAAAGTTGAAAACCAAGCCCAAAATCAAAAACATAAAACACTGTTGGATTGAGAATATCAAAGAACACCAATAATTCAATTTTTGATGAAATCAGACAAAGTTTCATACTAGATCCAAACTTGGACCAACTTGAATAATGTGCCTAAAATTAAAAATCTAAATACATCCTTTGATTCAGCATATTAAAGAACCCAAAGATTTTATTATTTTTATTAATTGAACAAAGTTTAAATTTGGACCCTTTGGAATTTAATGTGGACCAGTTTGAAGACAAGCCCCAAATTTAAAAATCTAAATACACAATTACCAATAATTCAACATTGATGAAATCGAAGTTTAATTTTGGACCCTTTGGACCTTAAAATGGATCATTTCAGAAACAGGGCCCAAATGAAAATTCTAAATACTCGGTTAGAATCAGCATATTAAAGACTCAACAAGAATTCAAGACTTTGAATTAAACCCCGTTGAAATGGGTCAAGAAATAAGCAATGTATACAAAGTATTACAAAAGTATTGCTTTTGGTCCCTTTTAACTAAACCGTTCGGGTCATAACCCCTAAAATCAATCCTAAACTTTTATGGTATAACACCTTGTGGCACAATTAAATATCAATCCATAGACTTATACTCAAGTTATTGGCCAGAAACCAGAAACTCCAAGTTTGTTGGCCCCTTTTCGGCCCCTCATTATTAAACGGTTTAAGCCATGACCCCCAAAATCAATCCAAACCGTCCTTTAGAACTATGTAATATTGTTGTAAAAATTTCATAGAGATCCATAATCTTATTCAGAAGTTATTGTTCTGAAACAAGAAAAATGTCTCCTGTTGGCCCCTTATTACTTAACAGATACGACAATAACCCATAAAATCAATCCCAACCTTTCTTTTGTGGTATGGAACCTTGTGCTAAACTTTCATAGAGATCCATACACTTATACTCAAGTTATTGTCTGCGAACCAGAAAAAAATGCTTGTTGTTGGTCAATTTTGGCCACTAATTACAAAACTGCTACGAAAATAACCCCCAAAATCAATTCCAACCCTCCTATTGTGGTATGGAACCTTGTGCTAAAATTTCATAGAGATCCATACTTTTATACAAGTTATTTCCGGTGTCGATGATACACAGTGCATGGTCTTTCAAACGCGTGTATTTGATTGTTTCTGTAAATTCAGAAACGCGCTTCGGACGCACGAAATTGGCAAAAAAGTGTTATTTTCATCACGTAGCTGCAAGTCTGACAGCTGAATTGTGAGATGAATTTGGGAAAATTTACATGAAGAAGTTGAATACCAATGAACATTATTTTTTCATTTTAATGGATCTGTGCAAATTTGGAATATACAATGTTAGAATGAAACCAAAGTAAAAATGACTTTACAAATACAAATACAGATTTTGAACTGCTGAATATTGAAAATCAAATAAATATACAAATAAGAATCAAACTACATGTATAAAAGGGGATACTTAATCATGTTTTGTTCCTCCTCTTTAACATCGATTATTTAATAAAACAACAGGATTTTAACCCCAAAAAAACCAAGAACAATAAACAGAAATAGAAATAAAAATAAAGTGTGTTAGTCACAACTTATGATATATCTATGCTTGCATTAGACATACTGAAAATGGGAATATATAAAGTACAAATATACCGTATATCTTATTGTTTTCAAAACAGCAGAACCCAGTAAGACTTTATTATCTTTGTTGCGTCGGTAAAACATAACTTAACGTCTTAATAGTACAAAACATGTCATTAAAAATATTTCTTGAATAGAAAGATCCCTATGTCTTAGTTGAAAAGAGAACATCGTTGTCAACATAATGGAATTTGATGCGACTGTCATACAAGTGAGAGGTTTAGCTAGCTATAAAACCAGGTTCAATCCACCATTTTCTACATTAGAAAATGCCTGCACCAAGTCAGGAATATGACAGTTGTTATCCATTCGTTTGATGTGTTTGAGCTTTTGATTTTGCAATTTGATTAGGGACTTTCCGTTTTGAATTTTCCTCGGAGTTCAAGATTTTTGTGATTTTACTTTTGACAAACTTGTCATAATCACTGGGCGTTTTTTACTATAAGAAGAAGGACCATTCATTCATCTGATAACAATGCCAATCGTACACGTCGTTGCTAATTTACGGTATGCGTGGGTCTAACCGGCGTTTTAAATTCCAAACAGGAACAGAAATAATACCATAATATTATGACGTAACATTATAAAAATCGATTCCGTTTTGATCTCTTACATTGAAAGTACATAAAAATGTAAGTACAAATTTAGGACAGAATTCTCCCCAAATGTATCAACTAAAACGAACATACATGTAGATTGTTTCCAATTATATAAATGTAGTTTTTAACTAAAGCAGCAATTATGAATTTTCTAATTTACATCAGAATATTATGGTATTTTTCCATTCTTGTATGGAATTCTTTGAAAGAACTGTTAAGACCCACGCTTATACTGTGAATTAGCGATGATTTATTCGAATGGCAATGTCAGTTGTGCATTGATAAAAAAACCGAGTGTCTTTAAGAGGTATTGGCAGTCTGTTTATCTATAATGGTGTCGTTGTGAGTGACAGTCAATTAATATAAAACGAATGATGTGGCGATATGCGGTTTATTATTATCAGTTCAAATAGTGTTCAAAATAACCCTATACAAGTGCAATTACAAAAATAATCCTGCATTTATTATACAGACCCACAGAAATCATCACATACATTTGAATGGTACATATAAAATGTTATTTTACTTCATTGGAAGAAGGCTGATGAAATGCAATTATCAAAATTGAAAATAAAACAAAACACTTACAAAGTTTTCTGTAATTTCCTGCAGTTGTAATTGGTGATTGCATGTCGCGTCGAAGTACTTTTGAGACAGGTACATAACTATTTGCTTTGCTTTCCGGTTTTGAAAAGAAAACTATTTTTTTGGTAAACGAATTTAAACAAGAAATATAACGCAGTTATTTTTAACTAAACAATATTCAAAAGCAAGTATGACAGACATGAACCAACGACAACAACTGACCTACAGACTCCCGACTTGGGAAGGGCACATAATATAAAAACATGTTTGTGAGCACTCAACCCTCCCCTCACTTGGAACAGTGGTGTTATTTTTGTTCTCATGTTATGCTGTTAAACCACTGTCTCGGAAAGGGGGATGGAGAGGGGCACAAACATGTTGAACCCGCAATATTTTGAATGTGCCTGTCCCTAGTCAAGGCAATGTTGTATAATTGCCAACGAGACAATCCATAGAAATGAAGCGAAAGCAAATTAACACATGCGTATTTTTGTTTTAATTCGTATTCTGAACGAGACAATCCATAGAAATGAAGTGAAAGCAAGGTCGCCATAGTAGAATCATGATACTGCATTCAGTCTGTGTCGAGACAGTGTTAAAACTATAAATAAAGTATCACCGTATAAAGATTTTCTTTCAAACAATTAATGTATCCTTTTGTTTATTTTCTAACCCATATGATATATATATATATATATATATAGTGTCTAAAAATAGCAACAATCAACATTCAATCTATCTAGGTGTGGATCAGTTTGTTAATAAACTAATGCAGTTACTAAATTAAATTATATAAGTGTCTAAGAATGTAACTTTAACACACTAATGAGTGTTATAAAATTAGTTGTTATATTTTATATATTATTCACACAATATTTCGCTAAACAAATTAGCTTCATCGGGCGTGTGCATCTATCTAGGTGAAATCGGATGCATGACAAAAATATCTTTGTAGCTTGAGCTACACAAAGTTCGTGTAAAAGTTTAACATATTGATTGATGGTCTATATAAAACATATTTTTGTCGTTTATTGTACATAACAATTTTTAAGTCTTAACAAATAGTTGTTTTAGTTAAATAGAATGAAATTCATGATTTATTCCTTTGGTTTTGGGTAGAACTGTTTTTCGTCCCTCTCATTAAGTCCATCAGGTTCAAGAGTACGTAGCTGATGCATCCAGAACCTTTCTCTCTGTTTTCTTTTTTCGGTGTCCCAATTTTGGTTTACCTCAATTATTTGAAAGGTGATATTATCAAAAGTGTGTCCTGTTCTTAAGAGGTGTCTCGTAATTGGACAGTTTCTTCCTTTAGTATAGAACGACCGGTGATTGTTAAGTCTGATGTTGAATTTAGTTTCTGTTTCACCAACATACTGCAGCTTGCAAGTTCCGCAAGTAAGAATATAAATACTATTTTCCGTTTTGCAATTAGATGTAACATAGATGTTGTATCGCTGCTTTGTTACTGTGCTGCTGAAAGAGTGGCCAGTGTTAGCGGCTTTACAGCACTTACAATTGCTTCTACCGCATTGTTTGTAACACCCAAATTTTCTTGTTTCTTTACTTTTGATGTCACAAGTATGTCTTTGAGATTTTTGTATCTGCGATAGGCAATAATAGGAGGTGATGGAAAAATTTCTTTTAAGGAAGAGTCATTTTCGATAAGACGCCAGTGCTTTCGGATAGTAGATGAAATATTTGTCAAATCGGGATGGAAGGTTACAACAAACGGAATTCTATCTTCACGGGTCGTCTTATCTTTGTATTCCATGAGGCTAGCTCGATCTTTTTCTTGGGCTTTATCAAAAGCGTCTGTGATGTTTTTGGTTTTGTATCCTCTTGATTTCAGCTGTGTTTTTAGTTGTCCGAAACGATAGTTAAGTTTGGAATCCCAGGAGCAAATTCGCTTTAGTCTGATGGCTTGACTGTAAGGTATACTCCTGGAGCAGTGTTTCGGGTGACAACTTTTTGGAGAAAGGAACTGGTGTTTAACAGTTTTCTTTGTGTGAAGATCAGTTGTCATGACCCCGTTTTTTACAAATGTGGTGGTGTCGAGAAAAGCAATTTTCTCGCTTGAAAATCTAGATGTAAATTTAATTGAGTGATGGAACTGATTACAATGATCTAAGAAATCTTGCAAATGTTCTGCAGTATCGTTCCATTTCATGTCAATGTCATCAATAAAACGGAGCCATGACAAGGGTTTGTATGGCACACTCAAAAGGATGCGTTCTTCGAGATCCCCCATAAAAATGTTGGCAAAAGAAGGTGCCATTTTTGTCCCCATACTAGTTCCGTCAATCTGTAAAAAGTGCTTGTCGTTGAAAACAAAGTTGTTATTTTCAAGCACTAGCTTCAGCAATTGAACTAGACAGTCAGTTTGGGGATGTTTATCCTTTCGAGTATTCCATACTTTTTCACACGCGGCTATTCCTTCATCTTTTGGAATATTTGTGTATAAAGAACACACATCCATTGAAACCAAAATTGTGTTGTTAGGTAAAGGACTTAAGGAATTCATTTTCTTCAAATAGTCAGTCGTATCTTGAATATGAGATGGTAATTGTTTAACATGTGGTCTGAGGTGGTAATCAACAAATTCTGATTTTTTTTCGGTGGGATGGCCATTAGCTGATACTATAGGTCTCCCTGGAATCCCTTCTTTGTGGAGTTTTGGAAGTAAATAAAATCGACCGGCTGTGCACGTTTCGTCTGGGCGTAGATAATCGTACGTATCGTAAATTGTCGTTTTTGCTTTTAGGGGGATTCCATTTACTTTTCTTTTTAAATTTTGGGATGCATATGTCTCCTTCATCACTCTCATAATCAGATTCATTCATTCCGGCTTCTTTTAAAGTTTTCTTCTGTTGTCTATTGAAATGTTCTTTCAACCGAAGACGCCTGGCAAATGCTTCTACATCTTTGGAATCATTCATTACATCAGTCAAAGCTGAAGTCAGATCTTCAATAAGTGGTAAACAAGTCAGAAATATTTCAAAGTCAGAAAGTCAAGCCATGATAAACTTAAAAGACCGTGACGAAATTGTTATCAAACAAGCTGACAAAGGAAGTGCCGTTGTAGTGATGAACAAGGCAGACTACATCGAAGAAGGAAATCGTCAGCTCTCAAACTCTAAATTTTATAAAGAACTAACATGTGATCCAACCAAAGAAATCAGCAAAAAACTTAATGACGTCCTCTCAGAAATGAATAAAGATAAACAAATTGATGACGATACGTACGATTATCTACGCCCAGACGAAACGTGCACAGCCGGTCGATTTTATTTACTTCCAAAACTCCACAAAGAAGGGATTCCAGGGAGACCTATAGTATCAGCTAATGGCCATCCCACCGAAAAAATTTCAGAATTTGTTGATTACCACCTCAGACCACATGTTAAACAATTACCATCTCATATTCAAGATTCGACTGACTATTTGAAGAAAATGAATTCCTTAAGTCCTTTACCTAACAACACAATTTTGGTTTCAATGGATGTGTGTTCTTTATACACAAATATTCCAAAAGATGAAGGAATAGCCGCGTGTGAAAAAGTATGGAATACTCGAAAGGATAAACATCGTTTGGGACAACTAAAAACACAGCTGAAATCAAGAGGATACAAAACCAAAAACATCACAGACGCTTTTGATAAAGCCCAAGAAAAAGATCGAGCTAGCCTCATGGAATACAAAGATAAGACGACCCGTGAAGATAGAATTCCGTTTGTTGTAACCTTCCATCCCGATTTGACAAATATTTCATCTACTATCCGAAAGCACTGGCGTCTTATCGAAAATGACTCTTCCTTAAAAGAAATTTTTCCATCACCTCCTATTATTGCCTATCGTAGACCCAAAAATCTCAAAGACATACTTGTGACATCAAAAGTAAAGAAACAAGACACTTCTAAATTTGGGTGTTACAAACAATGCGGTAGAAGCAATTGTAAGTGCTGTAAAGCCGCTAACACTGGCCACTCTTTCAGCAGCACAGTAACAAAGCAGCGATACAACATCTATGTTACATCTAATTGCAAAACGGAAAATAGTATTTATATTCTTACTTGCGGAACTTGCAAGCTGCAGTATGTTGGTGAAACAGAAACTAAATTCAACATCAGACTTAACAATCACCGGTCGTTCTATACTAAAGGAAGAAACTGTCCAATTACGAGACACCTCTTAAGAACAGGACATACTTTTGATAATATCACCTTTCAAATAATTGAGGTAAACCAAAATTGGGACACCGAAAAAAGAAAACAGAGAGAAAGGTTCTACGTACTCTTGAACCTGATGGACTTAATGAGAGGAACGAAAAACAGTTCTACCCAAAACCAAAGGAATAAATCATGAATTTCATTCTATTTAACTAAAACAACGATTTGTTAAGATTTAAAAATTGTAATGTACTGTGACGTTTTTGACAGATAACAGTGCCTAAATTTTTATTGATATTGTCTACATAGTTTTGGCTATAGTTCTTCCAACCCTACTTTGTATTATTTTATTAAAGCAGTAAATGTGTGTTTTTTATTTCATTATTACCTATTCATGGTTTAATCGTTTTAATATTGTATGTTCCAGAATGATAGAAAATGTGTGTTTTCTTACCGGCAGCATTTGATTAATTTTACGTTACTTTCACTTTCGCTTTTACCGGAAGTCACGAGTATTATTATAAATATAGTGACAATAGAAATCGTATAATTTGTAGACTGTTCGGGACATGTTTTAGTTATATTTTTGTATGTTTTTCAAAATAGAGATAAATGTAAGAGTATTTTATGTAAGGTTTATGAAGAATAGAGTTTTATTCTAAATATTGTAATAGCTTCTTACGAACTATTTTTGCACCGACGTTGCGCACCTTTTCACGGTAATAGGGCTGTATTGACGTCATTTCATCAGACGTTAAGTGCAAAGATATGAACCTTATAAGGAAGTTTCCTTATTAGGTCATTGATTTCATCCATATTTGGAATTTCTCCCACGCGAAACAACAACACTAGCGTAAGATTGATAGTATTTTACGTTAGTTCCAGCTTGTCCCTACCGCCGGCTAGCAGCTTTATTTACGTGTCTCATACATTTCAAGGTACAGTTTTTCTAAAGCAGCAGTTTAAGTTCCAGAAGGTTGCAATATATATGCAATATAATTATTTCTGCAGTTCATTTAATTGTTCCAGTTTCCAGTTTTTAGCAGAGGCAGAAATTTAATAGTTTTCTTGTTTCTAAATGTTATAAGTTTTGAGAATAAAGTTTGATAATGAATTTCAACTTTGAATAGGAGAAAGGTGCGTAAAGTCGGCAAAAGTGTCCGTCTGTTTTAAATACTCAGTGTTGCTGTTAATATATTTTCATGATATAGAAAGAGGGTTACGGAAATTGAGACTTATTTATTTGTGTATTATTTTACATGTATTTATATGGAGAGTTGCTGATATAATCTGTGTTTCCTGAATGTTGATTTTTGGTGTAGCTATTTTAGAGTATTATCTTATGTCCGTCTAATCTATACGAACTATTGTTAATTGTTGATTGTTGTTTTAAGAGATTTATTGCTGTTATTCCACGTTCCAGTTGTTTTTAATATTATGTCTGGTGAATAAAAGTTATTATACACTTGAAACGATTTTGGGTTTGCATTCAGAGCATCAACGTAAAGGCGAATCTGATACCTTGTTACATTACATATAAAAATACAATCCGCCTCACACAAACACACATAAAAAGGAGACTACGCTGACCTAGAAACTATATTTGTGTGATATGCAGTAGCAGTAGCAGTATCAGTAATTATTTCATGTATTCTGAGCCTTCATATTTCCTGTTAAATTCTTTTGCCAAGTTTTGGTTCGTTGTTGGTGTCTGTCTGGTTTGGTGGTTGGTTTGGTTGATTAGAAAGGTTCTCACCGGTTTGCGAACACGTTACAGTACAATAAACGACAAAAATATGTTTTATATAGACCATCAATCAATATGTTAAACTTTTACACGAACTTTGTGTAGCTCAAGCTACAAAGATATTTTTTTGTCATGCATCCGATTTCACCTAGATAGATGCACACGCCCGATGAAGCTAATTTGTTTAGCGAAATATTGTGTGAATAATATATAAAATATAACAACTAATTTTATAACACTCATTAGTGTGTTAAAGTTACATTCTTAGACACTTATATATATGAACTTCTGATCTGTGTTTTTAAAGAATAGGTACAAATATATGCTTAATGTCGATAATAGTAGTTACAAAAAATGTACATTTATATTTGGATATCTGTTCATTCCAAAATTTAATACTCACAAAAACATTATTTGTGGATGTTTTTTTTCTTATTTTTCTTCGAAAACGTCTTTTTGTGAATTTATTCAGCAACAAATTAAACTGACTATATTTTTTTAATACCATACATGTACAATATTTGTTTTTTTAAAACGGAATGTCGTATTTCCTTCCCCTCTTATTTCCTCCGGTCCGGGAAAATTAATTGACATCAATCAAATGCTATATTTTTTCACAAGATCTACTTTGGAGCAGAATCTGGGACTTATACATTTCTCTAAGAAAAGCCCAAGCATACAGTTCTAAAATTTGTGTATTTTCTTAATTACCATGTACATGTATGAGGATAAGAAAAGGTCACCATTTATAAAGATAGATGATGTAATATAAAGAACATATTAATTGATGGTTTCGTTGTTTAACATCCAGTGGCAAATATTTGATGCATTTAAGGCAGGCAAATACTCAGTATAAAGATAAATGGTAAAATAAGTAAAAGATATAGAAATATAGAAATGATCTGAGCTCCCCTCCCCTAAAAAAAAACTCACTAGTACTTGCATATATTCATCTCTAAAAAAAATCTGGATCCGCCCCTAGTATATATGGCTTAAATTTAAAAAAAAAATCCGTTTTAGTTAAAATGCTTGAGTTCAATGGCACGTGCTAGTAATCAACCGGGTCAACAGGTAACAGCATCAATGATCCATAACGCTAATAACTTCGAAATCGACATTATATATATATGAAGTGATTTAAGTGGAACTCTGAAATCAATAAATATGTGAATCTATTTGTCTGCGCTAATGATAGATATATTGACAATTTCATCAGTCTGTTTTACAAATCTAAAGCAGAGCAAAACTTCACATTAAAATTTAGCTTAACATGAAGTATGAGGATAACTATAAGAATGATGATGTGGTAAAATTAAACAGTAATGCAATGTCCATACTAGGTACTAAAATTGTAGACAAAACAACCAATTAAATAGGTTTTAGTATGCCAGTATTATGATGTCAAAGATACTCGTAATCATCTACTTAAATATGTGGATGAAAGCGATACACAACCATGCCTGTTAATAATAGTTTTGTCCTATTTAGACAAAGAGTTGACACCTCTTACTACCATTTCTTGAGCTGTTATATCGGTCAGGACGATTTTATTTTATCTTGTTCATATTTTCTTATTTTTCTCTTTTATCAATATGATTGCACAAACATAAAAACTTTATGAGTGAGAGAGGGACAACATCTCCATTACTGTAAAATCATAACTGACAGTTTAGTATTACTGGGCAGCGATTTCTTCAAACGTTTTCAATTGGACAAAACTTTCAAATCCTTTCTGCAACGTAGATTTGTATCAGAAGCATGCAATATTCTTTTCATGTTATCTTTTATGCTTTAGAGTTAATGTCAAGGGTGTACTTAAGTTGAATTAAATAAATCAATAATTCAAATTAATACTTTAAGTCAGAAGAGCCTTTATAAGTTAAGGGAAAAATTAAGCTAAACATATTGATAGGTTATGAAACTTCCTTTTGAGATATTTGATGTTTAAAAAATGAAGGAGAAAACTGACTATGACTTTTACCTTATACATATGTATTTAACATTGGCATTATTTTGGTCCCAAATCGTAAGAAACTAATCTAAAATGTGCTTAAATTTAGTAACAACAATTCATGAGCAGTGGAAGTCTTCTCTAAAAAGAACAGTCAGTGATATGGAGCTGTATCGTTAGGAAAAAAACTAAACCTTACCTGATAACATCCTTATGGTGACTTGAGTAACACAAGTATCACTCAGATTACAACTCTACCTTGACAGGTAAGTTTGTATTTAGCCTATAAAATACTTATTTAGCCTTGAGAATTGAAAGGTCAGTATGTCCCATTCATACAATAGAACTTTACCTATGAGGGTCTGAATGGGGTTTACAAAATAGAGAATATATGTAATAGCAAAATAAAAAAATAGAGAATAGAGAAAATGAACAACAAAATAAAGAATAGAGAATAATGCGGTGCAAAAGTATAAAGAATAACTTTGCAAGATAAAAGGTAACTTGGGTAACCGTAATGCAATACTGATAAAATGAATGATCAATGTACAGAATTAATAAATAATCTTGTTACAGAAAGACTAAATAGTAAAATCATTTTCATGAGACTTTTACAGGCTGAGAGTTATTTTTAAGGCTATTAAAAGAAAAATGCCCTACAACTTTAAAGAATACAGATATTATAAAAACCCATCCAGGTCCTCATGTCAAAATGTAGGACACACCATTTCTATTCCAAGACTAAACTAGATATCTAGTCAAACTGGTTTTAAACTAGACATCTAGTCAAACTGGTTTGGTATAACTGACTGTTTGCTCCTGCCCTAGATGTTTATTTCACAGTGACCTTACGTGTTTGTGCTTAGAGTACATTGTACTGTCATATTTATTGATTTTCTGTTGGGGCATGACCTAAACATGCAAAACAGTGGCTTGAGATTTCAATTTAATAGGAATCAATATAATCTTTAAAAGTTTATTCTATATGAACTGATATTGGTATAATAAATTAATATTTGGAATTTTATATCCTGGTTGATGATGTTTTTTTTTGGGACCAAGATGTTTTCTTCATTCTGGTTCACATTATGATTATTTTAACCTTTAATGCACATTTAATGATAGAAAAAAAAATTCAGCTCTCATTTTAAATATTTTGCACTAAATAATAATCTGTCAGATTTTGGTGTAAACAAAAAACAAGACAGTGTAATAGATAACCTGCAAGCATAGTCTATTTCTATAATGTCAAGTAGATTTTTTTTTGTATCCGAAAAAAAAACTACCATGTAAAGAAATATGCAATTAAAGGGCCGAAAATAATCCCAAAAATTTAACATTAACAGATTTTGAATAATTAAATCAAGATGCACAAAGTTTAAGTATTTGTCAGAATATAGGGTTCTTTTGTACTTTAACAATATCACAATAACAATTAAGTGACCTTAATTTTGGACAAGGTAAATGGCATGAAGCCAAATTTATCAACTCCTATTGTATGAATGGGATAAACTGACCTTTCAATTCTCAAGGCTAAATAAGTATTTTATAGGCTAAATACAAACTTACCTGTCAAGGTAGAATTGTAATCTGAGTGATACCGGTGTTACTCATGTCACCATAAATACTTTATTTTTAGGTAACGACAGACTCCATATGCTGACGGCACAAGGAAAATATGAACTGATGATAACCATGGAAGATTTCTCCAATCAGAACCGTTATGCTAAATATGATAACGTTAAAGTAGGCGATGAGAAATCGAAATACCTGTTGACTTTTGGTACTTACAGGGGGAATGCAGGTATGTTTAACTAGCTACAAAAAAAGAAAGTTTTTCTTGTAAATCTAAATGAGAAAAATTGTTTCAAATGTCTCTTTTCTAACAAACAGGAGAATAAATTCAACACGATTGCGTGTTGTGAACCTAACCGAAAAAGCATTGTATGTTTTCTTCACATTTCATTATTGAATTATCTATGAAGAAAAAGGTTTTTGCATATCTTTGTTCGTCATCCGTTTAGGGTCCATGTCAACATTTTCGTTTTTGATGTTTGTATTCGAAAGATGTTACCTAAAAAGCAACATATCCAAATACATCGTTTCTTATTGAGCATGATTAATCCACAGACAAACTGATTTGACAATCATGGAAGTAATTGGTTGGTGTCTTTTTGCTTTATATTTTGTCATTTGATAAAGAATTTTCATTTGAAATTTTCCCTTGGAGTCCGGTATTTTTGTTATTTTAGCTGGTGATTGAAAGTTCAACAAATTGGTCTTATTAAATATATTGATATAAAAAACAGTCAAAGTTTTACACGTAAATGGGTTATAAACATACGGTCACCTCTGTTATCAAAACGATACTGAGATTTTTAAATAGACTGTGTGCTATAGTATCTGCTCATTTGGAAAGGAGGACAATCCGAGGACGATTGTAAAATTCATTTTCAGTCTAGAGGATACTTAACTGACTGTAATGCTCTCTCTCAACTTTAAATTACTCACGACCAATATATATGGGTTGCCAAATTTTTGCAGCGACAATCTCCGTCTAAATATAGTTTACATATTAAATAATTCTATAAATTGTAAATATATCATTTAGGAATCATTATCAAAATGATAACGAATCTTTCCTATCATAAAAAGAGACAAGTTACCTTATTTACACGTTACAATATTCCAGATTTTTTTTTTACCTGTGAAGTGCTTTTTTAAAGGTACCGTTAATCAGAAACTTTTAAACACAAAACAAAAATAAGTCAAGGATGTTTAAGTGTTGAATACAAATAATATAATAACATA
The DNA here is from genome assembly GCF_965363235.1 of Mytilus galloprovincialis. Taxonomy (NCBI): domain Eukaryota; kingdom Metazoa; phylum Mollusca; class Bivalvia; order Mytilida; family Mytilidae; genus Mytilus; species Mytilus galloprovincialis. The sequence continues at coordinate 60,448,590 of NC_134843.1, read as the reverse complement.
TATACAAATGATTATGAAGATCACAGTTCAAAAATTGAAAACTTATATTGGTCTCCACATGTATGAATTCAAATGTTTTTTTTTTTGTTTTTTTTTTTATATAATCGACATGCATTTGGCGAAATAAGAATTGTTGATGTGTAAAATAAACATTGTACATCTGATTTTTTCGTACTTTTTAAAGTGCTTTTTATAAGATGATATGTAATGCTAAATCATTAAAGAGTGGTTTTAATTTGATAACTTTGGGTGAAAAAAATCTGCAAGACGTATTTACTGAACTTGGATTTATAAATTAAATAAACCTCGTAGGGTTGTACTGAAACCAAAAGCACATATACATGATACATGTCTTGCGTTGTTTACACGAACACTAATACAAACCGATAGTTTAACTTATTCTTTTTTTTTTTGCAATATCGTCAAATAGTTCTTGTCTTTTGGTTTACAGGAAATTCTCTGTCCGGTCATCATCATGACAAAAAATTCTCTACAAAAGACCAGGATAATGATGTTTCTTCTGACAATTGCGCAACAAAATACAAAGGAGGGTGGTGGTATGGCGCTTGTCATGGTGCTAATCTGAATGGACTTTACCTTTCCGGTAAACATTCTTCTTTTGCTGATGGAATCAACTGGCACGCATGGTGAGGTTATAATTACTCATTAAAACGTTCAGCAATGATGATAAGAAGACTAAATTAAAAAAAGAAAAACAGATTTTCAGTCGAAATATCAATATAAAATGTTAAATAAAAAAAACATTCTACCATATGAGTAATTTATCTATCGTTCGTCTGTCTCTACTTAGGTCTGTGGGATATGATAAAGCATCTGTTAACAGATATTGTCGAAAAAATCTACAATTGTGATGATATCTGAAAACGTGGTATAATATTCAAGGGGACGTTGTTTATTCAAAACTGACATACCATTGTTTATTTGATAACAATTAACCACCTCATATTATTGGACTTTTTGTATGAAACAGGACACACAGTTTTTATGTTTCATATTTTTTTTTTATCTATAAGATGATCACAAGTTGAACATCATTTTATACATTAAATGACCACACCTTGAACATCGTATATATAGAGAATAATACATGGCAAAATCCGTATCATATGTCGTAGCATCCCGAGAAATCAATATCAGCCCAAGGGCCTTTATGCCCGAGGGATGATATTGGTCGAGGGTGATACGGCATGTGATACGGATTTTGCCATGTATTATACACTTTATCATATATTTCAACAGAAGAGTATTATATTATATGAACTGTTTTCTGATCCATAGCACTGGGTTACGTTCAGTTATTTTTTTGTCTTGTTTCAAAGGCCTTAAAAGAACTGCTCAATTACTTATCCGAAGCACCTGGGTTACCTTACAATTTGCGTGCTGTTGTTTTAAAAATATTTTGTTTATTATTGTATTAATTTGTGTGTTTTGTATTTTTTATAGTTGCATTTAGTGTGCCAAAAAATATGAAACCTAACTTGACGTTCGTGACGTCACATACAATATGAAAACTCAACGTTCGTGACGTCACATACCAAACAATGACGTCATTCAAAAAATTTACCTATTTTGAGGAAAATTTTTCTTAAGCAATAAAAAAACCAAAACTGACTTTATGTAAAAAAAAAAAAAAAAAAAAAAAAAAAAAAGTAGGGGTGTGATAAAGGGAAGGGGTATGATAAAGGGTATGCGATAAACGGTAGGGGTGTTATAAAGGGCATGCGATAAAGGGTGCGCATCAAAGTTGCGCGATATGGATTAAACAGCAGGCTATTTATCACATATGCAAAACTACTGTATTTACTACTAAACATATGATAAAATAAAATAAACTGGAGAGAAAGAATTAATCAGACTATTTTCAAATTCTTCAAAGTTTAATAGGTGCACATTAAATCTGAGGAGATGTTACTCTTACATTAGGCACCCGTTCTGCTTTTTTTTTATGTACAAACCTGGTGATAAGTATAATTTGATAGGTTGCATTCAAAAATATCAGGCCGTAAGGTGTAACAAAGTTATAATTTTTTTGTCATTTTTTGTAGAGTTGTTTCATTGCAAATCATACCACATTTTCTTATTTTTACATTAACTGTATGAAACAAGGTTCCGTGTTTAGTTTTATAAATTCGGCAGAAATAGAATTGCATGATACAGTCAGTAGTATTTCTATGAAATCCACTATTATGTGTCTTAAAGCTGAAATAAGCAAATGAAGATGAACATAGTAACTATCTCGGAAAATATTCAGCCAACTCTGCATCTTTTTAGAGAATTTGTTGTTATATATTTATATCAATTAACTGTGCGTGCAATGGTGATGAAAGTGTCCTTACCTACTTATCGCTAATCAATCATCCTAAAAATAAAACATTTTGTCAACTGCTTTTCTTTAAAAAAATAAAATTTATGATTTTTCAAAAAGCAGAATAGTATCGATCAATATGATAGCCGGAGCTTACTGTTTTATAATGTCGACCAATATGATAGGCGGAGCTTACTGTTTTATAATGTCGATCAATATGATAGGCGGAGCTTACTGTTTTATCGATCAATATGATAGGCGGAGCTTACTGTTTTATAATGTTGTGTTGTAGGCATGGATTATTATATCAACAAGAGTGCACATGCTGAAATGTCTCGCCTTCATTACTAATCATTGATATTATGCTGGTAGTCCTAAATATAAAGCTTGAGTCTTATGTAGACGAAACGCACGTCTGGCGTTCTAAATTATGATCCTGGTACCTTTGATAACTATGTACACCCCTGGGTCGATGCCACTGCTGGTGGACGTTTCGTCCCCGAGGGTATCAACAGCCCAGTAGTCAACACTTCGGTGTTGACATGAATATCAATAATGTTGGCATTTTTATAAATTTCCTGTTTACAAAAGTTTGATTTTTTCAAAAAACTAAGGATTTTCTTATCCCAGGCATATATTACCTTAGCCGTATTTGACACAACTTTTTGGAATTTTGGATCCTCAACGCTCTTCAACTTTGTACTTGTTTGGCTTTATTAATATTTTGATATGAGCGTCACAAATGAGTCTCATGTAGACGAAACGCGCGTCTGGCGTAATAAATTATAATCCTGGTACCTTTGATAACTAATTACTACAACTATCACATAAATCTAACATGATCCAAGAATAAACCAAACAAGAAATACATGTACACCTTACAATTATTCAATATACTAGATATAGTTGACCTATTGCTTATGGTTTCTACGAAACAGACTTAACCATGAAAACTAAGTATTGACCAATGAACCATGAACCATGCTAGGCATGTACAGCTTCAAATCCTTCCATGCAACAAACAAAGTTCACCTATTGCTTTTATTTTAAGAAAAACAGCAACAAAAACTAAACACTGAGCAATGAATCGTTAAAATGGGACCAAGGTCAATTAAAACCTGCGAGACTGACATGTATAAAATATTTTCATTCGCCACATATAGTTAACATATTGCATATAGTATAAAAAAATACCAAAACTCAAAAACTTAGTTTTGACCACTGAACCTTGCAAATGAGGTCAAGGTCAAATGACACCTGCCGGCTAGACATGTACACCTTACAATCATTCCATACATCAAATATAGTAGACCGATTGCATACAGTATAAGAAAAACAGACCAAAACACAAAATCTGATACATATTACTTATAGTATCTGATATATGGACTTGACCACCAAAATTTAACCTTGATCACTGATCCATGAAATGAGGTCTAGGTGAAGTGAAAACTGTCTGACGGGTATGAGGACGTTGCAAAGTACGCACATACCAAATACAGTTATCCTATAACTCATAATAAGAGAGAAATTAACATTACGAAAAATTAGAACTTTTTTAGTCACTGAACCATGCAAATGAGGTCAAGGACAATGGACATGTGACAGACAGAAACTTCGTAACATAAGCCACAAATGTACAAAGTATGGAGCATCCAGGTCTTCCACCTACTAAAATATAAAGCTTTTAAGAAGTTAGCTAACGCCGGCGCAAGCTCGACAAAAATAAAAGCATAGAGACGTTAAGCACGTTATTGCGTCAATGCCGTGAAATACGACAGAGTAATTTGATAAATAGCTCTACTATGAAATCTAAATAGTTCAGCTTTATGAAATTTATATCCATTGATTAGGCAGGTATTACTGTTTCCAAAAATAAAAAAAAATATTCTTTAACTTTTCATAATAGTTTCAAATAATGATACAAATATTGCCAAAACGTCAAAAATATGCGTGTCAGACGTAACAAATTATTCGCAAAATAAGTTTGCGGGAATTTTTGTGGTCTAAAAAAGAGTTTAAAATCTGCGAAAATTCGCATGAATGATAAACGTCATATATAATTTAAGAAGTCATTGCTGTTTTTTGTGTTGATGGAACGGTCAAAGCTGATTTTTTTCAAAAATGAATAATCCTCGCCATGGTCAGGTTTTAGAAAATGGTAAGTTATCAAAAGTTACCGCTTTTTAAAATATCAGAAGATATAAAATTTTGTTTTCATAAATTATTCCTACAAAAGTGCTTAGATAGACCAATTAAAATCCGGAATTTTACAGCACTCGCAACACAAACAAGAGGCTCTCAAGAGCCTGAATCGCTCACCTGAATTTTTTTGGTTTAATCTCTCATCAATGATTATTTTGGCTTTTCAATTTATTTAAATGTTCTTTGAATCGTCCTATTTTCTTCAAAAGCAAAAAAAAAATCATTTTCTCCTATGTTCTATTTTAGCCATAGGAGCTATGTTTCTTGACATACAAGGAAATGAAATATAAAATTTATACTAGATACTCTGAAACTCTAAAACTCATTTAGCCTAAGTTTGGCTGAAATTGATACAGCAGTTTCAAAGGAGAAGATTTTTTAAAGTAAGTCAACATGATGAACAAATTGTGAAAATAGTCTTTAAAGGGCAATAACTCCTTAAGAGGTTAATTGACAATTTTGGTCAAATTGACTTATTTGTTGATCTTACTTTGCTTAACATTTTTGCTTTTAACAGTTTAATTGTATCTATAATAATATTCAAAAGTTTAATTGTATCTATAATAATATTCAAGATAATGACCAAAAACTGCAAAATTTCCTTTAAATTACCAATTAAGTGGCAGCAACCCAACAATGGGTTGTTTGATTCATCTGAAAATTTCAGGGCTGATAGATATTGACCTAATGAACATTTTTACCCCTGTCAGATTCGCTCTAAATACTTTCGTTTTTGAGATATAAGCCAAAAACTGCATTTGACCCCTATATTCTATTTTAAGTAACGGCGGCCATGTTTTTTGACGGATCAAAAATCAAAGCATACACTTTGTGCAGGATAATCTAAGGAACAATCATGCTAAGTTTCATCCAAATCCATTCAGTAGTTTCAGAGGAGAAGATGTTTTAAAGTTAGCAAATATGATGAACAAATTGTGAAAAATTGTCATTAAAGGACAATAACCCCTTAAGGGGTCAATTGACAATTTTGGTCATTTAACTTATTTGGAGATCTTACTTTGCTGATCATTTTTGCTGTTTACAGTTTAATTGTATCTATAATAATATTCAAGATAATGACCAAAAACTGCAAAATTTCCTTTAAATTACCAATTAAGTGGCAGCAACCCAACAATGGGTTGTTTGATTCATCTGAAAATTTCAGGGCTAATAGATCTTGATCTAATGAACATTTATACTCCATGTCAGATTTGCTCTAAATGCTTTCGTTTTTGAGATATAAGCCAAAAACTGCATTTGACCCCTATGTTCTATTTTAAGTAACGGCGGCCATGTTTTTTGACGGATCAAAAATCGAAGCGCACACTTTGTGCAGGATATACTAAGGAACAATCATGCTAAGTTTTATTCAAATCCATTCAGTAGTTTCAGAGGAGAAGATTTTTTAAAGTTAGCAAATATGATGAACAAATTGTGAAAAATTGTCATTAAAGGACAATAACCCCTTAAGGGGTCAATTGACAATTTTGGTCATTTAACTTATTTGGAGATCTTACTTTGCTGATCATTTTTGCTGTTTACAGTTTAATTGTATCTATAATAATATTCAAGATAATTACCAAAAACTGCAAAATTTCCTTTAAATTACCAATTAAGTGGCAGCAACCCAACAATGGGTTGTTTGATTCATCTGAAAATTTCAGGGCTAATAGATCTTGATCTAATGAATATTTATACTCCATGTCAGATTTGCTCTAAATGCTTTCGTTTTTGAGATATAAGCCAAAAACTGCATTTGACCCCTATGTTCTATTTTAAGTAACGGCGGCCATGTTTTTTGACGGATCAAAAATCAAAGCACACACTTTGTGCAGGATAATCTAAGGAACAATCATGCTAAGTTTCATCCAAATCCATTCAGTAGTTTCAGAGGAGAAGATTTTTTAAAGTTAGCAAATATGATGAACAAATTGTGAAAAATTGTCATTAAAGGACAATAACCCCTTAAGGGGTCAATTGACAATTTTGGTCATTCAACTTATTTGTAGATCTTACTTTGCTGATCATTTTTGCTGTTTACAGTTTATCTTTATCTATAATAATATTCAAGATAATGACCAAAAACTGCAAAATTTCCTTAAAATTACCAATTAAGTGGCAGCAACCCAACAATGGTTTGTTTGATTCATCTGAAAATTTCAGGGCTGATAGATCTTGATCTATTGAACATTTATACTCCATGTCAGATTTGCTCTAAATGCTTTCGTTTTTGAGATATAAGCCAAAAACTGCATTTGACCCCTATGTTCTATTTTAAGAAATGGCGGCCATGTTTTTTGACGTATCAAAAATCGAAGCGCACACTTTGTGCAGGATATACTAAGGAACAATCATGCTAAGTTTCATTCAAATCCATTCAGTAGTTTCAGAGGAGAAGATGTTTGAAAAATTGTTAACGACGACAGACGACGACGACGACGACGACGACGACGACGACGTCGACGACGACGGACGCCAAGTGATGAGAAAAGCTCACATGGCCTTTTAGGCCAGGTGAGCTAATAAAAACGCATTGGCTTCGGGAAAATGTCTTGCAAGATTGTCCAATGTCGAATTTCGACGCTTTTTACCAAAACACTGTCAGTTTCAACGTCATTATATTAAATATTAAATTTGTAGCATACAAAATAGTGCTTTTGCGTAATTGTGCTTTCACCCTACAATACGATAACATACTTTTTGATAAGCTGTGAAGTCGAAATGACTTCGTTTTTTAACAAATCAAATGTCTTGCAAGTTTGTCCACTGAACAATTTTCTTACGTTTTGAACGTTTTCGATTCGGGACGCTAATACATATATGTGTTTTCAAATTATTTCTAAAAGTTTGTTCTTTGTTTTGGTGTTAAACACCGCTACACGTATAAGCGACATTTGTTGTATTTTATTGACCTGTCATCATAGGTAGGAGAAGCCGGACATCAGGCGAGCTTTAGTTAAAATATTTGCAATAACTGTCGATTAGGATCGGAGTCGAACAAATATCGCCACGAGCGTATCTTAAAATCGCCGCAGGCTTTTTATCACTTTATATGAACTCATTATGCCAATCACCTTCATTGGCTATCGAAATTGAAAGCAGTTCGTAATATCATATGATGTATGAACGATATTTCATTGTTTTTAAATAACAAGTACTGTTTGATTTCATGTTTTCAGATCAGAGGACAAAACAAAATAACAAAATTACAAATTTTGAAAATAGATAGAATCATAGAAACCACGATCAGAACTGTAATATATAATAGTAGTTATAATCAAATAGAAAATGAATAATTATCTTAAATGAAAAGAAACAAAAACATATGGTAATTTGTCAATAAATAGGTAAAATATTTCAGATGACTGGGGTTGTTCATTTAACCAAGATTCTAAAGTTGAGAAAGGGCTATATTACTAGAGGATAAAAGATCAACCGTTTATTTTCAAACTTGTAAAGCGTAGAACTGCGATTTGCTATTCATCTGCAATACGGTTTATATGTGTTGAAATTGAAGGGGTCAGTAAAATGGTTGTACCTGAGGAGTTACACCTCGATATTATACAAAGCTTGTAAACATATCAGATGAATATAATTATTTTTCACGCAATCATTCTCTTTCTTGATTTAATTACTTCGTTGTAAACAATAAACTTTTTCATTAAAATCTTTTAACTTATCATCACACACACCCCTCCCCCTCTCCCCCAAAAAACACAAAAAAAAATCCAACAACATTTAAAAAAAAATAAAAGATAAAAGCACAAAACATAAAAACTATGTTATTTAAGCAACATGAATTGCTTCCTCCCTTCCCTCTTTTCTTAAATTTAAAAGGGTGACCAACGCATTATATAATATACTATTAATAGGCACTATTTTCTCAACCAAATACCTATTTTGTATTGTTTATTTTTGCTTGCGTAACTACCAGTAGGACATATTTCATACTTATTCAAGACTTTGAAGTATCCATATCGATCAAAAATGATTACAAACAAAACGAACAAAGTATACTCGATTACCGACGTAAAACGTCAAATTTTGACGTTACCAATTGGGACGCAATATCGTGCGTAACGTCATAGCTTTCAGCTAACGAAAGATCAGTATTTGTATGAACTAAACACCTACTGTAACAGTAGATTTTATGCAAAGGAATACTGTTTGACCAATCGCTTTTGAATCAAAAGTCATGAAAATATTTTAATGGTAAATTTCTTAACAAATAATTAATTTAATATAAACAGATTGATATGGTAAAGCATTGACTGTTTAGTTACTAAACTAGTTAAGCAGGACCTTGGTGCTCTTCCTATGACATAAAGTCATCCCGAAATAATTGGTAAAGTTCGTTTTGCTCAATTTCAGTTTTCTATGAAAATTGTTGTTTGTGTATTCAACTTTTCAAAAGGCATATAGACAAGCACATGAGCAAAAATGACAGGAAGATAAAGAGTATATCGTTGCACCAAAAATCTAATCATACAAGGAATATATCCATTCGTGCTATCATCGAATAGTTTAAGATTTTTTCCGAGAAGTTAAGGTTACAAAGAATTCCTATGTACTTAGTAGTGACAACTTGAATATACACAAATGTAGCAACTTCAAATATGATCTGACCATAATCAGTTTCAATTAGTACACTTTTTGTACAGTTATGCCTAGCTTAACAAATTATACGGGTGTGGTAGGATTACAGCCGATTGCATTGAGTGAGTTAGGTTAAGATTATATCTTTGGTAATCTTGCTTGCTAGCCGAACCTTGAAGTCATTATTAGGTAAAGTATATTTCCCTCCTTTCGAAGTAGTCTAGTCCTATAGACGGATAGATTGGTTATCTGTCGGACTGGTCTGCTCAAAGAAGGGTAGTTTACCAAACCTAATAATGAATTTACGGTTCAGCTAGCAAACAAGCTAACCAAAGATAATACCTTTACCTACACACTCAATGTAATCGGCTTTAAATGTTTACTAACAATATCAGTTCAGCTGAAAACGTAAAATTGTGTCAAAGAAGATTTTTACATCAATCAAGATTAGCTTCAGTTGCGACTGTCATAAAAGTGAAAGCTAACTAGCTATAAAACCAGGTTCAATCCACCATTTTCGACATAAGAAAATGCCTGTACCAAGTCAGGAATATGACAGTTGTTATCCATTCGTGTAATGTGTTTGAGCTTTTGATTTTGCCATTTGATTAGGACAATTTTTGATTTTGAAATTTTCCTCAGAGTTCAGTATTTTTGTGATTTTACTTTTTATTTACTGGTTTTCAGAAAAGTGGTACCCACAGTTTAAGGTTTTATCAGCAGTTAATGTATTTATATATTAACAGTATCGTAATCAAATCAGCATTAGTCATTACATTGTGTTCTGAGAAAGGTACCCAGACTTTCGATGCTTATCGAATGAAACAGGTTAATAGTATAAAGGCTCAAATTGTCTGCCGTTAAAAATCTGTTTTCATAAAAGTTGATTACACCGTTTCAATTCAAAAAAATGTATAAGCACATAATTTTATTCTTTTGAGTGATATCTTCTTTCTTTGACATAATAGTGATAAAAAGAATAAAAATAATACTCAACACTACAAAACATCACATCAGCTGTCAAAATCAGACTTATCAATACGCATAGAAGGTTAAAATATTATAATTAACTACGGAAACCACCTTGTCAAGATGATAATCTTTCTAATGCAACGTCATCTTGGTCATTGAGAAAATAATGACAGATCAAACATCAAATGAAGCAAAGATACGTTCACTTGAAAGATCATGAACTGTTTTTCGTTTTCCAGGTGAAATTGTGGCTATTACAATTGTAACATGTACATAAAGTTCAACCAACTCATGATGGCGTTCGTAAAACTTTTGAAGGGATAACTTCAACTTCACCACTTCAAAATGAAGGTTTAAAAGAATCCTGGTAAACAACAATCCATTATGAAGTAAATTATGATATGAATCGTTGGCAACAATTGTATAAATCTTTAAAAAATGTGATATATAAATGCAGGTGCTGCTTGGATGCATATAAATACAAACAGGAGCTAGGTAGCAAATGTCTACTTGAGAAAAAATCCAGGGTGTTGTTCGGCTTTGTTTTGTTTTAAAGTAGGTCGGACATCCTATCCCACCCTTACCGAAAAGTTAATAAAAACATCTCTACAGCAAAACGTTTGTCCGCAATAGGTGAGAACGGAATCTAGGGTCCAAGGATCTGCTTGATCAAAATTCCAAGTTCTGGTATAGCACGGATCTTTTTTTTTTTTTTTTTAGATAATAATAAATGATTTCCTTGACCTCTATACTTTGAGTAGAAAGAAACAAACCTTTCTTCTAATCAAAAGTACGCGAAATCAACTAATTAAGATAAACAAATGATAAGTCCAAACAGTTTGTGTAACAAAAATAGTGCTAAAGCACGAGCGCAACTTTCTATTCTTGTAATGGAGAAAAATTGCTATTTTTCAGGAATTATTTGACAGGATGCGAGAATATGAAAAGCTATTTCACACAATATTGCAATTTTGCAAGCATTTGAATGATTTCATAATTATTTACGATTTTATATACACTCTAAAGTGTTGACCATTATATTTTTAAAGCGTGCAGAACGTTGTTTGGTACATTGAAAGCGAATACTACTGTCTGAAACTACTGAACAGGAAATGAAATTTTAAACTCATAGAACAGTGTCTTTGACTTACTTATATATCAAAAACAGATAATTTAGTGGTAATGCATTAATATAAACATTTAAGGCACGTTTGAATTTAATGCAACGTTTAGGTTTATAGAGACATCCGAAAACTGTCTGCTAGCGAAGTTGCTGCTAGCGAGTGACTGCTAGCTTGAACCTGGTCCTGATTTCGAGGGTCTGGCTTTGGATCGTCACCAAAGTTTTCTGTTTTCTTGGTATATGTACTTGATAGCAATTATTCATTTTGATTTGTAATTAACTCATAGACATGTGTGGTTTTAAAATGGAGAAAAAGGAATTCAAAATAACGTTGTAAATATGGCCGAAAGCACATAGCACAAAAACTCTACACTTTCTTTACACATCTTTAACGTATTAAGTGAATGCAATAATCGCGTCAAAATTCCTTCCCATTTCATCAATCAAAAGAATGCAAACATAACGTAACCATTTGACTTATAGATTATATGTGAGTACCGATTTTCGATTTATGAATTTGTACAGCATTATTACATTTTGTGATAATATCCACTTTACTTCAAAACTTAAGTTTCAAATATACTTATTATGATATTGATGATTTATGGGTTTACACACATTTAACTTAAAATTGAGAATGGAAATGGGGAATGTGTGAAAGAGACAACAACCCGACTATAGAGCAGACAACAGCCGAAGGCTACCAATGAGTCTTCAATGTTTGTTTCAATATTATTAGTTAATTTCATTTTACAAACTTAGTTAACATTTAACATAATCAGCTAACAGTAAAAACATAATGATATCATGTTCTCCTCCTCTTTGCTCATCCGCACATACATTTTCTGGCTAAAACAAAATAAAACAACTAAAGGCTTATTTGAACTGAAAGACACACCAAAGCATTTCGACAAAACAAAGAGAAAAGCATAAATGTGTAGTATGACTATTTTTATCTCATTACTGACGATTACAAACATTTTCAAACTGATAACCTATTCCAAATGTTTTCTTTTGTGTAACCATCTTTAGCTAAATGTGTCTTACAACGAACGTGCGATTTTAATGATCTTTCTGTATTTGCAGCATCTGACCCCCCTCCCCATATTCGTAAACTTTGAAGACCCACTTATTCTTTTTTACAACCCACTTCTGACAATGCACTTAATAGCAGCTCTCCTGCTCATGCATATGACAACGGTTTGTAAGCTTTACACAAAATTTTGTAATTTTTCAACGTTGTATAATACTTTATTGATAGTTCTAACAACTGTTAGTTGTATACAAAACATACCGATACCTTATCCCGGCCTCGTTAACCAATAGTAGCATAGAATACTTTTGTTAGTACTGGTACTTATAAGTGTACCAATATCTGTCCATATACTCCTGCGCGACATCCCAACCGTACTTGTCGGCGAGCCTTATGACATTGGTACGCTCATGCAGAGCCTTTTTTTTTTTACTTCACATGCAACTTTAAAGCGGCTTTTTTAAGGAACCCCTCTCGATAAACGATTTAACTATGAATATTTCGTGCAGGCAAAAGGAATGGATAGAATGCTGCTTACTGTTACCTTCAACTTAAAACTTCTGTTTGTAGACTGTGGAACGAGTGCTGTTTTCTAGGGCTTACGAACTTAACTTAAGGTCGATTTCAGAAACAATCTCCTTTATCTGTCTGCATCTTGCTGCATCCGGCTTTGTTGAGAATAGGGAAAGTGCTTCCTCTGGAGACTGTGGTTATCAGACATTGGGACTGCACGACTAGCTACAGCCCTTGGATGGTGTAAACTACCCCAAAAACTGTATCGTGTAATGGTGTATGGAAATGATGCAATGGTAGAAGTTGCTATGGTGTATGGTGTAAGGGGAATGGTGTAATGGTGTATAAGTAATGATGTGATTGTATAATGTGTATATAAAGTGTGGTTATCAAAGTTTAAAATTGATAAGGACTAATTTTTACTTTTGAAGACTAATTTACAACGTTGTAATCAAAATTGGTTTATGGGTAATTTCGGATGGTGTAGATAGAATTTCAATGTGTGAGGTGTATGGTGCGAAGGTGTTACGTGTATGATGTAATTAAACAGGGTGTATGGTGTAACGGTGTATGGTGTTAGTGAAAAGTTTACACCAATGACAGTATATCGTGCATGTGATATTTCCTCTTCGTCAGTCAAGGCTGAACTTATCTAACAATATAACAAAATAACTGTTCAACTCGCTTTTGTGATTTCTCATGTATTGGAAAAAGGCACCAAAAGAATTTATAAAGGTCTTGGACCAAATTACTTTTTGACCCAAAGAAAAGTAAATACTAATATTTTATCAAATAACAAAACTTGTTTTTACCTGTATAAAAATGAGTATTTTTTTTGTGGATCGATTCAATAAATGCTTTACCTTTGTTTTATTTTCAATGTTGACAATTATTTTCCTTTTAATAACCGAACATTTCTTTTTCATGCATAACCCATCTCTAGCCAAGGGGTTAAATTGAATGAAAAATTAATACAATTTCAATGAGGTCGAATAAATCAATTGCAGCTTAATAATCCATCAGCGATGTTTCTTGGCATATTTAAACAAATTGAACCAGAAAAAAGGGCTTATTAACAATTCAAATGAGGAAACGAACGTCCCGATTTAAAAACAATAATAATAGACGAAAAATAAAAGATATACATTGCAAGAATCGATAATCATCGAATCACAAACTCTAAAAGAATTTAAGGCTTAAATTTCATGACGAAAAATGTGCCATAGCGAGTCTTATTTAGTCAGGGCTTCCGATCTAATAGAAAGGAAAAATGAACATGACTTCTGATATATCACTGGTCAATGCATTACATAGTATGGATGTTGGCTATGTTGTCGGTAAAACACATCCTTTCCTCGTGCATGCACTAATCCAATGTATTTCTACATACAATGCATGAAGTAAGGTGTTGGATTTTATGTGTCGTGATCGTTCTTTCTATAAAAAGAGGTAAACGTGCAATAAAGGATAACACCGAAAGTAGGTTTGTTTTAAATCTTGATCTTGCTATCGATATTCACACAGATGGACGACTTCAAACAGCATGTTAGACAAACATATTAACTTCAACTTCCAATTTCTCAGCAGTGACATTTCCTCTGCTACACAGTTTGAGGATTACAATTTCTTTTTCAAAAGTATGAATTATTCTAAATACTTAGGGGTTTCTTATCTTTCAGATAACCTAAGCACAACTTTTTCATCTTTGTTTGGCTTTAGAGCTTTTCGCAACACATAGGAGTTTGATTTTACAATCTTTCGTCTCTTAAAGGAAAAACTATGCCTTGGAAATATACTCACAAAAGGTCAAAACGGGATACTGTTGATTCAAATTTTGTGCAAAAGTCAGCTGATAAGTAAAAAAAGTTGGTTGTATTTGCTAGGCATAAGTAATACACTGATGTCCTACGAAGCTTTAGTATGAGTATATATAGTCAGTAAAGATGATTGTATTTGCTAGGCATAAGTAATACACTGATGTCCTACGAAGCTTTAGTATGAGTATATATAGTCAGTAAAGATGATTGTATTTGCTAGGCATAAGTAATACACTGATGTCCTACGAAGCTTTAGTATGAGTATATATAGTCAGTAAAGATGATTGTATTTGCTAGGCATAAGTAATACACTGATGTCCTACGAAGCTTTAGTATGAGTATATATAGTCAGTAAAGATGATTGTATTTGCTAGGCATAAGTAATACACTGATGTCCTACGAAGCTTTAGTATGAGTATATATAGTCAGTAAAGATGATTGTATTTGCTAGGCATAAGTAATACACTGATGTCCTACGAAGCTTTAGTATGAGTATATGTAGTCAGTAAAGATGATTGTATTTGCTAGGCATAAGTAATACACTGATGTCCTACGAAGCTTTAGTATGAGTATATATATTCAGTAAAGATGATTGTATTTGCTAGGCATAAGTAATACACTGATGTCCTACGAAGCTTTAGTATGAGTATATGTAGTCAGTAAAGATGATTGTATTTGCTAGGCATAAGTAATACACTGATGTCCCACGAAGCTTTAGTATGAGTATATGTAGTCAGTAAAGATGATTGTATTTGCTAGGCATAAGTAATACACTGATGTCCCACGAAGCTTTAGTATGAGTATATGTAGTCAGTAAAGATGATTGTATTTGCTAGGCATAAGTAATACACTGATGTCCCACGAAGCTTTAGTATGAGTATATGTAGTCAGTAAAGATGATTGTATTTGCTAGGCATAAGTAATACACTGATGTCTTACGAAGCTTTAGTATGAGTATATGTAGTCAGTAAAGATGATTGTATTTGCTAGGCATAAGTATTCCACTGATGTCCTACGAAGCTTTAGTATGAGTATATGTAGTCAGTAAAGAATATTGTATTTGCTAGGCATAATTAATACACTGATGTCTTACGAAGCTTTAGTATGAGTATATATAGTCAGTAAAGATGATTGTATTTGCTAGGCATACGTATTACAATGTAGTCTTACGAAGCTTTAGTATGAGTATATGTAGTCAGTAAAGATGATTGTATTGAATTATTCTAAATACTTATGGGTTTCTTATCTTTCAGATAACCTGAGCACAACTTTTTCATCTTTGTTTGGCTTTAGAGCTTTTCTCAACACATAGGAGTTTGACTTTACAATCTTTCGACTCTTAAAGGAAAAACTATGCCTTGGAAATATACTCACAAAAGGTCAAAACGGGATACTGTTGATTCAAATTTTGTGCAAAATTGTATATTTATCTAACAACATTGCGGGATTTGCTCGTGGTGTTGTAGACCCTAGTTGTGATGACCTTGATCTGTGTTCTGCTCTTTGGTCCAGTTGTTGTCTTTTTCACACTTTTCCCGTTTTCGTTCTCAATTTACACTTATGACAATTTTGATATATCGTTCCCTGTCTAAAACATACAATTCAAAAACTATGTTACGATTGGAAATCAAAAATGCAAAGAATAAAATATTAACTAATTGACTTTGAAAAAATATATGATTTATATGATATAAGTCAGCTGATAAGTAAAAAAAGTTGGTTGTATTTGCTAGGCATAAGTATTACACTGATGTCTTACGAAGCTTTAGTATGAGTATATGTAGTCAGTAAAGATGATTGTATTTGCTAGGCATAAGTAATACACTGATGTCTTACGAAGCTTTAGTATAAGTATATGTAGTCAGTAAAGATGATTGTATTTGCTAGGCATAAGTAATACACTGATGTCTTACGAAGCTTTAGTATGAATGTATATATAGTCAGTAAAGATGATTGTATTTGCAAAGCATAAGTAATACACTGATGTCTTACGAAGCTTTAGTATGAATGTATATATAGTCAGTAAAGATGATTGTATTTGCAAGGCATAAGTAATACACTGATGTCCTACGAAGCTTTAGTATGAGTATATGTAGTCAGTAAAGATGATTGTATTTGCTATGCATAAGTAATACACTGATGTCTTACGAACCTTTAGTATGAGTATATGTAGTCAGTAAAGATGATTGTATTTGCTATGCATAAGTAATACACTGATGTCTTACGAACCTTTAGTATGAGTATATGTAGTCAGTAAAGATGATTGTATTTGCTAGGCATACGTATTACAATGTAGTCTTACGAAGCTTTAGCATGATTTTATGTAGTCAGTAAAGATGATTGTATTTGCTAGGCATACGTATTACAATAATGTCTTACGAAGCTTGAGTATGTGTATATGTAGTCAGTAAAGATGATTGTATTTGCTAGGCATAAGTAATACACTGATGTCTTACGAACCTTTAGAATGAGTATATGTAGTCAGTAAAGATGATTGTATTTGCTAGGCATAAGTATTAAACTGGTGTCTTACGAAGCTTTAATATGAGTATATGTAGTCAGTAAAGGTGATTGTATTTTCCAGGCATAAGTTTTACACCGATGTCATACGTGAACAAATTTAGAACTCTATTTTTTTTTGTGTTAACCAATTTATCACTATAGTATATAATATAAAACCCAGTTTGTATTACCTCGGCATCTTTGTTCGTCAAACAATTGCATACTATTCTTGATAAGTTGGTGAGAATTAAGGACTATAAAGTAAATTTTAATACTTAAAATACCACTTTCGTTAACAGGATTGATTTCATCTATATCACTACGTTTATATACATAAGTATTTTGTATATTTAAGGAATGAATGTAATACTTTTTCTGTAACGAAATAACTAATGAACACTGTATGCATGTTATTTAAAAGTATGCACCACATGTTTGTAGCGTAGTTTCAATAGACAGAACATGTAATACAATCATTTCTTTTTACAAAATTTATTATAAGATACATTTGTAGCTAAAGCAATGTGTACACACCTTTTAACTTGTTTAATGATTAAATAATGAAAAATACTTTGACGACTTCACGGACACATGATACAACTATGTCTATAAGCTAATCGACATGAGAACGTTCAGCCAAACTCAATTATTAGCATATTTTGTTGTTCCATCATATTGTTTTTAAATGTATAATAACATGCTCTGTCTTTCTTACAGACAAAAAATGCAGTATTCAATGACAAACTACGATGACTCACAAGAATGTTCCCAGTTCATATATGTTATATTTAGCGATTTGGACACGATACCAGAGTTCATATATTTATTTTGGACAAGAATATGTTATTTTTATTATCTCCTTCATTAGGCAGTCTATGCTATACGTTTAACTATCTGTCTACTTTTAAGTATTCTGGCGTATATACATGTAATCTTAAAGACTAACATTATTAATCTGTGTTGTTTTCAATATTTTTCAATTATAAACCACAATAATAAATGTTTGATGTTTTTGAATGATGATCTTGGTAACAGTTTTGATTTTTCTTATTTTTAATTGACATGTTCTGATTCGTCTTTCAAAGGAACATACAGTATTTATAGGTTACCAGCTTTCCCTGACTCTACATCATAACATCGACTATTAATTGTGTCTATAACAAAGAGACATTTCTTCTCAAAATTTTACATAATTCGCTGTACTTCCTTGTGTACATGTAAATGGTGAGTACAATTGCAATCTATTTAAAATGCATTTCAGCTCAGAAAATATCCAATTCATATTGTGATCTATTTTCCCATTCATAACAATTTCCTAATTTCTGGTACCTAACAGAAAACCCTGGCCGTTTTTGGCACAACTTTTTTGAACTTTTGGCCCTCGATGCTGTTCAACTTTGTACTTGTTTCGGCTTTCATACTTTTGTATCTGGGCGTCACTAGTAAGTCTTGTGTGGATAAAATGCACTTCTGGCGTATTAAAATTTAAAACTTGTTGCCTTTTGTTAGCTATTATTCGTGTGTTTCTTTGTCAATTATGTTCTCCTATTTATTTATATTGTGGTCCTGTAATGTTGTGTTGTAATTTTAATGTTATATTTCACATGGCCATACAAGAGGGAGGTTTGGCATGTCACAAAACCAGGTTCCACCCACCATTTTATTCCTTTAAAAATGTCCTGTACCAAGTCAGGAATATGGCCATTGTTATATTATAGTTCGTTTCTGTGTGTGTTACATTTTAACGTTGTGTTTCCGTTGTGGCGTTTGTTTTCTCTTATTTTTGAGTGTGAATTCACATTACTATAAGACGTGTCACGGTACTTATCTATCCCAAATTCATGTATTTGGTTTTGATGTTATATGTGTTATTCTCATAGGATTTTGTCTAATGCTTAGTCCTTTTCTGTGTGTGTTACATTTTAATGTTGTGTCGTTGTTCTCCTCTTATATTTAATGCGTTTCCCTCAGTTTTAGTTTGTTACCCCGATTTTATTTTTTGTCCATGGATTTATGAGTTTTGAACAGCGGTATACTACTGTTGCCTTTATTTATAAATGTAATCATTGTTTACATTTGTCGAGATTTCTGAGGAATCCTTACGTAAATGATTGGGGTTCATGACGATCCAATTCAAAAATGTCCGGACTTTTTACCATGATAATATATATCCAGCTGACACGGCTCAAACTGTTTGACGCTAATTCGAAGTGTCTGCCCTCTGAATCTAAAACAATTGATCGTTAGTTGGGTGATCATAGTTATGTATCGACTTGTGGCAGTCTTGGTTGATTTGAATACGGAGCAATACGGCCTTTAGATATTTCTTACCACAATAATATAATATTATATAACCAAGTCCATTGATGAATGTAACATATTTTACTCGGCCAAGAAAAAGCCTGTACCAGGTCAGGATTATGAAAGTTGCTATCCGCTTTTCTGTTTTATTGAAGCCATTGCTTTTGACTTTTGATGAGTGACTTTCCATTTTTAAGTTTCCTTTAAGTTTGGTATTTTTGTTGTTTTTTTCCTTTTTTTCAAATTGTTTATTTTTTTTGGCTTCAAATAATGCGAATTTGATCTACAAATCCCGATATGTACTCAAGTCTTATTTGATCAAATCTTTCAATATTACAACAAAAAAACACCCCAGAAGAAATGTTATATATTAAATAGTTACCGTTTAAATATTGCATCCATTTATAATAACCTACATGCATTTGTAGCGATTGCCTTGCTGGTCGTATTTGAAATTTTTAATGTTTCGAGTATGTTGACTTATTTGTTATGGTTGATATAAGTCTAAAACCATATTTGTTAATATCAAAATAAAAAAAAAAATAACTCAAATTAAAGAAAAACCCACACTACAAATCTGAAAAGTGGAATAAACTAAATCTAACTATAAATCTAACGGCAATGTTTATTGACAAAACAATAAACCACACGTACTAGATAGATCGGAAATGCACGAATGAGTCATGAAGCCATTTAAGGAGTGAAAATTTGGAAACGAAATATAACTGTTATTTTCAGAATGTTTTCAAGGTCGAAAGCCAGTAACTTCAGCACAAATTCTTGGAACAGATTTAAAAATCAGCTTAAACTGTTACTTATCATATCAGACTGACATATTGAAACCCATCTCAATATGTCTAGTCTTTTAATAAAAAAAAGTCCATACATCTGTTATTTGCACGATATTCTCAATGTCAAAAGACCGTAGTTTGGCAAAAATGAGCTGAGCTGAATCAAACATTAACTTGGACAAAGTAGACTAACATACTGAAAATCAGCTCAATATGTGAAGAAAAAATTCTGTAATCAAACATTATGATAGACAGCCAACAAACGACAACCACTGAATTGCAGGCTCCTTGGTAAATCAACAATTCGAAACGATAAGTGGTCTCTTAAATTTTCGGTAGAGTTTTAAAGGTGTTAAATTGAATTAGCAGAGTAAAACTATAAAATGAGTTTAATATCTGTATATATTTGATCTTTTAAAAGTAAGATCCCTTGGATAAATTTCGGAAATATATATATAGAATTCTTGATAATTTCGTCATCCAAATACTAGTAGTGGTAAGTGTTGTTGAGTTTATCAATTAAAAGGATTTATAGACGGATTTAACTCAGATTGGCCAACATTTTGATTCATAACAATACTGGAACTAAGTCTGCTATTAATTCGGTGGAATTGATTCCCATAAGAATACACACAGACTGTCACTAAACTGTATTGCAGAAACGTACATACATGTAGCTGTTGTCAAGGAGTAAATAAATTAATGTCAACATCGCATGACACTTAATGTATGTATCCATCAGGAAGATAAAATCGTTCCATCTACAGTCTTGATATGTTAAAGCTCCCCATTATGAAGAACGATAAACTTAATACAACAAACCTGATTTGTCCATCAAATGATAATTGCATTTTATGATGTGGATGGTGCAATCTTGGATATGTTAACCTTGCTCTAATACACCCATTGTTTTCCTTTACCAGTCTGTCCAAGCTACCCCCATTCCAATTTCCTCATATAATGCAGTGAATGAGGTTTTCGGATTTCATTTGTCGTAATCTAAACGTTGATGTATACTTATTTTGAAATTGCTGATAGATTTAAATTATTAGAAGCCATAAATCTTAAACAAGGTAACCTTTTACTTGCAACCGTTATTATTGTGGAAATTCTCTCTCAATTTTTCATATCTTGCTCACCTTTATTATAATTGAATTTAAAAGTGGAAACAAGGTTAGTTAATCTATTTTTATATAATTACGTCTTCGTGTATTATTGATTTACAATACATCGGTAACAAGGTATGTCATTTTATAATAATTATCATTCAGAACAGATTTTTAAAACACATCCGACAACAAATAATGAACAGTAGTTAGTGTAATATATTATGTTTTTGATAAAAAAAACCCAGATTGGTTGATTATATGATTTTCTTACCGGTGAGCATCAAATTGAAATATAGAGTGTAAGTATGATTGCATATTTCGCTCATGGTTACCATGTTAGATCGAATAAGTTTCCGATGTCAGCAATAGGCAAATATTGTTTCAATTTGTTGGAAAAACAACATGACTAATAATGGCATTATAACAGTTTTTTTTATAGCCAAGTTAAAAATGGGGGCAATAGACATATTTTGGTGAATGTTTCTTCTTTTTCAGTTTTAGTTTGCAAATTCTAGTGATAAAGTTTTTTTTCATCGTGGATAAACATATTTCCGCAGAAGATGAGTTCGGTTTTTACGACTTTATCTTCTCAGATGTATGAAATTGAGATTGGAATATGTCAAAGAGACAACAACCTGACCAAAGAGTAGATAACAGCGGAAGGCCACCAATGGATCATCAACACCGCGAAAAAATCTCGTACCCAGATGTTTCAAAATAATGTCATTAACTTTGTAGACAGTAATTGATATATTTCGGAGTTTAGTATAACGTCCATAATCATTGAACTAGTACACATTTTTGTTCAGGGTCCAGCTGAAATACAACTCAGGTTGCGGGATATTCACGCTGTATTAAAGACCCATTGGTGGCTCTCGGCTGTTTTCTACTCTTTGTTTAAGTTGTTGTCTCTTTGAAATATTCCCCATTTCCATTCTCAATTTTATTTCATTATAATTGATTTAAAAATTATCTGCTAAATGTGCTTTATTGCAAAAAGTTTATACTATTTTGTATAAATTCTAGAATTCGACATCCGACGTTCATATTTCGAACATTTACAAAAGAATTAGGATGGAAGCGTGCAATATTTAGGTCTGTTTGTTTTCATTTTAAAGTATAAGAATATATGTACATTATCGTTTTACGAGTTCCGCATGTGATCTTCGGTATCTTTCACCTCTCTCTTACCTTCATACGACAGATCAGCTAAGAAAATGGCTAATAATTCATTTTGTCCTGATATATTTTACTTTTCAATATTGGTGTTCTTTTTTCTGATGAATTGGAAACATGATGAACACATGCACACACATCTCCTCTTTAGTTCAAATTAAAAGATGGAAGGAATACGGATTCAAATAAATTGAGATATTTATGCTTGCAATTTATATATACATCAGTGATTTTTATTAGATTTTTGACGCACTAGAAACAAATTGACTACTAATCATGACGATTTAAACAATGCAAAATTACAAAACGCACATTATTGTTTTTGTCTTTAATGATAAAACCTGTGTTGACATAATGCTTTAATTTTTTTTATAAGTAACCTAAAATCATTAGTTTGTGACAAAGAAAATAAAAGAATCCAATTCAATAGGATCATTTGTAAATACTTATAAAGTTTTTGTGTAACTATTGACAGTTAATGTTTAAAAGTCAATACAAGTGTTGAATTCATGCATATAATTTGTAATGTTGAAACCGCATTGTACACAAAGTATATATTTCATTACAAACGATTTATAATATTTTAATGCAATTGACAATCACAACGACCTTAACGTCTCAGTGATCATGGTGATATTGTAATAAAACAGCTTAAATATGCTTTATTTTATACTTTAAATAGTATGCCGATTGTGTACAATATTTCCCTTCATACCTTAATTGTTTATAATCGAAGACTATAGTACTGTAACTTGATGTGTTTTAATTAATTTCGCTGCAATAGGGAAGAACGAAATAATAGACGCCATATACAGATAATGTTGCATCTATACTAGCTTTTGTTAATAATAAGCTCACAAGAAATGGTCCAGAAGATGACGTTTCCCCATAGATGGTAAATTTGTTTCATCCTCTATATGGATGCTTTTCTGCATGATAAAACTTTTCTGAATTTTTTGCCAAATACAAGTCATTTAGTTTCTAAATCGCGTGGCTAAGTTTATTTCTTAAATACATTTTTGTCCTCAATTAATTCGATAAAAAAGTTTATCAATACATACATACATGCGATATAACTGTTAACCTTTTAAAAAAACTCTTATGTTGCATTGTAATTTTTCAAGTTAATCTGAAACAAAATGTAAAAAAACTGATATCTTATTTGGTAAGACATTTAACCGATACATATTAAAAAAAAGAAATAAATAAAGCACGTATTACCTCTGCCACAAAATTGAAAGAGTTAAATTTGTAAGTAAACTCGGTTATTAGGGACCTGCCTTTTTTAAATTCAGATTTTTTTCCAGACAAACAATGTGCTTAACTGTAGTATCAAAATGAGGAAATAACATATATTTGTAGTAATATTTGCAAATAATTCTAATATGATTTGCATATTAGGGAATACTTTGATATGATTGGTTGAGAGAATTTCGGGTAGTTGTTCTTGACGTTGTTTATTTTTCGATAGACGACGTTGACCGAACTTCTTTGGTTAATCGTTTAATGAAAATTATCAAGTTTAAATATTCCTTTGAATGATAAAAGGAGTGTTTGATTTTTTTTTATCAGATTGCAAATTTAGACGAGTACATATTTTTGCGTTTACCAACAAATATATTTATACGCTAGTCCAATTCAATGACACAAATATTGAGCGTTACTCCTTGTCTGTACATTTTCTGTTTGTAACGTTAAAGTAATAAGAAACATCAAATTAATAAAAAATATGCATATGTTTTTTATAACTAAATGGATAGTTTCATTATACAACTTATGTAAATATACTTTTTCTGAGGAAAATTCTATAATTTGTCCATATTCAGAAGAAGTTTACTTATTTTTTATTGTTTCATTCCAGGAAGCAATTCGCCGACATATTTTCCGTATGCATAGTGACCTGAGCGTAACCCTCCTCGTAAAAATCCGGTGGTCGCAATACGCATGAATCTGTCATTAAAATAAACAATTCACTGATTGTACATGTTAAACACGTGCTCAATACCCATGCTTTGTGTTATTTGTTTACTATAAGGTGACAATCGGTAAACTTCGGCTTCAAAACACGGCATTTAATGAGCAGCCATATTTGTAAAATCATAACAGACAAAGAGAAAAAAATTGACGATTATACGTTATATTTACGTAAAAAAATGAGAAAATCGTGCACAGAGGACTAAGTTTATGATATATACATGCATTTGTAAAAGAATTGGATAAACATCTTTTTCACCACTCACTCGTTTCATATGACTTAAAATCATCACTTGTCAAGTTATAATCATCATAACTATTTAAAAAAAAAGGAAAGAAAGTTAGTTCCTATTATTAAGAATTTCATACTATACTAACAGAGAATGCTTTACGAAAAAAACGCATTTCATATTTCTCTCAATATTACGTCGACCTCCAGTCGTCTTTTGATTTTATAGATGCTACTTTATTGTTATATTTCTATTAATAGAATAACTAATCGAAGAATTCCAATAGAGAAAACTATTCAACTAGTGACAGAACTGTACAATATTTTTTAAGTATTGCTCGGTCACGAGTTGAATATTTTTCGATATTAGAATTCGTTGATTATTTCAAGTAGAAAATGTAAGGAACTATATCTTTTTTTTTAAACATTCACAATTTGTTGTGATCTGACGTCATAACAACGCCTATTGTTGTATGACGTCAGATGAGTGAAATAACCGTCACGGTGTTTAGTCATATGTGAAACTATCTGTTTTTATTTCTCTGGGAAATTAATGTTATTCATTGCAACCAGTGTGATAAACGTTTTCCCCGTTCGTTTTCGTTTATATTATAAACACGTATACAATGAAAACCATTAATATGCACCTATTTGTAAAGTGATATGAATTATAAAAAAAACCGAAAAAAAACAAAAAATACGAAAAAAAAACCAATAACACGCACTCACATGTTAACCAATAAAAAGCATCTGCATGCAATTACATTTCTTTCTTTTTATTTAATCAATTAATTAGAATCTGTATTTGGTTTAAAAATATATGTTTTTTCTCGCAACTAATTTAAAATTAGATTTGATTTATCATTTTATTACTTATTTGGAAAAAAAGTTATCATCTTACAATTCTGTTACAGATATAACACTTATAGGTACCTTTATCGTAGTTGATAACATGAATCGAAAGCCAAAACTCTTTTGCGTATTTGAATGAAAAAAGTACAATCTTGTTGCAATGGGTAGTTGCACACTTGAGCAAAGGGAGCATATGAAGCTTTTTAAATGCGTTATAGATACCGGAAATGAGGTATTATTTGCATTTTTTGACTTGAAAGTTTTATCCCTCACACAATATGGAGGAAATTTTACCCAGTTTCTCGAAAAAGAAAAACATTTTCTTTATCATCAATGGGAACAAAAGAAAACCATGTGCTGTGCATGTCCGAAAGTCGGATGTTATATGAGACGAACTAGACAAATGGACACTTGGATTTTTGAAAAGTTGTATGTAGCAAATGGGATAGTTGATCCAGTGCATGTTATCAAACGTGGTGGATGTATACAGCAATTATGTTTGCACAAATTTGTGACAAAAAACATTGCTGCTCATGAGTTAGACATTATTGTCTTATCCTTCTTGCTCCGAACCTTTGCACCTATGTCTGATGATGAAAAGGAGTCACTAAATAAAGTAAGTGATTGTAGAAGTTCCTTATGCCATGCAGGGTCTACGAATTGTTTTCCAATGGCAAAATTGAATTCAATGTGGATGGACTTAGAAACACATCTTATAAAACTTTCTGATGTACGATACAGAAGAATTGTTCAGAAACAAATACATGCTATTCGTAAACTTGAAATTGACAGGGAGGAAATAGCTGATCTTTCAAATCAGATCAACTCTACGAGGGAGGTAAGTGTCGAATCGAGAAGATATCTCTATTTTAAAATGGATACTCTTTACCTATTTCATATTTCATATCTGATTAACTTCCTTCCGATTTTCAAAACTAAAAGTTTTTACATTTTATATATGCTTCATGTATATATTTCTAAATATGTTTGGTTATACAAATAATAGTGTCAGGCGTGTCGTTAGCAGCTTACACATTATCATTGATGATGTTGGACTGTCAGTAGCAGAAAATATCATGTTTGACAGTATTATATTAAAAGATAACTTTTTTATATCATAACGCATGCTAACTGAGATATTTTTAAAAGTAAAACTTCCGCTGTTGTTTTCATACGTTTACCAACTTTTTTCGTAATCTTATGTAGAAATTATTTGTCGTTTTGCATTATGATCAATATCAATGCCTATCGCAAAGCCTGTATAAAGTCAGGAGTATAATAGTTGTTATCCAATCGTTTGATGTGTATGAGAATTTGATTTTGACATTTGATTAGAGACCCTTTTTTTTTTAAATTTTACTCGTAGTTAAATATTTTTGTACTTTTTACTTTTTATTTAAAATAATTGTTTGAAGTTCAATGCTTAATATCATATATTTGCAGGCTGTTGATAACAATCATAACAAAGTTTCAGATTACGTTAAAAAAATTGAAACGTTATATATCAATAACAGTTCCAAGATACAAAAGAGTGTATCTGACCAATCAATTGCTATAAAACAGTCAGAAGAAGCAGTAGTAAGTGTGGTAAAATCTGAAGCACATGGTTTAAAAGAAATGTATGAGTCCACTTTAGCCAAAATGGAGGATCAACAAGAAACAACCAAAGAAGAATTGATAAAAATGAGAGAATCACAAGGTAAGTTTCTTCAAAAGGTCGTCAATGCATTCAATGACGTTATTAGAGTTTTAATTGTAGACACGTACCAAATGAAACAAGAATCAAAATTAGAATGGAAAAAGAGCAGAAAAATTAAATACTATAGCAAATAAGCATTTCTTGATAGTTGTCGATGGAATATCCATATTTTTGAACAAATAAACCGAACAGATGCTTCTCTGGAAATTTGTATTTACTCAAAATTAAAAACAATGCCTATGTACTTTTTATGACGCATTTCACTGAGGTCTAAGGATTTCAATTTGATTTTTTTTAAATATTATGTATTTGTTCTTTTTTTAAATATTGCGAACTGCCCTCAGAATTTAACTTGATAAATAGATAATGAAGGACAATGGTGTTGGTTGAAAAATACATCAATCAACGCCCTTTTGTAATCTACAAACTTAATATTACCAGCATTCAATTAGTTCCTTATTGAATCCAATACCGATTCCAATAATATATCAATATATATCAAAATAACTTGATCACTTTTAAAATGGATATGTTCCCCTCTGTCAGGCGTGCAACGAAAAGATTTATTTAGGATTTGCTATAAACACGGGTAATAATCACACCTGAATTTCGTTATTTCGTAATAACTATGCACCTTACAATCAGAGTATCTTTACCCAATGACAATTCGCGTTCCAAAAATCCAGGCTAAAATAAAACGAAGGTTCTTTAATCCAGTGATGGACCCACGATGTCGCGGGAATGGTCTAGATATTACTGATGATTATGCATTAAATCTATATTGATTATCACATGTTTGATTTAGTAATTGACCTCAATGTGAAGTTAAGAAACGAAATACATTTGCTGATCGTCAAATACCAACAAAAAGGATGTACTTAGTCAGATGTTCGAACTCCTTGGATTTTCCCCAACAATACAGGGTATAATAAATTGCCCCATAACACCCATTAATCTTTTCACATGAGACTTCAATAGCTTATAGGATGTCATTTACCAAAATTTACGCAGATTTTTTTTTTCGATAAGGGACCCAAATAATACAGATTTAAAAGTAAAAGGAGTAAAAGTCCGAGTCAGCCCTTTCCCTCACTTTTTTCAGATATTAAATATCTTAAGAAGGACCACCATAATTAACTCTATTAATATTTTAGTATATCTTGTTACTTAACTAATGCTTTTCTAACTTATAGTATCAATTTCAAATTCTAGATTTTAAAAATTTCATCTAGGTACATTCTCAATTGCCTTTGTTACAACCCTTTTCCCCTGATTATTCAAAGAATACAACACATCACATCTACGAACCCAATCTACGCGCCCACATATACAATGCGACGATTTATGAAAGAATGCTGATTGAGATAATTTATATGAATAAGATAAAATAATACCATATACCAAGTATTTCGGCATATTAGATTGTTTGCCGCATGCAATTGAAGTCATCGAGGACTCGAGCGTCAACAAACTTAATCTCACGACATTTCTGTTCACATAAGACTGTAAGTCCCGTAGGATTATATGAGTTCAAAAATTAAATGAAATTAATAAACTTAGATGGATTTGGACCATTCATATAGCTCGTCTAGATGTACCGGTACATATAAATAAAATTGAGAAAGGAAATGGGGAATGTGTCAAATATATAGCTTCAAATCTTTTGTTTACAACATTTCTGATGAATGTAAATAAAGAGTATCGTGTTGGACGCATGCTATATATAAACTGTTGTTCGCAATTGTCTAGAAACACAATAGAAAAAAAATCATAGTAGACTAAAAACAAATCAGACCACAATTAACTTCAATGCATTCGTTGTAATAACGTCATATATAGACAGAGAAAACCTGCGCTGGTGCAATGTCGATACAATGGTCTTGACAAAATGCAGTCCCTTGAATGTGCATATGTGTATAAGTAGCAATAGTATTTAGTATGGTCTTTAATTTATTGATAACAAAATCAACATCTATCCTAAATAAAACAATATTCAAAAATTTCATTACAGACTTACAGTAACTGTGTCAGCAATAATAAAGTTGTTTTCAATTCATTTGATGTATTCACTTACAAAGGACTTTTCATTTGAATTTTCGAATTCAGTATATTTTCTATTTTACTTTTTAGTAGAGGTTTGTTAAAATGATTTAAGTTCACCCGGATCGTATCTAAATTTCCAGACTTGGTAAACAACATCACATATGTTGTATCATTCTATTTTAAATAAGTATAAATTTATAATACATCCAAACTTGCAAAACAATCTATGGAAGAATTTAGTAAATGCGGTTACGAAACCCCTGACTTATTTATCTACTTGTAATACATAGATTGCACACATTGAAATCTAAAACGTTACTACAGACATGGGCATAGCGAACGATTTGGTATATATAAACACTGTAATACGGTGCCAAAGGAACATCACCGTAAAAAAGAGAAAACAAATTAAAATCGATTTGCTATAAGATTTTTCAAACGACAATCTAATTATATAAGAAAATTTTAATATTAATAAGATAGCGTGGAAGTATAGTATAAAGAGTTGAGAAGTTCAAACTGTCAAACTGTCAAAATGACCACAAAATACACGTAATTTACATTTACAGCATCCAAAGTATTTTGTTATTCTCTAAAATAAGTTAATCGACTATTTGCATATGTTTTATTAATAAAAGTTAATGACAGTAGTTACGGAACTGGATAGAAAGCTTGAAAAAATAAGTAGTAAATCATTTACTAGAAGCCGAGATGAGACGATTTATTACTGGGTTTTTGTGTAGTTCAGGTAACTATACATAGTAGGATTCTTCACATGTTTGCAGGATGCCTTAAGATGAGCTGTGGTAGTGACATCATTATTTACTATTTGACTCTCTATTACCTGTACGGCCTTGTGTGAAGTTGACTGTATGATTTTATTCTTAAGGACCTCTGTGTAGTATTAATTACGTCATTGTTTTAAGAGGAAACATGTTTTTTCATTGAAACAAATGTTTACTTTCAGGTAAAGAATTATGATTTAAAAGCTTGTGCCAGTCAAAAATGTATATGCAAGGGAATATGATTCTCATGTTGTGCCAGTCAGAAATGTAGGTGCAAGGGAGTGTGATTATCATGTTGTGCCAGACAGATATGTAGGTGCAAGGGAATGTGATTATCATGTTGTGCCAGACAGAAATGTAGGTGCAAGGGAATGTGATTATCATGTTGTGCCAGACAGAAATGCAGGTGCAAGGGAATGTGATTATCATGTTGTGCCAGTCAGAAATGTAGGTGAAAGGGAATGTGATTATCATGTTGTGCCAGATAGAAATGTAGGTGCAAGGTGATTCTCATGGTGTTTTTAAAAAAAATAATTACCACATGTATGCAGGTGTTGTCATGTAGATATGATGTTAACGTTAACAAACTTCTGTAGAAACAAAGAAGATTTATTAAATACAGTTTATACTTTAATTTCTTCCGTCACATTGTATAAGCTGAGTGTAAGTAAGCTGCTGTTATCTTTCCCACTAAAATAGCTCTGGTTTTCTCCGGTAAGAGATAAGATTGACAATAAAAAAGATAAAAAATATGTAGAACAAAACAATTGGCCGATATTCTTTATCATTATTTAATCAAGTTCATGTAAACACGACTTGCACTTATTTTTTTAAAGGTTTAGATATTTTGATTTAAAATATAAAACATTTAAACACACATTTTGAAACTATTGAAATTAATTACAAAATCATGTATGCTATTGATTTCAGAGGAACTAACTCAAGTTGTTAATGAAGTACTGTTTAAGCTGAAATACGACAAGCCTGGTAAAAAGAATGCTTCAGACAAATTGGGTAATTTAATAACATCAAAGTGTTTTTGTAACATAAGAGATGTTTGGTTATAATATGAACAAAATTTTGAAAGCTGCATTGATTGCCTAATACACACATGCCTCCATTGACTATTTCATTTTGGAAGCATAAAATATTTAAGGAATTTACACCAGTGAAATATATTCGATCCCGAATTTGCACTATCTGACAGGATTTTTTCAAGTTTACATTTCAAAAATCAAGACCGATTACCTTTTTATCATCACATTTTAAAGTTTATAAGCACAACACATTTTCATCATATGAATTCAGGGAAACATACAAGATTATGGATTATCTTTGAGAGGTAAAGTTGATTGTATTTGTAAGAGGATACTAGTATTACTTACGATGTTGACAAAACAGCTATTTACTGTGTTCCAATAAGAATGTTTAACTAATATAAATATACATATAATAAACCATTTATAAAAGCAAAATATTTTAATTATATTTCAATATTAGCAGTCAGTTTGAATAATTGTCGTCATAAGATAATAACCGTCAGTAATGTTTTATTGACTTGCAACTCATTTGAAATTTTATTCATTCGACCTTCAATGAAACCTTCAGCTTGAGATGAGTTACCCATGTGTAAAGTATGTTCAGTTATCCAAAACATAAGAATGTCAAAACTGAAACCTGAAACTAGGGAGCATTGGTGTAGATTAATTTTGTTATTCTGCATACACACAAAATTCATTCTTTTTCACGCAAAACGAAACTTTTAATCCACCATTATCTACATATGAAAATACCTGTACAAAGTCAGAAATATGGCATTTGTTATTCACTCGTTTTGTTTTGTTTGAGCTTTTGATTTTGCAATTTGATTAGGAACTTTTCGTTGTAAATTTTAACCGAAGATCAGTATTATTCTCGTTTAATTTTTACATATATTTGAAACCAATGACATGAAATCGAACAGACCTTGAAAACTTTCCTTATATGATTGCACTTGACTGTAAAGTAATCAACCATAGAGCAACAACAGTTAACAATTGATGAACCTTTCTATGCTGTATGGAAATAAAAAAAAAGGCCTTCACAATAGCTTTTTCATTACTGGAATGATCTGACATCATCTATATTTGTTTTTATTAATCCTGCACTTATTTATAAAGGTAACAGTAGTATATCGCTGTTTAATAGTCATAAATTACGCGAAAAACAAATCCTGGTACAAACTAAAACCGCGAGTGAAACACATCAACTATTAGAGCGAAACAGCAAACATGCGATGACATTAAAAATCACACAACATGTTAGTTTTGTATTCTTTTACGTTCGAACAATATACCCCGCAGAAATTCATATGTATCTATATTCATTAAATTCATTACTATGTTGACATGCCTTCAACCCATATGGGTACAAATGTGCATTATATTCAATAAACTATTAAAACAATATCGTGTGTACAGACCTTACAGGAAAACTTAAACGAAACAAGAGAACATTTAATTGACACACTTCTCCGAATATTTGCTGCAATTCGAATGCACAAATTCAACCCAAGAAAAATACATTGTGAGTATCGATATAGTCAGTGCCTAAATACTGAATAAAGTAATCATTCATTTACCTTACAAATAATGTACATTTTGTAACTAGTCATTTCTCATTTACGTTTTCATAGAACTGCGATATTCCTGTATAATACATAATGATTTGTAAAATCTGCATGATAACACTATGTATATAAAAAGGCAAACTGTTTAAAATACTTAAACTACTGCATACTTCTTATATTCAGAAAGAGATAGAGAGTTGATTAAATAATTTAATTACACCTTATGTAAGAATCCGGGGTTTTGATTGGTTAATAGCCAGTGTATTTTTCACCAATTTACTGTTATCAAATGAATATCGTTCATTTTTAACGCCGCCGGGGTATTTGCTAAAAGGATATGCCTTTTTTACCCTCTCTGCCGTGGTATTTGCCAAAAAATACTCTATCCGACTGGACGCTTGTAACGTCGCGATCATCAATGCGTTTTAGTACATTAACATTCGGTGTAATTAAACAGATATATCATGTTATTGAGGGGTATTTGCGAAAAATACCAGTCTTGAGAATGAATTTCCCTCGCCTTACGGCTCGTGAAATTTAACATTCTCTCGACTGGTATTTTTCGCAAATACCCCTCCTTAACATGATATATCTGTTCAATATTGCCTCATGTCGTAAAACATATATATCAATTGTTTACATGCATATATATAACCTAAAGTTACGTTTGTTTTTTAAGTGAAAGAATGTCCAGTGTTGTGGCATCTCAAAACACCTAAGGAGTGGAATGAGAAAGATGTAGCTGATGCATTAAAAAACTATGAAAGGATGTCAGATAATCAAGACATTAAGATAAAATTCGTCCGTGAGGGATCTCTCATTTTACTTACAACTGTACCGTATGATATACTTCATGACAAGGCTAAATACGAACATGCAATTCAAAAGTTCTTGACAAGAATGATGGACGTTTGCAATATCGATACGAAAAGAGCATGCCATGTGAAAGCTACTTTACACATACTCGAACATGACGAAGGTAAATTGCTGTTTAGTTTAGCCAGGACTGGGTTGCACAAAGGTTTTTTAAATTTAAACGTGGTTTAAAGTTAAACAGTACTTAAAACTGTAATTCCCAATTAGTTAAAGAAGACTTTAAAAACCGTTGCACAAAGCGTTATTAGTCCCACGTTTAACTAAATGTAAATTAAAATGATAATTCGTACTTAAACTATGTTTAATTTGCAATTTCCCAATATTCATTCCTTCACGTACATTTTCGCGATTTTTATCAAGAACAAAATGGCCGAGTTTCCAGACGACGCTGATAAGAAAAAAAGATCTTCAAACTAGGATTCAGCGGAGATGACCATGCTCCAACAGTTGGTCAATGACAATATTACTGTTATAATGTATACGGAGAAAATTGACTAATTCAATTACAAATTCCAAGAAAAACGGCATTTGGAAAGACATTTCGTCCAAAATAAATGCTCTTGGTTTGCATTCTCGTTCAGATAAAGAAGTCAAAACAAAATGGCAAAACTTACAAACAAAAGAAAAAAAGGAGTATGCGGAAAGTATGAAATATAGAGCCCAAACTGACGGTGGCACTGCTCCCAAAGCCTTGACAAGTGAGACAGAGAATATTGTGGAAATGATGAAGGATTGTTCAAGTTTTGTTGGTTTAAAAGGAAGCGAGTCTTCCATGGTCACAGTAAACCTTGAAGGTATAAAGCCGTGTATGCCGTTAAGAGTATATGAAATGGAATCGTATTTGAATAAAACATAAATGCCTACCTTGATCATGTTTATGCATAATGATATCCGTGCTCTGACATTCAGACAATGTTGCATAATGTCCTAAGCGAACCTAAAGTTACTTTCAGATTTAACAAAATTGTGAAATCAAAACTAAAAGTATCTAGGATATGGTTAGGTTTAAGAAAACTCTCCTGAAACTCCTTGAAATGTATTCTTTTCGACAGTTTCCCACCACCTCCAATCATGCAGACAAAGTTCGGCCTTCCTGTGTATTTTAAGCACACAGTACACACTATCGCACGCCAGCACAGTGCGCGTCATAATGCAGCGGCCCCATAAAGGGTTTCCAAAAGACAATTACTCCCACATTATAACCTTTCTAAAACACGGACCTTTTGATTGGGGGTTTGGGTTATAAATTTCCGAACTTAAATTTCTAGCAATCATGCATAATGCTAAGGAATCGACTACAAAAATTCAAAGAAAGGAAAAAAAGGGGCTGGGGTATATGTTCTCGGGTATGATGTTTTTTTTTATAACCTTTACGTCCCTTACAGTACCAGTAAATTATGTGGCCAAGCAAGTGAACAAAAACAAACAATCTTATTATAAATTATCCCCGTACGCTTCAGAGCTATTTAACATTTTTTTTAAATAAATAATTGGACCATATATATATCCTCACCCACAAAACACACACTATAAGTCTTGTTTTTGACATTTTTTTTTACCATAGACCTATATATAAGCATTGTAAGTACAGTACTTCCAAACCATGGATACACAGTACTTACATGATATAATTAATAACTTTGATCTCAGTAGCGCTGGTTTAATTCAGATTTATACTCTTACTAGGTGTGGCCCGTTTTTCAAGATTTTTTTGGGGGGTGAAGTGTGTGACCGACCATTTAATTTGCATATGGTGGGCTAGTTTAGATTTTTACTACAGAGTGAGAGTGTTTATCCCAAATATGGTTAAAAAATAAGGAAAAGCACGCAGGTACAAACAAAAACAATAGAGTCAAAAAACCGTAACGCCCCACCCCTTTAACAAGTAAATGATCGGTCCCGGCCTTAAATATTTACCCACAAAACATTTGCACTCAGTGGCGGATCCAGAGGGGGAGGTGTTCCGGGGGTTGGAAACGCCCCTTTTTTGGGCCGATCAATGCAGTTGAATGGGGACATATGGTAGGACACCCCCCCCACCCCCCTTTCTCCTGGGTTGGATTATGACGTTAACAGTCGATTATAAATACAAACCAAAAATGAAAATGCCGCAAGATGAATTAAATAATGGGAGCGACAAATGCATATTATTGTTTACGTTTAAGTTAAAATATAATAATTGTCGATTTTTTTACTCGAAGAGTATATAAATGTCGGCAAAATAAAGGTACACGTTTTCAAGCGTAAATCATAAATTGTCCATTAGTTAAAACATCAGTGTGTACATCATTGTAGTAAAATATAACATGGTTGATACTCGTCGTAAAAAAATAGGGGAAAGCTCGAACAATAACCGCTTTCTCTCGCATTTAGATTAAAGCTTGTACAAATAAATTTTATTTTTTCCGACAATAACCGATTTTTGTATTGGCAACTGGCAACTTTAAGGGGATATGTTTACATTAATAGGCCGTGTAAACGGCAAGCTACATCCAATACACCCCTCGTCCTCAACATGCAAGAAATATTTGCCACTGAACGACATCCAACAATCAAGCCAATACGCCCGAATTGTTAAAAATTTCATTTACAAAAAAGTGCCCTTGAACTGTCTCTTTTGTTCTATCGCACTAAAATATTAATAGTGTATTAATTTGCGTTTTTTAATTGAGTTAAGCCTTCCAATTGATAATTTATCGTGTGTTTTTCTATATTGTGATGATAAGTTATTGTTTCAGAAAAAGGGAGAAGGTTTGGATACCGTTAAAACGTTTAATCTCGCTGCAAATGTTTGCACTTGTCCTAAGTCAGGAATATGATATACAGTAGTTGTCGTTTGTGTACGTAATTTATACGTGTTTCTCGTTTCTCGTTCATTATATATATTAGGCCGTTGGTTTTCCCGTTTGAATTGTTTTTGCACTAGTAATTTTGGGGCTCTTTATAGCTTTTTGTTCATATTTTACATAATTAATTTCTCCCGTGTTTTTTTAAGATTGAAGACAGTTATTAAAAAATGAAGTCTACATGTTAATTTTTTAACTGCTAAACGGAGGAGAGGGTGTATGGGTGGCCCTCATATCTTTTTTGTATGGTAGGCAAGGGGGGATCATGTAAATTATCATAAAAATATACAGGAGAAACAAATCAAATCTACTACTAAACGAGCGATCAAGGCAACATTTAAATAGTCAATTCAGACAGTCAGATTTTGGGCCTTGCTTATAAATAATAATTGTCTGAGATAGAAGGCGTCGTACAGGGCGGGCGATGGTACGGGGATAGAGGTAGTAGGTGGAGAGGTCGAGAGGCGGGATAAAGGGGCGAGATTGGTGCATGGAGAATTATCGAAATGTTCAACGGGCAAATTGAAAAAGGGGGAGGTCCGGGGAAACGGGGTTTGGGGTGCCGGGAGTAATGATGGAAGGGATGGGAAGTGGGGTTAAGGAACGTCCCTGCCGCCGACAGTTCAATTGAACTATACAAGTAGGTTGACGGTATTTGTTTTTAAAAATCCCAAAAGGAACCTCATTTACCATACCATAGGAGTTATTTCCCTTTATACATTCGCTTGTGTGTGGAAAAAAGAAAAACAAAGAAAGGTTTGTGTGAAACGATACGACTTTTTGAAATATCCTTGGATTGTCATGTGTTTATCAACCAAGAACATTACATTTCTGTTACAATAATCTGTAAAATATGTAGGATACTTCTTTGCGTAGTGAAATGTGTTAAAACTTTGAGAAATATCACACTGCATGCAAAGTTATTTTGTTTTCTACCTGCATCTCTGAACCAAGAGACAGACTTCTCTGGGTAGGATGTTCGATGTCCTTCCGCACTATGTCGGTGATCCTTATGATCGAATTTCTCCCGAACCTGTACCTTGCTCGGACGGGGCTCCTTGTCTGTGAGGTCATCTAATGTAAGTAGCCTTTTTCTATATTTTCTGGGTGGCTTTGATCGTGCAATATATTTCTAAACAACAACATTTCTTCCATTTTTAATTCCCTATTTAAGATTTAAAAGTGCCCCCTTACCACTTTTAACTTTAAGTAACGTTAAGTCACATTTAAACGTTATTTAACTCTAATAAACCTTTGTGCAACAGACATAACGCTCATTTAATTTTAATTGAGGTTTAAAATATATTTAACTAGTACTTAAAGTTAAATGACGTTTGTGCAACCCAGTCCAGATCATTCCGACTTATTTATATTTTTTTTTCTTGTTTTGTTTTTTGCCAATTGGGTTTTGTCTATGACTTACGGATTTTCATTTGGTATCATTCTCATATCTTTTGCAATACCATTGAAATAAATATCATGCAAATAAAAAACGTATATGAAAATGAATTAATAAAATAAGATAAAATAAAAGGAAATATAAGATAGAAAGAAAGAAAGTTCGAAATGAAATTGCTTGAATTTGATAAGTTCTTTAATTGCAGGTAAATATTTAAAAAAAACCAAAAAAACCCACACATTTGTATTGCAAACAAACAAAATACAATTAAACAAATTTACCCGTATGACATATTAAAATGAATTAAAAAAGAGAAATAAATGCACGTGTCGTCGAGTTCAGTTTACCCTATAGGCAATTCAAAGTATCTGCAAATAGATATAAGGTGTCAAACGTACCAGAATGCGCTCATACATAGCTCATAACTGTCAAACTACTGCCTGATATAAAGTCCTTATATTATGTAGTAATAAAAAGGAAGTTTAAAGAAACTCAAAAGTACTGAAGTTACAAATCCTCACGGTCAAACTTCTGACTAAGTCATTCTGTTAAAATAAGACTAATTGTGGTGTCACATTTCGTTCTTTTCAGTTGTTATCAATAATTGTGCGAAAAAAAGAGAAGGGTATATTGATGCGAATGTGCAATATTTCAAAGAAGCAGTAATCAAACGGTCACACAAAACTAAAAGAAGCCAAAATACGTTAGTAATCTTTAACATAATTTATAAAATGTGCAAACTGACTTATCATAAAATTCAAATATGTCATTAAGTATGACCGTGTCAAAGTACGTCTTACTACGAGAAGGCAGCACTTTATCAACGTATATTATTTATTGCTTAAAACATGCAATCCAATTTTGAGCATCTTTGTAACTATACAATATTTTAAAAAGAATTTAACAGAATTTCCTGTCACAGGAGCTTATATCTGCAAAACATGCATTTGCTTCCTTTTTCATTCATAGTTTTAGGTTAGGCTTCAAAAAATATTTTATCAACAAACGATCTATTAATCATGTTAATGTTTATGTTATTTATTATAGTCAATATAAAAGATTCGTATGTTTTATGTGAGGACAAGGGTACTCAGATTTGTATACCACAAGCAGATAAATGTTTTCAAATCAATAGTTATGATTGTGATGAACGGATGGATCTAGAGGGATTAGAACGTAAACGTAGGTTAATAATGTTAATACGTTAAGTAATATGTCTGTTTAATTTTAAGTGCTTACTCTCAGTGGCTTAACCTTTAGGTCATAAAATATTGAAAACAACACATTTAATAATTTCTTGCGTCCGAAGCGCTTTTCTGGATTTACCTTCATCAGGAACTCTCAAAGTCAACCATTTGAAATCCAAAGATGTATAAGTACCAAAACCGTTGAAGAGCTATATGTCAAAAATACCTAAAATAAATAGCCAGTTCATAAGCTTCGAGCTATACTAAACACATATCATTTGGATTTCTTAACTTTTCGACACCTAAAGCAATAGTTAGGTCTTGCATATAATCACAAAAAAGGTTAAAATGATATTCAATTTTTCAAGTGCAGACCGAAAGACTATTGCTAGTCCTTTTTGAAAAACACAAACTAAATCAATCGCTTGGAGTTCTCGTATACAGGGTAAAAACCTTTTACTAGTCGTGAGATTGGTAAACATGATATAAATTTTTTGTAATGTCATGCATTTACACCACACCACACACAAATATCAACACTTGAAAGTCATGGATTCGTACAGACGCGTCGGCTTTATGAGTCATTTAATCAAAAAGATCACGAGCAGGATAGCCAAATACATTTTCGGTAAGAGCTGCCGATTTTGAATCATTTTATATTTATCATGTTTATGGTTCTTTAGCAGTTAGAATTAAGAAAACATTTTCAATGTCACATAGAAGCTCAATTATGCTACGGTCAAATACTTAAAACTTGAAAGTAAGCTTTTTGACGATTAAAAAAAAAAAAAAATTTCCCATTTATTATAGATTCAAACAAACGCTATATAGATGATGTGGATTTCATAAATAATTAAACATTTTGCCTATGTTGAACGTATATGTCTCACAGTCGCAAATCTTGTAGAAACATAACAGCAGCATATGCATATGAAGTATATATATCTCCAAGTTCATACAATGCTTCAGAAATTGTATTTCCTATCATGATTTGCTTGATATAGGGTTGTTGAGCACAATGAAGCTATTAAATGACGAGTTCCCAGATATGAAATTGAAATCATCCATTTTACGGACTTCATCACGAATTGGGTAACCACTATGCTGAGCCTGACTCAGCTAGTATAACCATGTGATTGTATCGCAATCTCGGCAAATTATAAAGAATAACAACTTGTGTGTGAAGATTGTAGATTATAATTCCACCAGAAATGATACAGGAGTTATTACAGAGTGTGTATTGTTTGGTAAACTGAAATAAATAAAAATACAATATTTTACAATATGCACGAAAGAAATATATGAGAGTTCAATGCAATAATAATATCAAGTCAAAAACGAAAGTAGAATTCTCAGTTCAATTCAAAGTAATAAACAATTACAGTTCATATTTGTTGAATAAACGTGTTTGTCAAGTTAACGGAATTAACAGAATATATATTTAACAGTTTATAATCGATTTGAAACATACTTGACGGTGATTTGTCACAATATTCAAAGGAGCAGTTTTGTCGTGGCATCAATTTGCAATAGACAGGCGAGGAAGAGAAAGTAAACGGTAGTGAAAATACGGATAAGTCCAGATTATTTCCGGAAAATATGAATGTCTGAAAATTCAATCCAATAGACTTTATAGTAAATATAATTGCGAATGTGATCCAGAATAACCACTATGGAATATTTGTGGTAACTGTAGTCCTGTTCCATTTTCCTCGAATGTGACCTACCGAATTACACTTATCACCGAGTTTGTACAAGCATTAACAACACGACAATTGTGACATATTGAGCAGGATCTGCGTATCCTTCCCTTGGGGGGGGGGGGGGAGGGAGGGTGGTAGTTGCGTTACTAGTCTTCGGTTTTCGGTGTTGTGCTTTGTGTACTGTTGTTTGTCTGTTAGTTGTTTTCTTTCTTAACAATGGTGTAGTCAGTTGAGTTTGAATGTCATTCCGTATCTTTCGCCTCTCTTTCATGTCGAGAAACTTTTACAAAAGACCTTTTGCATTAGAAGCTATGTAGCCAAATGCCTCGGTGTATTTTTAATGAAATCTTTGTGGAAAGTTGAAGCTCATACAACAATATCTAAAGCAAAGAAAATACAAATAGCTGTGTCCTTTAAACATTGCATTCATTTATAACCATACATTGACCCTGTTTGTGAATTTGTCAAATTTTCCTCAACATGAATATACAAGTTGAATTTGATTAGCAGTTACATTTATCGTCAGAAATTTTAAATGCTATTCAAATCCTTTTACAGAGTTTAAGCTATGTTAAACGTGTTTCTGAAGAAATTTGTAGAAGATATGTGAAAGCTGGGTAAAGATCTTTTATCCATTGGTACAGACATTTTCTTATGTAAAAAATGGTGGACTAAACCTGGTTTTATAGCTAGCCAAACCTCTCACTTGTATGACAGTCGAATCAAATTATATTATATTGACAACGCATGCGTGATCAAAACAAACATATTAGGTGAAAATGTCAAAAATAGTGGTACAGCAGTCAACATTGTTCTATAATCTCAAAAACTTAAAAAACAAACAAATATGTCACAAAGATACACAAAATGGCATATAGACCAAATATATATAAGCACGAATCTAAGACAAGAATAAACAAATTTACTATTGTAAAATAACACATTGACTGGATGTATAAATACAGAGTCACGTCATTTATGTATCAAAGAAACATAAAAAGACTTATAGACAAAGCACATAGCAAAAATGAACGACAAGCATACAAACATGTTTTACAATAGCACAATAACGGGATGTAAAAGAACAGAACCAAGCAATATGTATCGAAGTTACATCAACAGGCATATAGACATAGCACATTAGCAAACAAATTAAATAAATACCAACCGACAAGAATACGAGAATATCATAAAATATAACATAATGACAGGATGTAGAAGTAAAAATAATATTAACAAACAAGGACAAAAAGGTTTATATCACAATTGACAACCTCATTCGTTGCTTTCTTATTTATGTTCAATACACCCATTAAACAATTGAAAGAGTACTGGGATCGAATGGCCAGACTCCTCCGACGCAGACCCGCATGTTTGACGTCAGAATGAAAACGTTTCACAGGTAGAGATATAAAATAATTTCATCATTCAAAGCATGAAAGAATATAGTCTTTAGTTCTGGATTAATCTAATATGTATTTTTTTTCTGCAAAATTTAATTTTTGATATTAAACTTCTTCTAATTTCTACTTTTTACAGTTTTCAAACTTAACGAAAGTATTGATGCTGACAATTTTGACAGTAGATTTCACCCTGTAAGTTATAATGATTACTTTTAAAAGCGATATTTATCTGTTTAAATAAAGGCAACAGTAGTATATCGCTGTACGAAATTCATAATTTATAAATTCATAAATCATAAACTCTGACAAAGATACCATGTATATAATTTGAAGAATGTTTGATCATTTATGCTCTTCACCTTCGTATTTTATTTGTCCTATTTAACTTTTATTTATTGAAGCGTCACTTGTGAGTCTTTTGAAGACGAAACGCGCGTCTGGCGCAAATGCAATATTTCAATCCTCATATCTATTATGAGTTTATTTACAACCACTGGGTCGATGCTACTGCTGGTGGAATTTTTATTCCCCGAGGGTATCAACTGCACAGTAGTCAGCACTTTTGTGTTGACATAAATATAATTGATATGGTCATAATTATAAATTAACTGTTTACAAAACTGTGAATTTTCTGAAATACTAAGGTCTTTCTACCTCAGGAAAAGATTACCTTAGCTGTATTTGGCAACACTGTTTGGAATGTTTGGTCCTCAATGCTTTTCAATTTCATACTTCATTTGACACTTTTTTATTCGAGCGTCACTGATGAGTCTTTTGAAGACGAAGCGCGCAACTGGCGCAACTGGCGCAAATGCAAAAATTTAATCCTGGTATATATGATGAGTTTATTTTACAATTTGTACACCAAGCGGGCGTTTGGACTACACCAAACACAACAGTGGATTTAAAGGCAGATGGAACGAATTAAAATACGGAGTAAAGAAGTATTACAAACTTGAAGTTTTTAAAATTGATGGAAAATACGACTAGAACAATCTATGTTTTGAACGAATATATGACATATTATTAAATGCTGATAGGTATTACACATTATGTTAACTCTTTTCTTTTGTTTGTCTTTCAGTTTATGTTCAACTGATATAACAAAACAAACTACACAATTGAAAAGTTTATGTTTGATTCTACCCTGTATTGTCTGTCAAAAAACTAATGTACGTAAAAGAAATTTTTAAGAATGTTAAAGACAATTATCAAATAAATATGAAGATTAATCGATAATCAAAATGGTTTGTTTATAATTTTTTCAGCATCAGGGTTCTGGCGATAAAACTTCTCATCACAGTACTTCAAGA
The DNA here is from genome assembly GCF_965363235.1 of Mytilus galloprovincialis. Lineage (NCBI taxonomy): Eukaryota > Metazoa > Mollusca > Bivalvia > Mytilida > Mytilidae > Mytilus > Mytilus galloprovincialis. The sequence continues at coordinate 60,405,209 of NC_134843.1, read as the reverse complement.
AGCTGTTTTAATTCAAGTTTACCTGTAGATAATGTTATATACTCTAATTCAAGTTCAAATATCAATGATGAAGCGTCAGGTAAACTTTTTAATTTCAGTTGTTATTTAAAAACTGGGTATGTACTCGTGTTTTTAGTGACAGATACTTAACAGAATTGTTAAGAATGAACAGAATGATAAGACATGTGAAATTACTAGGTCGCTAAAAAACCCATTAGTTAGTATAAAGTGGAGTGATGTTCGGCGTTCTTGGTTCGTATGAGAAAAAAAAAATTCCCAAACTCCAAGGAAAATGCAAAACGGAAAGTCTGCAATCAAATGGCTAGGTATAAGTTTTGAGTACATCAATCTAATGGATAACAACAGTCATATTCCTCATTTGTAACAGACATTGTTTTAATCAAGAAAATAGTGCATAAACCTGGTTATATAGCTAGCTCATCCTTTTACTTGTATGACAGTCGCATTAAATTTTATTATATTGACAACGATGCGTTAACAAAACAAACAGACATAACGTTTACAATTGTCAAAAATTGGGTTCCCGCAGTCAACATTGTTATTATCTTCATCACTATTAAAACAAACACATATGTAACAAAGGAACACAAACACATTATGTGCTCAAATTCTATAATCATTTTGACAAAAAGAAAATGACTCCATCATGCAAATCTCTGAATCTTTGTTCTGATTGACTATACTTATTTTTTGGTTTGGTCAGCGCTTCAACGTCGGTACACAAATTTGGATTTTAAGATATTTAGCCCTCATCATCACTGATGAAACATTTAATGTCAAAATGCGTGTTTGGAATGGTAACATTGATATTGACTGTTACCAACTATCAAGCAACAAAGTACAACTTTGATTTTAAGGCTCTGACCTGGCTGCTTTCAACGAGTTTTTCCAAAACATTAAGAAAACCGCAAATATGTTACTTTCACATTGAGCTTCATTGTACCAAAATTGGCCTTTACAAAAATATGATAACATCATGTCTTGTTTATTCATTACTAGTTAAAAATGCTGCAGTAACAAAAAAAAAAAGCATAAAAATGCTTTACGAGATAGATCATTCAGTTATTGAAATTACTTTCAAGGTTTAAAAATTGAAATATTCTTGATTTAAGTATTTTCTTGGTGTAACTGACTGAAAATTTCCTTTCAAGTCAATCATACGAAGAAAATACAAAATATAAAGCAAATTTTCTGAACCCGAACAATGCGCAATGATAGCCAATCATTCAAATGAATGATCATTATGTCCTCCATTACTATGAATAATGAATAAATTCTGAAATATTTCATGAACTACAACACGTCTGGTAAACAACCAAATATCCACTCAAATTGATAGACGGGAAAAAAAAGTTTGCTGGCACTTCCTATTGAGTTTTTTTTGGTACAAAAAAATCAAAAATATAGATAAGGTAGATAGATTTTTCATCAATTTATTGTCAATCTGTAAATGTTTTGTTATGCCTTAGATAAATAAATAACAGCTTGTCTCATTCATTACTTGGACTAATTTAATTTAAAATGACAGTGGAATGACATTTTTCCCGCTGGAAAGTGCGGCTAGTTCAGTGAATTTTCGATAAAATGACAGTCAGTTCTTCAATACGTAACGTTTATATCAGTATATATATGTTTTATTCCTAACGAATATAAATGTTTCTAATTTTTCTGCACAAAATGCGCATTTCGACAACAATTGATTCTTTAGTGATAATCGAGACCAACATGTTTGAAAATCTGAAGCTTTTTCAAAATATTTAAAGTTAAGCAAGTGCTCAAGAAGTAACTAAAGCTTTACACGAGGAGATACATTCCTCAATTTTGAATTATTTCCAGAAGAGGTGTTACATAGGATTTACAGACAATTCATGCAAACCATTCAGAATTCTTTTGAATAAGTTAAATCGTGTAAATGTAAGAAAAAGAAATTATTTCAAAAACTTGTATAATCAAACAATTTTAAACAAATTATTCGTGACTTTTTGTCCTATGACGTTCTGTCCGTTTACCGATCGTGCACATGTTTACAACCGACATAGTACACGTAACGGTCTCTCAGCAGTAGTACTTGTTATCGGTATTGTCGGCATAATATATACTCGAATAGTATGTACTGAGGGATACATCATTGGGTAACAACATTGAGTGTCTCATACATCGAAGATGGCATCTGATCGTGATATTTTTACTCACCAGATTGTTTTACATAGAGCGACTTCCCGATTCAATTCGTCTTAAATACACGACAGGACACTCTCCTGCCACATCTGTTTGTTGGTTACATTTTCTTCAAAACGAGGAAGCAGATACTGCGCAAAAAAAAAAGATTTTCTGATGATATCAGACGAGACTCCAGTTCCATTTTAAATGGTCTATGAACGCAAATCGTGATTTTATCTCAGCATGCCGATGTGCTTGCTTCAAAGTTGTGTTTCAAAGTCTAGCTGGCATGATAGAAAGTATAGTTCTGAAGATGTAAAGTCCAGCGCTGTATATTAATTTTCAGAGAAGAATTAAAAGTCCTGTCTTGTTTCCTAATAATAAGGCTTATTGCTCTGTGATGTATTCCTATGCATTAACCCCTATGAATTTTACCAACCCTCTATGGATCCGTAGGGGGTCAGTAGCGAACAATATAACTTATACTAACGAACAACCACGGGTAAATTATTACGTTGTGACAGGTTTGACGCCGTCACATGATGACCGCCTATGAGACCGTAGGGGGTTAGTAAATTTCATAGTGAGTTTATGACGCGTTAATAGTGACCTCATCTATTAATGTTGTTGTGTTTCATTGTTTTTTTCAACAAAACGCACCAGAAAACGGTTAATTACGGTTTATTCTGCTCTGTTAATAATGGATATAAATTAACGCAATAAAATTAATGTTGTAATGTATCATGTTTTATTTAAAACATTCTGGTTATAAAGTTGTGAAAACGCTTGCGCCAAACATTTTAAACGCCACCGAATGGAGCGTTTGACACTCGAAACTTCGGCGTTAATTATTTCCCAACATCTGGTACAAGTATCAACAGATTTCAAAAAAGATTATCCATGTTGATATCGTAGAACCACAATTATAGCTACACTTCAGATTAGCTCGGAAAATGGAACAAAAGAACTCTTATGCATGAAACATCACCATGTTAACAATTGGTGGCTTACTATAGCGGAAGGTACTACGAGAACCATGAAATAAATACCTTTAAATTACTAACAACGTGTTTCAGAATTGGAATTACAATTAATGTACTGCAGTGTTTCAACTGCTTTCCCCGAACAGAATACGCCGTTATTTTTGTTTTATAGAAGATATGTTATATTTTGTTAAAATAAATTAACGCAATTTCATTTATTTATTTTCTTTTCATTCTTTCACCACATATTTGGATTGTTTATAGAATAATAACAAGCTATTGAATGAATTATCTTTTAATAACCCTGATGGCTAGTTTTAATTTAACAGTTCATGCCAGTTGATTACTTCTTATACCGTTGATACTACTTATACTGCTGTGTCGATTACTAATATTACAAACGGTATATACTAATAATATTACCACTACTTCTACTACTTCTTACATGCACATGCAGCTACTGTACCCGTAAACAATAATACAGATGTTGTTATCTTCATTGTTTTCAACACTTAAAATAACAAAGTTTCTAAAGTTATGTAATTGACACCTTGTATTAGGTCCACCATAACCCTTAATGGCAGCAAAATGGCAAATTATCAGCATGAGAAAAGCAGGTATGTCGCTGTGACAATTGCACGTATGTTGGTCATCACCATTCCACTATAAGTCGTTTTGAGAATAAAAATCAGACAACAAACGATGTAAGGTATAAATAAACTCATCATAGATACCAGGACTAAATTATAGACCTTCCGAGATCAAGAAGACCCCTATAACATTTTCCAGGAAAAAATCAAGCAAAATAAAGGTTGGTCTGAAGGAAACCTATAGCAAACAATACAATGCTAGACAGAGAGTTGTTTTCATACAGAAGACTTTAAACAAGAACTTTTCGAGATCGACTCATCGCTACTGGTTATCGTGCGATGAGACCATTTCGGGGACCTTTGCTTATCAACAGACATACAGTGCACCGTATCAAATGTTGTGTATAGCTCGCCAAAGTTGGAAATTAACATTTTTGAGGAAGATTCATTGTTCCAATGAAAGTCGGTTTATCTGCCCTGTCCCGATCGTAGCTCAGATTTGAACCATATCGAGCATATATAGGACACTATTGGGCGTAAAGTGCGCGAAAGGACAACCCAGTTCAAACACGTCATGAAATAAACAATGCCCTTCAGTATGGAATGGTTGCAACAAGTTAGTCGACTGGTGGCAAGATTCAAAAGACGTTAAGAGGCGGTAATTCGCTTGAATGAAGGCTGCACTAAGTACTTATTCTTGGCGTATAACGATCAAACATAATGTCAACAACAATGATCAATAAGATTAATTTTGAAATGTCTGACATTATGAAGTTCGACTTCAGTAAAAGTTATAAATTGCATTTTTTTGTACAAAAAAATACTTCATTTTGTTATCAAAATTGTGGTTATATAAACATTTTTATTACTTTTTTTTATTCGTTTTAATGCCAATGTGGCGTATTAAATTAAAATCCTGATACCTTTGATAACTATTATCATTAACTATGTTTCAAGATTATTTTAAAAATATTTTATCATATTCTATCCAGAATAAGAGGCTGATTTTTCAAGGTTTTAAAACTCAAGGTGTTGCAATACTTTTTTCTATGTGTATATATACATCAATTTCACGATATCTAACCAAATACTATAAATGGGAATATTGTAATATTTCTTTTAGCGTTGGAGACAAGATCATTGAGAAGGACCAACAGTACTCACAGCTTACGGTCTGTTGATTCGTCATATGGGAGTACGGCCAGTATCGCAGGAAGTTTTAGAAGTATAGGTAGGTTTTTTAAGAATGATTTGGGTTGAAATGAAAATAATATTTTTCTTGATTTGTGCGTCCTAACCGTTTTTTGGCTTAATTTCGTCAGTAAATACCCCAAACACAACAGAAATTATATTACTTAACTGTAGCAACATCGCATTAAAATACAAGAGATCAACAGATGATCAGAAATAGTAAAGTGTTTTTACTCTATGAAATGCTCTTCATTAATAAAAACATGTTCCAACGTCACTTTTATAAGAATAGTGGTAACCTGGCTGATAGGGCTGCTAACAAAATCTATATTGTTTGACGTAAATTTTACATTGAGGTTCTACAAAAGTTAATCACCAATTCACCACATTCCAACTGAAACTATTTTTCGAAAATTACATCTGTAACAAAGATAAATTTATAGATATCTCTTTACTAGCAGAACCAAAAACAATGAAAATTCCAACTATGTACTTGCTTCCGAAGATACCCAACACTTCGTACAAATATTAGTAGTTACATAGTGTGCTAGTGATCTAATACGGTATATATTGGGTCAGTAAATTCAATATGGGTTGAGAGCGAAGCTCGAATCCCCATATGGAATTTACTGACCCCATATATACCGTATTACGTCACTTGAACACTATGTAACGAATTTATTTTACCGACTATCTTAACGTGTGATATTTAGACTAGTGACCTATCAAAATGAGCAAGTCTTCAATACGGTTAGCATTAAAAAACTAATTCCATTGATCCTACAAAGACAGATACCAACAATAATAACTTGTTAGGTTTTAATCTGTTTTATGAATTTATTTCAATCTTTATCATCAATATTTTTGTCTGTTGAAACCTTAAACCTTTTTTCTCAGAATTGTTCGTTCTTATAAAGGGACGTAACACCACTACTAAATGAAATAAGTCCCACCTCCCTTCTAACCTTATATGGTTTCTAAAGGGACGTAGCACCACTACAAACCGTGTATGAAATAAGCTTCGCCTCCCTACTAACCTAATATGAAATATACACGGTCTCCACGCGGACGCTTTTAACCAATCATATTCCTAGAAATGTATAGGAGGTAAGATAAATGTTTATCTCCTCTTCAAGCCATTGTCATACTACTAAACTCTATTTTACATACTAGTACTCTTTGTAAAACAAAAATCCGTTTATACATTTACATGCTTATATAGGTGATTTCGAATCTGTTCAAAATTTTAATATTTGTACCCTATATACAAGTACCACTTGGCCTAATGATCTTATATATGAAAAATCACACACCGTATAAATAGTCAGAATGCGAATATTTATGTTCAAACTCTTTTACGTCATTTTTTAGTAACAACAAACAAAGAAACTTTGTAATTTGGACCTGTTTTGATACAATTTTAAACTGCACTTGAATATTTACTAGATAACATTTTTGTTTGCTATGGAGATTCTGTATATATTCAGGTGATTGGAAATCCCATGAGGACTAACTCATAATACTTTTTTTAAATATCTTGGTCATTCGGGAGACTGTCGAGCGGGCTCCGACATTTGTAATAATAAATAAATTGATGAATGAAAGTTTTTATTAACGCACACGTAACATTATTAGGTTTCTGCTTCAAGATTTGGTAACGAAAACATTCTACATACATACTAATCAAATACTGTAAGCGACATACGCAGCCGATGTTTTCCCTGAAATGGTTGAGCTCCGAGTAAATCGCGCAAAAGTCTCAATCAAGAGCGAATAAAATTTAAGAAAAAAATGAAATGATAATCGTCACTACAATTTTTGCAATTAACCCTTTGGTGATATATAGTCTAACCATTCTAAAAGTTTGATAACGATCATCTCGGTAAAAAAATAAAATAAATCAATTTTCTTGATGTTAGATATTTTTTTTAGTGTACAATCGCTTGCTCGCTTAATATACATTCGCGTGGAGCCTTTCTGTACAATCAATTTGGCAAACTAAAAAAAATATCTTGCATATTTATTTCATTGTTTTCTATTTCTTCACTCAATATTAAATATATACATTATAAATAAGATTGAACATAAATTCAGTCGTTGTTATCCAATTAAGCTTCAATCAAGTACACCATTCTTACGCACACGTAGTTTTTCTATACAAGAGACACAGAAAATCGAAAATCAGAACAACAAGACAAAAACGTGCAACACACATGATAATAATCTCGATAAAAAAATAAACCTCGTCACACAAAATTCCTTCAATAAAGTCATTATTTCAAATCTTCAATTATTTTCAATATGAAACATTTAAATTGACCTTTAAGTTTTCTGAATTGATTTCAACTTTGATCGCAATATGAAAAAGCGAAGATTCACCCTGTTTTCTGTGACAGCTTATTATATATTTAACAACTATGTGTATACTTGATTAAAACTACCTTCCCACGATTGACAGACGTCCCAAACATATTCATGGTGGCTGTTAAAAGTCATCAAATGTTTTGAACTGGTTTATACATTTTCGTTTTAACCTATTTCACACTTATAATGCTTATGTTTAAAAATATGGCATATGGGGGGCATTAAACCATATACGTGTAAGAGAAATTGACAATCCCTTGCCGAAAGACAACAAAACACAATTAGATAGAATCTGAACACTAATAAACACGAATCCAACCTCTAACCCAGAAATATTCAGTCAGAACGTTAGGTAGAGACTGCTCGATATTTAAATCTGCTCCAGAAGTGCGGGAATTTTGAACAAAAATGTACAAATTGAAAATAAAAGAGACGGGAGATACTAATGGGACATTCAAAATTCTTGAGTCTAAAAGTATCTGACTACATCATCACAAAGTCCACAAAATACTACAAAGAATACTAGTACCGAAGACTGCGATAGACCAACTCCTGCAAAACAGGGTCTGATCCTACGTGGTCATAAAGGGTCAGGACATCCTTTCCTCCATTAATACAGATCTTGCATTTTTTTTTCAATACGAAATCACCTAAATTCCATCGCACACTTCTTGTACTACTCAGAAATGTTAATTCCATTTTTGCAACTGAAAGGAAGAATGATAAGGCCTAAAAATAACGTTACGTGTTTTCCCAGTAATGGTTGGTTAAACAGTGGTATATAATACCATTTGTATTCTAACATAAACAGTTTGAATATTATCACATCAGATCCACATAAATAGAACTACTTTTCAGACGCCAATGCATTTGTTGGCGGAGAATACATGTACAGTTTTTAATGTTGTGTTCTGTATATTGTTTTTTTTTTAAAAGTAATTGTAATGGAGTCGTCGGTGTTATTTCCCTTATGTGAGCAGATCCTGCTCCATATGTAGAACCCGTTTTGTTGCGCGTTTAATTACAAACCCGGTTAATATTCTAATTTATTCAATTAATAGATATAGGAAGATGTGGTGTGAGTGCCAATGAGACAACTCTCCATCCAAATAACAATTTATAAAAGTAAACCATTACAGGTCAGTCAATGTATGGCCTTCAACACGGAACCTTGGCTGTTCATTTTGTTTTGTGAAACGAATGGCCTTGTCTGTTGCATTGTGTTTGATGTCTACATATTTATTCAATTATTGTCTTTTACTTGATGTCTTTTTGTAATCATTAAATGTACCATGCCCTTTAAAGGACGATAACTCGTTTGCTTAAGTTTTGTTTTGGTACTCATAAATACCAAGAAACACCAAATAAAAAGTCACTAGAAGGTAAATAAGACCATAAGATTTACTTGTCTACTGATATGAATTTGAAGTCTATATATGTTTTATCTGAAATTCTTACTTACCAGGAGGATGGAATGATCCAACACCTAAACTCAAAATGACATCAAAAGCTAAATCAGAAGACAGAATTCACGAATATAGATCTGCTGATATGGATTTAAAGTCTAAATATGCTTCATCATATTTACCAGGAATATGGTTTAAACAAATACCTGAACCCAAAAAGTCGTCACAAGGTAATAAAGACCATAATACTCACGCATCACTGTATTGAATATGATATCTACAATTTGAATATCCAAATTCTTGACATATTTTCAAAAATGTTTGGGTACAAGACCAAGTAATAGTTTTAATATGACAACATGCTACAGTTATATTTTATGTAATGGCTTGAAATTTATATTAAAATAAGTTAATGAGTTTTGGCATCGATAAAACGACATACCCATAGACGGGAACTTTCATAACCTGTAAAACAAGTTTTTTTAGTAGACATTGTGAGTTATTTAAAATTTACTTAGTTTTTTTGAAGCATACAAACAAGTTAAATTGTGTCTGTGGCATACCATACATGTTCCTATGCAAATTTTATTAGGACTGCGCCAGTCTTGTTCTCACGACTGCTCCAGACCAGTGTATCTGTGTACGGGTCTGTTTAAGATCAATAACGACGATGATTGCTGTAGATGGAGTATTTGACCACTCTGCCCCTAGACTTGGCATTCCCTTTTATGAAGTACTATATGGTATACTTGATTCTACGGAGTTATTTTTGTGATCAGGCTCAGTCCATGTACTGTGGATTCCTTATTATGCGTTGGATAACAGTTTCGTGGCTTTTGGGGGTACAGGTAAACCACGAAATTAAATTTTCAACGAATCACACATTTTCTAAAGTCTTGTACCAAAATAAAAGGACTTCTATCAAAATTTTGACTGTCGTTATATAATGATACTCTTCTGTATTTTTCGGGTTGTAAAATAATACGTATAGTAATACTTTGCGATTGTTTTTCTACATTGGCTAGAGGTATAGGGGGAGGGTTGAGATCTCAAATAACATATTTAACCCCTCCGCAATTTTGCGCCTGTCTCAAATCAGGTATGAATTTTAATTTTAGTTTCTTGTGTATAATTGGGAGTTTAGTGTGACGTCCATTATCACTGAACTAGTATGCATATTTGTTTAGGGGCCAGCTGAAGGACGCTTCCGGGTGCGGGAGTTTATCGCTACATTGAAGACCCATTGGTGGCCTTTGGCTGTTGTCTGCTCTATGGTCGGGTTGTTGTCGCTTTCACACATTCCCCATTTCCATTCTCAATTTTATTGTTCCGAATTAATTTCTGTGTGTTTCGGTCTTCTTATTTCTTGGATGAATTTTGATCGTTCTAATCCATTATCAATAATGGTGTTTGGCTATTGTCTATCTAATAGAGATTTACGGAAAGTCTCTGATCCGACTGTTTACTTTGACTCTGACAGCAAAAATTACAGAGGTCTTCTCAAAAATCAATTATCGGTCCACTTGATTCATAAGGGCCGAGTTCAGTTGAAACTCTCGAGTTCACTTCAGAGTTTCAAGAGTATCTCGTGAACATTTTCGAGTTGTTATTCGGAACAACTATATAAGTAACTCCAGGGTAAGGCCCTGACTAAGCATATAAAAAGGAAAAACAATCTGATTGGTTTGACGTCATTCAATGGTTTATCGAGTTTAATCCTGGCTTAATGAGGGTTGGAACTGGTGTAAGAGAAGTTAACTCTAGAGATTCGAGTTAACTTGGTTTGTTGAAACCCGAGTGAGTAAAGTTAACTCTACAGTTTCAAGTGAACTTGGTAAAGGATTCCATAAACAGAGCATACTATCGCTCCACCTACAATAAGAATCAACATTTTAATCCAGAGTTTTTGTAACAGTACACAACACATTTCAAACGGATATGTTGTCAAGCTCATGAACATGTATATGTAGCCAGTTATTTTGAAGGATTTTTTCCTTGCATCTATAATGCCATATTTATATATAAATGTATATAAC